>NC_046333.1:91236472-91955413 GCF_000738735.6 Corvus cornix cornix | reverse complement strand
GATGTGGTTGTAGATGTCTACTACTGAGTGCGCAGCCAGGATATAAGCAATTATGAGAAATTTCTGGATTGCTAGCCCTTGTCCTTATGGGAGATTTTTAACTTCCCAGACATCACCTGGGAATATAATATTGCTGTGATGAACAGGACTTTCTTGACATTTGTAGGAGATAATAACTTCTTGTCAGAGGTACTCAGTGAGGAAAGCCCTCCTAGGCTTGCTATTTGTGAATAGAGGACTCATGGGGGATGTAATTGTATGTGTCTGTCTCAGCCATAGTGATCATGAAATGGTTGAGTTTAATGGTTGAGCCTTCAGCGCAATGAGAAAAAAAGGGCACCAGTGTTGCTACCCTTGGACTTGAGCAGAAAAAACCTTTAAGCTGTTCATGGAGCTATTTAGCAGAGTACCCTGCAATGTGCTTTGTAGGTGTCCATGAGCCCTGGTCAAGTTCTAAGAAGCGCCATTTAGAAGCACAGGAGCATTGCTGCATTGTAATTCTGCTGCATTGTAAGTCAAGCAAGTGGGGCGGAAGACCAGCTTGACCAAACAGGGAACTCTTTTGGAAGTCAAGAGGAAAGAGAATTTGTATGGTCACTGGAAGGGAGGTCAGGCTTCACAGGAAGAGTACATAGCGGTGGTTCGTATGTGCAGGGAGAAGACACAAAAGGCCAAAGCTCATTTAGAACTGAATGGCCAGTGTTGTGTAAGATAACAAGAAGGGCTTTTTCAAGTGCATTACTAGCAATAGGAGGTCTAAAGAAAGCATTGGAGTGATACTCGATGTGTATGATCATCTGACTAGCCGGGATGAAGAAAAAGTTGAGACATTAAAGGTTATTAAAAGGTAAGGTAAGGTTCATGTCGGTGAAACATTTTCAATCAATGTGATTCAGCATATCATGTTACTGAAAATATTTTAAAACAACCTAACAAATACAGACTCATCAATTTTTTTCGGAAGTTAACAGAAAAGATGGGATCATGGCAGGGAGGCTTGTGCTATGTTATTTCATCAGGAAAGTCACAGCTTGGTGTCTTCCAGCGAAGTCATTTTCACAGCACTTGGAGGGAGTCCAGTCCTGTGGCCACTGCACAGGGTACTGAGCAGCTGGGCATCTTAGAGGAATACCGCAGGCAAAACTTACAAATCACGCACATCTTCCTGCTAGCCTCACAACACGCTCTAAGGAAGAAGCTGTTCACAGGTCTGTCTTGGTTACAGGAATCAAAGCTGTAAGGCAGACTAGAAGAACTTGTGTGCTCTATTTCGTCATCTTGTAAACCATAACCAAAAAGCACAAAGTCTGCACCGTACCTTTCACTTCTGGCCGATACTGCATGCCATCATCTTTCTTTCCGACTGCATTTGTGTCATCTGTTTCTAGGTGATAAATACATGTATGGTTACTTATTAGGAAAGGATATTTTCCAGACCACTGCGTGTGCATCACTGATAAGCCAGAAAAATATTCAAAGAATTATTTTAAGTTGTAGTAAAACTGGACACACTCCCACATTGTTCCTCCCATACAACCAGGTTGGTATCACATCTGGTCAGTAACCCCGGTGTCCAGACCAACACCTGGCACAACTCAAGCTGTAGGTTTTTAACTAAAAACTTCACTGTGGTATGGACCTAGGTCATTTTGGTGACAGTCTGTTTTGGTGTTGGAACTGCCCAAGTTACAGATCTAGATGTAACTGGCAAAGAGTTGGTGGAAAGCTGTTATTCCACGAGAAAGTCCTAACTGCAAGCCCCCAAAGCTGAAAGGTTACAGACATGATCAGCTACAAAGCAATAGACAGAGGGCTTCAGTGGACCATTCCAACAAGGAATGGAAAGGAAATTATAGAATCACTTAGGTTGGAAAAGACCCTTAAGATTAATGGATCAAAGTTTGTGCAATCGAGGCCCAACTTGACACACCCTGGAAGCACATTTTACAGCCCACAGCAACAAGAGGGAAGATTTCCCACACAGGCATATTCCTTCTGTTCTCCTACCATCCCCTCATGTAAGAACTGTTGGATTATTGCTTAGATTTTCCCAAGAGCTTTTCCTGTCTTTCCAGGTAACAGCAGCCGGAGAAAGGTAATGTAAACACAGCACTATGTGTGTAGCATCGGGAACTCAAAACTACAGGTGGTGAGTTCACTGATAACTGCATCATTGACTTCTGACCAAAAATGGAAAAGGGGAAGCTCTACCAAGCCCCATTATGTCAGAATTTACATTTACCAGAAAACCAAAATTAATCCTACCTGAACAATGCCCAAGATGCCTGATGTCAATCTGCTCTTGCCTCAGACATGACGCCTCTCTGACAAAGCATGGATTGTTATAGGAACTTCCATCAGAAGCACATACAGGATTAAAACTGTATCCACTGCAGTCTATGTTACATACACACCTGTTAATTGAAGCACACAGCAAAACAAAATTGATGTCCAGCAAACAAAAATTAAGTCATGTTAAGTCCTAAGTAAACACGAGCTCATACACCAATGCCAGGAGGGGAGAGCATGCTGCATGAGGGTGCTGAAGAAGCCATTGACATCTCAGGCTTCCAAGCAGAATGTACAAAATTTTGAATAGATGCTTCAGTGTGCTTTTCAATAATGTATTAATGTTTCTTGTAGTTTTACTCTGATATCAATCTCATGGAATACACCTGAAAATTGGAAACACATTACTAGGAAGATTTACTACATTAATATACCAGTTTGTAGTGTTTGTTCTCTAGTGTGAACAAAACCAGAAGAATATTCTACTCTTTTTAGAGTCAAGATCCTTGAGAGAGAAAACAAACAGGGACTCCCTTTTCTGTTAAGCAATAGAAGCAGCTCTATTTCAAAGGCTGTTTAGACTCAATATGCTTGGTTAACTGTGTCATTTCAGCAAGACTTTCATTCATTCCTTTGAACGTTAACAATAGGTCTATTATGTTGCATTTAAAATGGGATTATGCAATCTGAATTATTTCGTATTGCATCCCATTAACATTTTGGTTGTTTAGGATGAATCATTTTCCAAACAATTTGCAGCTAGGCATTGTGAAATGAAAGTGGGAAAAATGAAGACCTAGTGTGTAGCTGGTTCCTAACTACACAAAGGTAGGACAACCCCAGACTCAGACAGGGCTATGACCTGTTCATGTTTAGATACATTTGTAGCCCCAGAAAAAAGTCCTGAGATTTTACACTTGTGAATGGCATAGGAAAACTTTCCAACTTTCCAAGCCCCACACCCCCTTACTATTTTAATCAATATTCTGGTTTCTTCATTCTATTCTATTCTATTCTATTCTATTCTATTCTATTCTTTTCTATTCATTTCTATTTTGAATCAAAGTTTCTGTGTATGTTTCACATCACTCTACAAGCTTCCCTTCACTTTTGGGATGGGGTAAATAAGAAATGTGGCTGCAGAATGAGGGGGAGGACAAGGTGGCCACCATGTCCAGCTCTCAGTCATGCTCCTCCTGATGTTGTGAATGTGGGAAGGGCCACTCTGCACCTTCTGAGAAGGTGGCAGTGGGCACAAGGTCCTCTCCTTGCCAGAAAGCTCTGCAGGGGGCAGGCACATGGTCTGACCATCAGGAGTTACCACTAGATTCATCTTGGTTCAGTCTTGTAAGTCACAAGATGGGGAAAAATGTCCAAGCTACCAACTTACCAGGTTTTTTATGTTCTTTCCCACTGTTCCAGATAAAATTAAACTATTAAAGAGATGTAGGTAGGCCTCAGGCCAGTAACAAATCTTGCAGCAGAACCCAATTCCGTGCTGCAGAAACACTGAAAATGGCCAGCATACTTTTCTCTCTTCCTCTTCTTCCATGAGCATCTTTTTTTGCTTAATTTAAATATGCTAATTTTGCAGGTAATTTTTCATGCCTATGAACTTCAGATTGCTTCTAGAACATCTCTAGTGCAAACAGGGTTTTAAGTGCACCTGCTGACAGTGAAAAACTGCCCCAGGAATGAGTCTCTACACATCTTAGGGACCTACCTCCGAGTACTGATGAAGCCTCTAAATATCAATATGATGAACACATAATTTTTCTTACTAGAATTGGTGATGGTTGTAAACTTTAGAACCAGGATGGAAATACTATTTTATTTACATGCTCCCACATGATGTTAGGACTAATAAGGGGTTTATTAGGATTTACTACATACAAATAAAAGGCTCATAGCTCAGCAGTTTTGCATACTTATTGACACAAACTAGCAGAGAGCTGGTCCTCATTTGCATGACACCGTCTGTGCACAGACAGATACCTTTGCTCACCCTTAAATCTGTCTGTAGTCACCATCCAATGTCTGTAGCATTATGGTTATGGCTGGGTTTTGTCAGTCCTGGTGACAAATAAGGTGAGTTTTGAAAATACTTTTTTCTTCCTCATGGTGACGTTACAGGCTAGAGTTGAAACTGCTTGGAAACTGCTTATGTTTCCTGCTTTTCTGTGTTTAGATTTAACATCTAATATTAAATGCTTACTTTTTCAGAATTCTCAAATGCTTACATTAGGGGTGGTTATGAATTCCTGACCATGGCTTTCTGATCAACAGTCTCAGTCTTACCTCTAGCCATCTCTTTAATGTACAGAAATTTCAGATGTTGACCCCCTCCACATGTATCTGATTATCTGCCTGGTGCCATTAGTGACTTCTTTGCCTATGACCATGATGCCAAGTTGTACTTCCAACCTTCCCCAGCCAGTTAGTTACTGGTTACTTCACAGAGCTGTCTGCCATGTAAAAGCAGGTGGTTTAACTACACTGTGGCATAATTAATAGTTGGCCTGATGTACTTTAAAAAGATTGAAACACTTATTCCAACATAAACCTCTGAAGCCTTCCAGAGGGCTGAAAGGGAATAAGTTCAGGTGAAGACACGGCTTGGGTGTAATGCTCTGAAGGGACAAGGCCTCCACAGATGCAGTAGTGTGGCAGAGAGGGAGCCAGGAGCACATGTTAGAAACCTGCACTCATCAGAGAGTCTGCATAGGGTGCAGTGAATTTGTTCTTGCTCAAAGACAGTTTACACTAGACCAAAAATACATTCGGGACTGCGGCAAGTGCCAAATCGTGAGATGAGAGTTGTGACATATGGGAAGTGCTGCTGTTGACAGAAAACATGAAAAGAATGTTGTTTTTAACTGCTCGGTGTTTGTGAAGGTAAAACTGTGCGACAGCAAGTTGCTGCTCTGATGTTGCACATCAAACACTTCGAACTGGAGCCTGGGTCCCTGTGAGAGGACAGTACCACCACAGACTGAAGAAGGGCAGCTCAGGAAAGTATTGGAAGATTTGCCAACAAGCCCACTATGAAATACTGAAAATATGCTATATCCTGAAGTCAGAGAGCTAAAGAGGGCAAACAATAGCTTGGTACTGAGATGACAGGAAATCCAGCTGCTTGATGGAAGCCAACTCCCCTCACCAGCCAGTTTGGGAGCCAAAGCCAGGAAGAAGTCAAAGCTCAAGGCTGCCAAGCACAGCCCATAGGTCTGAACCATGCCACAGACCATACAAGAGGCACACAAAATATGCGAGAAGACACAGCAGACAGTGAGAATGAGCTAAAAGTGGTAGCAAAAAAAAAAAAAAGCTTAAAGGGCAAAAATCTTATCAGAGGCCTTTGCAGGCAGGAAAACCTGTAAGAGGCACCATGAACTATAGGCTTTGTTTACCTTCACAACTAAGACTGAAACTGAACACAAAAGTGCAGTCCCGCATTATAATCTTTCCCTGAAGTCTCTCTCCTACTGGGCAGAGAGCACGGAGAGAACAAAAGGACAATGCAGAGAGCTGCTCATAAAGGCAGGGCAGGACATACTTGAGATCATGAAGGGGTGCAGGGACACCTGGGAGAAGCACAAGAGGGGCACCCAGGAAGAGAGTGAACCTTAACTGTAAAATTCAAAAGAAAAGAGTTAGTCACTTAAGGGAAACCCACTTAACAGAATTGTGTATTAAGGACATCTTGAATGTGCTTGATGCTTCATACCAGAAAGAAGTGAATGAGTGCTTCAAATTTTTGCTGGAAAAGATTGCTGTAAAAGCCACACTGGAATAAAAGGAGTGAGAGCCCTACAGACGTTTTTTTTCCACTGTAACCTTCTTATTGGTTTTAACCAAAAGGATTTAAACAGATAGTTAATGCTCCACATTGATGTCTTGGAGGAGGTTGCTGCTTAAAGTCCTCAACAGATCTTTTCTCTCTCTTCGACTGGGAAAGTCAACAGGATATATTCAGATGTTTTCCTGCTGTACTAGGGTATACAGAAAAGATCCCTGAATTTTGTCACCTGTCATCAGAGAGCTGACACCTTAAGAAAAAAGGCACCAGCTTGTTGTGAAATGTGCTTTTAGAAGTTGCATGCATATCATTCATTAACACCATTAGTTAAACAGAAAAGCATTTGAATTTCAAGAAAGTACAAAGTGATATAATTAAACCAAACAGATTTTTTTGGGTGGTTTTAATAAGCAAGAAATGAGGATGTACAACTCATTTTTTTGGGGCTACTAGGTGTAACAAAGAAAGTGTGCTTAGTAAAATGAAGTGACAAGCTCAGGCTGTAAGAGCACTTGCTGCTATTAGTAAATTAATTAGATCCCCAGAGATCAGAACACATTTCAAGGCTCCCTTTTGTTTTCAGGCTTCAAGGTGTATGTGGTCTGTTGGAAGTTCTGTGTGCTTAAAAACCCTGGTAGGTTCAAAGAACAGAGAGGAAACAAAAGGAAGGGAAAAGCATGATTGACTTGTGGAGTGGGCTTGGCTACTGGGAGAGACGGGCATTTCCAACCAACAGATCAGGCTGCTGCATTTCTGACCACCTGGGATTTGCTCACAAATGTATTTTTCTGGCCTGGCCTCACAGGGGGTGCTGCTGGCTACCCCTTCCCAGTAGCTGACAACAGGAGGCGTTCTCAGGTACTCACCAATTCATTGGCACATCTGCTTAGAGATGTAAAATGGAAGCACTAGAGTAAAACAAAGCGTGTGAAATGCACACAGATGGATAAGGGTATGCTTGATAGAATAAATTTAGGTGAATTGAAATAGCAGGGGTGCTGCAATTGCAGGTAAGAATATAACCATGCCAAATGAAGGATTACTTTTCATTTGATGCTTCTTCTCTTGTGTGCAATTCTTCCCAGATGAAAGCAGAACTAAGAAAATCTGGATTTCAAAGTGATTTTTCTATCCATTTGACTAGAGTTGGATCTTCATCAGGTTTTTTGTGTATTTTTTAAAATCCCTTTATAGCACAAGAGAAGTAGAATTTGATTCTACAAAGCTTCTCTGTGCCCAGCTTTAACACTCTGTCTTCACTTCTGCCCAGCAATTCAGAACACCCTTTGAATACCATAAGCTTCAGCTACTTTCCAGACATCCCTACATTCCCTTTTTCATTTTCATGGCATGGCTCTCTCTGACCACTGTAGAAATTTAGTCTTTACCTGCAGTGAGCTTCTCACAGCATACATGGTGAACTGATGATGTTTCTCTCAAGAGCAGCCTAACCCTCCCTCCATCCTCAAATAACAGGAACCTTCAAAGGTTTGGCACACACTGCTGCAAAGATCATTAAAAATATACATTAAAAAACCAGACCTGGATTATTATCCATCTAGGCTTTATTCAATTTCTTAATAGGGAAAAGACCACTATGTTATTCCTCTCGTTTCAGAATATCCTGTAGCCTAGGTTTTCATAATTCATAATCTCACGACACAATTGTAAATCCCTTGTTTAGGCTGATTTTCTTTATTGTCTGAATGGTTTGTTTTGTACACAAATATTTAGGATTTTTTTTCCTGTTGGATCAGAAAGCTGTGAATTGCATTTACACAGGATTTAGATTCCTTCCTTATGAATACCTACACTCAATATCATACTCTAAAAAGTTAGTTAAAAACCAAAAGGTTGGTAAATGAGTGAAAAAGTGGTCAAAAGAAGGAAGTATAAACCTGCATGCTGGACTTCAAACAGGCCAATCTTTCCCTGGAGGACAAATTATATGGACGAGGCAGAGACTAGGAACTTTGAAATGTCCACACTGGCATTTCTAATTGTTATTACTGAGACTTCTGAAATTCTGGTTTTGGCCTTTGTGAAACAGACACTATGTAAATGTAGGCCAGTTGAATCTATATATTTCCAAGGCACCTTTGCTTTTCCAAAGTATATCTCATAAAATGTTAATCTCAAAAGGTCTACTTGGGGATCAGCTGTCAATCTTTCTTGAAAATCTACATTATAAGTCAAAACATATCTTTGACAGCAATAGTACACTTATTAAAAAAAAAGACTGAATGTGCTCAGAATCTCATTTCCATACTTCATCTGTTTAAAAAAATAGGTAAAACTGAGAACAATGATAAATCTGAATTTTTACAGTGAGGCTGTTTTTAAGTTAATGATTTCCTTACCAAAGACAAATTTTAAAAAAAAAAAAGATGACCAGTTAAGTGGGGCCCTGATGAGATGGAGGAACCTCCAGAGGTCTGAAGATGACAGGACTGCCACAGCACAGATGGTGGGTGGACTGGCAGGGGAAGCAGCTCTGCAGAAAAGGACCTGAGAGCCCAGGGGAGAAGCAGGTGGGGGGCTGCATCACAGGATGGTCACCAACAGAGCAAGGGAAGTGACTCTTATCCTCTATTCAGCACTCATGAGGTCCCATGTGAAGCACACCATCCTGTTTTGGGACCCCCCAGTAACAGCAAATACTCTGAGAAACTGGAGAGGCTGCAGCAGTGAGGCACTGCGATGGGAAGAGGGACAGAACATGGGCTGTGTGAGGAATGGCTGGGGGCACCGCCCCTCTTCAGCCCGGAGAAGAGAAGACTAAAGAAGTGACTACTGTCACCAACAATCCAAGAGGGGTTCTCAAGAAGATGAGAGAGAGGCTCTTCTCAGAGGTGCATGAAGAGGAGTGAAAGATTGCTGCAAGTAGCAAGGAGAGAAATTCTGTTTGAACACAAGGAAATCATTCTTCAAAGTGAGAAAAGCTCAGCCCTTGAACAGATGGGCCCAGATGTCAAATTTTTTCTCATGGAGATGGTCAGAGCTCTCCTGGAGAAGCCCCTTGAGCTCACATGGATGAGTTGCAGGTGCAGTACAGGGCAGGAGCCCAGACCCTCTAGACATCCTGTATTTGTATACTGATAGGATGATCTGTTTATCTCATTAGTAACCAGTAGAACTGAAAAGCCCCGTGTGTGCTAAGAAAAAGTCTGGATACTCAGGGTATATCAAGAGCAAGTGTTTACTGTATGTATCATGAATATGGCTTGAGATTATCTGCTAAACATTAGGGGACAGTTCAGCTAACTCATCCAGTTACTATCATGGAGCAAAATTCTCCTTAAATGCCACCTGTAATCATGTGGATCGCTCTATTAAGTGTCTTAACATCACAAGGTGCAAAGCAAGGGCTGTCCAGGCCTAAGAAACCTACTTGAACAGAAACTAACTGTATTTTTTGTTTGTGGTTCAGTAGACATTACCACACTATTCACAGTTCCAGTGGCCATTCTCATGTCTTAAAAAGGAAAATCAAAACAATGTTTTCATGAAATTAGGGTGTTTTGTGATTTGGTAGAATTAGGGATAGTATCGGTAATCTAGTGCAAATTAGAATTAAATGATAATTCAGACCAGCAATGTTTATACAAGTCTAATGAAAGATACTTGTGCTGCCAATAACTTTATATGTCATGATATAAGTTTATGATGTCAAAACCTACACTGAAACACAGCAGGAAAGAGAATAAAAATTAGATGTAAAAATCAGTAAAAATTAGATGTAAGGGGTGCTCTACTAAAGTTTCCCAAACAGAAGATTTCAATCCTATCTTGTTTCTGCCAGGTAATTAACTGTTTTGATTTTAGGAAAAAAAATATGCCAACTCCTATATTCTACTTTAACAAGTTTGTGACTTGCTATGTGACTTGTCAAAATCAACCTTGTGGAGGCAATCTGAGTTAACAGAGCCTGATTTATCTATGTTTAAACAGTGAATATCACTGAAGCCTGTTTTAATGGTCAAAGGTACTGGGAAAAAATTAAATTATATTAAATTCTTATATAGAATTGAAAAATATTATCCAATAAATTGCAAATAATGTACATGGGAATATTTTCTAACTTTTGAGCATTTTCTACATAAAAGTTTTTGTTTCCAATTTTTTTTAAATGAGGAATAATTAAGGAAATCTTAGAGGCAAAAGAGCACTCTCTGTCTGTTGTCAAGAAGCGGGAGCCTGATTTCATTTTGTATGAGTGGGATGTAGGGAATAAATCTTCCGCTCTCCTCAGCTTTTTCCTAATTTTCTTATAGATACTATATAGCTGGAGGAATGCCAGCTCTACAAGTGCAGAAAGACTAGGCAAGCTCTTACTGAGGTTGACTGCTTCGGGATTTATTTTTCAAAGCCAAAAGAACATCTCAGTGCATATAACAACATATATATATATATCATCTATACCATCTTTTCAGTCATAAATGAAGCAGACCAAGGCAATATTCCAAAAAATTATTAGTATTACAGAAAACAGCTCTAGGGCATTTGTTTCTCTCCTGGAAAGAGCAAGCCTACTTTAGGACTATGGTATTTTATGAAATGTGAAGTATCATGCTAGTATTCATGGGCACTATTACTATTTTGCTTTCCCTTGTATTCTATGATTTAATCTTGAATGCACATCTTGAATATTAGTGCTAAGCTGCTTTACTGCCTGAGATGTGTTCACGCTGATATCCTGTAATAAAACCTTGTGCAATTAAGACATATTTCAACATTAAATGGATTCCAGCTGGAAGACAAGAGAAAGGAGAGTGATGTTTTCTCTGATTAGTGATGTTCAAACAGTGTTGTTCTGAGATGTTGTTCCCTCTGTGAACACAAAAATGTACCATTTGCAAGTCTCTCAAACACCTTCATGCGCTGTGTCTGTAGCTGTAACCCCAGTACCTGCCACCAGCCCAGACCCCAGCAAAGCTTATTCCATACTGGTGGCCACTGCCAAGACAAAGGCTGCTGGGAAACAAAACACCATCAACAGATGGGACTTCTTCTAACTCCCTAAAAACCCCTTAAAGCCTCATGGGACTGTCTGAAGAAGCCCTTTCCTTCATGGTATTTCCCCCCTTTCTGAGAGCCACCCAGAGCCTGGACAGCCGGAGTATAAAATAACCAACCACCTTGAGTGAGGAAATTTGGTGCATCTGCTTCTGCATTATGGATTGTCTTTAAAAGCTTCTTGTTTCTTGATAATTTGCTTTGAAATTTGACAATAATTAATATTTTTCATTCATTTTCCCCTGGGTGCATCTAAGATATCAAATGCCACAGTGAGTTTAGAAGAAGTGACTGGCTCAATTCCCCAGTTCAACTTTGTGTTTAGGTCCAAGCTTTGCACTGATGAAAATAACTGCCTGTAACACTTTATGAACAAGGAAAACATAGAGAAAAACAGCTCAGGGGTTGAATAATCAGTATTTATTTTGCATTCCTGTTTGGTTTTGGGGTTGTTTTGTTGGCAGCATAAAACAAATCAAGGCGCTTTGTTTGAAAAATATTAGCTAAAATCTTTCCAGTAAAACTCCCTGTTGTTTTCTCCTACTACTTTGCAACTGCAGATGGTTTGTTCTTTACAGACACATTTCAAACACATTATTACTGAACAGCACTAAAGCTTCAGTTAGCAAGAATAAACATAGTGAAGCAGATAATAATGTACTTTGCTTTTAATATTTTTTCCCTTTTGTTCAGTGATATTGTTAGGGGAAACTTTACATACCCGACATTTTCTGCATCTTCATCACACTCAGCCCTATATTTGCAAACTCCACATTTTGAGTGTTTTCTCTGAACTTCTGTCCCAGATCCTTCATATTCTGAAAAAGAAAATAATAGAAAGCATGACTTTCAAATTAAGCTCTGTTTTTGCTTACCCAAATCCATTTGCCTTCAGGAATACTGTCAACATAAAGCTATCGGGTACTGAAGCTATTAACCTTAATAGCACTCCCTTTTTGAAAGTCAGTCAATTGGAGGTTGGCAGGATTGTACCACTGATAGAAGAGTGTCCCCGAAAACGCTAGTGCTTCATTGATTGGCTCTTCCTTTATACTTATTTCAGTCATTTTTATTTATTCCCGCTCCACCAGGCACATAACTGGCACTGACATGTCCCAGTCACATTTACTCTTAATTGCCACTGATAATGCATAAACCCTGTCCCTTTTGATGTCCTTGAATATTATGTACTGGGGATTTAAATACTATTTTCTGTGACAGTCTTTAATTATAGATATCCTTATGCAAGGTTGATGCTTGCATTTTTTCCCCTTTTTGATTCCTGACTATGAGATTAGACTATGCTAATATGTCATATATGCCATGGTGTATTTTCCAGATTACTCTGTCTAGTTCTACAGGAATAAAAGAAAAAAGTCATCCTAACAAGAAACTGGTAGAAATGCTATGTATCCTAAAAAGAAAAATCAATTATCTCAAATATTCTGATCCTAAAAACATCTACATTAATTTTAGTGTTGACATGGACATCAAAAGTCTTCACCAAGTAAAAGAGAAATAAATGATATTCTTACTGTTTCAGTACCATTAACCACTCTTATTTTTGATTTTTAACAAAGCGATGAAGGAGAGCTATGTATTTGAAAGGAAGGAAAAGAACCACAGAAATCTGCAGAGGGAGTCGAGATCCACTTAAAGTATCACAGTATCATGGTGGTGCACAGCTGACTGCACAAGGCTGCTGGATGGACAGAGATCAAAGTGATTCCTTTCCTCACAGCAGCTTTATGTGCTGTAGCAACAGTAAATCAAACATCACCAATGAAACAGCTGAATTTGCGTTCTTTAGATACAAACAGGAAAAAGAAATCCACAACAGCTCTTCCTAATTTCCCTGGATCTTGGCTGAAGGGAATCTCTCCCTCCAACCTGTGGGGATGTGTTTCCATGAAGAATAGTGCAGGTGAGACTTGCAAACTACCTTCTGTCTAAAGCATGCTGTGCATTTTCCAGAGATTAATACCGATCAAACAAAATTCACACTGTAGAAATTCTATCACCACTCTTATCAAGTTGCAGTAGAGGTCATCTGCTTTTATCTTTACAAATGCACATCTTATTTGATTTCTCCTTCTTTCTAGGTACCACATTCCTATGCCTACATTCAGCAAATGTCCTTTAGCATCAGATTTCACTTTTCCATGCCAATAAATTATGCCCTATGGTTTGAATAACTTAAACAAATGGCACTGCTTTCATTCATGGTATTTCCACTTCTTTTTCTGTTCTTATGACCCTTGACGCCCTTTGCCAGTGCCCTTTGTCAATTGACACCTTCTGGAGTTACAGGTACAAGGGCTGGACATATTGTTCCAGAAAAGTTGTCATCAAAGCCAAATACCATCTGTGACATTCTTCACTGTAAACATCCAACAATCATATTGCTTTTTGACCGTTTTTCTGCACTGACAATCATCTTTACTTTATTATCCACTTTATTCCCCAATGAGTCCTTTTCAGGGTCAACAGTCTGTAGGAGAGATGTATTCCTGACATCAAGGAAGAATTAGCTAGGTCCTGGGCTTGCTACAGATAACTGTCCTCAGACATTAAATCCTGCCTGCTTATGCATCCTGTTAGCTCAGTGACCTGTTCTCTGTGATCCACACCAAATCAGTGCTCCCAGATCACCAGTAGAAAGGGTCACGGGGCCAGGAACTGTCTCTAGAAACACACTCGTTTTCTACAGCCTCCTTAACATTTCAGGATCTATTGATTTGCAGTATTTTTGCACATTAGATGTGCACCATGTGGATGTTGTGTTCTCTAGTTACTTAGACTTGTATGAGATTAAAGACCACATTTGACTGAGAAAGGTTACGGCTCTGTGGTGGTACATTTACATAAAATGTTCTGTCGTACAAATGCCTTTCTTGGAAAAATCAGTTTAAAAAAAGATAATTTTCTCAGTAAAGGTTTTCCATGAACTCCTGGTGACTGACATTAAATATTTTTTCCCTCACTTAATTCTGTACTCAGATGACTTTTCCACCTTCTATTTCACTGCTGTGCTTCTCATAGGTGCCAGAATGAGAGGCTGTTGCTGCCCAGTCATCACATTTAGCTGTTCTGAAAATATTTGTATATTATTTATCATTATTCTACTGAAGAAAAAGAGACAAAAAAGTCATCAACAACCTAAAGAATTCTTTACCATCCATTTTAAAGCTTTCAGCAGCAAACCTGGCAGACCTGCTGGTTACAGAATACCTCTTCAACATTTGGTTCTTAATATCCTTCTGTGGTACCCCTAGCATGGAAACCATTTCATCATATCCCATTTATACTATCTGACTTGACTGCAAATGCAACCAGAATGCTTTACTGGCCCTTTTGCTGCACTACTAGCATTTCAATTTTGCAGTGGAGCAAAAGAAGTAACATACCACACACACACACGCACACATGCAACATACACACTTTTCCTCCTGAGCTCTGGTTCTGCTCCCTGTGAATGCCCCAACACCTTTTTATTTTCAGAAACATAGCCCACAACTACTTGTTCATTGTTTCTACATACTATTTGATGTAAAATTCCCTTTCTTTCCTTTTCTCCTCATCCTAAAATTGCTTTCTCTACCTTTTAAAATTAGGTTTGTTTTTAAAAAAGTGTGACTTTTTGGTTTTTTCTTGATCAGAATTTGCTGGACCTCATGTATATAGGTCACCTACAATTTTCAGAAGCATCTTTCACTACTGGCTGCATTATGTTTTGATAGTAGAAGCATTAGACGCTGTGTATAATATAGACTGAAGTCCTGTTGTGGTTTAGGAATGGTACTCCCCATCCAGTGTCCCCAGCGAGAATCTCCAGTCCATGTGCTGCTCTCTGGCTCCTCTGCTCTCCCCTCCCCTTTGCCCCTTTGGTGGGATGGAGTGGCAAACTGGAGGCACAAAAGGTAAAACTCACAGGTTGAAGTAAGAACAATTTACTGGAAACAGCAATGAGATAAGAAAAGAACAGTAACAGCAACAATATTAATAACAAAAGTGCACAGAAGAGAGAGTGATTCACAAGCCAAAATGTTCACTGCAGAGCTCAACTGGACTGCAGCCATGCTGCCTCAACCAGAAAAGAGCCATTCCTTCCAGAAAAAGATCCCTTTTCCCTGCCCCTAGTGATGATGTGAGGTGGTACAGCATAACTGCTTGGTCCTGGCCTTGTCCCCTCCTGGCTACTGCCAAAATCATAGTTGTCCTGGCTGGAGCCAAGGCAAGTCCTTCAAGAAAACAGCTTTTCCCACCAATAAGAGTAGATGAATGTTGTTTTTCAACCTGAATTGATAGCAGACTTGTACACCGGTACTCTGTTAAAATATGTTAACCCATTAATATTTGAGAGCATGTTTCTCTGGTGTAAATGTCTTCAAACAGGCAATATATCCCTCGACAAATTGCCTCTCTCTCCTCCTTTCTCCCCCACATTTGATTGTTCCTACATAGGTTGTAGGCATTAATTTTAATATTCCAATCAATCAGATCTTCCCAGCAGGTTTCAGTAATAACAATTAGGTCAAAATATGCTCCCAAATGAGCAATTCAGGCTCCTCTTGTTTATTATGCAAGCTTCTAATATTGCTATATAGATGATTACAGAATTTCTTCTTCTTGGTTTTGTTGGTATCTTGATTAATCCTGTTCTTGACATATTAATTTGATGTTGAGTGAAAGCTCATTTTCCCTCTCTTTTCAGCTTCCTTACATGTTTCAGGGCAGCGCCTCATTAATGCTCTGTCCTTCAAAAGAAACAAGGCACAAAGATAGGATCAGTGACTCCCAGTTGTCTCTCTGAGCTGTGCTCCCTAACACTTCTGCTTGAGTCATTATTCCTCTGCAGAAGATGGCCAGCTGTATCTTAGGAGCTGCAGGGTAGGAGCCTGCCAATGGACAGCAGCTCTAGAGGAACTGGGCAGCAGTAAATTTCTTCCCTCAGCAACTCATTTGTGTGCTCCTACAACGGTAATGTGGCTGGGTTTCTGCTGAGGGCTTTCAATCAGGCTTGAAGCAAAAGTATCCATCTGTGTCAAGGTGAAGCTAGGTTTGCCTGAAGGCATGGCTTGGAAAGGGAGCTATGCTGTATATTTGTATTTATCACTGTTCCCAGTGAAGAGGGGGGAGCTGCAACTCCTCAGTAGCCATGTACAGATAGACTTCCTTTGCCTAGAAAAGCCCCTCTGAAAATCAATTCGTACCTGGTTTGGGATCATAATCATTTCTACTGTATCCCATGGGATCAACTAATCTCAAAAAGATTTAGAAAAAATAGGAAGGGCCACAGCAAATCCTCTTCTGCAGCCCAAAGTACAAAAGAACCCCTACCCTGTGATTCCCTCAGTAGGGCTAGCACTGGAAATTCCTCTCAAAATACCACAGTCCACAGAACTGCACGTTAAGGACTGCAATTCATTCCAGAGCTTAGTGACTTATCCTACATTCCATTAACTTTTAGGGCAACTTTAATGACGCACTTAGTTAAAATGGAGATTGTTCCCGTAATTTGAAAAAAAGTTGCAAACCTGCTCTTTTTGGCTGTAAGTATACATTTAAAGACAACACTACTCTTAGCTCTCCCAAATTTTTGGCAAATAATGTCTTGAATTCTCTTGACCACGCTGCTGGATCATATGCAAAAGCAGTATTTGGCAGTATGGAAGGTCCTGCTCTCTTATCCAACCACCCAGCTGGCCTAGAAGCAAAGCCTGGCTTGGCACAGCAGACATCTATACCTGGCTGAAAGATCCTTTCCGTGTGCAGTGTGGACCATACACTGCAGCTTCAAGCATGCTTCAGGAAAGGCACCAGCCTTTGGAATTGGATTTTGCAAGAAGGGGCATTACAGGCTTAACAGGAGGATGCTGGGTCTACTTACAATTGAGGTGCCTGGAGGAGGGGAGTTTGAAGATTGATTCCCTAATCACAACCCAGCCAAGGTGACAGGCTGGCCCAGTGCTTATGATAATGACAATGTGTACACCTACAAGCAAAGGACGTGAGGACACACACTGTAAGAACCCACCACCACTGCCCTTGTTAGGTGATAGGTATTTCACACACCTGAGAGCTGGAACTTCTGGTTTGCTTCTGTGCATATGACACCATGGATAGTGGTAGGAAAAGCTGGCATATTGCAAGACTGGATCAGCTTTCACACTGCAGAAACCTCCAGCTGGAGAACTCGAGTACCCATTCACTCCAGTGCGCTGCTTCAAATGCAGCTAACTCATTTTTTCTCCAAGGGAAGACACAACAGCTTCAGAGTAAGCACCAGGGAAATTAAGCATGACTAGATGATGGTGGAAAACAGAGAACATGAAAGTCACCAGATGCCAAGGGAGGTGTCCCACAATTTCATGAACACACTGGACGCCTTTCTGCAGGACCAGTGCAGGGTATATGAGATGAATCCATCCTCATTTGCTACCTATCCTGTGCAAGAGGGAAAAGGAATCTGTCTTTATGTATCTCTGGCCCCAGCATCCTTCCAAGCATGCTCCAACATCCCTGAAAAACCTACTTAGAATAAGTCTCCACAAACACAATGCCTGAACATTCAGGCCCTTCGCCTCTGCCTTTATGAACCTTTGCTGAAAAAACAGCAATTCTTGCTTGTTTTATTTCAGTGTTAATTTTACCTACATTGAGTAGGATCTTGACAGAAATATATAGGGCTATTTGCAGCTAAAGTGATACTCAGTGACAAGCCACGTGATGGAACCCGCACTTAAATCTTTCTAAGTCACACACCATTAAATAGGTAAAAGACGTGATGCTACCTCCTATCCAGGGTGCTAATCACCGTCAAGTTTCCGCAAGTCATATTAAAATACATTAAAACAAATCAGTAGCACTATTACAAATTAAAATAGAAAATATTCGAGGCTCTAAATTGTATGTGTTTATTCCACCCTGACTGTGTGACAATTACTGGATAAGTGTTGTCCCCAGTGAGGGGAAGGAACAGATGGCAGCCTGCTAAAAAGCACATACTGTATATCAATTTATTAATTACTAAATGCAATCTGCTAGACGTTCATCACAAGATACTTCAGTTATTAAATTTCAGAGGGATTAGAAATTCAAAACAAATTATTTTCATAATAATTAACTTAGCTATATGTATTGCAAGCATGCTATTTACTTAGCTGAAAAGGCTGAAATGATTGGGTGCCATCTGTCTAACTACCATTACAACTTTTCTAATATCAAAAGGGCATTTTGCTCAGGTACACAGACAAACACTGAACAAAACGAATTAAAAATTAATGTTATGGGCATAGTAGGACATTTAGAAATCTCACCCTTGTTGGCTGATTACTAGAGCACAGAACCTGCCTCTTCTAGGACAGTGATTTGTTTCTGAGAGGCTGGCTTGAAAAGCCTTTACCATTTGTTAGCTCTTTCATGGTCTATGTAACAAATGCTGATGGTTTTCAACGCGTTCTTGCAAAGGCCTTACTATATCACAAAGTCACAGCTGTAAGCTGGCAATCTACCTTTTTATGCACATGTGACAGTCTGAGAATCATTTTTTGTGCTCCAATCTACAAGTTGTGGAAATACATCCAGCGGGTCAAATAGTGTTGCAATTTACAGCAGGCGGAGATGAACACAAATCTGAGTCTGTACCTGCTCCTTCCCCAGTTCTGCCCCAAACTCTAACAAAACATTGATTAAACAAAGGGCCTAATTTTATGACTGTATTCTTCAGAACAGGGAAAATGCAGAATGATTCATATGAGAATAGAGAGAGAAGCCCACATCTTAGATGCAAGTTTAAAGGATCCCACCATCTTCAGCCATGACCCCAGCTAAGCAACTCTTTAAAGTCTGAGTCTCTGCTCTCTGACATTGCCTTCTGCAGGGGTGAAACATAATGGTAGAATACTGAGGGTTTTGAAATTTCTCTCATTTCTGAATTAACATTCATATATTCTTCTTAGAAGTGGCTTGGGATACCCATTGCCACAAATGACCTACTGCTTGGTTTCATAACTACAATTTTTATTATGTTAATTGAAGTTTCAGACTTCTGAAATTAGAAAAATGGGTAATTTTATTACAAATCAATGCTAACAGAGCATAGAAATGGAACTAGCTCATTCAGAATGTCAGAGGGCAACTAGACAATTGTGTCATCCTTAAAAATTATATTGCTTCATCTCATTCAGGCATGCTGAAAAAATTCTCCCACTCTTAATTCTTTTCCTAAAACCTAGTATCTTTTTAGCAGTAAACATGATTTGTGGAGAACCTGAACCAGTAGTTCCACGGTCTTTAGTTGTTTGTTTTTTCTTGTAGCACATGATGACTTCTAAGGGAAGATATTGTCTGAAACTAACTTTGAGGAAGAGGACTTTTCTGGATTTTTGAATTGTTTCTAAATCTATTTTTTTTTCTTAACGTAGAAATGAATGCATTAACATCATACAGTTTTGGAGTAGGAGGGAGAATCTGCATGCAGTCAGGTCTCAGAATCATTAATGAGATTGTTCTGCAATGAAATGCAGATAATGAAAAAGAACAGTGTGAATCAGTAGCACAAATCTTAAATAAACATGAGGCCAACAGCTTATTTCAGCAGTAGAGACTGTCTCAGGCAGAACTATAGCAACTGAAAAACACAACTCTGATGCTTTCCCAGTACTTTCTTAAAAATCCACCAGCAAGCAAGCAGGGCATCTGCACAGCACTTGCGATGCTTCCTGAATGCACACAAGCAGCTGTGCTCATCCATTCCATGTGTGCAAGCATCACTGGTGCATACACAATCACACTAATTGCATGTTTAAGAAACACAGCGAACACTGATTCTGTGATCAACATCTGGAAATGCAAATCCTAGGAAGAAAACACAAGTTTCTAAGCCAGTAAGTTTGCTTGCTTGCTGGTTCTCTCTCATCCTTGCATTTTTCCACCTCCCTTGAAGGTTCCTTGTGCTTCCAAGCAGTAGCTGTACCTAACCGGTAGGGCACAGAGGCTCCCCAGGGAATTAGGTTCCCATTGGAGCACCCTTATCCAAGAGTATGAGATTAAACATTCCGGCATGGGTGATTACTATATCTCAGTATATCCTGAGTTCCGCCAAAAGGAAATGGAGAAGGCTGGGCCAGGATGCAGTTCTGCAGCAGACAGTCCCATAGCTGAAACAACCAGGGAGGCAGGACTGTGGAGGGCATTGTAGAGCACCTCTACCCTCTGCCTGGGTTCTTATCCTTTCTTCTTGTTTGGATTCTAAACAATGCATCTCCATCCTCAGTATGTTCATCACTCTTCTAGAAGTTTGGTTTTAATTCTAAATTCCTTTAAATTGCAATAAATCCTTTTGGGTTTTAATGATTTCATGTCACACTTTTACAGCTACTTGAATTATGGACCAAAACAAATTCCAGATATGAAAGTATCCTTGAATTTTCAGCCAGAGCAGAGTTCAATAACCAAAGCAACAGTGGATTCCATCCTTTGAAGGATTGCTTTCAGACACAGAAAATGACTCAACATGCTGAAGACTAACCAACTGTCCCACAGAAGTATTACTCAACACCCAGTTCAGCGAGGAAGATGCACAGGGACAGGAATAATTCACTGTGTCACAAATAGCCTCCGATGTATTTAAAAAAAAGGAAGAAGAGCCAAGCAGGATATTCAATTTCTCATTGTTTAAATTTTCTTTTTCTTAACCTAAAATTGAGAACTAAACCCAACTGTTTTCATACTGAACAGAAGAAGGAACATTTCAGTTGGCCCAAAGGCACTCAAAAGAAACCCCAATAAAAGAAGGGCTAATGTCACAAAACTGCTGGAGGACAGAGTAGGTACATTGTTCCTTCTTAATTCAATACCCAGGCAGTGCAGAAACTCACCTGGGGCCAAGGGAACCAGATTCAATTCTTTATGCCTGAAGTGAACTGAATCTACATATTCCACCTCCCACACCAACTACTTCTGCAGGGTATCAAGGGACCACCAAACCTCCTAAGCCTATGGCATTCAATTTTGCATAAATAATTCAAGTGCACTGGCATGCTGAGCCCCAGCTAACAAAGCCTTTCCATAGCACGAATCCTTCCTCTCCATCTCTTTGTCCCAGGCTCAATGAACATTTCAAGTGAGAACAAAAAGAACAGCAATGACAAAGGGAAACCCATTTGAGCCTCTCTTATGCCCACAGGTGGATTTGGGTTCAGCCTCCTGCCTCAAATCAAGCAACAAGTGTATTTGAATGTGAACCTTTCACCTCTCCAGTGAGCAGACAACAAAACACAGCATGTTCTGGCCTATGCTTTTCCAAACTGCTCATAAAGCTACCCAAAAAATCCTGACATCTATCAGTTGGCTGCCAATCTCTTCCAAACCAACACAGTAACAATTACAAGGGACTTTAAACGGGATTTTTGTAGGCATCTGGAAAATACTGAAAAAATCCAAACCCAACTAATCTCAACGGCATTCAAATTTTTCTAAAACTGTTATAAAAGTAAAAGTGAAACATGAACTAAATTACTGTCATCTGTCTCCTGCAAGAACTGCATAGCAGTACCAAGGCCAGAAAGCTCAGCTTGCAGGGAGCATCTGTAGTGGAATAACAGACTGGGTTATTCCCAGTTAACAAATAACCCAAGAATAACTGGGTTATTCCTGTTAACAAAGGGGAAAAGAGAAGCAAACTGAGCTGGGGAAAGAGTGTGAAGCACCAGAAAAGTCACCTGTGGGGTAAGAAGAGGAAATGTTTGAGCAGAAGATTTTTCCTTCAGACAGTGCCCCAAAACAAACAAAGGTGAGAATGGCCCTGTCCTAGCAGCAGCCCAGGAATTTACTGATAGCATCTTATTAAGGGGGAGGGAAATGCCTCCCCTTCACCTCCATACAGGAAAAAAGAGGCAGCTAGCTCCTGATTTTTGAAAAGGTAGCTGTTACATTTAGTTACACTGTGATGCCATTGATGGTTTTCCACAAAAACACATTTTCATATAACTATACAAGATTTACAGTACTTTAAAACTCAGTGCCATCAGTATGAAATGCAACACCTTCTTAATACTACCAAAGCCTAAAAGCAAAACAGTTTTTCTGTGCCTGTATATATGTGTGTCTCACATTTTTCATTCTATATGTATTCTTGCTAGTAATATCAAAGACAGAATTAAGATAATCTTTTTTTAATCCTTGGAAGAAGATTAAGATATGTTGAAAGATAGGAGCAGTTCTACCACTACCAGCTGTGCTACATTCCCTCTTTGAATATACAGCTTTGAACATAAACATGTAAAATATTTTATATAAACAGATATCATAATGCAATTTTTATATATTTTAGGCAACAAACTTTACCAAGCATAAGGTAATAACTAACTAGATACTTTAGACGTGAAGGAAATGAATGCAAGGAAAAGCATTGTAAGAAATTTATTGTGAATGGACATTTTCTGGAGAGAAATACAGGTGAAATAGGGATCTAAATATTGCACTATATTGCTGGTAACAAATGAAAAATTATATAGGTCAAATCTGAAACAACAATATTGGTCAAATGCACACTACAACCTATTCCTCTACCAGTACTGTTCTGAGATGGTCCAATAACACTGCGACATTAAAGCTTATTTTAAGTGCCATAATTTTCCCACAATTCATGTGGTATACAGTAGCCATGTGTATATATTATGTGTATAAAACTGACACACATTAGTTAAAAAGAAAGGCCAAAAGCAAATATAAGCAAAGTTTGGTACTCACCTCCTTCTCCTGACCCAGAGCCATTATCTGAAAAAGAAACAGAGGGGGAGAAAAAAACAAGAAAGCAAATGAAAATATTGCTCCAGGAGCAGCTGTTTGTTCAGGAACATGACACAGATGTTATATTTCATGAGCCAGCTGTAAAAACAAACATCCCACATAAGGTCTGGCATCCTCTAATATGGTCTATCCATACTCACTGTGCCCGAGTCTCTCTTCCCTGTCAAGATGTTACTCAAGGAACAGCATTATTCAATACTGAAACTAAATTGCTTTCCTAGCCTCTTTTCAACTGCTAGAGATTAAAATTTGTTAAACCCAAAAGACATGAAGAGTACAAAGTCCGATTTTGGGAATGTTTATTTTTCCTTACCCTCTAGCCCTGGGAATGGTACTTCAAGGAGTAACACATTGATCACCTGACTGCAGAAGTACCTCCAGAAGACAACTAATCCTCCAAGTAAAGCTGATTTAAGTAATCTAATGACAAAATAGCTTCTTTCAGCTGCGTCAGTCACTTCACATAAAGATGCTCTAATGGCATAGTTATTTCATTGACATTTGACTGACTGGATTAGCATCTGAGGAGTGACAGCTTTCGACTGGATCCCACTTGCATTAGCAGTTCAAGTGTCAGCAGGACTTGAGCTTCTTCACCACCCCCGGCCAACTAACTCTACTTCAGAGCACTGCGGAGCTGTTTAGGGACTTTGCATGCACATCCTGCTGGGCAGCACTCTGCACAGGCTTCAGCTTGCACGGCAGTAAAGACAAGCCCTCAAACACATGTTCTGAGTCACAAAACTTCCTGTCTTTCCTGCTCAAAGGAGGGGGAGAGGAGAGAATGGAATGGCAACTACTCTCTGTGAATTGTTCCCCATTCCCATTAGATTAGCTTCTCTGGAAGCTGAGGAGAGGAGCAGAGCACACACTCTGCTCATCCCACATCTCTCCTTTCATGCCTGCTTTGGTGATGGAGAAGGCAGCTGAATTTATTTGCAAAAAACTGAAAGAAGAAGGAGGCCAGACAGAGAGAGGAGTGGGAATCTTACTTCCTCCACACATGAGGTCGTTGTTCGCATCAGAGGAAAAACCAAACGCTCTGTTTGCTCAGTTCCCTCCCCTGCTTTTCTTTAAGGAGCTGTATTTCTAAGAATAATTCCCTCTAGTGCGTGGATGAAAGTGTGAAATTCCACGTTACTGGGTCACTTCACACATTGAAAATAATCTCCTGTCACATGGAGTATCAGGAATAGAGATTTGTTTTTCTTTCACTTTAATTTTCCTTTCTTTTCTCCTATGCCACTACTTGGTGTCTAACAGGCCGAGCTTCTTACCTTACAGAAATTAGTGCAAAAACAGGCAGGTTTGTTTTTCCATTGATAGTGACCCACTTTACTGACAAAGCAGACAATCCCATATAAAATGTCGTTGTTGAGTCACTGAGAAATATGCCTTATGATGCAGTATTGCTTCATTAAGAAACTTGAAGGAGTATAATTTACTTATATGAGTTAATATATAGGCTTATTTGTGGTGGTGAAATTGTGTCATCAGCTGTTTTGGGGGAGAGGAAGCTGACATACAAACAGGAGAAAGTCCAACATGTAACTCATAAGAAAGACAAAGGGTAAAATGTCTCAAAGAAGCTTGACTTGTTCCATATTTTTGTTTCCAACTCCCACTCCCTTGACTGTTTTCCCCTGTGCATTCAGCCCTAAGGTGAGAAATGCTGCTCAGCCCCAGCTGAGGGGCTCTGGCTGTGTCCTGTGTGTGTGGGGCAGGGCTGGTACAGCCACACACATGGAGAGTGCCCTGTAAATCATAGAGCTGATGCTCAGACCACCCCTCTCTATAGATCATTGGCTTGATATACATGAAGTCCACTTGGCAGGACATCATAGCAGCAAGATAGATTCATTTCCACTTCTCTGGACTTTCAGTTCCCAAAAGGCGATTAAAAAGAAAAAGAAGTGTATCCTCTAGAACACTGTATCATTTTCAACTTTTCCCTGGGAGCTGTGCTAGGATGCTAGTCTCCAGGGTAACCATGCTAAACTAAGCCAGTGTTCCTGCTTGTTTTTTTCCCTGAGCCTTGGCTAGATTTTCCCAGGCAGCTGCTGGTTAAAAGAGTAGCATTTTTTTCCAGCTTACTTGGACAAGCAGCCCTGCTCTTTTCAGGCCCTTAATGAATTCAGGGTTTTCAAAAGTTGCCTTCATGCACCAAGATCTGTCAAGAAAGATGCCCAAACAGGTGGAGATGCTGGGCACAAACAGCATTCCCCCAGCCACTGGTCAGTAATTAGAGAAGGAGTGATTGACCTCTACCTTTACTTAAGCCACCCTTTTTCAAGTAGACTTATAAAGATTGAGAACAGCCCGGACGAAGACTTGGGAATGCTGGTGGATGAGAAGCTGGACATGAACTGTCACTGTGCACTGGCAGCCCAGAAAGCCAAAGGTGTCCTGGGCTGCAACCAAAGCAGTGTGGCCAGCAGGGTTAGGGAGGGGATTCTCCTTAAAGCAGTGTGGACAGCAGGGTGAGGAGGGGATTCTCCTTCTCTGCTCCACTTTCCTGAGACTCTACCTGGAATGCTGCATCCAGCTCACAGGTCCCCAACACAGAAAGGATGCGAACCTATTGGACTGAGTCCAGAGAAGGACCACCAAGATCATTAGAGGCGTGGAGCACCTCTCCTGTGAAGAAAGGCTGAGAGAATTGGGTTTGTTCAGCCTGGAAAAGATGGGGCTTTGGGGTGACCTAATTTCAGCATTCCAGTTCCTGAAGGGAGCCTACAAGAAAGATGGAGAGGGACTTTGTGCAAGGGATGTAGTGACAGGACAAAGGGGAATGGATTCCAGCTGACAGTAGGTTTAGATTAGATATTAGAAAGAAATTCTACTGTGAGGCACTGGCACTCCAGAGAAATTGTGGATGCCCCATCCCTGAAGGTGTTCAAGGCCCAGCTGAATGGAGCTCTGAACAACTTGGTCTAATGGAATATATCTATACCCAGGGCCATGAGGTGGGAACTGGATTATCTTTAAAGTCCCTTCCAAACAAAACCGTTCCATGATTCTATAAAAATATGCTAATACACAAATATACAGGCTTCTGCTGCGAGCTGCTTTTATCCATGAAGGAGTTTCTGGATAAAATACACAAAGAAGGACTTGGATCTGACACAGCATCTGGATGCTGTAAGCACTCAGCTACAGTCAGAATTTCCTTTTTTGTTCTTTCTGAACAGGAGCCATTTCTGTACTGTGGGTCTGCTTTGGTGCAGAGGCAGAAAAACTCCCCAAACCCAAAAACTCTTGCAGCCTCTCTCATTCAGGAGGGATGGCTTTTAACTCAAACTGGCATGAAAATTGAACCCATCTCTTCCCCATTTAGGGCAGCAGCTCCAAACTGCTAAGTACAAACAGAAGGGCAAACAGTCCACTAACAAATTTTAAGCAAGCAGACCCTTCTATAAGCCACTCCTAAGAGAATAATTCCTGTGTCTGTTTCTACTTCTGCAAATAGCTTTATTCTCCTTTTTTTTTTTTTTTTAAACTTAGAAATCCCAACAGAAAACAATGGACTATGGCTTCAAAATATATACAGTACATTGAGAAACTGCAAGTTTAATCAAGTACTACATCACTGTGTGGTTACATTTTCATGTGCATATAATATAAATCTGGCAGCAGTCAAAATCAGTATTAAAACCTGTATATGCAGACTCAAAATTTCAACCATACATTCTCTTTCATTTCTCTGAACAACCATTTTTAATGTCAAAACTTGCATTTTGTTTATTCCTAAAGCACCTATAATTGACTCTTTTTTAAACACTGCTTATTTTAGAATCTTGAAACTCTGACAGCCTTCCAACAAACAAAATAAATAAATAGGTTGCAAATCACCTATGTCTGTAAAATTTAACCAAAATATTACCTGGCAAGAAACAGAATAATGATTTAGTGACTAAATCACTCAGTATAGTCTGTTCCAGTGCCGTAGCTACAGGAGGTATCAATCCCTAGCAAATGGGAAATATTTCATTCCTGTATGAGATTCAGAAGTCTGATATACTTTAAATATTGAACAGTTGTTACAACACTAAGGAGGAATTTCATCCTATTGTCTTGGGTGCATCCCGCCAGGATGAAGCTTTGCTTTGAAAAACAAAACTCTGATAGGAGACCAGTGAATCTATACTTGTCTCCCAATGATGCCCTAGAACAAAGCACTGTAATAGCAAATTCAAAGGCACCCAGTGAAAATTTATGGGGGTCTACAAAATATTTTTTCATTTCAGTATCTGATTCTCCATTATACATGTAACAGATCAAGAGCACAAATATGCTGCCATCTTGGCAGGGCATGGAGAGGTTCTGGATGATGGCTTTTATCATCCAATATTTTCACGCCACCTGAAGCACATCAGACACTCAGGGAGCAGCAGGTACTGTTCTAGTGGAGCTCTGCTGAGGCACTTAAAGTTGCACCAGTGTAGGTGCAGTATGCAGCCTGAATCACAACCTCAGTTTCACAAATGTGTTTTCAGTACTTTCTGGAGCACTGTGTTTCAGCATGTTTCTTAATCTGCTACACTAAGTGCTAAAAATTATGCTGCATTTCCTGGGTTTTATGGAGGACTTTAAGAAAAGGAGAGGAAGGTTGAAAAAAAATTCCCATACTAGCTGAATAACGTAGTAATTAGCTGACAGCAAACTGAGGTTGAGAAGAATCGATTTTTCATTTTGAAATTTCTTTTTCTTGGTAGAGTAGAATGCACATAGAAACATACACTTTTTGTTGTTCCAAAAACATTATCCTAGAATTTTGTTTGAGTGAGAGAAAGAAACCTTCATGCTGTGTGTCCATTTAGTAAAATGATTAGGGCATGAAATTAAAAAATATTTATACTTTAACATTTACTTATACATCCTCAGTTCAAACCTTCATATTTATTGGTGTTGTTATAGTAATATGTGAGTCCTCCCAGACTGGATTTCATTTTTTCCTCTTTCTGCTGAATCTGCACATAATTTACAGGTGGGAGATTGGGAAAGGCAGCAGATTTAGTCATCTGCCTGAGGGATGCTGGAATTATGCTTCTGAGCTGGGCACAAAACATGGGCTTCCTTCTGTATTAGGACCAACAACACAGATTGTTTTGGACCTCAGTAAACATGAGCAGACCTCAGTATAGGTGTGTGCTGCAGTCAAAGGCCTTAGAGCAGCTGGTGTGAAACATGCTGCATTTAAATGAGGTAACTGGGACTGGCAGCAGCAAGGGCTTGGACTAGGTATCCTGCACATGCATTTACTCTAATTTCTGGATAAGATGCTGTAGCTACCAGTGAGCTCCAGGACTGATAACTCTAAATTGTCACTGCAATTACCAACATAAAGTTAGTAAGGAGTGTGCATCTGACCCATGGTCACGCTTTTGGCTACCATATAGATGTAACTTTGTTTAGATTAATCTGAGTAGCTATTCTCTATCCAAAGATGAGGGATGTCCCACAACTTCATATTTTCTGTGTCTTATTTATGTACCAAAGATTGCAGTTGTTGGCACTACTGAGTTATTTATTCATTCAGAGAAAGCCAGCCATGCGTCTGGTCTCACCAGCTTTGAATCTACCCAGAGGTTCAGAACACCTCTGGTGGCTAAAGTTTCCGTGTCAAAGAGCACGTTGCAATATTCAAGACAGAGAAAACCTGCCCCATGTATTTGAAAGATGAAGAAAATCTATGCTTTAAGTGTGTGGAAAGACAAAAAAGGCTAGTGCATTAGAAAGGTCAGGTAGAATGATTTTGTCAGTTTTGCATATCTTCAGTGTAATGACCTGAAAATGATGCCTTGGATACAGGTAGAGCAGCAGTCAGGATGATCAGTGTCACTTGCTGGATGTCACACTAATTCTTTATATCCAAAAAATAAAAGTCCTAAAGAAATGGCTAATTTGGAGTCTGCTCCAAATTTGTTGAAAGCCTTTTGATGAATATCAAGGCTCCTCTATAAACACCACAGAAGCATTCATAATCTATTTTCCCAGATAAAGTACTTCAACTTGTAATGTTTATTTATTAATCTGTTAGCATATCAGAAGATATAGCAGACTTCTTATCTAGCAAAAGGTTCTATTCCTAAAGAGGACTTGGGCTTTCCACATTATTTCATTCTATGAAAAGCACCAAAATTTTAATTGCTGGAATTAAGGGCAAAACTAAAGAGCTAACCATAAAACATCATTCATTAGTGACACAAAATGATGTTTTACATACCAGAATAACAAGGTCCTCTTGATACCATTGTTATCTCTTTCTGGTGCTTGCAAGCAGCTCTCCTGAGGAAGCATTCATTTTGGTAAGTGTCTCCATTTGATCCACAAACTGGAATATAGTTTGTGTGACACTGGAAAAGAAATTATAAAATAACCCAGTCATACAGAAATCAGGTGATTAATCTCAACTGCATATTAATAACATGAATATAATAACATAATAACATGAAGATAGTTGTGTTACCAACAGCAACTTATAACTCTTTTTGCTAAAGAAAGATTTGAAATATATTAGTTTTTCAGTATTACTATATGTATTCCTCTTGGATCACTGAAATAATAGTCTAACTCCACATGGACTGAACATAGGAATTCAGTAGGAAAGATTAAAAGCACAAAATAACTATGGTGGGACTTTTTACTGGCTAGAGGGAATATGCCAGGCATCCAGAAGTATTTGAAGGATGAACACTGAGGAAGGAGAAAACTTCTTCAAGATAATACAAGAAAGTATGACTAGGCCCAGGGGGATGAAACCAAGCAAAGGAGAATTTAAGGAGAACAGTGCTTAAAGGGAGATTTGTTGACCTTTTTGTTCAGAACGTTCTTTCAAAGGAGGTGGAAAACAATCACCATTCTCATTAAATTCAAGAGCATCATGAGCCTTTTCTTGGTCAACAACTATAATAATGCTTTTTTATTACTACACTGAAAAATTTAAATCTTAAAGTTAGTAGAATTTGGTACAAACAAAAAGAAGGAAAGGTAGAAAGGAAGAATTATCATTCAGAATAGCTTTTGCAGAAGCTGCCTGTATTTTGCTGTTTTCTTAAATTCTAAGGGAGATGGATTATAAAAATGCATAATGTGCATTGAAATCCTGGGACCACCAACCTGCCTAACATCTGAGAGTGCTGCACGACTTCCTGCTGAACTGGAGACCCAAACCCAGCTTCACAGCATGGAAAAGGAGATATTTCCCTGTTTGGGGGTGCAGTGGTAACTGTAATGTCAGACACCTTTTCCATCTTCAACACCCCAATGTAAAAAGAACCCAACCAAAAACAAAAACCAAGAAGCAATGATGAAATACAGTGGCCAAGAAATTTTTTAACCACATAAAGTTTATGATTAAACTGGTGTAGTTCAACCCATCAGACTGCAAGCAGAAACAATATTAGCTAAGCTAAAATGACTTAAAAGTACAAGAGTTTCTTATCCAAATTCCAAATGAGAGTCTCTCGCACAACAGTTTCTTCGTGCTTTGACATACATAAAGGTCAAAATATTCAATTGTTAAAACATAATTTTTAAGGGTATTACCCTCCAATCCTTTGTCATCCTGCCATAGATGACCAACTGAGAATGAACTAAACAGGTACTGACAGAAATAAATCATGTTGACAGCTCTGAAAATTATTTCTAACAGTTTTGTAATACTTTCCCATAGTAAGTAGCTCTCAGACACTCAACCACAGCCATCAGTCCTATCACATGCCATACTGAACAGCCATTTCTAGAGAATAATTAGGCAACTCCTGAGCGGGACAATACTTTTCAATAGATAATTCTCTGTTCAATAGATAATGTTCCATTCTCCTTAAGTCTCTGTGTGATGTTTTAAATTTGCAGGTTTTCATCCCGAGGATTGAAAATGAAAAGTGAAGGGATTCCTTTTTTAGTTTGGTAAGCCTTTAGTGATTTGGTACAGTACAGCCAAAAGTTCTCCTGCGAGTGTCCTTTAGGAGTAAAGTTGTTTTCTTGTGAGGAAGTCCTCTAATACCTCAAATGACCAAAATGGAGAGCATCTCTTCATGGGCAAGATCTGCTCAGCGCAGGGTGCCATGGGAAAATCCTTCCGAGCTTCATCCAGTGCTGTGTGATTTCAGAGTTCCCAACATCTGAATGGGTTGTAAGATTTGCTCATTGTCACTTTGCTCCTTTTCCTATTCTGTCTTACTGAAGCAGTTATTTTATTAAACTGATTGTTGTCAAGCCTTTCTGACTGAGATTGAAAGAGAGCCCCATGATGTCTCTCTCTCTTCTCACCCCACCTCACCCCATCTTACCTCCCCCACTGGTTCCTAATGCACTCACTAGATGTTGATCAGATTTTCATTCAGGTTTTGTAAAACTTATCCAAAATACAGCAAAAGACCTTTCAGCCTGCAGAGCTCTTGCTGCCATGACACTATAGCTGTTTCAAACAAGTTGAAATTTGTCATCCATTTCCCTCAATCTGAAGGAAGTTTGTGCCAGTCTTGGCCTCAGTTCAGGGGTGGCTGTGAATAGTTGTGCCGCTCTGCTCCCCAAAACACCCCTCTGTCAGGCAGACCTCATTGCAGTTACAATTTCCTCGTGAAGGGGAGAGGAGGGGCAAGCACTGATCTCTTCTCTGTGGTGACCAGTGACAGGACCCAAGGGAATGGCCTGAAGTTGTGTCAGGGGAAGTTTAGGTTGGATATCAGGAAAAGGTTCTTCACCCAGAGAGTGTTCAGGCAGGGAAGTGGTCACACCACCAGCCTGACAGAGTTCAAGGAGCATTTGGACAATGCTCTCGGGTACATGGTGTGACTCTTGGGGATGGTGCTATGCAGGGTCAGGAATTGGATCAGATGATCATTGTGGGTCCCGTTCGACTCAGCATATTCTGGGATTCTGTGATTTCCCTCCAGCAGGAACATCTTATCTGACCACAACCTGGATCCCAGACCAATTTAATTTTGCAACTCTCTTGTTAGGGCACATTTTTCTAAAAATTGCAGTTTTAGCAACATACGAAATACCTTGCTGGATAGGACCAGAGGCACAGTTATCCAGCTCTGTTGTAGCCGTGATGAATAGGAAACACACTTCAGGAAGAACAGGCTGATATTCCCACATCTTCCTTTCAGTGCCACTTCAGCTGAACCACTGTACACAAATGTGTCTGTTTTCCTTTCAAAGCCTTGCAATGTCAGAAAAAAATTAGCTAGCTCTCAAATAGTCTTGCATGTGAAGGACCTAACAGTTTGGGCTGGGTGTTTGTTGCCTGGAATATTTTGGTGCTGCTAGTTGCAGCAAATTGAGTAAGCTCAATTAAGTTCAAGAGTAACAGGAAGAATTTAAAGTTTCTATGTCTGAAAAACACAATACCTTCTCCTCATCCTTAGACTTCTTTCCTAAGAGTATAAATTTTTCAAGAAGTACAAGAAAACATGCAAGTAGCCTAAAAACTATACTTCTTTTTTTTTAATCAGCTCTTCAAAACAAAGTAACAATTTATCACAGGGACTAGTTCTGTCTTTTTATGTCTCCACGCCCTGGATATTAGGAAGTCACAAAATATACTACCCACAGACAATAAATGAAACCTTTGGCTATCCTAGGATTGTATTTATTTTCCTTTTTTTATTTTTAATCATTACTGAGCTTTGATTTTACTATTTTTCATAAATAAATATTACAGACAGACTGAAGACAGATGAAGAAACCTCTTCTCATAAGAATTTTTTCTGCCTTTAAAAGGCAGTTGGAGCAATGCCCCCAGCATAGGTAAACTGCACCCTATCGAAAGCCAGCTCTGAAACACTGGAATCCAAAACCAGTGTAAGATCATATACACACTGTTGCTATTTTGGTTCCCCTTGATTTATTATTTATTGGAAACAGAATACAAATTGTTTTTAAAACACTGAAAGACAGCCCACTCCAGGTTTTGCTGATAACAGTACCAGCTCTTCCAGTTTTACCATGAATCCTGTACATAATATTTGATACATTTGTTCTGCTATAAACTGTGGAAAGAAAGAACTGCTGTACTGCTTTTTCTCTAAAAAAATTGGTGGCAGGAGTGGGGGTGGGGAAGATTACCATGATGAAGACTGTAAACTAAAGTCTCAAAAACTGACAATGCTAATTGAACTCGCTGTTTACTTCTTTTTAAAAGTTCAGAAGACATTTTTATCAATTTTTTTTTCCTGAGCAGGACTAATTCACTGTTTTAATTCATAACCTTTATGATCACTGGGGACCCTGCTATTATCTGATCCAATCAGTGCCATTGAAAAAGGAGCTTATGGTTAGACTCCATCAGCCTGCTGCTGAGTGGAATTTTTGAAGCGGTGACTCTACAAATACTTCAATACACCTGAAAGATTTGTCAGAAACAGCAAACAAAAAGGTGGGCAGCCCTTACCTGGAACTGACACGCACATTTCAAGCCATCGCCCTCTTCCTTGCACACTCCTCCATATTTACATGATGATTCATCACACACTCTTACATCTGATTCCCTTACATTTAACTCTGCAAAAAAAAATAGAAAAAGAAGACAATAAAAAAATTTTAAGGTGAGTCATTTTGAGGACTGCATTGTCCTTAAACCCTCTGAGCATCCCTGCTGCCTTTCTCCCATATAGAAATCAAAGGAAAAATGCCAGAGCTCTTCCCCAGGCTGCCCTGCATGGGCTCAGTCCTGCCCCTGGGCTCCTCTCCAGAGGCAGGTCCTGCTCCCCAGAGGCAGCTTTGCCTGGTTGGCAGAGTGGTTATGGTTGAGTGCTGATTCACCAAATAAACAGATACAGAGAAAGGATGTGTTTATACTGCCCAAAGGCTCTCCCATGTTTCCCCTGATGGGGATGCCCCACTATAAAACCTTTCTCTTACAGAAGTTGTTTCTAGCAGGATTCAGGAGCTTAACATAGGTTACAGCCCATGTTTCTCACCTGCTACCTCTTTTTGCTTTACTCTTGACAAAGGTCCTGAGGAAGTAGAAAAGCTAAACCATCAGAATTTCTCTGCCTGGTTTTCCAGAGTCTGCCATGGCCACATTGTTATCCTTCAGACTAAAAATAAATCCAACTGTGTTTGAACTATTTTAATTTGCTTGCACTGTAGGAGCCAGAGTAATGAACCAGAGATCTGTGTCTTAGCTCCTGCATAAGAATATGGAGCACAAATGGCAGCTCCTGTCACTGTAAGCTTGCAGCACAGGCACAGCTGGCAAGAGGGAAACCAAGGGGCTTTACACACCAACTGCATAGGCACTAGCTCCAGCACAAAGGTCACCTAACTGGCTTCAAGCTCTTTCTGGACATCACAGTCCAAGGCTAGATTTAAAAGAGAATAAATACATTCTTTTGAAATAAGTATTTGACTTGAACTATATCTAGGAGAGAGAGCAAAAGAAAGCACAGGTGGGATAATGGATGTGGTCAGTGTCTGCCTAAATGTGACCTCATCAGGCTGTGTGGGAACAGTGCTGGTACCATTGATTCCAATGAAAAGGTGAAAATTACACCAAGGGCTCTGGAAAAATCCCCTGGCACTGTTAAATTTGCAGTGAAATCAGAGGATATCATTCAAAGGTGTCGGTGCTATGGTTCAAGTCATAAGCCTTCAGGACTCTATAGCAAGCATGATCCACTAAAGATATTCACTGACAGCAGCGTGATTTAAAATAATGACTGTGACTTTTAATAAGCAAGCCCTATCCAGAAAACTGGCTTAAAGAAAGAACTGAACATCAGCCATTCAGAAATGAGGAAAGGTAGGTCAAAAGCAGAAGAAAATAATCGTTGCTGCCACTTAGAGTCTTAAATAGGCAATCAGCCTCCTCCTCACAGCAGCTGCAGCACTTTGGTATGACAGTGATAGACACCCTGGAAAACTGCTCCTATGCATTTATGTAACATTATACACCCACATATACGGTTTATATAAATAAATAAATAAACAAACAGTAATTACTGTAATAATTTTTACCATATGCCCCATGCTTCTATATTTAACATAGCATAATTATGTACTTCTTCATGGCACTGAAGTTAGACGATTACAGCTCAATGGAAAGTCCAGTTATAATCCACGTATTTTTTTGTCAGCCATGAGAAAAAATTGAGAAACATATTGATTCTTTTCCTCCATAGGTCCATCACTCCCAAAGGCATAAATGAGGAGGGCAATGTGTATAACAATGGGCAGATAGATATCCTGGTTGCCATCACAACCCCGTGCCTGTGTTCTCTAATGTTATTCTTAATGTCGCCGTTTATCAAGCATGACTGCTGCGTTGTAGGGACCAAGGTAACGCGACAGAACATCGCAGCTTTTCAATTTAATGTGTTCATAATTCGCTCCTGAAGGAAATGTGCTTTCTTTGTCCTCATGAAGATCTGTTCCACAAAGATGAGCAAACTATCAAAATTAATTAAGGGGAAATGATTGTCATATCTGAAAGAAGGGTCCACCTTTAGGTGATATCACACTTGAGAATATGCAATTCTAAAAAGGAGTAACCATACAGTCAAATTAGAGCATGCACTGCTTTCAAAATCCTCTGTTCATCAGGTCAGGTAAATAATGACATGTTGGTCCCCCCTTCACAATGCCCAGCTGAACACGCTGGACTCAGTGCTTTGCAACATCCTACCCTGTGCCCCCAACCAGCAGAAGAAACCCCTCAGGAGCTGCAACTCCTGCTTGAATTTCTGGGAGTCTACACAACATCCAACAGCTTAAGCAGAGTAGTGCAGAATTTTCCTCAACATTGGTGCTCCCCCCAGTGTGGAGAGGGCACATGAACACCCAGAAAGGAGCCTCTTCACCACAGTGGTGGGCAAGGTACCTCACTTTTTTTCAGAGAGGAAGGACGTGGTGGGGTCAGAAAGAGAGGCCAGATAGCAGTTCAGCATCAAGGCTGAACTCGAGATGTACTTGTTCCTAGCTTAGCTATTGCTCTGCCTGCAAAAGGCAGAGAGAAAGGGAAAGATTTCAGAACAAAACTATAAGAAAGGATAAGAAGATGGCAGTGCAAAATCAGCCTTTGTGAACCTCCTTCACTTCAAGAAAAAGAGACTTTTGGGGGTTTTTTTAATTCCACAAGAGGAATTAAAAGGACAGAAAGCACACTGTGATTTTAATGGTTACGTCATTTTAGACATGGACTGTTTTTCTTTCCATATAAATGATAAACACTGATTATAAGCTTTACGGCATTAAATGAACAGGAAAGGTCATGCAGAGACCAGGAGACAACATGATTTCCCAAAGTTGTACAAAAGACAAGATACCCTGGTGACTGGCACTTGAACATGACAGATGAACTTTATTCTATGACAGGATGTCACTGAATCCCTTATTCCATTCAGTGGCAAATTCCAGCAGCAGGAGAATCAAGCCTCCAACATGTGCATGATTACATCTGATGGAATCACAAGTACCTAGAAGTGTGGTGGCTATAATTACTTCTGTACCCACAGCATTCAGTTCAAAAATGAATACATGTGGATGGAAGTTAATAGAGTGATATGAAGAGGAATTGTAGATGTCTTGCATGTTGGAAGTGTGCTCGCTTTTCAGTGAATTCCCCACAGACAGAGAATTAAAAAGGAGTTTCTGCAATTATTTCCAGAAGAACGGAATCATAACTGTGAGAACAGATCCATGAGAGGAGCAAGAACATGTAGCAAATGGTTTAGGGTAATTTCTTGCATGTTTCTTTTATGCTTACTGCAACTCATTTCCTTGACTTTCAGCAGGTATAAATAAGAGAAAGCCTCAGTGTGATTCATAACACACAGTAACAATGTGCTAGATAGTAATCCATCAATTCCCAACAGAAAACATAATTAGCGCAATTAAATCAGGCTTCCAAATTTATGATAAAATTAATCTCCAAAGACCTGAAATGAGGTATTAAAAATGATTTGCTAGTATCTGTTCTGCCAATACACTTCCTGGTTGTGTGAGGGCTGACTGGCACAGAGGAGCTTGCAAAGACCCACAGCAAGCTCTTCTGGGTTTGTCTTTTTTTCTCTGTTGAAAAGAATTCACTATGTGATAATTTGTTACATCACTAAAAATGAGGAAAGCCATCTCTATTTTGACTCCTTTCGGAGAATGTGAAGTTCAGCTAAATACAAGTAGTTGTGGATTGGCTTTTTGCCTGTGACCTCAAAATGCATTTCTCTGAGGCTCTTGTTATAAGGTAAATTACATGTGTCAAAATGCTGAACCTGAAGATGAAATCATATTTGTAGCTTTAAGTACATCAAACATGTTTTTTCCATCTGGATACCTCAAGAATAAAGTAAAATCTAAGATGGGCAAATCTGTTCACTTTGCTTTTTCAAAACTCATGTTTCTCCTGGGGTTGGCAATAGTACACAGTAATGATGAATGGATATAAGGGACCAAAAAATACCTTTCCCATGTGAAAATGAGTATGTGAATATTGCAGCTACACCTGAGAAAAAACCCTCTCTGCCTGCCTATTTGTCTGTTTTCTCTTTCTGTGGGTAAGATTCCAAGTAGTAGAGGTGCTGGGACCCCTTGTTGCTTTTTGCTCTTGACCTATGGGTTTGGTAAAAAAGGGGAAGCAACTTTCACCATTTGCATTAGAGGGAAAAGGCAAGGCTTTTATGTCCTCCAAATAATTTGTTCTTTGTGAAGCCAAGCTTTAAATTAGGATGCATGACCACTCGTGGAGGTCATATATAGACGCACACATACACACAGAGACCTGGGAGAATTCGTAAAAAGTCCGTATCTCTACAGCTTAATAGAACCCCCAAAGTTGTAAGAACAGCTGAATGGTGTCAACATTGGATTGGAAAAGGGCTCAGGAGAAATTATGTTGTGTAAGGATATGTTAGAGCCCACAGAGTCTACTGGAGATAGTGACGTTATGACTGGATGAGCTCTCAGGACCACAAAACAGTCAAAGAAGGCAAAATCTGATTAACAGAAAACCTATAACCTGCTCAGTTTTGGGAGTCAACCTTATGACTCTAGACTGGCTTGGACAAGTCATTGGCCTTTTTTTTTTGGTTTTGCCAAATTATTTATAAATGAATGGAGAATTTAATGGCGGAAAAAAGAAACACCCAACAAAATCTTTCCCTTATAAGAGGAATTATAAAGCTGAGGTGCTCATATGACAAGTACAGTAATAACCTGAGTCTTAAATTGAACTCTTGAATAAAGGTTTACCTGCCAGTCACACCCTTTGCCACACAACAAAGATAATACACACAATGGGGACCTCTGCCCCCATGGTTCCCAAGGACAGCCTGCCCACTTCAACCAGGTGAGTTTGAGTGGCGCTGCAAAAAAGATCCTCCAGGGAAGTATTTCGGATGTCCCTGGAATACCTCTGCCCACCTCCTGCTGCCAGCTCAGAACAAAACTGCACAATTCTCCTGTAAATCCTATCAATCCCATGCAGACATACAAGCACCCCATCTGTCAGTGGCTTCAGCCACTTCAGATTTCATCACCTGCAGTGACTCTGACATTGGTTCAGACACTTAGCTCACATACACCTATCTATACATAAACATTTACATTTAGATGTCTTAATCTACAAGCTCAGTCCCATCCCACAGCTTTTCAAAGTATGTCCAGAAAGGCCATTCCTGCAGGAAGTCATGCAAATGCTTACAGAGCTGTTTCACCCAGGCTCTGGGTGAAAACAGAAAGCTTTCTGAACAGAAGGCATAATTTTGGGGACTTCCTAATATCTAGGAAAGATCTATCTATCTATCTATCTATCTATCTATCTATCTATCTATATCTCTTTCCTAGATAAGAAGATATATATTAGGAAAAGATATATATCTATATCTATATCTATATCTATATATATATATATTAGGAAAAATACCTTAAAAATTCCTAAGCCTCCCCTGACACAGCTTCATGCCATTCCCTCAGGCCCTGTCACTGTTCACCAGAGAAAAGAGATCAGTGCCTGCCCCTCTGCCTCACCTTGTGAGGAAGCTGCAGACCACAAGGAGGTCTCCTCTCAGTCTTCTCTTCCCAAGGCTGAACAGACCAAGTGACCTCAGCCATTCCTTGTGTGGCTTCCCATCTAGACCCTTCACCATCCTTGTTGCCCTCCTTGGGGCATTGCTGGCTTTAGCACTGCAACCAAAGGAGCAAGTGGCTTTTCTTGCTTCATCAGCTAGAGAACAAAACATTACTAGAACATTGGAGCCATGAACTTCCCAAGCAAGTATGTATTGTTGACAAAACCTGAGATCCCCATTTATTTGAAACTAATAAATAATCTCTGCATTAGGTTTTCCAGAGCATTTTATTATCCTCATGTTTCAGCAGTTGTGGATTATGTAAATCACAATAATTTGCATTGTAGAGTTTATGTCTGCTGATTTTCTTCTCAGAAATTGTCATAGGTTGTGGGTGAAGAAAAAGAGAGCAGACAAACCCCTCAGACAAAATTAGCAATTACTTGTCCAAATAAATAATACTCACTTGTGTCAGACAAGGCTAAGCAAGACAGAATGGGTCATACTCTCTGGTTCATATGAAAAATTATGTTTTTCAGAAAAGAAAACAGACAAAAAGACAAACTAGTGGGAAATAATTCAGGGGTACCCTTCAGGCACTGCATATCCCCTTTGATGATGTCTGCTGCCACTGATTTGAGGGACAGTTTAGCAAAAAAAAATTTTAAGAAATTAAGAATGTGGAGAGTGGAAAGAGAAGAATAACAAAAAGAACTTTTAAAAACAGGCAATCAGAGAAGAAAAATAGGAAAATGAAATTGTATCAAAAGAAAATCTAAAACAAATGTAAGCTTTAAATAATTAAACCAGTTAAAAGTCATTTAAATGTCCATTCTGTGATAAGGTATAAATTTCTTTCACACTTGAATTGAAAGAAAACAATTCATTGGGACAGTCAAGAGGTTATATGAAAAAAAATTAAAAAAAGAAACAAAATCATTAAAATGAATTTACCCTAAAAAAAATATAGATGACTGTAATCTAACAGAATGCAGATACTCCCACATTTTTTTAAATTGGTCAGTTGACAGATGCCTTGTGTGGCTGATGGCAAATCTGATATTTTGAAAACAATCTTAGGCAGTATTAGAGGATAGCAAAACCTGTTTTGCTGTGTCTCAATGCAATATTTAATGCTCAATTGTGCAGAAAGAAAAAATAAAGCTGTGCTTTGGCTCTTGAAAATGCTATCTGAGTGAATAAGCCTTGAAATATTTCCCTAAAACTACTTTTACAAGACCACATTAGCTTTTGATTGCTTAAGTGCTGTCCAATTTATCTAGGATGATTATACTTTTACATTTCAAATCACCACAGTCTCCTTTTCGAACAGAGGAAAACTGAAAGCATACATGCTGCTAAAGCAATTAGTATTCTTGTACACAATAGGAAACCACAGCAATTTTTAACAACTAGCACTCACACAGCAAGGTAACAAGACTGGCTTTGAACCTGAGAGTCTCCCACACTGCAATATTCACATTGCTAGTGTGCCTCAGACTAACTCTATTCAGTGTGAAAAAAGTAAGGAAAAGTGCCATAGTGACGAATGTTTGTATGACAGCTCCGTCAAAATATTGGGTGCAGCCGGTGGTACATTTCTTTTTCCATCAAGGAAAAAAAAGTACTCGCAGAGAAAGCTAAGGCACTTTTTTCTTATATTAAAAGCTCTGACAGTATTTCAGAAATGCTGTATAATTCCTGTAGGTGAATAAGTAATCAAATGGCACAAATCGACAAGCCGTGCAGTTGGTTGGAGACAGGGAAAGATGTGGTGGGAACCTGGAATGATTTTCTCCCTCATAAACACTTATGTGTCAAGGTCAGGCAGTATAACAATCTGACCTTCAGGAGCTGGGTCTGGTGTGCTTCTCTGTCAGCAGCTATGCAGGACACTGACTTCAAAACTTGCTTACAAAGCAGAATATGTCTTACTACAAAAAATTATTGACTATGATTATGCAAGGCCATTATAAAAAACTTAGCATGTCATTGCATATTTTTACATAAAATTAAAATAAAATATTAGACAAGGAACGCGCTCATACAGCATATTTACAGCAAGATCGATTACAACATATATTATCAATCCTTAGTCTCTAAGGAAACCAAGGCTGTGCAGGAGCTGCAACTTCCCAGACAGGTTGGTTTGTTCCTTTAACTTTGCACTCACTGGGCAATTCCAGCCAAATCTGACAGCAGGAGAGGCCTGGGACTTCCTACAACCTAATGGAAAATCAATGGATGCTTGGAGAAAGGGGGTCTAACATCTAATGTCTCCACTGCCAGTTGGAGGAATTGAGAGCATGTTGTCCTGGTTTCAGCTAGGGTAGAGTAAATTTCTTCACAGTAGCTGTTAGAGTGCTATGTTTTGGATTCAGAATGAGAATGGTGTTAATAATACACTGATGTTTTGGATTTTTGTCGTGTTTATCCAAAGTGAAGGACTTTTTTTCCCCTTGTCTCATGCTCTGCCAGTGAGGAGGTGCACAAAAGAAACTGTGAGGGAGCACAGCTGGGATGGGTGACCTGAACTGCCCAAAGGGATATTCCACACCATAGAATATCATGCCCAGTATATAAACTAGGGGGAGTTACCAGGAAGGGTGGCTAATCTAGGTTCAAGAAGGGGAGTCTGGCATCAGTGAGTGGGTGGTGAGCAACTGCATTGTGCATCACTTTTTTCCTTTTTATTATCATTATTATTTACCATTATTACTGCGTTTTACTTTATTTTCAATTATTAAACTGTTCTTATTTCAACATAAAAGTTTTACTTTAATTCTCCTCCCCGTTCCACCAGGGCTGGGGAGGAAGAGAAGGGCTGCATGGCGCGTAGTCTCCAGCTGGGATTAAAACCACGAGACTGGGTCATGTGACAAGAACACAAACACATGTGATATGTTTCTTTTCACAAACACATGCAAATAAGTGGAATGGACTCTTTTCCACTCATGACACTGTCAACGTCCTTACCATATTGAGACTCAGAAACTTAGACTCAGATCTGGCAAACACATAGACTTTTAGGATACTGGATAACTTGTGCTGATGAATGCTAATGCCTATACAAATGGATGTATTCTGGTAGGTTAACTTTAAAAATAGTGCTCTTACACTTCACCAGCCTTTGACAACTAATGGGACTCCTAGGAAATTTTTCATTTGGGTAAATTATACTGTTAAGACTTGACAGTTGTGCAGCATGTGCAATTACAGTCAGTGAGAAAATGTTATCTGTCCTTGTTCCCTTAATGTTCCCTTGCTCTCTTGCTCTGTCTCTCAGTTTGCAGAGTAGATGGTCAAATAACCATAACATTTGCAAGCAATTTGTTAAGGGTCTTCCGTCTCTCCTCTCCCCTGCCCCCCAAGCTGGGGAGCTTCACTTGCTTTCTAGCATCATTGCCCATATAAGAATACATCAAGCAAGCACAGTGCTCCCATGGAAGCTATAGCTTTAGCTAATGAATCCTTGTACTGGAGAAATCTTTCTATGCCAGTTACAAACCAAGGTGAACTCTTGTTCACTGTCATGAACAGTCTTGTTCATGAAGTAAATCTGACTGTGACTTCCCTAAGTCTGTAGAGGAGTGGCAAGCTGTTCAGACACTGAAACAACAGAGGCCTCATTTATACTCCTGAAGAACCTGAAGCCAAGTAAAATGGTTGTAAAAATGAACACTAAAGCAACTAATTATCTTCCATAAACATTTCAGGGAATTTCTTCTTTGATCTGCAGGTGACATATGTAAGTCAAGTCAACTTCAAAACTGGAAAATAATATTTGTCAAATTCTGATTCCATTCCTTCCACAAAACTCGAACGCATGTAGTCCAGGAACCAGCTTGCCAGCTTAAGAGTTGGAATAGAGGTATCGGGTTCTATTGGGTCTCCAGAATTACATTTGCACACAGGTGGGGGATGGATGGCTGATGGATCTACCTCGCCCTGGTGCTAAAACCCGAGCTCCTTCTGTTTTCTGCTCCTCACTTGCATTTCTTCTACAGCAGAAGAGAAACAAGCCCTGGTGTGAGCAGCACTATGGTGCCAAGAAGATGCAGCCTTTCTATAACTATGTCAATCATCTCCCCTCTCTGATCGCTGCCTACAGAGCTCTGGGCAGCAGTCAGAGAAAGGAGCCTTCGTCTCTGTGAGCAATGGTAAGGGAAACGTTTAAAGTGCCTGATCATGAGAGTTTTTGTCACTGTTGAAACAAGGGCTGAAGTCAGCAGAAATCTGATCAAAGCAGAAGTATGTCCATTTGCCATGAAGCCCATATATGTTTTTCGTTCTCGAGGTCATGTTTGACTATAGTGCTCCTCAAGTCCTAGCATGAAGAGAGAACTGAGCTCTACATGTAGGTTGAGAATGTTCTCTAAGGAAAGTCTAATGGAAGTTGCTTGGCTCCTTGTTGTTTGTTTTACTTCATTTTAAAGACATTTGGGGAGAAAGCCAACTACTCATTAACCTCACCACTTTCTCTTTTCCTTATTCTTCTTGTGGTTTCAGTGTCAGAGAGAGGTTTAAAGAGCAGCTGAGTCTTGGTCCATGAAAGCTCCACAGAAACTGTGTTGACAGCTGTGGAACAGCCTCCCAGGTCGTCAACTAATACATGTTGGGATGAGTTGACCTTCTGGGAGCCATTTTATGGTGACTTATTTCAAAAACGAAGATAAATTCAAAAATGTTTTTTTTTTAAATAAAATATCTCGCAAGTATAATGGAAAGCACTCAGAGGGAACTGCTAGGTTTTCATGGATAAACCAACACAGCACTGACATAGATTATACTGCACAACTCAGGTTATTACACATGCTCAGCATATTACACACATTATAAATGATTGACAGAAATTGTATGTTTCTTGGGGAAAAAAAAAGGGAAATATTTTAAAAATGAGAAATAAATATATATACATACATTCAAACCCCATATTTTCAGTAAAAAATATTTTCAATGTTCACTGTTGGCTCCTATGCTACTACTCCTTCCCTTCTACTTTTCCAGTTATCACAACATTTTTCCTTTAGAGTTAAAAAGACAGAAGAACAAAACTCTCTGGAATGGAAATTCCTTGCATTTCTCGGCTACAAACCCAAGAAAAACAGGTGGCCTTTGGTAAATTTTCTAGAAAAATACTATTTCCTACAAAATGGTGTTCAGTGAGGAACAAGTCTGTTTGAAAAGGTGTTTTGCCATTTGGCATACATAATTTGAGGCTCCAACACTATAAATGCCTGCTCAGCGACTTAACCTTGAGCATTTGTGATATCTAAATAAGCTAAATGGAACTGATCATGTGTTAGACAAAAAATGTCTTTAAGTGCTTGTAGGATCAAGGACACAAACAATTCCGAGGACCTGATTTTTATGCAAATAACAATTATGTTACTAGAGTTTCTGTCTATTGGTTACAAATGTGTAGAATTACACAGTGGAGACACATTTTAAAGCACTGTTTATTTCCCAGATTGGAAACTTTCCCTTAAAAGCAGCAGAAAATCTCTGACAAAACGTTGTCAGGTAGTGTATTAATCTTAATTATTCACTCTCTACAGGGAAAATGCTGCTGTCTACAAAACCATTCGATAGCAGAAATCTAAAAGGTGACTTCAAATAGCTCACATTTTAGATATTACTCATTGCTCCCAGTTACTATCATTAGCAGCCATGTGAAATACCTAGAGTCTGCAGTGAAGATCAGATCCCCCTTCTGAAAGACATGGGTGAGAACCAGTCCACTACTTACAGCATAAGCACAGAAGTCATACAAATTGTGATAAAAATTAGATAATAGAGTTTCCTTTTCCGTGGATGTGAATGAGGAATAAAAGGATATATAGAGAGAATGATTTATCCAAGGCAACAACACACAGCCAAGGCAGGTTGCCACAACAGAACTTGTCCCTGTCCAATTGCTTTGCTACAAGGTTATCTCTTCTCACTCTCATCACCTTCCCTTTAATAGAAATATTTTCAATACCACAGCTAGGAAATCATTGTGATCACCAAAAATGGAGCAGACACAATAAGATTAAGGCAGTACAGGTTGATTAATTTAAAAAGTGAGAGAAAAAGATGAATACTAACTCGCTAAGGCTACTAATGCTAACTAAAGTGTTATGTTGATGTATTAATGCAGCTTGCAGGAGTCATTTGCTGTATTCAAATAGCTGATAATCACTGCTCAGAATTCAAACTGTGCAGCTGTGATAGAGCCTAACGCAGACAGTGCCATGCAAACCCAGAAACGTGTCTCATAGCCCCACTAGGAAAAACTCTTGTTTGTTCAGGAACACAACACTCTAGGGGGTTGGCTCTTGTGCAGCAACACATGAAAAAATGGAGGAGCTTGAACAAAGTTTTGGTATGGGGATGTGCTTTGCCCTAGGGAGGGTGGGACAGGGGGGTAAAGAAGAGGGTAAGTTTGGCTTGAATCAAATACAGATACTATTTTTCAGAAAAGACACTGTCTTTGCAAGGGTCAGAAAAAGAACCTAGGCTCACAGCCTAGGCTCACAGCTCCAACCTCTGTGGTCTCCTCTGACAGAGCAGGTGGTGTCCCTGTGCACTCAGGACCAGTTTTCTACTGGAGATACCTCATCTCACACCCTCTCTCTTTCCAGTCAACTGAGATTTTCAGAGCTGATCCATTCCTCGGATAAACTGTAAGAGAAACCACTCCTACAAGGCTCAACTGGGAGCGTTGCTGTTGCTGTAGTAGGCTGACTAAAGAGGGGGAGAAACCTGCTGTATCTAGAATATCCAACAGACATTTTCCAAAAATGTCAGCACATCACCTGTCATCAGAAGATGATGGGGGCAACAAAGGTTTTGGACTTCTAGCAAGATCTGAAAACTGTAAACCTGTCATAAATCTTATTTCTAGGTTTGTGAAAGTGGAAGAGTGAAATTTATACCCAAATTTCTGAAGACAAAAGTAAATTTCATGTCTGCATAACCTCCACACTAGAGAGATTACAGATCAAACTTGACAGGTTGTGGTCACAGGATAGGCAGGTCTTCATTCCAGAACGAAATTTCAAATCTAATTCAAGTTAGTAGTTCCTGACACTTATTTTCTATCTGGAGAGTCTGCCTTGCCTTGCCAGGGAAAATCAGTTAAGCATTTCCCATGTCACAAGTACCTGTTCAGTGCTACTCATGTTCTGGCAGCTCTGCAGGGGTGGGCCTCCATCTTCAGCTGAATAACTAAGGGGATAGATGGGTGGAACCCTTGATGCGGGAGTCGGCGTTACCACTGCCCATACGCATCAGCATTTTCAAAGTTAATAAAGACAGACAGAGCTGAGGCAAAAGAAAAACTTTTAGGGAACAGTCTTCTTGCAATGATAATGATTATGGATGTCTTCCATAACCTCAATCAAGCTCTTTGGGCAAGATTTCCACTGATACTGCTGATTGATTCGTACACAGGATTACTGAAAGGCCCGTGGAAACAAATAACTGGAAACATCTTCCCTCTAATTCCCTAATGCTGTTGTTCACAACAGTTTCATATAAACACAACCTCGCTTGAAACCAGGTGAGGGAAATCAGCGGGGCCTCATGGCCATCTCTTACATATTATATTCTGCTCCCAGCAGCTGTAACTTCAACACTTCACTAGGTATTAAATTTACTCTCAAGAAATATTTTCTAAGAGAGGTGACAGAGTTATTGCACTGTTGCAGCTGTGGAGTCAGATGGCAGTATGCCAGAACTCCAACAAAATTTTAAATTAGAAATCTGACCATCTGCTATAGGTGGGAAAAAGAGGCTTTTATGTCCAGGCTCCTCCCTTAGTTTTGTAATTTCCCAGGTACTGAAATGCATAGTCTGGTGTGCAACAGATGCCATATGCTTTCCAACGATTTCTTATTTGCAGCTGATAAGCACTGGAATGTCTTAAATATTGAAGAGAATCAGGAATTACTTCTTAAATGGCATTATGTTCTGCTATTACTCAGCCTGTGACAAAGCAGGGTAGCACTTTCCAAAAACTTCCAGTTACTTTGGGATACTCCCAATGATAAAATCTGCTGAGATTTACTTACTTGCTACTTGAAACAGGATCAACAAGGAGAACACAATGCTTTTTACCTGCATCCTAACTAGCTCTTCAATCAATAGTTATAGCTGCTGTATCCTTAAATATTATGGTAAACTGTTTAACAGCTTCTTTGGAACGTATGAAAAAAATGGAAGTGTCTTCAGATAGGAAACCATACTTTTGGTGTCTGAACTTCACATAAAAATGTTATGAAATTCTAAATAAATACAGAACTGGAAACATTTTATTAATGCTTACATGAGCATTGACTGTACTGCTTTTATATGATTCTAAATCACAGTCTAAAAGAATGGTAGAAAAGTATAAAAATGAACCTGAAGTATCACGATGTACGTTCATAGATGGGGAAAACACACAATGGTTGGATCTGAGATGCGCATGGCAGGTCCTGACACTAAAATGTGCATGTCAGTAGCTCATTTAATCAATAGTGAAGATGAACACTAAAAGAAGGGCTCTGTTTAAGTATACATTCTAATACTGAATTTTAATTGTATATTTCATTATAATCCGCCATGCATTATTCAAATGATCACTCCTGTTCCTATTTTTGCTATAAGAAGTGGTGAGAAGAACAAAGCCACTGAATTATATCGAGATCCATGTATTGACTCAATTGCTACTTCAAAGATCAGTTACACTTATCAATATTAAACTTAAAAAAACCCTAAAATTCACTGTTTCTCATGACAGAGGAAAGACTCAGACTTTCTAGAGGATATTTGTACAGCCCATGGGCCACCTCTTTCTTTCCTCTTCTTCATTCTGCACAATGCTCTATGAAATATGTTTGGGGCCTCTGGGTCCATTAAATGCACATCTTTAAAGCAGTCTGGCTCAAAGGGCCCCGTGAACAGGCTGAAAGAGCTCCCTTCTCCAATCTGAAATGGCACCAGAGACACTCTGAACGTGTTTAAATCCCAAACACCATGTCTGCACCCTGTCTTGGCCCTTGTGCACAGAACACAGACATTTGTAGTATTCACTGTGCAGAATAGTGTTTTTTCCAGAATGCTCTTTGAAATCTGAAGATGTAGCTGACCTACCTGTAGAGTACTAAAAAAATCACAAAAATTATTATAAACAGGACAGATTGTTTAGGGACAGAGAAGTCACATTTCCATACTCTTTCAGGATCACTACAGAGAAATGCCAAGGAAATTATCCAAGTCTAGATTTAGTGGCTTTTATGAAGACATCATACTTGATACTGATGGGCAATTATGCAGTCCCTTAATCAACTTTCTATTCCTGTTATATTTTTGTCCCACAAAAATTGGTTTGGGGCTAATCTCTTGATGATTTGGTGGCTGTGGAAAAATATTCTGTCTACATGAGGCTGTCTGAAACATTAAGACATCAAACACATAAATCTGCTATTGTGGCACTGCAGGACTTCAAAAATATTATTATTATGTATTCTGTAATACCTAAGATGTCCAAATTTCAAATGAACAAATGAACAAATTTCAAAGGTAAGGTAAATATTAATTCACATAGATCAAAATACAAAAAGAATAGATAATGAAGAGCAGTGCCAAGAGTCATATAAAGGATGCCAGGCATTAACAGTAAACAAAAAGAAAAACCCTTAGGAGGGGTTCAGTAGTTCCTCTTAGCTGCCCCTCACGATAAGAGTTTTCATCATTGTTTACAGGCCATGTTATCTTTTTAAAACTGATATCAAATCATAAATTTAATATCTTTATTTTAAATTTAGGCTTTAGGCTCTCATTAAAAGTGCTCACAGCTGGGTACTTTTAGAAGGTTTGGGGGGAAAGAGTGAGCTGTTTAGAACAGCATGAGTCTTTTATGAGTTTTTTTGCTGGTGCCATGCAGTTTTACACTTTTTCATCCATTTAGAACTTCGTGCCTTCCCTCACAGCTCATGCAGCTTTTGGAAACAGCCATTACCCAACAAGAAAACCAAATGCTTTGTGTCGAATACCATCATGTGACACTTATTGATACACTTACACAAACCCTGCTGCTGGCTTCCAAGGCTGTTGCACTGTAGATGCCTGAGCCACGGTTTTGTAGGGAGAACAATAAGCGGCTCCTGTGCTGAGCACATGAACCAAAGCTGCCCTGGGATCACTCCTTCAGCATGCAGGGGAGAGGGAACATGGGACTGAACTCTACCACTTCTAACTAGCTCAGGAACCGTGAAACCCCAGAGGGATCCAAAGAAATGTGCTTTCTCTCCTTATCCTATTAATTTCTTCTTCTCCTATTAACCTCAGTCATCTTGCACTGCTCAGCTGGACAGCATCCTTCAGCAAATGGAAAGGACCTTTAAAATTAGGCAAGACTTAGTGATCAGCTTCTGAGTTCACTCATCCTCTCTCTGCTTCCAGCCCTGTTGTAAGGCTCTGTGCATCTTTGCTATTTTTGGACACAGAGAAATAAACCACCTTTGACAAAGTCCCATTTTCATTGATAACCATAAACTGGCATAATTAAGATGACTGAAAGGATCCATAATTCAATGCTAGTATTAAAATACAAGGTATAAACAAAATGGGCTGAAAAGTTCGTCTTTGAGAAGCATCGTGTAGAACACATCAGCCATTTAAAACCTGCTGTGGTGGGTAGGGAAATTTTATTCTATTTTATCTGTGAATTATCCCAACTTCATTCTTTCTTTGTCCCACTTTTATCTTTCTTTTCTTAGATTTGTCACCTCATCCTAATTTTTGTAGTAACTTAGGATCATCTTCCATCTTGAAACTTGGGTTGGAACACATTGGCAGCTGATACTTGGGAGAAGAAACTGGACTGGGGTACGTACTGCAAGAAGCAATTTAGAATGTGTAAAAAGTAATGATAAAAATTTTAAAGAAAATAAATAAGAAAGAGTATAAAAATGGATTATAGGTGGTTTCAGGCTATACTTATAGTAACTACCTTACAGTTTTAACCCAACTAGGGGACCAATTCTCACTATAAAAAAATGTAGACAATAAAGACAGTAGCAAACCTGAAGAAAGAAAGCATTTATATGAAAATGCAATTATGCAACAAGAGTCTACTTCATATACCCTTGAACTTATAGGCAATGATGGGTCAGTAGATCTGTCTTTGGGAGCACTGACTGCAAATAAACTGTATTTTCTACATGCATGGGTAAAAGTTATGCTTGTATTGTGTGTGTTATAGAGCTGAAACAACTTTTCTTGCCCAAGTTGAGCACAAATTAATCTGAGTAGCAAGTCAGTGACATTCTCTGAATCTGTCTCTTAAGCCCTTTTTCTAATCTATTATATATGGTTCAAACAATTCTTTAGATAGGTTATTAAAAATAAATGTAACATTTCCCTTCCTCTTCCCAGTATCTTCATTTGAGATCTAACTCTTTAATGGTGTCTGAAAGCAAAGAACTGTACAGTATATTACAAACTACAGATACAAAAATACTGCTGCACTCAACATGGGAGAATTTTTTCTCTTTCAGAGTACCTGAATGTTGTACTTCTTGCAGCCTTTCCTCACCATTATGGCATTAGTGTCTGACATTTTAAATATCTCTTAAAGAATCTTAAAGATCTTGGGCCCTAGCTTTTTTAAATGGCATTTGAAGAGGATTCTTTGAATGATGCTCACTCAGTACTACAACTTGTTAATTGTATTATCTATATTTTGACTACTTTATGAATATATTGTTAGCATTTTTTTGCAATAGCTTTCTACTACATATTTTCTCTGATAAAAATGAAACACTGCATTTTTTTAATGTGAGTAGGATTTACACTTAATATAAACTCTCTCAGCTTCTGCATCTGAGCAGTTGAGACATGCCTTAAACATGTCTCAGCTGCTTAAGAAGGAAATGTGAGCACAGGGCACAAGAGAATCTCTCAGCACTCTCTAACCAGCCCCCCAGTATAGATAACCAGAGGTTCAGAGCTGCAGCAGCTGTCATGAGTGCTTCTGCCCTCTCATCTGAGGGAAAATTCGGATGATTTAACCCTCCAAAAATTCCCAGGGAATTCTACAAGTCATGGAAAGAGAAAATGGAAATGAATAATGGTTTTATACCTGGTTGCTATAGTTCAGATTATTTTAGATTCAAAATCCTTTGGGCAAGGATCCCTCCTGTAGGTTCCAAATGACTGAGAACAGAGAAGACTATGATGGAAGCAAAGGGGAAATCACAAACTATAGCATTAAGATTTTTTTAGTCATTATTTAATACATAGGACCACAGTCAGTCATGTGGAATGCACTGTCCACAAATACAATGGCAGATAGTCCATGACCAAAGAGCAAGAAAGAGCCTTAAGAAAAGACAAAAATGCCACAAAAACTAAACAGCTTCTTTGCCCGAGTGTTTACTGTGAATAAACACTCGGGCAAAGTGTTTATTCACAGGGAATAAAGGGGAGAGGTTCCTTCCTTACACACAAAAGCTTGGCACCAGATGACTAGTAAAACTTCCAGTTTCCCAATTTGTGTAGGGTTCCTGTAGTGTGTTTCCAGGCAAATTAGCAGAAAAGCAGTCAGAAGAACAAAAGTATAGCAGAAAAAAATCACAAAACAAATATGGAAGAGCCAGAATGACTTTGCAAAAAGGATCTGTCCCAGAGAAAACTGCTGGACTCCTCTGAAAGAGTAAAGGAGCAGGTGGACAAGGGAGATCCCCAAATGCCTAAATGTATACTTGATAAAAGTCTTCATCCAAAACTTCAAATAAGCTAATGCACCAAAGTGCTGTTCCCATGATGAAAGGGTTGGCTCACCCCCCAAAAACATTAGGCCACGGACAGTTACTTTCAGATCAGCAGGATGTACCCAGTGGAGTTCAAGAGAGGTCTGTGTTCAGTCTTGTTCTTCTCTCTGTTCCTGAAAGATTGGAAAGGGTATGAAGAGTAAGGTGAGAAGACTTTCTGATTGAGTCAGGGTGCTAAAACAGATGGCTAATGGAAAAGTTGAAGAAACCTTACAAGACTGAATGACTGGGTTATAAAATGCCTGATGTAATTCAATGCAGATAAATGTAAAAGAAACCATATGGAGGAAAATCCAACTTTCTAAACACATACATGTTAGTGATACATCTTGAGACTATTATTACCATTTAAGAACAAAATGCTGATGTTATAACAGACAGTTTTACAAAAATGTCGAGTCTGTACTTAATAGTGGTAAAAACCCCTAAACTGAATGTTATGAATTATTAGGAAGAGAACAAAGCATAAACCAGAGTACATTATTATGCCGCCATGTAATCTAGAGTGCCTTTTTAATAATGTTTGCTGTCTGGTCCATTATTGTAAAAAGGACACAGCAGAATGGAAAAAAAGGAAGATGAAAAACATCAAACCTAGCTCTTCTGTAGCAAAACTATAATCCAAACACAGTTGTTTTCCTTTTCAAAGATAATCCTAAAATATGTACCAAAACTCAGGATGTTTTTCTGTAGCTGCTGTACAATGAGACTTCTGATGTTTACAGCTGTAAAGCAATTAGAAACACTTGGCTGAAAATCACCATGTAGATAATAACATTATTATCCAGTATCCTTAAAGGAGAAAGAGGACAAACTTTTTGGAAACTACTGCAAAGTCTTAGAGTGTTTTGTCACAAACTAAATTTAAGGAACAATCTTCTAAATGACCCTACACAATTTGTGTTTCTATCCACTGAGTCTCACAGTCTCTAAAAGCGCTGTTTAGCTTCCTCCTGAGATAAAGAAAAAACCCCAAACTGCTATTTTTTCTCTTTTTTTACTAAATGCACCCCGAGCAATGTCCATTCCCACTCCCACCTCTCAGGGCAACTCAGAGAAAGGCATTTTCTCAGCACGGACGTTAGAGAGGAAAAGAAAACATTTCTAGAGATATAATCCATGCTGCTTTGTGGTGCCCATCTGGCATAATTTTGGCAGCATTTGGGCTGCCTCCCAAGAGGCACTGGTGTAGTTAATTTGGTGCTGTAAGAGCACAACATTCAAGCTAGCACCACACTGCTTCTTTTACTGTGCAAATCCTCAGTCCATCAGCCTGGATCTACCAGTGTTTTGCTGAAGTGATTGACCATTTTGGCCAAATTCATCTGATCAATATCCATTCCAGGCAGGCATCATATTCCCTCATCTTCCTCTGTCTTCCCCACTAGGAGCCCTGACACAACTCTCCCCAGTTTTCTACCTCCACTGGTTTTCCCAGCCCAGGCTGAGATCCTCAGCACATGCTATAGCAACAGGGCAGACACTTGCAGTCTTCTCATACACTGCCTTACATTTGGAGGGCATTACAAAAAGCAGACACAAATCTTCCCTTGAAATGCTGTGATGCCAGCATGACCTCCTGAAGCTGGCCCAGAGCAGCCATAATGCCTCCACTGCAGGGAGGCAACAAAAACCAGAGCAGGTCTCAAAAGGGAAGTGGGAGAGAGAGGAATTCTCAGACAACTGAAGCTGCAGCCATGGATCCTCGTGCTTCACAGCTTACCCGAGTCAGGCCTGGACAGCTTTTCTCAAGCTCTGCTGGTGTACTTCACAAGAAAACTGAGACATGCTGCTTCTGGTTCTAAGTGTGCAACTTTACATGAAAAGGTAAAGTAACCAGTCTTATGATGCATGTACCAGAATAGGTTTTAGAATAACATTTTTAAGTTTTACTTTATGGGACACTTTATAAGCAGGTGATGGTGCATTTGAGGAAATGTCTGTGCATTTATATGTGCAAGTTTCCTCCATATTTCACTTCTCTAAAATTGAGTCCAAATGGCAAGAAAGATAAGGTGAGGCCTTCCCTTTGCTCACAGATAAACACAATATGATTAAAGTACTCTTCCAGCATTGTAATGATTCAGGCAATAATAGAAAAGGGTTGTCTCTCCTTCCAGTGTGGGGAAGATGGAATTCAGTTGGACTTTTCTCCAGCTTTCTGAGTTCCCTCAATGTTCACCACCTCCATATGTCACAGACATATCTCCGTGCCACCTGTGACACATTACATTCTAAGCCAAATACACTATCTAGGGATTTTATATGGAATAAAACTGGTGGGAAGGACTGAAGGAGAAGCAGGGAGATATTACGCATAAAGCTGAAAGGTAAGTTAGTGGCAAATATGAGACCATGGTTTCCCAAAGTTCAGACAAGAGGTCTGAAGTTTGGAGTCCTTATGGCTACAAATGCTTGTATTGAATTTCAGTATTTGAGGCACCACACAGAAAGGTTTTCATATATAAAGATCCAACAAATATGTAATCAGTGTTACGTTACAAATGATTGAAACTAAACCACATAAGTAATGAAGATACTTTCCCAGCATCATTGCTCAATTTAAGTTACTATTGCAACTGCACCATGACTTAAAATTGTAGGGTCAAAGAATATTATATAGTAAGGCAGGTAATTCAATGATATTTGCATGGTATAAAGAGGTACCCTAAGTGAAGCCACTTGAGAGCCTTGCTATAAACATATTTTAGTCCAGAGGTAAATTCTCTGAAGAGTCATAAGCACCTGAAGACAAAGGGAGTAAAATAAATAATGTCGCCTCAACCATAACTTTTGAATACTGGGAGAGATATTAAAATAAAATGCCATGACAGTTTATCAGGTGAGAAAAATGGCAACCTTTATGTTTTCACCTCTTTTTTCAATCAGTGTCTTCCATCTGTGAGCATGGCAGTGATTAATTTTCCTTTCTACACCTAGAGGATGTGCTGATTCTCACTGAGCAACCTATGTCACGGCACACAGAGAAAGCAAAGAGAACAACAGCTCGGTAATTCACTGAGCCCCACAGAAGAAAACATTTAGGCCTTTTAAAGCAATCTGGAGCTGGGGGGAGGGATAAAGGAAGCACAACTCCTAAAGGCTGAAGCAGAAGGGACCAGGTCAGGAAAACTAAAACAGATGTCCAGGAAAGCCTGGGACATGACTACCTAGTTACTTTAAGGCAAAGATTCTTACAGAAGAGGAAGATGGTCCCTCCTTCAGACAGGCAGCCTGCAGTGAATGGGACACAGCTCACCACTGTTCAGCAGCCCTGGGCTCCAGAGTGCCCCCCACCTACCCCTGACCAGGGGCAGAGTCCTTCCTGAAAGACTGGACTCACCCAGAAGCATTGCCTGGATATCCCAAAGCACTGCCAAAACAAAAGGCTGTGGGATCTATGCTGTAAAGTCAACAGGGAAACAGTGAGATTCAAAGGAAAGTAAATAATGAAGTCTTTTTGATTGAGCAAATTGCTGGAGATATGCTCCACCAGGCAAAACATGTTACAGTGCTCTCTTACCTTTTTCTTTCATTCTTAAGTTTCTTTTCCTTGCTTCCTTTTTTATTTTTTTAATTGAAGAATTTTTCAGGCTTGTTTTCTTTATATTAATCAGATTTCTTGGGAAGTTACTGTCCTGTGGTGTTAGGAATTTCCAAGACAGGAGAAACAAGTGAAAAAAAATGAAAATAAACCAAACACGTTGCCCTTCTGAATGGCAATGTTCGAAGTTGCATGTCTAACAGTGTTCTGTATCCCTGGTGTTAAAAAGTCCCTCTGTAGATATTCACATTCCTTGAACAGTACATCAGTTATCACACTCTCTATTAGAAAGTGCTGGGGAACATTTGAAGTGTCCAACAACATATTCCTTTGTTTTCCTTTTTCCTGATGGGGCAGAACTTCAATATTAACCTGTCTTTGGGTTGCAGAGGGATTTTCAAGAGCTGTCCTTGGCCAATTTGCTCCCATGGACTTCAAATAAAAACAGGATGATGAGCATATCTGAAGAACCTATACTAGAAGTAAACTTGAATAAAAGGGTAAATTCTTGAGCCAAATTTGGAAGCTGTATCCACTTAACTTAGGAATACATTTGACATCCTGGTAACAATTATTTCCATATTTAACAGTTAGGGATGGGTGCTCAATTGAATTTTCTTTATGAAAATACAGGCATGGATACCACTGAGAGTATCTTGAAACCTCAGGTCTGAGAAAAAGAGCCTGAAAGTTCTCTGGTCAGTTCCAGGAAGGATGTGCCCTGTCTTCTCTGCATGTACTGTTACATGTAAGTTAAGTAAAGTACAAATCAATAGCACCATTTTAAAGGCTCTAAGATGTTTTGCCTTGAACTCTGGTTTTTCTCTCACCTGGCTAAGTATGGAAACAAAAGCAGGCCTTCACAGGCAGAGGAGAAAACAATGCATGTGTCTCCTTTTCTCCTCCCTCCACTTCATCCTCTGAAGGAGAAAAACCAGTATTCCACCTCTGAGGAAGCACTCATTTCCATGCCTGCCAGAGTACAGCTGAGAAAATGCAGTGAGGCAGAGACTAAGGAAAATACAAAACAGACAAAGAACATATTTCATCTGAGATCTCATACAACACACCTAACATTCAGAGGTGGGAGAATAACTATGTCCTTTTCAAAAGCCCAGGAGTGTGAAGAAGCACAGGTCATCATTATTAAAAGGCTGAAGTGGATTGAACGCTGCTTGAAAAGCTTAAGAAGTCTTCTCATTTACAAGTAAGGACTGTAAATTATCACAATGCTTTATAATTTGACCCCACCTAAATAATTCAATATTCCCTGTGTCTGATGTAAAGCAGACTTCCATTGCAAATGTATTAAATCCAAAGTAATTAATGCTGAAACCTGTTCTCCAGTAAAATAATGTAACATCTTTTAATATTTTCTTCCCCCTGAATATATGGTTATATTCTGGTTATAGACAGTTACAGTCTTCCAGTGAATCCTTGTGCTGTGTTACACAGAATGCATCTGAGGTACATTCTCCTGAGATTGGAAAGCTAGCATACAACTCAGGGTAAATGTCAGCATTTACTCAGGACTAGTAATAACAGAAATATGTGGCTGAAGAATGAGATGCTTCTCTAAAGCCCTAAAGATTTAAAAGGAAATGATGATGTTCTTCAGAGGAAAAGATGATGTTCTTCAAAAGTTCCTGGATCAGAATTGAAACCCAATACTAGTCTTGGAAATGGACCCTGTGCTATTAGAGTGCTTTGTCAGAGTAATTGCCAAGTAGATGTTCAAAAAAGATAGCTTCTAGCTAACTTGAAGGTGTCCAGATGTTAAAAATGGGTTTTACAATTCCCATACCTTTTCCCAAAGACATTATGTTCTAACTATTGTGTTTAATTATTGTTCAATCTCAGCAAAGCAAAGTTATTTTAGATAACTGGAAGTTATTGTGGCATTATCTATTTAGCTTTGCTTGACCACCATCAACAGGAATAAAGCCATGAGACACCCTGGCCCTCTTGAATTAATTCAGTTCTCTTCCAGCTTTAAAGATAAGGAACCATCAGGCATTCCTACACCCTAACTACAGACACAAATAGCCAGGCATTGCTGCCACCATCATCAGCAATAATTTTTCAACACTGCAGTTATAGGCATGCACAGAAGCCAGGTCGCTTGGGAATGCTCCACCCTAAGGCATACAGGAAGTCTCTTTTTTGAACTCAAATACAAGATACAGGCTGAAAAACCAAGCTCTTAGGAGACTGAGAGAAAGAAGTGGCTGGGATGAAGGTACCAAATTTTTCCCAGGAAGAGCAAGGAGACCAGGGTTTTATCAGAGCACAGTAAAAGAGAGGGACTGAAGAAGACCCCTGAAGAAAGTGCTGATGGTGAGTACTGGGTTGAAATGTGCAAGCCAGGTAAAAGGCATGAATTGCCATTTGCATGAAGGAAATTGCAGTGTGGAAAACTAACGAGGATCGAACAAGTTGATGCCTCCCAGCCCACTGTTCTGCTTCCCCTAAAATTACACAGCAGAGCACAGGCAGCATCAGTACTACCTGACCCTGTACTTAAGGAGTTGTGACAAAAACTTTTTCAAAATGTTCTTCCAGTCACTTGTTACGAAAGAAACTTAAATTCTGATTGAGAAGAAACTGTTGGCAACATTCAGTGGAGAGAGAGCTTGCCAGTTCTTCCATCAGCAGCATCTTACAAAGCATGTTCTGGGGAATTTCCAATGGCAGTAGAAGTAGGCCAGCCAAAACACCATAAATAAAATATGAAGGAAGATAAAAATCCCACCACTTGAAGGACAAGACTTAAGCTGCCTTCATTGCAACTGTGATAGCAAGAATTTTCTAAAACAGCATTTTTCCTTTGCTTAATTATGCAAAATTTGTTTGGTTGGGTGTTGAAAGAGAGGAAATAAGGGATAGCTTGTGTTTACCATTGAAAAATAAAGCAGTTTTCTAAGCATGGTGTTTCAGTGGTAACAGTAGAACAAGACTGGGACAACCTGTAAGGCTCCGGAAGCATCCGAGGAAATCCAGACAAAGGGGAAATTCCCTCTTGTCTTGACTTCAAGAAGGAGGTGGATGGTGAAGAGGGCAGAATTCCTCATTCATTTATAAAGTAAGAAAATTATAGCAATGTTGACGTACAGGTCTGGGTAAAGCAGTCACACTCCCAAATAAAGGAGTTTAAAAAATGCATTGGTTGTGCTAATGATAAATCACTCTCGTACCTACATGGATTGTGCACATGTCAATGGTTTTGAAAAGAAGAAACTCCTTTCACTTGAACCTCAGCTGATCTTTCTTAGCTTATGGAGTATTTGTGAGTGCTGCTGATAGTGTTTTGCCACACACACAGAGACTGAAAGCCCCTGAACTGACAAAGAGGACACCGGCTGCCTCTTTATTGCTCCTAGAGCACAATAACAGAAGCCATGAAAAGTCTGTCTCCTAAAAATTGTCTTGTCAAAGGTAGAGGTCTCCTTGTTCAAAAAAAATATAATTCACAAAATGGTTTCCAATTGTAGCTTTTCATTTCCATTCACATTTAACTGACTCATTCAAAAGAAATATCTTTGAATAACAATTTATTTTCTTTCACATATATACAATCACTAATATTTTGGCTTATTTTAGCATTCTGTTCCTCTGAAAATAAAAATGGAATGATTAAATTGAAACAACTGCTTGTCTATAAAACCTCAGTGAAATTCATCAGGAACACTCATGCTTACCTGTAAATAAAAAGACTCAGAGAGAGCAAAGTCTTTTTGTATAAAATCCCACCATTCAAGTATTATGCCATTATATATTGTGTCTCTTAATTAGAAAAGCATCCTTAGAGCTTACTATTTTATTTTAAAAGCAAGTAAGCATTTTTGCCATAATCATAAGACTAGAAAACAAATCTTTGTGTTTTACAATACAAAATTTACCCTACAATAATTACAGAAAAGTGAAAGAGATGCTTCTTTGTTATCTTGGGAAAATTACTATAATCATATTGGAAATGCAATAGGTTTTCCAGTATCTGTTTTATCAGCCTCCCTCAGAACATTACCTTACTGCTAAATTGAAGTGTCATTCCCAAATCTCAATTTATTTGTAAAACTAATCTCAATACCAAAAGGATATAATTTTTGGAATAGTCTTTGCAGTGTGAAAATCACAGAAAATAGGGTTAGAATACAAACAATACCCATAGCTGTAATCTTCTATTATCATGTCAATTATCTGGCATTAGTAAATGTAACTAGAGTTTTATTCAGCTCATGTCCCCACTGCTCAGGGCTGTGCATCTGACATTTGTGCATTTTGTCCATTTGCCTATAAGCTATTGACGTGTTTCTTGATACAAAATTTTTTAAATTTTTTTTTTTGATGGAAAAAAGGAAAATAAATTATCTGACATTTTCTATAATAGCCATCAGATGTTTCCCAGTAAACATATTATATTAAACAATCAGGGACTCTGAAAACCTCATCATCATGTCCATGAATAAGGATGGAGTAGCAGGCATCCTAAATTTACAATATCAGAGGCACAGACACACACCCTGCCAGCTGGCCACTTCTGCCAACAGTGCACATTTGCATTGTGGCCGTGTATCAGATGGTAAAACAGAGCCACACAAACCACTCTGCCTCCTTCTTGCTACAAGGGATCCACCCCCTCAGCCAGCACTCACCCGTCTGCATCCCATGAAGCTGTAGGATGCAGGATGAGGAGTGAGGCAAACACAGACAATGCTTTATGGTACCAAATAAGGGGAACAGTGCAGTGCCAGTGTGTTTAAAGTCTTGTGTTTTGTGATGCATTTGGCACTACTTAGGCCGGTTCATACCCAAAGAATAAAAAAGCAGTAAACAATCATGTTTGATGGTCATTTTTATGCCAGGGGAAGCACTTCCCTGGTTTTGCTGCACTGGGTGGCCCTGTGATTCTGGCCAACATATGTCCCAGACCTGCTCTGATCTCCCTGATCTTTCCAGGCATGGTCAGAGCCACTGTGATTGAGAACACTGTGTAATCCCACCCCAGCACGGGTGATGGGAAAGAGACCAAGTACCCTCTGTACTTGGCACCCTGAGCTTCACAGAAGAGTGTGGGAGCTGCTACATGACTCTCCTTCATCCTGCAGCACATCCTCAACAGGTCAGATGAAACCATAGATGACAAGCAGTGAAAGACCCCGAACCTGAGACATTAAGGTCTGGTTCAGCTGCTGGTCACAGCTGGGAACAGCTGTTCACAAGTTGCACTCTGTTTGGGTCACTTTGAAAGAAACCTGCTTACAGCTGGGAATAACAGTAGAAGTCATAGAATTGCTTTTCTGGGAGGCATGAACGATGCTTTTTTTAGTTTTTTTTTTCAGGGTTTTCAAATTTCTTTGTCTGGATTAAGGGCAGTTTCTGCTTCTGGTAACTCAGGAGTTCTATCACTTGCTACCAAAATTTAAGATTCAGTCCTCAGGCTCTTTCAAGCTCAGCACATACAGATAAATGAGTTTATGGGCTTTACTGCAAAATACTGATGAGGTTAAAAGTTAAATTCCATCTGTGGTGATTTTTTGAACTGGGTTAAGACTGTTGAATTAATGTCATAAATAAGGCTTCACCCTTTATGTTAGTAAGGGTACACTTCATGATGTAAATATACATTTATTTATATATACAATTTTCCTTCCTTTCTGTTAAAAGAAGCTTTGCGAGAAGTTGCTTTTAACTTCGAGGTATCTCAATTGATTTAGATTTATCTTCTTCCTTTTCACAGTCCAGTAACGTATTTTATATTTCTGGTGAAATTTCTAACCATCTATAGCTATCTTGATAAGGTGTCAGATGATACTACTAATATCACTGTAGCAGTAAAATGTTTTCCTTCAGGATTATACTATCATTACCATGTCAAATAGTATTTACCAGCAGCACTCTCAAGAAAATTTAAGTAAAAGCATGCCACTTCATCATTATTTTAAGCTTTGACATTTTTTCAAGCTGACCACAGTTGATCTTTGAGATAAGACATAAGAAACCTTTTAAATTGAGAAAATACGTTATTGCTGAGATCTATTGAGAATATAAAGTGGGCAAAGAATTGTCATCATTTGATCATGCTGTTCATGAGAGAACTGTAAATCTTGCATATTTTAAAAGATCCAATTCAATTAAAAATTAATAACACTTGTGAAAATCAAGATATGTATCTGCATAATTCCTTTCTTTAAAAGTCCATCTTGGCTTATTTCCTCATCTATTCTTTTCTTTCTCTATCACATTTTCATGAGCTTTTTCTGTGAGGGCTAGAAATATTTTTTCATTTATTACTTTTTCATTTGTCTTCTTGTTCTCTGATACTGTGCTCAGATTATTTGGTATGTTCTGTCTCCCACCTGTAAAACAAAAGGAATATTATCTAGCCTGCATATTCCCAGTAGATGAAGAACAGCTAAGTCACAATAGAATGGCTTTGTAAAGGGCAGATCTGGCTTTCATAGGTACGTGGACAGAAGGGTGGAAAGAAAAAAAGAAAAAAGAAAAGAAAAGAAAAGAAAAGAAAAGAAAAGAAAAGAAAAGAAAAGAAAAGAAAAGAAAAGAAAAGAAAAGAAAAGAAAAGAAAGAGAAAGAAAAGAAAAGAAAAGAAAAGAAAGAGAAACAGAAAGAAAGAGGGAAAGAGGGAAAGACGGAGAGAAAGAAAAAAAGAAAGAAAGACTCAAAGAAAAAAAAGAAAGAAAGTCCTGAGGCTATCAGTAGGCTGATACACAAAATGTTATTTTTGATGTTGAATGTGAATTCCATTTATTAAGACGTTCTGTTCCCTGAAATATGACTAATTTTTTGGCTGTGCAGAAATATGTGAATCTTAATCATGGATTCTTGTGGTCTGAGAAAGATAGATAAATTTGAGAAGACACCTTCAAAATAAGTGACATAATCTTTATTAGAGAAGTCTTTATTTTCTCTCTCTCTCTCTTATCTTTCTCTCTCTCTCTCTCTCTCCAGAGTAGAGCACTTGCTTTGCAAATATTCAAATGAGTTTATATGTGCATTTAACTGCAAGCAAAACCTATGGAACTTTCCAGTGCACATCTAGACCCCCACCTCATTTCTAGCAAACACAATCATACCCTAGTGGTATTCCACTAAAACCAAGCTAGTTTTCTTTCACTTTCACAGTCAAACTGTAAAAGATGCACAAAGCAATAGAGATGATAAAAATCAGTAGTTTCTGAAAAATGTTCTTTTTCAAAATGTCCATTGTGATTGAAACAAAACAGTTTCAATTCACACCTACAGGAGAGCACATGATTCTAAAATCTTCACTACATCTGCTTGAACCAGTGGAGTCATACTCAGGTACTTTGGCACAGGTGTATTCTGCAGTCACCAACACACTGCCTACCAATGACCCCCTGAAGCATATGAGGGGTGCTGTGAAGCAGCTAAACTGGGTGCCAAGAGCTTGCCTAGATACGTACTCCATCTGCTGTCTTGAACGTTGCTTTAATCTCTCACAGTCCCAGTGAGAAAACTTTTTCACTCCCAGACTAAGCTCAGACCTCTCTGTTAGTCTGAACAGAGCTACAAGATGGAGAGGCAAAGGCAGCAAAGCCTTCATTAGCGGGTAAAGTCACTGCTCTCTTTCCTTCCAGAAAGCACCATCTGCTCTTTTAGTAAAGAAGCACTGTAGCTTACTATGATGCCATAAACTTAATTTCATCTAAAGTCTCGATATGCTGTACAGACCAACAGTACAAACAGGGGATGCCATGCTGCTACCAAGCTGTGCATGAACTACTGGTAATGAATAGGCAGAGCTAGAGGGACACCAAATGCGTAATGCCCGGGTAATTCAAGGATAAACATCATGTCCCTGGGGATTCACGCAACACCTTTGCCAAATGTTTCATCTAATATGGAACAGAATCTGAGGGGGGAAAAAATCACTCCATTCCTCCTGTAATGGAGTCACACTCATGCTCACGTCTTGAATCCATGTGTTACCCTGCAAAACCTCCTCTTCCCCGGCATGCCTGAGAGATTCTGGAGGTGTTTTTCATAACCAGCTCCTTTAACAGCATGCTGGAGTAGAAGTTTAGCTACCAAACCGCTGGCTTCTACCTGTTATAGGGTATTTGAGGGGTCTGCATGGGGCTGAAAGACAAGGCGTGGGATTCCCAGGAATACCAAAAGGGGGCAGTACTTTAAATGCAGGTAGGCATCCTGAGATGGCAGCACAGATGCTAAAACTGCAGACATCCACTGTAATACCAAGATACCTAAATTTCCAACGAAGTAGCAAGCAGGGATGTTGTTACAACTGGCACCAAAACTGGTGCTCTGTGTGCGAGGTACTTGTCATAATTTTCAATATCTAACAGTAGGCAGACACCTTCAGTGACGGGAAAACCACTCAAGAGATCCTGAAATACGTTAGAGCCAGTTAAAAACTCACTGACAGCAAGAGGCAGTGAAAAAAAATTGCTCCCAGTAACAGTGGAAATACTTCATGCTGAAAAACGAACTTGTTATCATCTCACACAGAAGATGTGATAGCCATCCCACGTCTCCAAGTACACTTGCTACACAAAATGTCCTGTCTCTCCTGACTGAAGCCCAACCATCCATTTCAGGCCAGAAATTGCAGAGAAAGCATCTGCTGCCCTCAACAAAAATGTGACAATATCACAAACCCAAAGCCTAGAAATTGGCCCAACACTACCAATATTGCCATACCTATATATGGCACTACTTGTTGAACCTTTCTGCAACTTCCCTCACATTAAACCTGCTGTTTGTAAAACACAAAGCACACTGGAACCAAATAATTCTACGAGTTCAGAACTCTAGAGATCATGGCTAGAATCCAGTTCATTTTTATTAGCTAAGACTGTCCTAAATTTCAGTATTCCAAAGTGGAAGGAACAGGAGGAACTGCAAAAAAACCCTATTTGGTCTTCAGAACTCGATGCCACGTGTTCTCTGGAGCTGATGTTTCAGATGACCGCAGGGCTGCCCCCAGGTACAGAATGACCATTAGCACCTGGACCATTGTTGGGTCAACCCTTCACTGCACATTTTGGCTCACTTTTATCTGAAATGAACTCAGTGCATGTTCAGCACAACCCCACCACAATGTAAATCAAAGCACAGCAAGTGGGGACAACTAGGGGATTTGTTTTGGACCAGGAGCCCCTTTCTGAGCTCAGATGCCAACTTTCAGAGAGATATCCTTGGCTGAGAGCCCCTCTCTCTCTCCCCAAGGGTTGGATGAAATCTCCCTGCCTTCAGAGAGCTGCCTCAGTGGCTTATCTTAGCTCAGGAAATGGAAGCTTTCTTCAGAATGGTGGCCTGTTGGTGGGAAGTTTTTCATTCAGTTAACAATTCTCTGGCCAAGACATACACTGCTGAGAAATATTAAATCTACAGCATGGAAGAAAAAGAAAAAACCCAAATCTCTGCAGGCTCTGCCAAGAACAAGTGATATTACCTTTGCTTCTCCAAAGCTGTTGGCAATTTTTGTTGTATTTTAAGACTTTTTCTTCAGAATGTCCAAAATAAAACCAGCACAGAAGGAAGTGCCGGAGAAGACTCTTCTGCTGGTCAGTGCCTCTGAAGGTTAGAAGGTTAACTGGGAAGTTAACCACAGGCAGAGTACCTCTGACATGCTCCCAGAAAGTCTGCTTTTTATTGGTATTCTTGGCTGCTCCTCACTGTAGCAACAGATCAGAGAAACCGCACAATTCTGAAAAGCGATTCATCCTGTCTGAATGACAGGTATTCATACTGGAGAGTGCCCATTCAGATCCTCATTCAAAAGCATTTATCTCCAAAAGTCATTCTTGATAAGATCATTAAAAAGCAAATAATCAATGCCTACCTCAAAACTAAATCAAAAACTACAGTAGCAGGTAAATTATTTGAACATTTTTCTCCATCTTATTTTGTTTGCACTTATTTCTGGCTCCAGAAACAACTTTGAAACTGAGTTTTTAACAGACACCCTCTCCTGAAAGGAGCTGAGTTTCTCTTAAATTTTTGTTCAACTCTTCACCCCGAACTCAGGTCAGACTGAGCTCTTCCCTGGTGTAAGGACACATCTGCCTGATAAAAGGAAGCACTGAGGACAATATACATGAGTTACTTCACCTCTTCAATGAAGAGGGCAGATGTACAGAGTGCTCAGAATTCGACAAGAGAACACCTTCAGAAATTGTTTTACTATTCATCAATTAATTTTTACAAAGGACTTTGCAGATGAAAATCGGTTCTTGAATATGTGTTATTGTAAGTCACTATGAGGTGAGGAGCACTCAAATACAGGAGCACGGAAGAAAGCTTGAAAATTCTGCATGCAAACCTGAGTTGAGGAGCAGAAAACAACACTTTCCAAAAAGCAGGATGGAAGGTAGCTGTTTCCATAGGAGCTGCTCACAGATGAAAGTGAAAAAGAAGACAGAGAAAGAGGGAAAAATGAAAGAAAGCTACAATCGGTTAAGCCTTGCAGAGAAAAGATAAGGGCAGCAGAAAAGAATGATTTAATGCTAGCTAAAGTGATTACAGAGAACAAAAGGGCTTTTATAAATTCACTGTGGCTCTGAAGGGGGAAGAAATACAAGTGAGAAATTATGACTGTTAATAAATAAGGAGGGAAACAATACAAAATACTACCGTAAAGTGGCTGAGCACATGACTGATATCTTGAAAATCCCGAGTCTTTGATAGAATAATATTTTTCAAAGAGGTGCAGGTAATTAGGAAATTAGTAGATTCTTGTAAACATTATTTTCAAAACATTTAAAAAAAAGCGTAGAAAACATAAGTCACTTATTCCAGTGACTTAATTTCATCAAGGAACTCTTTTTGAATGAGTGGCTTTTTTTAGCTCTACAAAACTGGACAGCATCCATGAAGGGATAATATTGGTTTTGTTTATGCCCTTTAGCAAAGCATAAAACTACCAATAAAAAATATATATATAAATCAAGAAAACCAGTAGCTTGTCAGTAGGTACTACTGAATGTCATTTTGTCTCAGACAAACCTTATTATCACTGTAAAATACAATCAGTTTTCAACATAGTCCTGTGGAACCTACCACTGAAACCCTTTAAATCGCATTTTTCAATACAGGTGGAAACTGAAGCAAATTAGTAAATTTGAATTTGATAAAGCATGACGGTCATCATGTAATATTACCAACTTCAAACTTTGTCAGAAGCAAAGATTCCGCTGCCCCGGTGAACACAGACGATGTGTGTGGACTGCAAGCGTGACGCCACTTCTGAAAGCAGAGATTTGACCAGGTTTTGTGGCTGCCACTTGCTAGTCAGGCTCTATGTTAGACTAAAGCACGCAGGTGATTTCTCCACCCAGTGGACAGCCACGCAGCCCATGCCGCTTGTGCATGGCTGCAGCCAACTTCCTGGCTGTGCCTTGTGTGCCCAGGCACTGGCACCCACCGCTCACCTTGCAGCAACTCTGCCAAGCCCTCTCCTCTGCAAGTCACACACTGAGGGATTTGCAGATACAAGGCAGAAAATACAGCTCAATATATCCTTACATGACATCCCTCAGGCAGCAAAAGGATACGAGTAGTTACCAGCAAATTGCAGGTGACTACTGCAGACCTTATTGCAGAAGAGGAATGAAAGGGAAGCTTCAGAAAAATTAGGAGCTTTGTCTGTGATTTTCATGTATACATGAAAAAACCCCCACCAAATAGATTAGAAAATGCATGAAGGTTTTAAGGCACTCAGTTCTGTACAAGAGGAAACAAAATGTGACCAAAAACCAGAATAAAATAGAAGACTATAAAAATATTAATTTCTTTTAGCTCAGTGGAATGAGCATCCATAACTGAACCCTGATTTGTAAATGCAAAGAGAGTAAACTATAAAATATACAACACAATTAGCATACTTCAAAGCTGTGGGAAGCCATTCATCACTGAGACAAAGGCTCCAACTCATTTGGAAACACCACTCAGATTTGGCAGTGGTGTCCTGAGCCAGAACTCAGTGCAGACAGTGGGGAAATCAGCTTTGTCTTAGGGACAACCAAATACTCTAAAGTCAAAATCACTCCTGGCATCTGTATGCCTGAATTGCCATGATTAATTAGTAAAAGCTCCTTTGACATTGCCTGAGTGCTTCTTAGAGACCTTGAAGTGCAGAGGAAGAGACTCCCCTCCCCAAGGCTGCCCACGTACCTTGGCCAGGAGTTGTTGCCAAGCAGGGGCATAGGAGTGATGGGCAAGATGACCAGAGCAAAGCAGTGAGGTGCCTCTAGTCAGGGCACGGGAGGAAGTGCAGAAAAACCCCAACTCCTTCTTCCTTTGTCTGAGAAAAAAAGCACTGAGGCTTCTTATGAATGGATGTAATCAACAACACCATCGAGGCTCTTGCAGCCTAGGTCAAGGGAAGAGGGCTGGGTGAGAAGGAGAAAGGAGAGAGAGCACAGCAGAAGCGGCTGAGCAGAAAGAGAGGGGAGTAGGATAAAAAGAAAGGGACGCTGCTTGGTTAGGGGAAGAGTTATGGGAGGCCTGAAGACAAAAGAGCAAGAAATTTAAGCTAGAGGCAGTCAAAGGTGCCAGCAGAAGGATTCAGAGAGGGAGGTAATAAGGTCACCATGACAAGCAAGAACAGGGATATTGACGGCTGCCTTTCACGGGGCTTCGAAGTAGGAGGTGGAGGCGTCAGCAGAGATTACAATAAGTGAAACAGGAGGCAACACATATATCTTGGTTTTTGTGTTGGAATAGAGACAAAAGGCCAGCCAGGGTTAATGTTTTTGGGAGTAATTATCAGGATTTAAACAGACCCTGAACGTGCAGGTCACAGAGGTGGTGGCAATGGTGCTGAGCTGCAGATGTAACACTAGCACAGGAGAGAAAAGGAGCTTCCCTGTGCTTCCTGGGATTAGGTTTGGGGAGGGGGTTATGCTTAAGAAATAGTAATAAGAAAGAGAAGCCCACTCCAAGCCTGAATGGATGTTGATATCTGGTTGTGACAGGCTTCCCACGAAGGTTCCCAGGGAATTCTACAATCCTTTACTGTTCCCCATACACATGTGCTGTCTGCTACTGTTATTTCAGGGAACAGCATCAGCAGAAAGTGATGGAGAACAGCAGAGGAAAGAAACCCTATGAGAAATGAAACTCAGGTAAGAGGAAGGATCTTTGGTGAAAAAGAAAGCAAATCAAAAAGAAAGGAAGCATACTGTGCAATTGAGAGTCTGATCCTGAGTCCATAAAAATGTAATGCTCACATAAGCTGGCTGGAGACTGGGGTATAGACGGACAATTGACCAAAAGATATGCATGAAGATATTGCATGAAGACAACCAGCAGAAGAGCAAATTACTGAAGGGCATGGGGGAGATTAAAAAAAAAGTGCCATACTCTGGAAATACATTTTTTAAGCAAAGGCAAGTGTTACAATGACTCTAAGCTACCACAGTGAAGTGACTGATGGCAGGTACAAAGCTCAGTTCAGGTTATTTGTCCAGATCATTAGAAACCTCAGTGAGAGAAAGTCACAGAGAATTCAGGAAAATTATGTGTTTGAACAAACAGGGGAAAGGTGAGGCAGCCTTAAGGATTCAGAACACGACTATTTGTGGGGAGGGAAAAGGGTTTTTTGAGGACAGAAGGAATTGATGGTGCCTGCTCTGAAGAAAGGCATGCAGGCATATGACCCGAGTGTGCAGATGACAAACTGTGACTGAGGAAAGCAGGAAAAACAAGAAAATATTTCCAGCAACGGGTCCCTGGGTGGTCCTGAGATTTCTTCTGTGGAGGCACATGGCTGACATATATGCCAGGAATAAGGCAGAGCTGGATGCTTTAACACACAGTGCTGACAGAGGAAAATGGTAGCCCAAGGTTAAAGATGAACTGGGCAGAAGTGAGAGGAGAAGCAAATTAATGACAGCAGTGAGGGAAAGGATGAGATTGGGAATTAGATGTCAGGGATTTTGACAGACAGAAGGTCACAGAAAGGACAGGTGAGGATGGGCAGGTGGGATGGGAATAGGGGGTTTTGAAAGAAAAGTGGTGGTGATGGTGGTCAGATAAAGGAACTGGGTTAGTGGGAGGTCAGAGAGTGACTGCCTCCCCCTCCCTGAGGTGGAAAGGGTGGATATAAATGTGTCATTTGCTCAGTATTTCATGCCTCTGTGTCAAAGGGCAGGATCCTTAATAGCGCAAGCATTAAAAAGTGTGGCAGGTTGGAGGGGTTTTTTGCGGGTGTTTTTACTCTCACAGGACAAAATAAATGCCTGTATTTTGCATCCTTATTTTTTTCCATGATTTAGTACAAAGCTGCATTTTAAAAAACACCAAACATTTAAGGAAGTTTACAGCTACGTAAATAGATAACAGCTCACCTTGATAGATAAAAGCATCACAGCATTTCAAATGCCTTTAAGTGTTGATGTGGACAAAAGTAACTTGATTTTAAACTAGCATTATTTTCAGCACTTATTGTAGTCCTTCCTTGTTTTACTGCATTTCTGTTTTATTCAATAAAAACCACACCACTTGTCTGGAAATTTAGCACCTACACACCTAGCACGTTTTTCCTACAAAGGAGATGGATTGATAAAACCTCCCAGTACAACAGCAAGATACGTATTCTGCACACAACCTCCTACTTCCTTTAATTATGAAGAGTGGGTGACATGAGTACGAGGTGGTCCTCTGGCTGAGGGTCAGTGTAGATGGAGTGCACAGCAGTGTGATCAGGAGAACATTATGAAGATCAGCTGGTACATAGGAAAGCTTACAAACACTTGTAAATGGGTTAAGCTGTGGTCAAACTAACTCTGGGCATAGAAAGAAACCTGTTAGAAGAAGCTTCAGGAAATTATGGAAAACACATTGAAATCTGCCATTTCGTTCACAGAGTTTTTGAATTTTAGTGATGTTTTTAGGTTGAAGTTTAACCTGCGAAGTCTTGTCTTTAAATACTAGCTGGTAAAAATCAATAACTTCAGATTACAAAAATCACAGCATGGTTTTATAAATGCTATTTTCTTGTTTAGTGAAAGTTAGTTGCTTAACTGAACACCAAATTTCTTTGGCAATCCTCTGTGGCCTTTCTCTCAGAGTTCCTCATTTATTGAGCCCCAGTGATCACTTCTCAAGAACCAGCAGGCAGACACTCAATTCTGCAAATGATGACTAAGTGAAAATAAAATGCCACGTTAGCACCCTGAGCCTCCCTGACACACATTGCTCTGAACAAAACAGAAGATGTTGATCAGAGACTTCATGGTTGTATTTTGCCCTCTCAATACATTTCCATGAGCTGGATTAATATTCCCCAACATCGTGGCCGTCAGCTTGCCCACGCTGAGAGAACGACAGCATCTACAGATACCCACCATTGCAAGCACTCACGATTCCTTATCAAATTCACACACAGAAAGAGCTGCACCTCCTACTCAAAAACTTTGTTCCCTTAAAAGAGCACATTTCCTTCTCAAGATGCCAGCTGCTTTATTAAGACTATTTATAGATAAGTAAAATGAATAGCAGATGGCCTGTGCAGATTAGGATTTTGAGGCACGCTGCAACCCATAACGTCTTGTCTTTGACGTGGCTAACATGGACGACCAGGAACAGCCATCTGCGACCTGGTATGCTCCTCTCTGAATTTTCTCCATAAACAAATGCAGCACCGGCACTGGCTAAGAAGTATTGATCAGAAATCTTGATGGATTATTCTAGTTTTGATCAAGACAGAGGGAGGCACATGGCAAGGGAGCAGCGCTGCTGGGAACTGAACCGATGCTGGCAGATTTCCCCTCCACTGACTCACTGATGATTCTTCTCATCTTCCCAGGTGCCTGGGCAGCTCCCACATAGTTTTTCCTGCCACAATAAGTCACCTGAATAGTCTGCTTATTGAACAGATAGCTTTAAACCTCTTTACAAGCAGTCTCCTAAAAGCAGCTCTTAGCTTTAAAGAAAAGAACTTTGTGTCTCACACAACTAAACTTTTTTTAAAAGCCAGGGTGAATAGTTACAATGAAGGTGAGAATAAAACCTTTTGAACAATAGTGTTCAATTTTTAAAGGAAAAATTACAATGCTAATTTGAGTACAGTGCCTTTCTATTCTTATTCCACTTATACATAAACTCCCTAAATTACAAATAGCTTACAGGGGAAGCATTTATAATTAACTCATTTTCCTGACAGTTTTATTCTTGTATAGTATCTAAATATTCACTTATGACTAAGTTCTCTGTGCTGTATGGTATCCTAAAGGAAATTGGTACAGGAGACTGAGGAAAGTTGGGCTTGGACAAGGCTAATAGACACTTTTGTTCTGTGGACAAGAGAGAAAAGCAGATCTGGTTCATCATTTCAGCTGGCTTTTTTAACTTTAATTTTTTCTAAAAGAATCATAATTACCACTTAGAGGAAGACAGTTGTATAACTCAGAACATTCATTCCACAGCCATATTCTTTTCAGAGACTCTCTCCAGCATCTAAAGTCTCAGAAAGCTGTAAAAAGGCCTCAAGGAATTCATTTATTTACCTTCAAAGCTAAAGGAAAAAAGTTTCAGAAGGAAAAGCCAGCCTCTGCTTAAAAATACAACATGCTCATTCTTTAGATTTTTGAGACAGGAGCACAAAAACCCTCATCAGACTCATGCTCAACTCAGATGTGGCCTAGAAAAGAAAAAAATAGGAATAAAGGACTTATGCAGGTAAGAAGCTATTAGAAAAGAAAAATTCCTAATTAAACTGACTTGCCTCTGCAGTTATTTGCAGTAAAAAATTCTCTCAGCCACTGGATTTAAGCAACTTTTCTCCCATTCCATCTCAAGTGGAACAGTTTATGTGATATTCCAGCTCTGGAGTCACTTAATACCACTGATATCTACAAGGACAGAAGCTGATTGGGAAATCCATTTCCCCAGTTCCCAAATTCCAATACCCTCCAGTTTCTCAAAATAGAAGTACATGCTTCCTGCTACTAGGAGACAGTGAGGAAAGTAGGTTTCATCAAGAAGAATGATGGCAAAGAAAAATAGCAGCAAGACCTGTCTTGAGCTTATAAAACCTCCCCATTATACTGTGAAATTAATGAAATGTTGTTTGGAGCTATAAATTAAAGTTCCCCACATTCATTTTGGGTTTCTCTGTTCCCAACATTTCGTTGCTGACCGTCTTGTCTGTTCAATTACTGCTAAGACTTGAGATTTTCAAGCTCTCATTACTGTAAACCATGTCAGCATTCTGGACTATATATTAAACTATAACTTAGTATCCTCCTTAAGGAACAGAAGAAGCAACCAAGGAGGGTCTAACATCCAAGGAGAAAATGCCTGTGTTGCGCTTATAGCAAAAGGACTTGGTGAGGCTGTCCCTGTCTGGTCCCTTTGTAGGGACCATATATTTAATTTTTGAGCCTTTGCTGAGGGCTGGTGCTTGGAAGTCTTGATAAGGTGCTGGTAGCTGACTAGCAAGCTTATTCAAACACAGCTGTGGAAATTAGGATGTGAGGTCCATACAAAGTCTCCAGGTCACGAAGAAATTCAGATAGGTTGTTGAAGTTTGTTGGAAGTAGCTAAAACAATTCCTCATAAAATTTAGGGCATAAATTAAATTGCTGGGAGATTTTCTCACTTCAGTTGCAGGGAAAGGCTAGATGGTTCTTTTGACTCTCCTTGCTGCCTGGAGGGGCATCCATGCAGCATCATATTTTCTAGATGTATCTGGTTCTTGTTTCATGCTGTCTCTAACAGTCTGCTGTCACCCCTTTCGTCTCATTTAAACTGACAATATCTTTATTGTCACTTTCATGAACATGCTAGATGAATTCTGCAGGTAATACTTATTTTCATCTGCTGGAACCATGTTGATGGCAAGGCTTTGTTTCCCCCTTTCTCCCCACATTGAGTATTGTGCATCATGTACCACTTCCTTCAGTAGAGATGCTGACTGGCATGTGAGTGACGTGCAAAGCCTGGTACATTAACTTTGTGGCCAATTGACCAAATTTTGCTGTTAATTTCACAAAATCTGTTCTAATTCTGGGAAAATTCATGTTGGCCTCTGATCAGGTCCTCCCTTGGCACGGGGAATTAGCTCAGTTTGCTAAGGACAAGAGAGCCCCAGAGAGGAATCATATTTCTCTCTGGCAGAATGAAAATTAAGGACAGGACAAGCTAATCAGGAGAGACTGTGTAATAGATGCAGCTCCTTATACAAATAATAAGGCTTCATACACTCCTAAAAATTCATGTTAGGCTGATGTTGTCCTGGGTAACATCACAAAACAGCAAATGGGCAATGAAATGAGTATTTGTGTCATAATTTTTATTGTTGTTAATCGACAGTTTTATGACCGACAGCAAACTTGATACCGTCTCTGGTGAGATTACGTTTAATTTGTGAAGGGCAACTCTGTTGGCAAACAGACTTTTGCAAAGAACTTCATTTAGAATTACTTTTTAAAAATCATACATAGATATCTGTGACACTAACTGACTTATAAATCAGCAGCAATTGTAAATCAGGGATTGTGATATCTGGGGGGACATTTTCAATGAGGTGCTCAGATACCTCTTCTCAGCCTGACACAATTCAACACTTTTATCGATGGTCTGAGAGAAAATAGAGAAAATATAGTCTTCACCCAAATAAAGTTCACAGGTCATACAACAGATGAAAGGGTGAACGATGACAGAGAGAGGTTGGACTGCAGAGTGATCTGTTTTGTCCAGTAGCTTAAGTTTCCTTGAACTCCCAAAGGGCTTTTAATACCACACTACCAAGTCATGGGCAATGGTAGGAAAAAGAAAGAAATTATGTTGTTCATGTCCACAGAACAAGGAGCTTTGTCATGGTAAAAATGCCTCAGAAGAGGATTTAGAGGTCACAAAAATGAGTTTGAAACCTGTAGCTAACAGGAACTGACACTCCTGTTCCCACTTCCCCCCTCAAAAGGGAAGCCCTGATAGAAGTCTACTAAAGAGATTGGGAATGAGTGAAAAAATCCAGAATCTGCAAAGCAAAAACCCTGCTTAAGTGATTGTTGCATTGTTGAGCTCATTCATTATCTCCTAGATCAAAAGGCATGAAGATCTTTGAGGAAAGTGACCTGTTGGGCTGCCCTGGGATGCACTGGAATTACATTTTCCCTGCCAGCCACCACTTCAGCCTCTTCACCTCCTGGAAAACTGTCCTGCTGTGGATAACAAGTGTTTCCCAGGAGAGGATCCCATTTGACATTTTGAAATACTGGTGAAAGAATCCCGGAAACATCCCCATTTGCAGCCTTACTCAAACTCAGAAACAGCCTGAAAATTATTCTCAGGTACTATTTGAAATTCTCCCCAATTACTGCTGAAAGGGAAGATATTTCATTTTCTTTCTCACCGTTTCTTGACACACATGTATAGCTTGGCTTTTTTTTACTTCAAAAGAAAATATTTATTGAATGTTTCCCTGAATTGAGCACTTTTCTATACGACTATTGGTGATTTTCTACTCTTTCCACATAGTATTGAAAAAATATCTTTGTTACGTTGGGGTTTTTATCATCCTCTTGTGCCTTGAAAACATTCTGCAGTGTTCTTATGTCTGCTGGGCATTGACTTCTTTTCATTTGTGTCCTCTTGCTTCCTTTTTTTCAAACCACCACTCTTCCTAATATGAACTCGTATCAACATCCTCATTTTTCATTTCATAAACACGTATGTGTGTAAATACACACGCAGATATATATATATATATATATACACATATATATATACATACTTATACACACACACTCCAATGGACTAGACAACCTCTGGGAATAGTTTGCAACATAAATATTCCATGATTCTATGATTGTGCACACATGCATACAGTTAAATAAAATAATATAAATGGACCTGTTGATGTGCATGTGGAACCTTTAATTTACCTCTTAACTTTGCTTCTCTCCCGTCTGCACCAGACCATGGATGGATAAGTATATTCAAGCTTTTGGTAAAGCATACTCAGCATTTAATCTTAAAAAGAATATGCATGCTCGATTAAAACAACTTGTCTTCAGAGCTTAATTAGTATTATCAGCTTAGTGAAACTGGCTCTTTTAAAAGCCCGAGTTTATACATATGCACTGTCCTGAGACATACTTGTGTGAAGTTTATGCTTTCATCGTATCAGTCATGTACAAACAAAAATCATTATTTGTGCCTCACCAACAACTCCTTTTGTGTCGTGTTCCCTTTTTTTCTGTGCAGGGCAGTATTCCTCTGCCACAGCCACCTCTAGGCAGGGAAACTTCCCCTGGTTTTCTAAGAGCAGAGACATCAAAGCACTGCTTAACATGGACCCTTCAGCCACGTCGATGACATTTGCCAAGCACACACATGGCTGCTGAATCACTTTGCTGAATCAGGTGTGAATCTTCTTTCTGTCATTGCTGGGTTTTGCCAAAGCAAAGAAGACCAAGAGCCTCTCCCCACTGCCCTGGTCATGCTGCGGTGCCTCTCTGGTAGCTTCAGCCCAGCCACTGGCACCCACCTCGTCTCCTCAGCCAGCCCACCTGCTCTGGCTCTGCTCCCCAGACAGACTTAGAGATTTGTAAAGGCTTTCCTTATACAGGCAAAATGTAAATGCTCTTAAGTGCCCCACCCATCTAGGACTAGTAGAGGAGGAACTCTGCTCTGTAGTATTCAGGAATTTCAGGGACAAAGCTCTTGAACCTTGGCTGCTTGTGTTAAAACAAAGCTTCACGTATGCACTGAACATCAGTGCTCAGTTATCTGAGCCTACTGAGTTAGGTGTGCTATCATGTACACCCTCAGAGCTCTGTGGCAGCAGGCCCTGGGACAACTCCTGCAGCACTTCCATAGACACAGAGCACGGCTTACACCTCAGGTGTCAGTGCGCAGGAAACAGCCTATGCAATTTCTGGCATCGAGCTCTAGCGACCTCTGTCTCAGCTTGAAGCTCAGGAGCTGATGATGCTTTACACAAATGCCTCAGCAGAAAGATGGCTCCTGACAGTAAAGAGCACTTTAATTTAGGAAACAAGAGAACAACAAGGTTTGGCTGCTGTAAGCAGAAGCTCAAACTAATTCAAAGCCCCAGTGTGGAGTAGATTTCACACTGAGGAGGATGAAGCACTGAGACAACGTATCTGGGGACTGGCAGACACTCTTCCTTTTCAAGTCTTTAAAAATCAAGTTTGGGATGTCTTCCCAAAAGCCACATTTTAGCTCAGACAGAAATTATGGACTTTTATATGGGACTTACTGGATGAAAGTCTAGACCACGCACATGCAGAGATCATTCTGCATGCCCATAGCAGTCCCTTTTGGCTTTAAAATTATATTTCAGATTACTTTCCCTCCCATTTTAGATTTTGTGACTATTTAAAATTGTAATTTCTCCTGGTTTAAAAAAGGTAAAACCACACACCCATGTGCTTTGACTGAGTTTAACTAAGGCTTATGTTTGTAAACCAGCCATAATCTGAATTACATTATGTTAAAGCTGTTCAATATTCAAATATTCAAATGCTATTATTTGCAGGAGAATTTTGCAACTCTGCAATAATACTATTCCCATTTCTCTGAATATTTTCATTAACTGTATCCAAAAGACTACCTGCAAAAATCCAGCTTTAAAATATTATCCTCAGTGAGAGACTAAGGTGGAAGAAATACACAGAATCTTTCAAATTCCCTTTGAATTTGTCTTTAAAGAGATAAACAACAAAATAATATTAAACAGACCTTCAGAGACAGAAAACCACTCTTTTTCCACAAATAATTAGTTTTACGAAGTCATTTGAAATCCAAATGCCCTATAAAAATGCTGTGTGTGCTTTTTACAATGCAAAAATTGGTGTAATCACACATTTAACACAACCTGAAATGTATCACTCATTGAGTACCCTTCCACATATTCTGTTGACAACTGAATTAATTTAATACTTATATATCAGACACAATTATTTGTATCAACTGGAACTATATATTAATTATTCAATAAATATAAGTTCACAGGACTGCTGTGCCATGTAAATTCTGTAACAATACATTTCCCCAAAAGTAGTTAGTAGACTGGCCACTTATTACCTTATGAAATACTAGCAACATTACAAGGAAGAGTTAGGGAAAAAAGGTATGCTTTACTACACATATTAGTAAATTGATCTGGTAAGTATTTTGATCTTCTGTTTGTCTATTTTTTTAATTACAATTTTTTTCTAAGTAAAGTATTTGCATTTCTTGCAAATAACATTTTTAACACAAGTCCTCTGTGGATACTTGTCACAACACAAGTTCAAAAATCGCAGTGTCTTTTTTTCCTCCATTCTATCAAAATATGTATGGGGGGGAGAGCAAGTTTAGTACTTTGTAAAAAATCTAGACAATAACATCTAAATCTCCCATCATAAACATGAAATATGAAAATGTAGGGATGAAGTTAAAGTGTAGGAACAGGCACTCCTTAGCTTTTTTTAGAAATAGTAGGAAAACCTGCCAAACATATTGCTTAAAACTGTCACTGGAGCTGGTCCTAAAACGCTGAGGAATTTGCAGTGCTACAGTTGCACACGGATGGAGCCTGCTATTGACACTTGTAACAGAGCAGGGCAGCAGGGAACCACACCACCTCCATAATTAAGAGTCTGCATCTCCAGGATGTGGCTACTCTAATGATGTTTTCCAGAGTGGATCCAAACAGCAAGACAAACTTGTTTGGAGCTCTCTGAGGTCTGGAGCAAAAAGAGGGAGAGATGTAATGTTTATTTGTTCACACATCAAACCCGCCCAAGGAGGCTGGACATGGACCGGCTGGACAAAAACCTCTCCAAATACCCTCTCCATACAGCCACAATCAGTATCTGCTGTCTGCCGTAAGTACCTGCACACACTTCACACACTTCAGAGAGGGGACCAAGGGCTGTCAGTGAAAATGACTCAAGTAACTTTACACTGCAGCTTTAGCACTAGGACTAAAAGGGGCATCCAGAACAGCTGAAGGCAGCACTGGGTGCAAGTGATGGATAAAATCATAACTCCATCTTTTCGCTCATCCTGGACTAAGCATGCTTCTTGGACAAGGACACAATGACTGTGCCTTCCCCTTGCTGTTCCTAGCACTGGGAAATAAAATCTTGCTTGAAATTGTCATGCTCCCCTGATTGCTGGGTCTCTTTCAGATAAACAGAGAGAGGAAAAAATGTAATTCATGAACAGCAAAAGGTCTTTGCCCTGCCACAAGAAAGTCAACTTCTGTGCAAGATGAGAAAGGCAAAAAAGTATAGAATAACAAGAGTGATTATAAAGCACAAGAAGACCTTGAAAGTGAGTTTTGGTGAAGAAAGGTGATGCCAAACATGGAGCATGCCTAAACACACAAATACTAGGAAATGCATTGTCCCTTGCATATCCAATGATGGTGTTTGTGACAGCCCTTAGACCCAGAGGCAGCACACTCCACCTCCTGCCAAGGTGCTACATCTCCTGCTGCCCGGATTCATACTCTGCCTCACACAGTTTTACCGTCTTGACGTATCTGGTCCTCCAATTTTTTCTCTGTGTTTTTCTACTCCTCAACTTTTGCTTCACTAATAAGCTCATTAAGTATAGCAACGTAATCAGCATGCAATTTTCCCCAGGGGATGGAGAGACAAAAGAGAAAGATCCTACATGACAAATGCTATCATTTTATTTAATGTACATTAGGCAGGTACCCAAATACCATGTCTGTGGGCTTGTCACAGCAACACATTAGCAAAACAAAATGAGGTGGAAGGGCTGCCTTTATCTTCTCTGTCCATAAGCCTGAAATATTACAAACCTAAGGAGGAAAAGACAAGGAGAAGGCTGCCTCTAAGAGGAATCTCAGAGAGGAAAAGGGTGGCAAAAAGCAAGACAGACACAAAAACACCCACAAAGAACTACAAGATCTGGAAAGATCGAGTAAGCAACAGACTGCAGAGGAAGTTTCTGAAGTCTTGTGTCCACTGTGAAAAGCTGGAGATGCTGGCATGTTTCTCACACACAGGGCTATTGCCAGAGGATGGGACAGTGGCTGAAGTCAGCAATGAGCTGTTTCCCAAAGGCTGCAAGACCATTTCTCACAAAGAGAGATATTGCCAGAAATATTCTTGCTCAAGAATGCATCCTGTTTCTACCACAATTCTGTTAACATAGTAGCAGAATACTGTTAGCAGCAGTACACTAGCAGTACTATTGCTACTCTAGTATATTGCTACTGGAGCACATTACATGGGGAATGTGCCTTAATAGGCACAAGGCCACGTGTTTCACCCAACTACAAAAATTATATACAACAGAATGCACATGCCCTCTGTCCAGCACAAATGCACTACGTTATTCATCCATCAGACAGCTCAGTCAAACCCAAACACTGCCCAAACTTAAATCATGTTGTCCCAGGGACAACCTTAACATAAAAATCACTGTATGTACACCATAAGTACACCAACAAAGCATTTGTTTTGTCTTCCTCAGCATGTGGGGCATAAATTACAGGAGTAAAGTAGGACCCAGATGGCCTTGTGCAATGGAAAGGAAAACAGACACTCATTAAAATGTCGTCTTCCCCTCTGCTTCCAGGATGGGTCAGCAAAATTTCTCCAGAACTAGGAGATCCTTTTTCAGTCTGCCAGATACATTCAAGGGAGAAATATTCAGCTAGAAGACTTTCTGATTAATCTGTCACTGGCCTGTGTTGCTTTTGGGACAGCGCACCAGGACACTGTGTTTCCCCCCCAGCTCAAGAACTCATAACTGTGCTTCCTGTATTTAATGTATGTTTTTCAAATACAGCTGCAAAAATTAGCTTTCACAAAAGGGCCTTGGTAACAATAGAAACATTTTTTTCATCATATTTTATCCAACCAGTTTTTTCTCTAAAACATGCATTCTCTTACACTTCTACTATGCAACAAGGTGTTCCACTTCCACGAAGTGACGAAATCAAAACACAGAATGATACAAAGGGCATTTAATTACGAGCGCATTACTTTTTAAGACCTGGACAGAAAGCAACATCAATTTCCTGAAAAATATTGTAATCCATTAAAAAAAAAGTAATTTCTGAGTTGTTTAAAAAACAACTTGTATATTTGAACTTTATAATATAATTTTAATATTTTAAAAAATCCATATATAGGTAAATATAATGATTTGAGAATATCAAATCAGCATAGTAAATTAAATCACAAAACATCTTGCTGTTGCCAAGACAAAAGGCAATGAGGACCAGTATGTCTACATTAAGCTCTGACAGTGTAATAACATAACATCTATGTTGGAAATAACTAAGTAAACAAAAGGAGGAATAAGGCTTATTTTTCTAAGTCACAGGTATAAGATTATGCCATCATTTATCCATAGAGACTAGGCGACAAAAATATAACATTGAATGATTCCATATTTATAAACAACATTTATCCAAGGAAAAAAGGGCACAGTTGCTTTGTCACCAGTCTAACTTTCTTCATCAAAAGTTTGCAATACATAAGAAAATAAGGCAAAAAATTAATTGTAGTTTTTGAAGTAGAATGGCCTCCAAATGAGTTTAGAGACTTCTGTCATATCAATCTCATTCATTTTAATATGGTATTCTAGGAACGAGAATACACTCAGAAAATCCTGACAATATAATTTCTTTTTAACTAGAAAGCATAACTAAATGTTCCAATGAAAACTCTTAATCAAAAATCATTAATTAAATATTTTGGAGCAACTAGATATGAATGGTAAAGACAAAAAAACCAGCTTGTGCATGTTCCATATTTCTGCTTCCAAACCAGAAAAATACCTGGCCATCTTAAATTTAAAGTCTTGATCTTTAAATTACTGTATGTTAAGTCCAGCATTATTGTGATTTAATTTAATTTTTCTGAAATTAATTAGGAGATTCTTAAAGGTGCCAAAAAGCATTAGATAAGTAATTTCAGCTTTGAAAAATCTCATTAATGATAAATATATGGAATGAAGATATCACAGCAAATTAAAAATTATGTGAGTCTTTCAGGGAGGGGTTTTTTTAAGTATTCTTGATCTAATATCCATATCTGTTAAGTCCGAAACAGTATTAAATCCTTTTGAAAGCATCTTCATTTTCAATATTTAAAGCAGTTGAGTACTTCAGCTCTGATCTAACAAAACAGTTAAGAACATAAGTATATGACTGTAGAATTAAGCACGTGCATATTTTCAGTATTAGAGGCTTAATCTGTCATTTTTCCTCATGGTCTGTTAAACAGAGAAAAAAATATATTTCTAAGGGGAAACCGTAATAACCGATAAAAGAATTTAGGTAAATATACACTAGCAGGGAGAACATTTGGTTTCCTGGGTTTTTAAGAAAGAAAAAAAGAAGAAAGAAATTATATTTTTGACAAACTTATTTCCCCTATCCTGCTTCCTGATGTAGGATGCTTTTTCCAGGAATCTTCAATATGTTTCTCTTCCTTAATTATTTACTTTTCCTCTCACTTAGCCAACTCCTCAGCTAGATGCAACATCATCCCTTAACTGCTTCTTCCTTTTTTCCAGTTTCTTGTCCAACACCCTGGGTGCTGCCCGCAACCTCTCCTGCCCAGGTCCCAGGGCTGTCCCCTCCTCGCTGCCACCCACTGCCTCTTGTCTCCCAACCATTTAGTTTTGCTCCCTAATGGCCAGCAAGAGTTCCTGTTTTCACCCCATGGTTTCTTTTTTGTTTGAGGCCAGCAAGATTTTTACACTCTTTCCAGGCTGATGTCTCCAAATTCTGTTGTTCCTGTTCCTCCTGTCCTTATACTCGCTTCATCCTCTTTCTTCAGCGTTTACCTTGAACTAGTGCAATTTTAATCTTCATTCACTTCTGACTGAAGACCATTACTGTTTTCTCCTGTCTCAGTCCCTTGATCCAGACTTAATAATGAACTCTTCCTTCTGATCTTTTATCCTTCAAATTTCTTTTCTCTGAGGAACAGCTTTCCTCACCTGCCATTCTGCCACACCTTTTCTGATACCCAGCCAATTGTCCTCTCCATCTGGCCTTACACACTGACCTTCAGCAGACTCTTCCTACATTGACACACACAACTATTCCATTTCCTAGGAAAACTCTCTGCTTTCATTACTTTCCTGCTGCCCTGTGCACTTTTGACTCCACACAGTGAATTGTGCACAGCTGGCTTGGTAGCAATGTGGCTGCAGTAATATGAAGTTTAGCGTGAAATGAAAAATTTACTGAAAAGCAGGACAAACAGTCTGACATTTCACCCACCCTCATCTCCTTTCAATCAATGTCCTCTTCTTGGACAAAGATAGACAACACTCTGTATTATTTTAAAGTCCTTGCCCTCATCGGCCTAAATCTATCGCCTTTAGAGAAGGTGTTCACCCACTGTATTTCTCACAAGTGCACCTTTATGTGGCTCTGACTGTTCCCTGTCTTGACTTCACCTTTCTGGCAGTGTGCCCGCTTGGCTGAAAAGAGTCTTAATGAATTGAAAATACAAAAAGGGAGCACACAAGTGTAAATAAAGATAGGCAAGACAGGAGGAGAACAAAAGCATTGCCTGGGCACTCTGGCACAAAAACAGGAAGGCAAAAGCCCAGCTGGAGCTAGCAAGGGACATTAAGGTTAAAAAGAAACTATTCTACCAGAATGCTATTCACAAGAGGAAGGTCAGGAAAGATGTGAGTCTGCTGATGAATAGGGAAGAGACAAGTAACAGGCATCAAAGAAGAGGCTGAACCACTCAGTGTCCTTTCTTACAAGTCTTCATAGACAAAGCCTGCTCCCAAGCCCCAGCAAATATCAACCCCATTGAGAACACACAGGGCCAGTCAACAGCAAAGCAGCAAAAAGTTAGAGACTACTTAGAGGAAAGCAGGTATGTTCAGATCCACCAGGCCCGGTTTCACCAAGGATTTGACAGAGCCGACTGATGTGACTGTGAAACTGTTGTCAATCAGCTGTGGGAAATGAAGGTCAGAGGGCAAGCTCCCTGATGACAAGGAAAAGGCTGACGTTATTCCCATCTTTATGGAAGGGCAAGCAATGCAATGAAAGGCACCCAGGGAATAATTAGTGGGTCAGCCTCACCTCAGTCCCAGAGGAACATCCTCTTGTAATCTATCTCTGAAGACAGGACAAGATGGCTAGCAAGAGCAGGCATCATGGATCTTTCAAGGGAAAATCATGCTTGACTGCCTCACTCTCTTCCATGAAGGAAGAGTCTGAAGGGAGGGCAGTAGAGGTGCAATGGATTTAGACTTGTGATACTACCTCCCTTTTTAAGCTAAGGAAATAAAGGTGGGATGGACCCACTGGCTGCAAACTGACTGGACTGCCAGTCTCAATGGCTTGACATGCCACAGATGGCCAGGAACAGCAGGGACATGCACCCTTGAACACCTTCATCCTGTGCTGAGATGGAAGTTACCATGGGCAAACATGCAGGACACATCAGGTTGCAAGGAAGGGCAGGAGTAGACGGATGGAACAGCCACCATGTCCTCAGTTTCCCTACTGTCCAGTGCCTGGAAAGGCTGCTTCCATAAATACAAAGGGGAAAAAAACCCTGTATATTTTATGCAGTGCTTCAAATCAACTGTCTTGCTAAAGTGGAGAGGGTTCACACAGCTCTTTTAGAAACAGCCTTTTTTTCCTTGGAGTTTGTGCTCATGAGCCAAGCTGGCAGATGCAGATCTTGTAAGCTCAGGTGATGAAGCAGACCCCACGAGACAATGAGTTTCAGCAGGTTAAAAATCATTAATGTTTCTATTACTTGTTTGATTAGATGATTAAAATGTCCCACCAAGTGTGTTTCCAGAGATGTGAACTCAGAAAAAGAGGATTCCTGTGAGAGAAAAGGTTTATGTTTTGGTTTGTTTGGAGTTGTTTTGTTTTTGCCATTCAAAGTGAACTCAGCTGCTCTTCTTTTTTAGCTGCCATGCTTTCTTGGTTTAATCCTGTGGGGTTTTTTCCCCCCTATAGCTGTGTCTTGTTTTCTTTGCTTGTTTTTGCTCCTCCTAGAAAATATAGCAAATTTAATAGCTCTGTGAGGCTTATGTATATTGTTGTTCTTGTGACTGCATTATCACTGACATTTAATGAAAATGCATTCCCCGTATTTTGTTAGCCAAACATGAAACTGCTTTTAACTTGCAATAACTGCATAAGCCCATTAAGAGATGCTTCCCATTATGCTACCATATTACTTTACAGATTTCACATTTTTTAGTGGAATAAAAAGTTTAATTGCTCCTCAATTTTGGGAACAACAGTGCTTAACATCTTGCATTAGATTCCTGCCTCATCTTTTGCTGTTACAATCTGTGTCTATAAAACCTTTCTTGCAGTTAAAATTCCTTTTGTGCAGATAGAGTCTGTCATGTGGAATGGCAGGAATAAAAGTAAATATATTTAGTGAAGTGTAACATGAAGAACAAGGCAAATTAAACAAGAAAATGAATCATAAGCAGTGCTTCTATGCTGGCTATGTAAGGCTCCAAAAAAGCAAACAAACTCTTTCTTTCTGACAGACTTCTTTATTCCACAAGATTTCTGCCCATTTTGCAGAAAGAGAAATACTGAAATTCATTATTTCCTTTTTGTGATGAAAATCTGTACCACAAGACATATTTATGGCTGTAGTGAGGTCTGTCCAAGCTAGGGAGACATTCAAGTTTCACTAAGGGCTGTGAATTCATGAAGAAATACCAAGAACCCACTCAAAAGTTAATCCATATGTAAAATACACAGATGCACCTCTAGCCAACCAAAGAGGTAAAAACTTTTTCCTAAAGGTTATATCTTCCTATTTGGCTGACCTCCGGAGTTCACATTGCTCCACTTGCTAGGCAGTGAAGCATTGCTGCTCCTGCTCCAGGATCTTCTCCAGGTGGAGCAAGGGTACAGTTTGCAGGCAGCTTGCTGGTGCCAACAGGGGCAAGGACTCCTATCTCCTCACAATCCCTTCCTGCTCTCCAACTCATGGCCCTGTCACATCTAGTACTTGTCACAGAATTACAAAATCACAGAATCATTTAGGTTGGAAGAGGCCTCCAAGATCATCAAGTCCAATCTTTGCCCAATCTCCAGCTTGTCAACTAGACCTTGGCACTAAGTGCCATGTCCAGTTATTTCTTGAACACCTCCCTGGATGGTGACACTAAGAACCAAGAAATAACACTAAGAAAAGAAAATATCCACTTTTTGCTGCACTAGGGTTCTGCACTTTTCAGCGAGGTGACCCAGTTGAGAGCAGGGTGCATTGAAGGCTGAAGTAGTTGAAACCTTTGGCAAGGCCACCCTTCAATACCCTCTCTCATAACAGCATTATTTGAAGTGGTCACATTTAAAAACCAAGACAAACCCACTCCCCAAACCTAAACTACAACTTTCCCTTCCTACTCTGCAAAAGTTTTTCCAGTGTCATCTAATGACATAATTCAGCTGATGGTTCTAAGATACATAGAATAAATACTTGTTTCACTTCTATTATTTTCCCTTTCATAGCAAGAAATAAGACCGTCTTACTGATCCAGGGGAAAAAAACCCAACTGTACAGAGCTTCTGTAGGATAAGTTGTGAGAGAATCTCAGAAACATGCCCATGAAAATTCGGGTATTTGACTTATTTGAGAAAATGAGTTTGACAGTCCAAAATGTTGGCATTTCATAACTTCTGAACAGCTTCTCAAGCAAATATGGAGTTCTTTGATTTAAATGCAACTTTCTAACTCTAAAGTTGCAATAACACACAGCTAATGGTGTATAACATTTTCCATCATAAGATCAAGTTTTAAGTTGCTCATAGCATGCAGCCTCATTGTTTTCATAGAAAATTTCCAGCTGTGTAGTTTTTAAGAATGAAGTTGGGGCACTCACAGTGTTTTGTTCAGTTCTTTGGGTTTTCTTTAAGTAACAAAATTGTAGCTATTCCATTATTGTGTATGAGCATGTTTGCATTCAGGAGCTGAGATACAAGGTGCAGTGGAGGAGGTATGATTTCCAAGGCTCAGACCATTTTATTCTGCTATGTGAAAATACATCCAATCCACCTGAAGTTTTAAGCTGCTATAAGAGGTTTATCTGTTACACACCACCAGCAAAACTGGTCACAGGCTCCACCTTTCATGCATTTTTTTTTCATGATGTCCCAAGTGAGCTCTGGCTTCAGCACCAAACATCAGTGCTGGCAAACTTGTATATCTGTCCTCCTCATCATATTTATGTGGTCTCCTTGCCCAACAGCAGAAAACAGTCCAAATACAAAGCTGAGAAGGACAGAGACCTGGCAGGTACAGCACCGGTAGAAAGAAGACCACAGGAAAGCCAGAGGAGAGGGATCACAGGGTGGAAGAAGCAAGGATGATAAAAGCCACTGGAAAATATGGGATCCCAGGCCTGGAGAGAGAGCCCAGGGTTGCTAGGTCTTTGCTTTCCAGTAAATATGTGGAAAAATTCCATGCCTGTTTTTCAGATGGCTGGTTGATAGAGAACTACTTTCAGTGGTACCCATTACACCATTAACTCAGTGAGGGTTCTCTGCCAGGATTTAATGGTTTTAGCCTTCCTCACAGACACTTAAAAATCAGTCCGTCCTTAGAAATGTTTGTATTTTCCCTAGTTGTTAGTGGAGAGGTTTGTTATCTTTTTTTTGTGAAGAACCTTGTGTTAAGCAAAGCCATAATAAAAGCGCAAATCAAGTGCTCAGAAACAAGAAGATTCCCGAATTAATGTTATTTGAGCAAATGAAATTTTTATGTTCTTGTGCAATGCTAGACAAGTTTCTCAAATCAGATTTTCCAGACATGTTCACTAATTGGGAATTTCTCATTGTCTGGATGCTTTTTTCCCTCAAAGCAATTCAAGCAGGGATGCAATATTTCACTGCAGTGGAAGCTGTTCATTGAATATATCAAGATCTATTTAAAAAATCTAAGTACCCTGATCCACTATTTCCCTAAAATCCAAGTTTTCACCCAGACTTAAAGTCTAATTAACACCAAAATAAAAGTGTAAATCAGTTTTCAGTCTGGCCCACGTGTAATTTTAGAGATGTTTGAAAATACATCTAAAAATGTTATTGATCATGTTGCTGAGGTGGGAAATTTCTGAACACAGAATTTTTAACAGCAAATTTATTGTAAAAATATTTATTATAATGTCCCTAATATCTATTCTCTTTAATATATTTCTATAAAATAATATTAAGATATAGATATTAATTATAAATTTTAATAAATAGTAAAACAAGGTTTTTAATTCCTTTGGTAGGACAGAGTTAAGAAAATAGTATACAGCAGGATCAATCATAAAGAAATGGGGCATAGGCCTGAGTGCAGAAATAGTGACCAAGGAGGCTCGATGCCATGGCAGATCTCCCCCAGCCATGGGGATGACACACTGTCAGCATGACAGCCAGCATATATGACAGCTCTTTTGTGGGAATGTTCTATTTACAGGAACAGAAAGAAATAGCTATTTGTAAGTTGCAGAAGTTAAATAGATATAGGAAATGAAATATTGACTTACCTAAACATGTGAATTATCCAACAACAAAAAAAAAATTAAAGGCAGTTGCAGTTATTTGTGGTCTGAAAGATTTTAGTGTCAACGCTGCATGTTCTAAAGCTACAGACATTTTTAAAAGGGAAACAAGAGGGATACATTTCAAAACTTAATTAGAGGGAAATGTACCACAGACCCTGCCAGTCTATATCAAAATCAAGAATTTATAAAAATATCTTAAATGGTTACTGATTTCAAAGGACTAAGTACCTTTTCATTTTCAGAATACTAAATAGAAGGTAATTCTAACAAGAGGGTATTCTCCATGTAAGAGATTAAAATGTAACAGTTAAATCTCCTAGTTTCCAAATTAATATGAAAACCTCAGTTTCCTCTTGCAGTTCAGTCTCATTAAAAATCCTTTAGCAGATCTATAAATTAAAAAATCATTGTGGTGTATTCTTATGATACACAAGCTTTTGTAAAGTAATATTAGATTCCTATTTTGTACACAGAAAAAGGAAATAAATTAACTCCCGGGTAATATCCCCGAAACATTAGCAGTATGAATGGTGCTGGAGCATAATTAGATTTGCAGAAACTCTCTCCTCTGAACACCCATACACTATGCTATTTAGGGCTAGTTTTGAAAACTGTAATTAAACAGTCAGAAAACCACTGGAAAAGAAACAAAATAACCAGCCACATAAAAGTCACAGGGAGAAAACAAACAAACAAGCCCCTGGTTGATCGTTTAGGTTTCTTAATGAGTTCTGGTATTTCCAGTAAGCCAGGAGGAACCTGAGCAGCCAGTTCTCTTCCTTTCAATCTTTAACAACTCTATTACGCTTCAAAAAACCAAATCACTGCTCAGCTTACTAAAATATCATTTTTCTCCTGTATGCATTCTTGTCAGATAAATCTATAGTTAATAATTCCTCTCTGTCTGCTCGTTTACCCATACAGAGACACCAGGAGAAACACAACTCCCAGAGCTCCTGCTAAGCCCCTCTGCCAGCCTGGAAAGGATTTTCAGGGGCTGGGAGTTTATAGTCGGGCTACAGCATGGCATTCATAGAGCAAGGAACGCTCTCCTGTTTCATCACCTCTGGCAACAGTGGCTGGCACAGGGCTGGAAGAGCCACCAGGTTTGTGGAGAACTGGTGGAACTCCAGCTCGCTTGGAGCTGAGGGCATCTCTGTAGCCCACCACACCAGCAAGCTAGACAAAGCCACTGGACCTGTGATGCCCAGCATTTCAGAGTCAGAAACAAGCCTTATTTAAGGGACAGACAGGAGGCCACCTCTTCTTCAACATATTCATCCATCTCTCCCTGTTCCCATCATGCCACTCATGCAGTTCGAAGCAGGTGGAAATTATTCACGGTTGCCTACCGGGGATTCCCTTGGCAAATGTAACGCTGGATTAGAGAGCTCACGAGTTGTCTTCCCGGCGGCTCCAGGGCCAGGGAGCACAGCTAGCGGACAGTCTGCCAAAATACGCCTGGTGTCAGCTTACAGCTCTTGAGGGAGACTTCCTAATTGCCATAAATTAGCCACTACTACCTGGTGGACAGCAGAGAATCAAGGAGCTCTGACTTGTTGCTGTCATTCCGCCCTCGCCCAGATGCTGCAAAGGACATCTTGACTTTGCCAGGTGCTGCGACAGCTGGCCAAGTGAGCAAGGAGCAGAACCCTATCCTCCCCCCAAGTATGGCCAGTGAGGCCAGGGACATGGAGTGAGGAGGGGCACCAGATCCATTATCATCCCTGCTCTGCATCGTCTCACTGCTTGTGTCGCTGCTAGTCTGAATTTAATCTGTGTTTTCTCTTTGAATGCAGGGCCACAGCCACACTCAGTTCACAGCCTCGGTCAGCTGTCTCTAACAGTGTTGTGAACACCCCAAATGGCAGAAAAAAATGTAGCCAGCATAAATCTTCACATAAATATAGCAGGAAAAAACCAACCAACCAACCAGGTAAATATGCACATGACTGAATTCTGCCCTTTGTCTCACACCCACACCTCTGAGATGGAATAAAAGGCCAGTTTCAGTCCTGGGGTACACAAACACTGACTGAGGTACAGCTCACAAGTAAACCCAGGCTGAACTGGATATAAACACATCAGTGTGGCTTGGAGAAATGTAGGAAATTGATCCCATGACTTTGGTACAGCTCTGGCTGCAAGCCAATAGAATATCATGGCTTCTATACCTCCAATCTGTAGAGCTGTATGAGACTAAAATTTACAGGTTCTTACTCCTCATTCTGTACATAGAGAAATCTGGTTTTCACAGGGACCCTGATCTGGGAGTTCCCGTTGCTGAGTGGTCAGCAATGCTAGAAAAACTCCTTAGGTAGTGGGCTTTACTCTACTGTTTAGGCAGTCAGACCATCAGCTCTCTTCCCCTGTTTGTAGAAATCTTTTTTTATAAGTGATTCATGGAGAAATACTAAGAAATACTAAGAAAATGAAAGACAATTTTGGGTATTATATTCGCACGATATACATGAGATTTTTGTTGTGTGTTTTGCTAGCTGTTTATCAACCTACCAATCCTCACCCCCAAGAAAAAAACAAAACCAAACCAAATAAGAAAAGGCCAAAATTGGAGGACAATATGGCACAAAGGTCTCCTTTCTCCTCAGCTCTTTTCAGAAATAATAGCATTTACCCACAGAGGACACGCAACAGCAGGTTCAGGTTGCTTTCCACAGTAGAAAAGAGATATTTTCCAACGTATTTCTTTCAGTTACCTGCAGTCACAGAAATGCATTGATCCCTTAGGCTGGAGAGGGGACCCATGGACAGATTCTCCACCTGTGTTAAGTGCCCCCCACAGCAGCACGGCCAGACCTTGCTGCTGCCCTTCCTCCCTGCAGAAGCAGCTTGTACAGTATGTCATCTCCCAAACAGCCTATCCTGCACCTAGTCCTTACAATAAAAAAATCCCAAAACAGCAAAAACACCTTAAAAGTGGAAAATGAGCACAGAAGCCACCTTTTCTTAGCCTTTTCTAGATATAGACTCAATGCTTCACAAGGAAAATCAGAGAAAAGTCATGAAGAGCTTTTGGTGGTAAAGCTATTCTGATCTCTTCTAGCCTGAGTTAACTGAAAGAGACTAAGGACTTTTAAAAGAAAGATGTAATTATGGCATAAAGCTAGTATTGGTATCTTATAATCTTTCATTAAGTAATTCTGAATGCACTGTAGGGTGACTTTAAATAGCACAGAAGTATCTATTGGCATAATACAGAATACTAGTAAGTAACTCCCATGACAGAAAAGCCTATGTATTTGGGAAAGAACTGTGAAATCAGTGAAAAACTTCACTTTCCTAAATTAACTCTGATCTCCAGCTTTTGACACTGAATTTTTGAGTCATTATGTTTGAATAATATAAGGGGGTTGGTATATAATACACTGCTTTAGATTGGGTTTATCAAGTGTGTAATAAAGCAGGATGTTCATCTCTTTTGTCTTCTGGGTGAGGACTCTTTTATTACAGTGTAGTATCTTTTGTCTTAATGCTGCTCTGCAGTGGATTGCCAGCTCATTAATTTTTCTGCTATAACACCCAAATCCCTTTGCTGATCAGTGTGCTGAATGATTGATTCCCTGCTCTCAGACTAATTTTTTACATTGGACTGCATTTACCATCTGGTAGATAAATCATCCAAAACACTCAAATTCGGAGCCTGGTTGCAGTGATCCTCTTTGTTTGTTCAGTCAGCAGCAGGAATATCACTTGCAAATGTGGAGGTTGTGTTCTCTCACCTGGATAACTGTTCCATATTCCAGAAGCAGGTTTGAAAAAAGAGCACTGAGATAACAATAAACCTCTTGTCATTAACAAAAAAAAAAAAAAAAAAGAAAAGAAAAAAAGAATAAAAGTAGGTATCTCTTCTTTGTGTTTTCTAGCCAAAATTTTTGTTTAATTCCTAGCATAGCCACTTATTTCTCACATGAAAAAGAGTATTTCTTACAGCACAGAACCAATTTTGCACATTTCAAACACATTTAACTATTTTCATAAAGACATCCTTTGTAGTTGTAAACACGTGCACAAGTGAAGAAAAGGACATCCTTTGCAGTTAAAACAGAGAAGAAATACAATGAAATAAATTGCCTTCCCAACCCATGTTTAATATGAGAAAACAATTCTATAACCTCAACAGGAGCCTGGCTGGTTTATTTTCACTTTTATAACCCTGAAATGATACTTCCATAAAATTATACTTCCAATCAAGACAGTGAAAAGAACTCTGCCTCACAGAATTGTCTCAGAAAAATTCTGTGAGAGGTGAAGGACGAAGAAAAAGCTGTGGGAGAGATATGGTGCTTCAGGAAAAGAACCGTTCATCTGCCCATTGCATGTGGCAATATCGCTCAGGGAGGGGGCAGGGCATCCCTTTCTTTAGTCTAAGGATTTTTTGCTGCTCTTTGCTGCCCTGGAGAACCCATTCGGCACAACACACTGACCTCTGTCTCTCACAGAGGGATCAGGCAGAGGCAGCACACAATCAGAGTCAATACTAATTAGCAAAATGTAAACATTTCATTAGATCAATGCTTCCCTGAATTTTTAAAGTAACAAACTTCTATCCAGCCACAATTTTTTATCAAACTTTCTACGGAAATACCTATTGAAAGCAGTGTTTTAGCTGTCTCCACCAATCAGCTAAAGACTTTATAACTTGTTCATGTGTTTTATGGACACCCTCAAGGATTAAAACTTGTATTTTCAAAAGCACTCATTCATTTTGAATGCCTAGACTATTCTGAACATTTTCTGCACATGCACAAACACCTTTAACTTTAACTCAAGCTTTTGTGTTGCTTTTGTTAAGATTCTTGTTCAGTTTAAAACTTTAGAGGAAATACAGCCACTTCTGCAAATGATGTTTATCCTAACACTCATTCTTTGTAGTCATATGTGAAGTGTCTCTGAATAGGAAAGAAAGAAAGCAAAACTCTTGTGAGGTACAACAACCTCCTCCATACACTTCAGGCTTAAGCAACAGGACACTTTGTCACCCACTGCTGATATAAGTGTGTTTATGGGAGGTTTTCTACAGCCATAGACAAGCAGATGTGACAGCTTGTCTTCATGGGGAGCTGTGTCCCTTCTTCCCTCACCGCCTGTAGTGCTCTCATCAGTTAATAACTGGGACCAGTTAAAACACTCCCTAAAGCAGCGTCTTTTTGTCACCCACAGGTGAACACTGATGTGTCTGACTCCTGAAGCTGTGTAGAAATGTGCCAGTCTGGGAAATAGTCAGGGCTGGATCTGGGATAAAGCAATTGGAGCCCCTAAAGACATGCATTTTGTGTTCACCTCGAACACACTATGGTGATCAAGGGTAGATTAGCCAGGGTTCGCACAAATCCTACTCTCTGGCTTGCCTGACCACCCCCATTCACCCCATCTGCTCCCACATGGATCCCATGAGACTGGTGTGAGGCACAGGAGATGCCCCAGGGCCTTTCCTTGAGGAACATGGCTGTTGCCTGCCAGCAAGCCAGGCAACTGGAATGAGGCTGCCTATAGCTTTGCAGCCAGGCAGAGCCACATCTCAGGAGGTTTGGCCTCCAGACAAGACCTAAGAAGTACCATTTCATGTCCTGAACATTCTGTTTGTCGACATTGTACCTGTTCTCTTCTTTGGCTGCACCCCAGGGGATGGTCTGTGCATCTTACAAAAGTACAGAGAGTTTTGCACTTATTTAAGACACGTAGGAGCATGCTGAGGTCTCAGCCTGGTAGAAAAGGGTGGAAAGGACCCAGGAACGACCAAGACACGTCACTTCAGAAAAATTACTGACAGTTTTGTCTTGTTCCAGATTTTCTTCCCTTTAATTTTTACATGTTTTCCTGCTGGTCTTAATTACCGCTCTTTTTGAACTGTGATCATGAGAGCTTGAACATGGTTATATAGTGTGGGTGTTTCAAGACTGTAACTGCAACTAAATTTATTTTTATAATATGAAATCTAAAGAGAGGTATTACAAGGGTTTAATTTTATTCTAAACCAGATCCTTTAAACACTGTTACTGTAATACATAATCTATTATCAGAAAAGTCCTGCCTTTCCAGTCCTTAGAAATTGTCTACTATGATGAGAATTTAAATTATCCTAAAATAAATCCCGATTTGCTAGTCAAACACTGCCTCCTCACAAACCGCACTATGACCAACGAGGCAGCTTTAGAGCAACTTAAAAGAAATTGAACACTGATATCAGTGTAACATTAAATTGCTCTCCTAAACGGAGAAATTCACATCAATAGATATGCAAATGCATGCAGAACCTGATCTCTCTACCAGCTCCCAGCCAGGCAGGTCTGAGGATGTAACCAGATCCGAGAGAACAGGAGTCCTCCAGCTACTCTTGTAGCAAAGACTTTCCCTGGCATCTTGCTCCACAGAACACAGAAGCTCCCTGGCAAGAATCGTGAAGAGAAAAAATGACCTGGAAATTTTTCTCAATTTAAATAAACAAACAAATAAATAGTAGAACATATGACCCATAAATCCCAGATACTTAATGGCTCCACTAATGGCACCACTAGATACTGTCCTAACAGTACAAGATTAAATAATTCTGCTTTCACATCCCCTTGAAGCCATCTGTGAACTAAATTAGAACCAAAGAGACATTGTAGCTGTTCATCAAGACAAATAAACAGATTTCAGGTTCTCCCGGAAACTTTAATTTCATCAGATCACAGTTTTGACTGCTGAACTTACTCCTAATCAGATTTTTTCTGTAACTTCTTAGCCTTTTGTGGAAGAAAAATATCATGTAAAGAGGACTCATTTTGCCAAGAAATGGTTTCATAAAATAAAATTTATTGCCAACTGATTTAGTGAAAAAAGCTCTTTTCTACACGCTTCTGAGTTCTGCAAAATACAGCTCCTCTCTCTCTCACACTCTCTCTCTTTTTCTTCCTCTATTTCTCCATATTTCTAAATTGTTAGAATTTCAAGATGAGCTAGGAATAAACTACAGCAATTAGAAGGGACTATTTAGTTTACTGCATAGTGTTTAATTATCATTTTTGTATTATCTAAAGCTATTTTGGGGATTGAACAATTTTTTAAAAGAGTAATTCTATAAAGAATATCTTTGGTCTTTGGTTCTGCAGAATATTACATTCAGTTCAGAAAAAGACAGGCTTCCACCTCCATACCCCCATTCCTCTATCTCCACTCTGGTTCCACAGCATCTGTAAAGACTTATCAAGGAGGATATGCAGGAGTCTCGAGTCAGAAGAATAATGCTTTTTCAACATCCCTGGTGCTCAGCATTTTTCCTTCCACAAATGTTACAGCTACTGTTATCCTGGGAACTATTGCCACTGTCTGCTTTGCGGACACTCGCCAAAGTCTGACCACAGGCTGGAAAAGTCACAAGCGCTTTCAGTTGATGGATCAATGGTGGAATGTGATAATCTCTTTATAGAAAAAGGGTACAGCCTCCTGTCAATATCAGTGGGATTCTCTGCATTTGTACCTCTCTACACAAAGCTCTAGGCTGCAGCTTCTTTCTTTTTCAAGTCCAAGTAAGTTTAACTCTCCCCTTTATCCAGTCTACTGTCAACTCTAGAAGAAAACTGACAAAATATAAAATACTTATTGTTACATCAACAGGAAGAAAAGGATCAGATTTCTTGTTTTTGTCTTAGAAAAATTATCAGAGAGATCTTGGTACAGAAAGAATGTTTCCTTAGCAGTATTTTCCACAACAAACACACATTCTTTTCTCCTCTTTTCAAAAAAACAGTAACGAAATTGGACTCAATCCAATCCCCTCAGTCAAGTCTCAATTGCTCCATCACGCTACCAGTTCCCACTAGTGACAATGATGGAGTGACACCTGTTACAAGATGATTTTCTGCTATTCTGACACTTTCAATTCTACTTTAATTACCTTTCGGCTCTTTAATCAGCATAAGAATCTGTACTGCAAGGACATTTCATGTCTAGGCAATTACACTAATGGGAAACAAATATGTGCATGCTACTGTCCAAGTTTTAATTTCTCTTTTTAATAATTGTTTTTACTTTTTACTTATAGCTGATTTATATTCATGCCTTATGATAGTTTCTCAAAGTGAAATGCAACCTGACTGAGTTTAGATCATTTGCTTCAGAAGTTCAATTGGCACAAACACATATCACATTTTATTTGGCTTGACCGTTATAATTCATTTACAGGAACATAACTCATAGCATCTTAGATAAAATAACCAATTATTCTAGTCCTGTCTAGATCAAGTGTATCTATGCAAACATAAAAAGACATGTAATTCTTAAAATACGATAATTTACCTGAACCTGTATCTCTCTTCCATCCCTTCCTCTTACGTTCTCACCAACATGGCTGCATATCTTTAGCACAAATTGGTTTTGCCCTGTGTAACTTAGAATGATACACGGAACAAAACCCCTCATCCACTTAATTTGAGTAAAAAGAACAAAGGGTATGTCTGTTCTAGCTGATAAGCAGAGATGAAAGCCAGTCTTGAGGCCACATCTCATTCTGGTTCAGAGAGTCCCCACTGAGCCCAGGCAGAAACCACGGCTGAGCTCCAGAGACCAGCAGTGCCTGAGGTTTATATCCTCCAAAATCCATGTTCACATCTGCCACGTGGACTGGGCCAAGGGAGCTACATGCTTGTGTTCACTCTTCCTTCTTACAGCAGGGACAGCCTGGGTCCAAGCTTCAGACAATGCAATAGTTTGGTGTGAGAAAGAGTGCAAATCATTTTGGCCAACTCACTAATAAACTTAAGGCTTCATCTCAAGTGTAGACATACCAGATGTGAGTAGCTTTAGACCCCATCTTATCCTAAGGAAAAACAGATACAACAGCTCATACACAACAGGTGTCCAACAATAGTAAGCCTGGGGGATCCCTTCTACAGGATCTGGAGGACAGACATGAAGGCATCTAAGAAAGTAATGTAAACAAATGCACCATATTTGCATTTAAACAGGATCTCATCTTGCTCATTCAATCCTCAATAAGCTATCCTGAAACAACCTTATCTTTACTCACTTCTCTTAGAGAGATCTTAAGAAAAGCAGGGGTGGCACACAGTCTATGGGGCTTATAGGTGTTGCATAGAATCGTCCGTAGCAAGCCTATTTTATCACATGAGGGAACTACACACTGAAAGTCTTACCAACACAAACATATTCCTGTTAATTAAAATCCAGGGTGTACACATCCATACCAGTGCACTGAGCAGTATCTCTCATTGAATCTGAGTACCTTCCACCCAAATCTGCAGCATTTGGTCAGTTATGATCAAACAGGTGACTGGAGCATATCTCACACCGGAGATTCAACCGGACTAAAACTGAAGCTGACGGTGCCCATGCACAGTTTGTGTCTCTGGAGAGCACCATCGGATTAAGAGCTCAGGAAGTAACTGCATGTTGTACTTACCTTTACACAGGGGATGCTATAACCCCCTGTAGTTCACAGCCCTTACTCAGATGAGCCTGAGCACAGCAGAGCCTGAGCACAGCAGCAAGCATCACAACACTGGCTCACGGACAGTCAGGGAGTATCGGGAATGTTACAGAAGAAGACTACAGGTAGCACTGGAAATAATATAACATCTCCAAAACACTGGCCTAGGACTCTTCTCCAGAAAGAAATACCTATTTTGTTTTTACCCCATTCTGGGTAAAATGGGGTTATTTTATTTCAGTAGCTTAGCAAAGTATGGATTGACAGATGAACAAACACACACAAGTCCACATTGTCAATTAACTCGAGATACGTCTTAATTGTCTGTTTCCTGCTCTAATCACTTTATCATATCTTCTTCCCCTGGCCAGGGATGATTCAATCATATCATAATTTAACAAAAGACCAAGCTGCAATGATTCTGCCAAAGGAGCAGAATCAAGGCTGAAAAAGCTATCTCAATGTTCATGTTGTCTGCCTGTGTACTCCACCTTGCAATGTTCTTTTGTTACAGCAAACGCTTTCTTAAGCAGCATATTCTGCAGCAATAAAGGAGAGGACTTCAGCATTTCTGAAAAGAAATAACAAATAAATAAAGGTAGCTACATAATCTAACGATGATAAAATGTTACAAGCCCAGGAACCGTCTCAAGAAGTGCAAAAAAACCTGTTCGGGCAGCAGGTCAGACTGATGCACATATTAAACTTGCAAAACAGAAGAAGAAAGGAGAAGCATTTTGCTTCTTTGAATACGGAAAGCAATTTAGAGAGTCCAGTCATTTGAAGAAGTAGTCGTAGTGTTCTCAAGTTTAACTTTCAGTATAAACAGCAAAGTACGTGGTAGCGGTCCACTGAGAAGGGTGCTAATGCCAACATCTGGCCCCAGGTGTAAGTACAGGAAACTCATCTTTTTCAGGGGCTAGCTCCTTCAGTAAAAGTTAATGAAGCTGTGCAAAGGTAAGTGAGGGGAAAATCTGACCCAGATATTGTGTGTTGATGTTAGTTCTTTCAAAATAGTTTAGTACTGAAACCCTGCCATTTTCCATGAAACAGTTAACACATAGCAGAATCTGACTACTGCCTTTTAAACAAAATTTTTCTTCCATATTTTTGGAGTTACCCTGAAAAGAGTGCCTGCCACAAGTATGTATATAGCACATACATTTGCTTGTGCCTATTTTTAGTAGAACCGAATCATGCTGAATGCCGTCAATATAGCATACGGTTTTCTAATTCCAGGCTGGAAAGCCCTCTTTCTGTGACGGTTTCTAAATAATGATATCCTTGTGTTCCACGTCATCTTAGAAACTTCCTCATACATTTCAGCAGCCCCCCCCCCCCCCATATTTAATTTCACTGATTTATGCTCATGCCATGGTCTAATGATCCACATGTCTCTGATGGGTAAGCCGCTAACGCCAGTGACACATTAACCTATTAACCTCTCTTTAAAAATAACCATCATATTCATACAAACAGAATGAAAAGTCAGGCAGCAGCAGCAAAACAGTAGCCTTGTGGTATCATACAGTAACACAGTGTATATCTGAACTGGGTAAAATGAAGAAAAGAGGAGCATTTCAAGAACGTGCAGCAGATTTATTATATTGCAAGACCATTTTGCCACAGTTTGCTGGTCTGTGAATTTGATAGCCTGCTTTAGCAGCATTATCCGTATTCTAAAATGTAATTGGGAGGAAGATCACTCTTCCGTTCACTCATTTCTTGAAATCTGTTGTACAGTTTAGGGACCTTACCCTGGAAGGTACTGAGTGTTCCTTCCAACGTGTAAATTGCCTCCCAATCCCGCTGAAGACAATGGGAGCGGGGGGCTCTGCGCACAGGGCGAGAAACCTTCATCACCTTGGAGAAGGCACTTTGCACAGCTCTCGCTGGCGATTCGTTCAGTGGAATAAACCTATCTTTTTAAAAGGCAGGAGGAGGCATGCACAGCCATTTTTCAGAGAAAAAAAATTCCGTTTTCTAAATAGTAGTTTTAGAAGGCATACAAATCTTTCTAAAAACCTGTAAACTTTATATTGTACGTATTTACTTTCTTCTACTTTAAAACCACCATATCCCTCAAGATATAAGGAAACGTGCTGCTGTCAAGCCTAACCAATCCATCCACATTGTAACCTTACAATACCAGCATATAATTATGTATATTATGTATAAGTCATGAAACCAAAACCAGGAAAAAACCCTAAAAAAGCTTTTCTGAGCACATCACGGAGTATTTTGCTGCCTACACCTCATCCAGAGTGAATCTATACAACAGCGGCAGAAGGACGGGCGGAGAGGATACCCCGGCTCTGGGCTGCTCACAGCAAGAGTGAGACCCAAGAAACAGCCCGTGCGAGCCGTCAGGGGCTGCGCTCACGGCTGCCGCCCAGTTCGCACCCTCTGCTTGCGGCAGGACGAGCACGGGCAGCGGGAGGGAGAAAGGCGGAGGAGGGGGCGGGATGCGGGCAGCCCCGGGGCGGCCGGCGCGCACCTGCCGGCACCGCGGCGGGGGGCAGCGGGGAACAACAAAAGCTGAGCGGCGGCGGCAAAGCCCTTCCCTTCAGCCGGGAGACCTTGGAGAGGGGCTCCCCGCACCCCGGAGAGGGGCATCTCCCCGCCGGCCGGGGAGCCGGCTCGCCGCACCCGGGGCCGGGGCGGGCGCCGCTCCTTTGTTTTCCGCCGCCCGCAGCGCCGCGCCGGGCCGGGCCGGGCGGAGCAGGGGGGCCGCGCTCAGCCCTCCCTCCACGTGCACGCGTGGGCCGCCCGCAGGGGCGAGCGCGGGGCGGGAGCCGGCGGGGCATTACCTGAGCAGTTGATGCCTTTCCCCTTGCCCCCGCCCTGGCACTCGGAGCCGGGCAAGGGGTGAGAGGCGCGGCCGGCGGGCAGCGCGGAGAGGGCGAGCACCAGGAGGGCCGAGGTGTAGCAGAGCGCCAGCGGGGGTCCCGCCCGCAGGAGCGGCCGGGCGGCGGCCGGGCTCTCTCCCAGCATGGCGAGGGGCGGCGGAGGAGCAGCGCCGGCGGCAGCGGGATGGCGGCGGCAGGCCCGCAGCATCAGCCGGAGCCCGCGGCGCCGCCCGGGCGGGACCCTCCTTTCTCCGCCGCGCCGGAGCGCACCTTCAGCATCCCCGCCGCAGCGGCCGCACGGACCCGCCGCCGCCGCCGCCGCCGCCGCCGCCCGGGCGCGGGCAGGGCTGTCCCCGCCGGTGCCGCGCTCGGTCCGCGTCCGTCCGCCCGCGGTGCCGCCTCGCCCCGGCCGCGCTCCTTTGTGCGCGGCGCCCGGCAGCGCCGCCGCTCCGCCTGCAACAAAGGGAGCGGAGCCGAGAGGCTGCTGCTGCCGCCGCCGCCGCCGCGGAGGGGGAGGAGGAGGAGGGAGAGAGAGAGCGAGAGAGAGAGAAGGGGGAGGAAGCACACGTGATGGCAGCCCCCTCCCCCGGGACCAGAGGGGAGGTGAGGGGCTTCTCCTCGCTCGGCGGGCAGGGCGAGCGGCGGCGGCAGCGCCCGCCCTCACGGCGGGGCCGCCCCCGCAGGGAGCGGGTGCGGGGTCCCGGGGCGGCGCCGGGGCGGTAGCGGGCACAGGCGACAGGCGTGCGGGGATAGCACCGACGGGTGAATGGAGCAGAGAGGGTCCCCGGGCGCGTCGAGGAAGAGAGACCGCTGGCACAGCGTTTGCCACTCTTCGGGGTGGTTTTTTATTATTCACTAATAAGCCGGTGTGAGCGGGGCTGGGAAAGAAAGCAAAGAGACTATCTCTGCTATTGATTAATTGTAAGGGTTGCGTTTAATTTTTACTGAACGGAATTCCAGCACATATAGCAGGAGCATTTGTACCAGTCCAAATAAATTAATATATTTACGGTGAAGGCAGTGAGTTTTCTAACACTGCTTTTACTATCTACGTGTTTTCCAGTCCCTTACATGGAGACACTTCAGAGGTCAGAAGCACTGCACAGGCTTGAGTGCAGATGCTCAGCATGTATCTGTGTGGCTGAAAGCTTTGTGTAAATTGACAGCACAGTGACTGGTTTTACATAGCGAAAACACAAGGCAATGCTTTACATTCAACGAGATTTTTTCCTGTCTCAGTTGACACATTTCATGCAAGTTTTTTAATCCACTGTGCAAGCCATTTGTTTTTCAGGAACAAAAACTGCCTCTTTCCTTGATGTCTCTGCTGCTACATGTCGCTGATGGGCTGTACGGTGTAGACCTTGTGTGAGGAGTTTTGCCTTGCACTAAGGTATAGCTCTTGTGTGAGGAGACCTTTGAGTAGTTTGTTAACCAGAGCAGTCAAGAGCAAGGCCATAAATCCAGGAGTAAGCTTTGAGGAGGCACAGTGATCAGACACATAAAGTCAGATTGTTGTCTGCTTAAATACAGCAGTGAAGAAGTCCTGTATTACTAAGACTGAGAGAGCAATTTCCTTTTGGCATAGGGGGTTCAGCACTGGCTGCCTCTGCAAAGTAAATGTCCTTCTGTAATTACTTGGTGATGCTAGATGTGAGAAGACCTCTCCTTCTCCCCTCCTTAACGTGGGGCACATTAAATCGCATGGAACTGGGTCTGATGAAACTGGGCTGCTGCGTGTGGTACAGTGGCCAAGATGTTCAAAGGTCCCTAGGTTTGCATGCTGCTCTCTGCTCTGCTAAGCAGATAAACCTTTGGGATCTTTGGCTCATGGGACTGGCACAGATGTTTTGAAGGTAGTATTTTGCTGTTGTAGGAGAAAATGCTCTGTATAACTCGTTCCATAAACACATCCAGATCCATCTTACACTAAATACGCTGTTTTCCTGTACCTCTTGTTGAAGGGCTGGACCAGAACAGCTCATCTCAAACACATTCAAGACCAGTTCATACTCATATGTCCTTGTGCCATCCAGTGTTTCAATTAGTCATTTCTCTTTCCCCTGATTTTAAATCTATAATACATTTATAGGCAGTAGTCATAGCCACTCTTTGCTGGTCTAACCTATCAGTACATTTTATTAGTCTCCTCCTGTAAGACAGAGCCTCTGTAACTCAAATTTTACTGCATTAAATAAAGTTTGGATTCAGCTTTCTTCAGCATAGCTGCAATTTGTAACAGCTTTTTACAAACTATTGCCAGTCTCTGCAATGGAGGTAGTCTCTCCTGGTTTCTTCCAAAATTACCTTTTCTGATACAGCAAATTTGCTTTTTATATGGCCAAATCTTACTGATGGTTCAGGTCATGCTGTGAGTGACAAATACAGGCTACTCCTTGTATTTGTCATTTACAGTCAATAATAAGAATAATAATGCTTTTTATAAATGTCTAAGTGCATGACCATATCTTTTCCATTATTCATCCCATTTCATTTATTCCAGTCCTCAAGATTATATAGTCATGTCTACAATATATTCTGAACCTCCTTTCTATTAATGGTTTTGCACAGTTCTTTGTGTCCGCTTCCACATAAATTAAAAATTACGCAATACTAACTATTGGTCTCAGAACAAATTTTAACAGTAACAGTACTTCTCCCAGTTCAAACATCCCCCTTCCAGGGCAGTGGGTAGTCAGCTGTAGGGAGTTCCCAACTGAATTTACAGCTTTGTTTCAGTTCCCCAAGTCTTTCAGCTTAGCTAGGCAAACTATATCCTGGACACATAGAATGGTTTGGGACAGAAGGGACCTTCAATACCGTCTAGTTCCAGCCCTCCTGCCATGGGCAGGGACATCTTCCACTAGACCTGGTGGCTCAAAGCCCCATCCAGCCTGGCCTTGAACACTTCCAGGGATGGGGCATCCACAAACTCTCTCAGTTTAGAGTTGCTGCCCCTTGTCCAATCTATATAAACCCTTGTAACAAGACCCTGTCCAGCTTTCTTGTAGGCCCCTTTCAGGTGCTGGAAGACTGCTCTAAGGTCTTCCTGGAGCCTTTTCTTCTCCAGGCTGAACAACTCTAACTCTCTTAGCCTGTCATCATAGAAGAGGTGTTTCAACCCTCTTGGTGGATCATCTCTGTGTCTCTTTTCTGTACTCGCTCCAACGAGTCCACATCCTTCTTATCTTGGAGGCCCCAGAGCTGGCCACAGTATTCCAGATGGGATCTCACAGGAGTGGAGTAGAGAGGGAGCATCACCTCCCTTGATCTGCTGGCCATGCTGATTTTGATGCAGCCCAGGACATTTCTGGGATGCAAGCGCACATTGCCAGTTCATGTAGACATTCTCATCAACCCTCATGTCCTCCTCAGAGCTGCTCTCAATCCATTCTCTGCCTGTATTTGTTCTTAGGATTGCCCTGATCCAGGTGCAAAGATCTTGTGCTTTGCTTCACTGAGTATCATGAGGTTCACACAGATCCACCTCTCAAGCCTGTGAAGGTCCCTCTGCATGGCATCCCTTCCCCCTGGCGTGTCAGTCGCACCACACAGCCTGGTGACATTGGCAGACTTGCTGAGGGTGCTCTCACTGCCACTGTCCTTGTTGCCAACAAAGATGTTAAACAGCGCCAGTCCTGATACCAACCCCTGAAGATATCACTCATCACTGGACTCCACTTGGACATTGAGCCATTGCCTGCAACTCTCTGAATGCGACAACCCAGCCAATTTCTTATCCCCTGAGTGGTCCATCCATCAAATCCATGTCCCTCCAATGTAGTGACAAGGATGTTGTGCAGGGCAGTGTCAAATGCTTTGCACAAGTCCAGGTAGATGATGTCAGTTGCTATTCCCTTATCCACCACTGTAGCCCCATTGTGGAAGGACACCAAATTTGTCAGACATGGTTTGCCCTCAGTGTGAAAGCTTTTAACAAGTCCAGATGGATGGTAAGTAAATTGTATGGGGTTTGGTTTTGGCTTTTTGTTGCTGTTGTTTTTTGACTCCTGGGATGAATGACATGCCATTTTTTATCTAGAAAAGCCATATCTGAGCAGTGCTATCTGTCTCGAAGCATCTTTAGCTAGTATAAAGTGAGTGATACAGTCATGTTTGATTGGCAAATTCACACTGTGCCAGCTGGGTATTCATTTCTCTTCTGTTCTCTGATACATGTATTAAAAAAAAAACCCTAAACACTTTCCTGCCAGCTTTAAAAGCAAAGGAATTCAGAAAGAATTCGAGCAAGCTGCTTCTGTAGAGCAAATTGTTGCAGACAGAGGGAATGCCACACCAACAAAATGACAGATCCTGTATGTCTTTGGGATCACACTAAACTCTGCCACATTTGGTAACATCCCTCTTTGTCAAGTAAATGTAACTTTATTGCAATTATCCAACAATTTCACTTTTGCTCACCTCCAACTGCTCTTCTGTGAAAGTAGGAAGCTATACAGATTGTTGAAAATTGTCATCCTTGGTGAGCTCTTGAACACCAGCAGCAGTTTTTAAGTCCCCTGATGATGCAGACATAATTTCTGCCCCCGTCCTCCCTTATTTTTCCCCAGAAGTTCTAGAAATGAAAATGTACAACCAAAGGGAAGCAGGGAATATGAAAGAACAGAGAGAAGCTGCCAGACCAGCAAGAGTGATTTCATTTGCCAGAGATCTGGATACCATACAGATACACTTAATTGTGAAAACACTGTTTTATTTTGTCTTGGAGAGCAGAGATCTATAATTTAGTGAAACCATCAAAGCATTGTTTGGAGCTCCCTGTGGCCTTATGCATCATACAGTAGAATCCTGCTCTTGCCAGGTATTTTGCCAGAGAATTGTATTTACTAAACTCAACTTTCCTTCTTACCCAAAAATCCCTTCCCAACTTCTGTAATTGTAAAGAAAACATCAAAAATATTAAGAGTATAAACTAGGACACTGTTCACAGAATCAAAGAAATGCAAAAATGTTGAGGCTGGAAGGGACTTCTAAAGGTCATCTGGTCCAACTCACTGTGTTCAAGCAGGGCCACCCTGAGCCAATTGCTCAGAACTGTGTCCAAACGGTTTTTTACCATCTCCAAGGATGGACACTCCAAAACCTCCCTAGGCAACCTGTACCAGTGCTTGGTCACCCTCACAGTGAAAATGTGTTTCCTGATGTTCAGAGAGAACCTCCTGTGTTTCACTTTGGGCTCATTGCCTCTGGATTTAAATCAAAGATGATGTCTAATGAAATCTGGAATCAGCGTCAACAAAAGACCCAGGAGTTCTCTCATATAAACTATTTCACTTTTGTTACTTGACCAAAAATACTCAGTTAATGCAATAGTTGAATTTATTTACCTATCTCTGTTAGGGGGTTTGTGCCCAAAATCTCAAATGACACTTACCTAATCTTCCACCTTCAGTATTTGCAACTTGGATAATACAACTAAGGACCTTCAGTATATAGTCCCACTGTATTCTGATAAAATAAAATGAGTACAAAACCAGCAAAGAACCAGGTGGCACTGGCTATATCATTTAGCTGCATACATAGTTCATTAGCTATTAAACTTTGTATTTAATTGAATTTTTTTTTCAGCACCACAGAATTTCTTCTGTGTTATTCCTGAGTTCTTCAGCAATCAGATGCACGGCCCAGGATTTACAATGACATCAGATTTGGGAGTCTATCCAGCAGAGCCTGCACAGGTTGTTCTTGCCACACTTACCATGCAAACATAACTGTGGAGAGGTTTTCTTGCCTGGAAGGCTGAACAGAAGGAGTGTTTAGCATAGTACTCTCTTGCTCCTTTCCATGCAGGACTAAATATGTGGCACCAGTCTCAGACCAATACTTGCCCTCTGTCAAAGTTTCATATGTCTAACTTTTGGTGCAGAAGCTTGTTCAATTGATTCAAGCATCTAACCCACTCAAAGCTGGGGGAAAAAAAGCCAGTTTAGGCCAAACTGTATTTGCTATCACAGTAATGAGGACAGAGTGAGGGGAGGGCAAGAGCTCAGTAAAGCTGGGCTTGATGATGCTGCTCCTAAGAGATGGGAAAGAGTGATGCCTTGATGGGGCTATCTGAAAACAGAGACTAGAAAAAATTAAGAGGATAAAAGTGGGTATTTATTGAAGGGCCTTCAGGTACACTTTGGGCAGTCAAAACCCTTCCGAGAGGCTACACCCAAAATAGACCTCTGGGTGATGGTTTTTCATACTTTTATAAGTTTGGTCCATTTGCATATTGGGGTTAATTCTCCAATTACAATTTCAGGTAATGAAGTCATTACCCCAAGTTTGTTCCCCACCTTTAGAGGCTTTGTTTACATATTTTAGGACCTGAGACAGTAAAGTGTCCTTGAGTTTCAGGCCTAGAGAGGAATTGTTTTTTCTGACCAGAATGGGAAAACAGTAGCTAACAGGCTACATAGAGTCTTAGACTTATACACTAAAGCATTACAGGATATGAAAAATATAAAAGCTAAAATCCTAAGGCATCAAGAGAGGGCTGACTACTACTTGTGCCCTCTCCCCACCAGTGTAACTTCATCAAGGCTCTGGGGCACGCAACACAGGCAGTGGCACAGTGGCCATTTTACTGCCCCCCCAGCACCCTGCTGCCCTGTTCAGCTGTGTCCTTTTCCAGTGCATAAAGCTGCCTCAATGCCTCACCAATTTTTAAGGCAGCAATGTGCTCAGGCTAGTTGTTATTGGGAAGCTGAGAACTCTTTCCCTTGTGCTATGCCACTCTGTTCTGCATTTTCTCCCCCACTCCTGTAGTTCTTCTCTATTCCCCTCCTTTTATTTTAATCTTTAATTTTTCAGATGTTTCCCTAGATTTTATGCTTTTCCCTTTTCCATTCACCATGGTGCCAGATCTGTTTCTCTTCTTGGAGTTGTTTTACCTCTTCTTTCCCAGAATATTTTTTTCAGTCAAAAGGCATGACTAAAAGCCCATTTGGGTCAATAAGATGATTTTTAAGAACCAAGTTGAATATATATTTCTTCTCATTGAATTTCCTGTCAAAACGTCCCCATGAGTCAAGAAATATTACTGAGCCCACCTTGCTGCTGGGAAAACCAGGACACCGAGAGATTTCTTTTTCTAGCAGCAACCACAGGACACAAAGGATTCTGTAGCCATCACAAAACAAAATCCTTTATTTCAAAACCCAGTTTCAAACACATGCCTCTCCAGCACACTTTGGTTACTCCCAACTCTAACACCTTCTGTTGACTTTTATTCAGAGTGCTAGCAGGAACAGTAGGGGAAGCTTCAAAACATTCTCAGGGTTGGCACAAATTTGTTTGCCCATATTACTTGTTCTCATTCATCCATTCCAAAAATTTTTTCTTCTTTTTTGGCTTACATAATAAAATATGAGCTGTCACTTAGCCCCTTCACATCTTTTAATCTTTCCTAATTAATCAGTTATTTAGTACATTAATCAGTTTGTTTTCTCAGTTTCTTCTAATCTGTTGACATCTCTCCTTCAAATGCTTCCAGAATAACTGCTGATAAGTAAGAGGGATTTTCAGATGCTGATAAATGCTTTTGTCACTTATTGATCAGACTGTTTTGGTTCTTTGTTAGTGAATTTTATTTAAACTGTAGCTAATTCCCAGCACGATAACCTGTATGTGCCTGGGTGTGCCTGGGTATACCAGGAAGGTCACGCCTTACTCTGTTCTGCAAGTTTTCCACTGTGTTCATAAAATCATGACAATTTTTCAATCCTGCTTTTAGCTTTTGGCATCCTCAAAGGCAAAAATATAATTTATTTCATTGAACATGATCTCCATTGCTCCAACAGTTCTGTATTCTTCATCAGATGGGTATTCAGTTTGCTTTAAGTTTAATCTTCAGTTAATGAGTACTAGGGCTCTTGCCAATTATACCCCTTGCTTTGAGAATACCATTCACATTGTTATCTGCAATTCTTAATCAAAATTCAAAAGCAGATTAAAGAATGACATGTTTTATGCTGTGTTTAATTGTCCCCAATGACTGGTTTCAGTAGTACATTATATGGTAAAATATTCTCAAACATTTTTGTCAAGGGCTTCTGTAATGTCAGTTTTATTTTGTTTTAATTTTTGCTGCAGAAGCACACAAGTGGATGCAGCATACAGTTTGTCAGCCCACTGAAGTCATTTAAAAAGGGACTATTACTTCCCTGTGCTGTGACAGTATGTAATTCAGAATTACATAAGCTTGTCTTTATTGTTATATTTCACTGCATTTCTCAGTCTGTTTTTCTCCAGCCTTTTGCTGTTCTCATACTCTGGTTTTGCATAACTTTTCAAAGTTTATTAACCATTTTCATCATGCTGTACATTGATTTCTGTCATTATACTGTTAGCTTTCTCAAGCATAGCCATATGCATTGTTATGAACAGCTCTATTTCTCACGCTTGTATCATTACCAAACAGTCCAAACTTAATTTTCTTAGTTATTTTCATGTTTACACAACACAGACAGATTACCTTGCTCTCGATCCACGTTATAGATAATGCTTATAAGCACAAAAGCAATTACATTATCATTATGTTAATATGTAACAATATACTTAGAAGAGCAGAACTATCAAGAAGGAACTGTATGTTTTTTTAGCATAAAAAATGATTGTGGCATATAAAAGAAGAATTAGACAAGGTGCCAACTCTAGCCTAATGCACATTAAGGTTAGTGAGATATTATGGTCTAGAATAATGACATGCTTAAATTGTGATATATTCGTATCTTGTTCTCCATAGCTACTTCTCTCCAAAGGACTTCTGAAACTCATGGAAGCTCAGTATGTGTCCATTAACATAGTAACATCCTTTTTCCAGTGGAGCACATTTCTAAGTATTTGCAAGCCGTGACTTATAAATGGGAAGTTTATTTGATTCCCAGAACCTTGTGAAATCTCCTTTGGTGGATAATAAAGCCAAATGAATACATTTCCAGAGGAACTTGTCTAATATGATTACATTTGTGCCCAGAAATATGAGACTATTAGGGATTTAGATTGTCCAGAGCATCAGCTATCTTGTTCCATGTGTTTCTGTCTGTCTGATGTCTGTTCTGATGTCTTGATGTTTTCAAGGGAAGAACAAGACCTATTGGGTGAGCTGTCACTTGTGTGACAAGTGACAGCTGATGCACCTTAAATAGGGTGTACCTGGAAATATGGCACTTTTGGTTTGTGCATAATAATGGTTTTGTTGTGAATTAGGATGATTTCACAATGGCTTGCCTTCTTTATTTTTTTTTTAAAGTAGCTGCTGTACAAAGCATTTCCATCACTTATACAATTGTAATAAAGGTCTGAATCCAGCTTCAATCTTTTTGACAGAGTGATTTAATAAGTAGTCTCTTCATATGAATAGTGAAATTTCTGCTTGGAAAGATAGGAGATGAATAGAAATGTTTGCAGATAGAGCAAATCTCTTGACTCACTGTAACTACATGATTTGTTTGTAGACATCAGTGTCTCCTGTCCAAGCTTCCACTCAAGAAATGTTGTGTCTCTTTCCCTAGATGGACATATTGCAATGAACATTACTTTGTTTGAAGACCACCTGCTTCTGACAGATTAAAAGCACTTTCTGTTTAAAGACTGAGCTGCTTCTGTGGGATACTTCCACCACAACTTTGCTGGGTTGCAGTGGCCAGGAACTGTTCTCCAGACTTCCCAGGCCATCAGCAGGCTGTAGGGCTTTCCCTCTTTGGGCACAGATGACTCTGCTATAGGGATGAAACCTCATTGCCAAGTTACCTAAATACCCGGAGTCCCTGTTGTCTCCTAACACATCCCAGTTTCTCAGCTGGAGCCTGGAGGAGGGCTACCTTTTCCTTTTCAGAGGCACATGTCTGGTGCAAACACATCCAACATAGAGCATTTGCATATGCTCTTGAAACAGCATTGCTCTATATTTAATGGTTGGGGTTGTTTTGTAGAAAATATGGACAGCATTAGGGCACAGATTCAGTAGGTATTGCAGTACAGTTGCAATTACACAGTTTTTAAATGTGGAGCTTTTTCAGCATCACAGGATGCTTCTAAGCTTGTGAGGTTCAAGTAAGTCCTTCTCCCTGCCCGAGGATATGTGTTTTGTGTCGGGAAGTGGCACTAATTGCTTGTAAGTAGGGAGCAAGCTAAATTGTCTGAAATATATCAATCAATATGAAAGTACCCGCTAAAACTATTAAGAGAGACGCACTCCATCTTACACAGAGAGAAATTACATGACTCTCGTGCAGCCCCAAGAGATGCCATGAAATGTTATTTATATTTGATTATTTTCTCCCTCCCCAAAAGACATGATGTTGTGGATACAGATGTGAGTCATAGTTAACTTTCCCAATATCATTAATCCCTTTGTTCTTCATCAAGTCATGCATGCTATGCTGATGCTTCAGATGATGAAAGGAGTTTTAGTTCACAAGACCCTGAACTTGCTGCACTTCTTCCTTTTATAAAGAGAGAAATGGAATTGCATCAGAGCCACAAAAAAGTGCAGATTGCTCTAAAAAGACATATTTTACCAAAGCGCTTTCTATGCCTATTATCATGGTCTGTAGTGGACTTATTGTTGACACAGCTCTGGATATTTATATTCCTTCAGGAACAGCACAACATGATTCTGAATGTCGTGTGGAGCTTGACAATAGGATTGCTACCAAAGGAAAGAGAACTATTTCTGAACCGTGTTCTGAATTTCAATCTGCACACAATGAACTTTCACATGAAGGCTGATGGGAAGTGAGAAATAAGATGCTTTTGATAGTTGAGTTGAATTTTATGGAACATTTTTTAAATCTTGTATTGATTAGTAACCAGTATCACTGAAATAACTCATTTCTAAAAGAATATTTAAGTGAATTTGTAGTAATTATGGTAGTAATCTGCTTTTAAGGCTCCATTCTTGGAATAAGAAATGTTTCTGTTTATTCAACATAATGTTTTAAATTGAGCAAGAGGACATATATCACAGTTTCTCAATTCCATTTTTCTCTCTGTCACTTGAGGTGTTTGAAATGTGCAACATCTATATTACTTATGTACATTATTTTGAAATACATTTTAGCATGCAGGAAAGTATGTTTTCCAGATGGATGTATCAGGTGTATTGGTGCCAGTGCCCCTAGAGATGCACCTGGCATGCACTGCTGGGGATAAAGGCTCTTGCTTGAAATAGCTTCCTATACATACCATCTTTTCACATTATACCCACTTCTAGAAAGAATCTATCCCTAGGAACAAATGGTGGAAGGGCTGTTAAAGTCTCCTTATGCTGTACAATATCACAGTTTCTCTGGCACAGCTGCTGCTGGATGAGCACAGAGCCAAATCCGGTCAGTATAACTGAGGATAAAATGTTAATCTCTTCTCACACTAAGAAAAGAGGTGCTTTGCATTTGCCCTCCAGACTGCACGTGCACTTTTCACAGCCTTAACATACAGGAGTCTCCCACACCATCAGGATGGGTTTTTGTTATCCAGGTCTTCACTTCCTCTTCAGGACAAGACCCATAATTTGAGGTCGTGCTGCTCACCCACTCATGATTGTGAAAAGGACAGGCTTGCTACCAAGAAAACCAAAAAGGACAAATCAATGTGCATGTCTTGGAGGTGGATTTGGTATCCTTCTCCTTTCACTATCCACCACTAGGCAGGATCAAAATCCAGCTTATGTTTGCCTTCTGGGAACCTGCAGTGCCCAGAGCTGTCAAAGCCACATCCTTCACTGCCTTCCTGAAAACCCTTTCTGCAAGGCAGACAGTGGGCCAGGAAGAAAAAGAAAACCTTATCTGTCATGTAGGGCTTCGTTTTTGGAGTTGGGAAGAGTCTGAAAGCTCCTCAGAAGGGAGCTTAGCAAACCTCCCTACTCATCTGAGACACTGCCATGGCACAGCTGGCACAGCGAGAAGCACCATAGCTGATGCTTACCAGAGCCACAGGTTCAGACAACCTGATTTGTCACATCTCTGCTTTATTTTAGTGTACAGTTGAAATGAAAGACACTGAACTGTGAGGAACATTGTAGTCATAGTGATGATGAACAGCACAAGTGCACTTGAGCATATATTTTATTAGAAAACTATTGCTGTACACGTTCGTTATTTGCAGACTGACTCCTGTAGGCAATAAACTCTTGTAAAATATCACAGTCCTGGTGGTGGGTTGTTTTCTATATTATTATAGGATTAAAAGGTTTCAGTTTGAAAAGTCTTCCCCCAACATACACTTATGTGGACTTGGCTTTGTGTTTTTAGAAAAGATGATAAAATGTTGGGCTTTGAAGCTGGCTAAGCGCCAGGCACCCACGAAAAAATCCATCTACTTATTTTCCTCTGCTATAGCTGAGCAGAAGAGGGGAAATTAAAACAAAAACTTCATGAATTGAGATAAGGATTAGGGGAAAAAACACTTTAAGGGAAAACAGGTTCAAAACTTACAACAGTATAAAGAAGGTTTATTATTAATAGAATTAAAAGTAAAAAGGGTAATGAGAACCAAAGCAAATCTTCAGAACACCTTTCCTTCCCAGTCCCTCCCTCTTTCCACTGACCGTGCAAGGAAACAAAACATGGGGTTTTGGTCAATATTTCACTTCTTAAAAATCATTCTTCAGTATGTTTAAGGAAAAGAGTTTCTTCTGCTGTGCCATGGGATCCTTCCCACGGGAGACAGTTCCTCTGGGAACTTTTCTAGCATGGTTTTAACTTCCACAAGCAGCAGTCCTGCCCAAACCTCCTGCAACATGAGTCCCTCCCACAGGCCAAGCTGTCTTCCCACAACTGCCCAGCGTGAGTCATTTTAGTTCATGGAGTTTAGTCTTTTAAGGATGAGCTGGTTTAGTTTGGAAGCAAGGGTTCTCTATCTGTGAAAGCAAGGTTCATCTCTCTCTATCCAAGTTCCTCCCTTGGAACAGCTTTCCAAGTTCCTCATTGGATTACAGCTTTCCAGCATCCACGTGCTCCAGCGTGAGTACTCTTCTTCACAGGCTGCACGTGGATCTCTGCACCCCCCAAGCACCTCATGAAAAACAGGAGGGCCCCAGCCACACGGTCCCCAACTAGACTGTTTTTAAACTAGCACATACAACTATCCCTTTGAAAAAAAATCTGTTTCCCTTAAGCATTTAAATGCTGAGTTGAAAAGCAGCTTGCAAATACCTATGATACATAACTAAAAATCCCATAAAATTCTATCATACACTTTTCTTAGACATCTAAGAAAAAAACAATACAGCTGATTTGCTTCTGTTTTCGATAGACAATTGTGAGAGAAAGAGAAAAAGGCTCCTGTTAATTTATGCTATCTGGGAGGAATGATGTGTGAGATACCTCCCCAATAAAGGATTAGAAGTGAGATAAGTTATTAATAAACTAATTTTTTTTTGGTTGAAAAAGTTCTTATTTTTATAGGTAGACAAATGAACATACATATCTGATATTAAAAAGGCATTTTTCCACTAGGAGAGAGAAATAAAGTAAGCCAGCAATACAACAGCATGATGTTGCTATTTCAAATGTCTTATTATCAATTTGAGCTATCTGACTAATGAGATACAGCAAGAGCTCTGCTAAAAAATAGGTAATCTTTTTAACATTATAAAAATGCAATTAGAAAAGGAAATATAATATGCAATTAGGAGGAATTTAATATGAAGATATAAAAATAGGTTCTTCTCATGTGTAGGCTCAAAGACTTATTTATAAATTTGTTGACTCATAAGATACAAAAGGCCAGGCTCATCTAGGAAAAAAAATGCTGATTTTGGAGATACTGTGCTGCCCTTATCAATGTCCTGGCTAGATCCAGGCTGGGACCTACTAACTTCTGTTTGTCCATCCAGCTACTGTATGTTTTATGTATTAATACACAGACTACCTCAGAAAAGCTGAATTTGGAAGTGTAGATACAAGGAAACTGAGGAATAACATCTGGAAGTTTAGGTAAATTCTCAGATTAGGGTATATCTGCTAATTTTTTACTAACGTCTCCAAATGCCCTAAAGTCTAGAGGAGCCTCATGCCTGAGAGAGCCCAGCATCCAGCAGTTTCCACTTTCGGGCTCTCTGGAAAACCTGTCTGCCTATTTTGAGGTCTAAATGTCGACGGCTTGCCAAACTCTTCTTAAAAATCCAGTGTTTAGAGTCTGCTTCACTTAAAATAAAAGCTGTGACAGCGACCATTCTAATTTGCAGAGACATGCAACTTCTGTTGCAGCATCTTTCCACCACCCTTCAATTGCTCCTAACTTTGGTATACTAATTTATTCTGGGTAGTAGTGTTCCAATTATGGTTTCAGCACAGCAACATTTTCTTTTGAAGTGAAATGCCAAGCTCTGTTGTGTTATTTTAAACTCTGCATGGTAAGGCACGAAGTAGTGAGCCCTTTATTTAAAACAACTAGCATTTTTTCATTATAAAATGGCTTGTAGCAGTATTTAAGGAACTGTGGTTTCTCTATGATTTATTGTTTGGTGCCAGGGTTGGCCTTGAGTAAAAAACCAGGATCCCTTCTTTTGGCTTTATAAAAACCAGTAATGGGCAAGTTATCAATTTCCAGGCCCATGCCCCTTCCACATATAGTTTTTTTTGTCCAACCTGGAAAACTGACAAAATCTCTTAAAATGCTAGGAAAACACTCCTATGCTGTTCCAGCATTTCAAGACAGCACTGTGCATGGAGGAGGGAGATATGCCAATTAACCAGCACCCTTTTGCCCCTTCAAATCACCCGAATATTCCTTGGTTGACAGGAGGTGTGCCCCAAATTGACTCAGTGTACCTGCTCACTTCACAGAGCCCACAATTTCTCAAAGTGACATCTGTAGCTGCAGAGATAAAAACTTGGCAATAAATTGCCAAGGTCAAGCAAGGTCACCGCAAAGCCTGGGTTCACATTAGCAGGCATTGCAGCGAGCAAGAGATCTGTAAAGCAGCTGGTAAAGAGGACTTTTCAGCCTTTTAATATGCATTTGAGGATGTCTTCCTTCAGCCAGGTTAAAGTTGGTGCCTGGAGCACCACACCTATTGGCATCTAGACTGCACCTTTCAGTTCACTTTTATGCAAAAGGAATCAAATTCGTATATTCAGGGCCCCCTCCATAATGGGATCAAAGCAGGGCCATTAAGGAGGACTGGGAGATGCACTCAGGGACTGTGCTACTGATCCACACTCAAATAACAAGGTAGATATACCCAAAAGAGAGTAAATGTCTGTGTTTTCTGTGTCTGGGAAGTGACATTTCTCTGCAGGGAGGTTTGCTGTCTTCTGCTCCACAGACAGCTGTGCTTCCAGGAAGAAGATGATGAAAATACAATCCTGAGTGAAGAGCTGTGGATCTGTGGTTCCCAAGCTGCATTAAAGTGCTGGGGAGATGTGAAGAAGTGAAGAGAGGAGAAGGCTAACCTACTGAAGTTTACTAACAAACATTATAGCTTAAATTATACCAGTATGATCACTTGCTTTACTGATTTAATATTTATTAACAACACAGAGAGTGAACCCACAGAAAGCAAATGGCACAACTTGTGAGCTTTGCTCTCTGTTGCTAAGGCAATGGTAGAAAAGGCCCAGTGTACTGCTATGCATCTACAGAACACTGTTATTGATCAGCCTACAATGTAGAATTGCACAGCAGAGTTGTATCAATTTATGTTTAAAGAGTTGTTCTGTGAGGTTTGATCATCATGTTTCCATTGAAGCCAAAGCCCAGCTGACAGGAAGCACAAATATGTGGCAGCTGCAGCTGTGGCTAAACCCTCCTTTGATTTTGTAGCTATTCCAACACCCCTCACCCCGAGCTCTGTTTCTGAGAACATCACACAAGCCTGGAGGAAATGAGCACTGTTTAGGGAACTAGCATTTATCAGTCACCATAAAAAGTATATCTGAAGTGGAAGTTCCCTTTTACATGAAGCAAAATGTTCCACGGCCCAGTGCAACACCTCACTAATGACTCTGGCTGATATTGTGAGATGTTGAAACAGGAGGCTGTACAAGTTGGTTAATTATGAAAATGCTTATGTGATGTACTCATAATAAGTCAGATTGCAAAAAATAGGTAGATATATTCCTGAAAGGTCTGCTCATACAGGGGCTGAATGACAGGAAATCAGCCACACACTCCCTACATAAACTTTTATTTTTCCATTTGTCTGTATAGTGTCACCCTGGATCACCAGTTCCTTTCTTTCACTTTCTCTCTCTGCCCTTGAACTTTTTCAGTTGTAGGGCTCAAATGCTGCAGTCTATTTATTATTTATCTTACCTTGGCACTTTGGGAGAGAAACACAGCTTTTCATTCAAGCCCTTGCAAAACAGCATAAAAACATTTCAAGCAGAAATCAATCGCTTGTTTTCACTGCTTTTGGGATGTTTTGGCCTTTCAGAGTTTTAGCAGAGAAATTGTCAATGTAGTTTAGCAACTCTCCCTTCATGCTGGCAGTATCCTGTCTGAGCCAGTTTTAAGCTGTGCTTAATTTTTCAGGTAGTAAATTACCACATAGACAAAAGGATCTGATCTTGGTTTTGACAAAATACCTATAGAATGATTATAAACTCTTGCAGATGTGCAGGACAATTCACTTTTTTCCCCCCACTTTTTTTTTTTTTTAGTTGTGTGCCAGGCCATGACACAAACATCAACATTTCTCTGCTACCAGCTTCTAAAATAGCTTTTGAATTCGACTTTTCAGATCATATTTGAACTTTATTAGGCTCTTATATAAGGGCTGCATAAGTTATTTGATACCTTTATTAAGGCAATTTACTTAAATTTATCAGCTTCAGGTAATTTTGAGTTTTACTTATGGACTGTAGGCTACTTGGGCTATAACATGCAAGTTAAAAATACAGTAAGACCAGAGAACTGGAAAGAGATTGAAAACGAGTACAGGGTGCAGGTGCCCAGATGCTGGCAGGGAGGGGCTTCAGGGACCTCTGTGATGAGTGGCCAGGGCTGCTCTGTGCTGGACACAGCCCATTCCAGCCGGCTCCAACGGCCCCACCACATGGCATGGCCGAGCCAGGCAGCCAAGGTGATGGTGCCTTGAGGAAAATGTATTTGAAAAAGGGTAAAATGCTGCCTGGCAGTGAGGAGTGAGGAAAAATGTGAGAGAAATAACCCTGAGGGGAGAGCTGAAGGAGTACCAAGTGCCTGAGCAGATGCTCCCCTGCAGCCCCTGGAGAAGACCACAGTGGAGCAGGTGTTGCCCTGCAGTCCATGGAGAGGACTGTGCTGGAGCAGATAGCCACCCTACAGTGCCTGGAGGACCCCACGCCACAGCACGTGGATGTTTCCTGAAGGAACTGTGGTCCGTGGCGAGCCCACACTGGAGCAAGTGTATCCTAAAGGACTGCAGCCCGTGGGAAGGACCTCACTCTGGAGCAGGAAGACAGTGTGAGGAGGAAGGAACGGCAGAGAGGAGGAACGAGTGGCAGAGAGGAAGAGTTACGGACCGACTGCAGCTCTCATTCCCTGTCCTCCTGTGTTACTTGGAGTTGACGGGAAGGAAGGGAATTTGGAGATGAAGGAGCAAAGCTGACCCTGGAAAGAAGTGGGAGAGCATTGTAGCTTTTTTCTTTGTTTCTCAGCACCCAAATGTATTTTATTTGGTGATAAATTAAATTAATCTCCCCCGAGTTGCCTGTTTTGCTTGTGATAACTGGTAAGTGATCTCTCTGTCCTTGTCTTGACACATGAGTTATTTCAATCTAATTTTTTCCCCCATCCCCTTGAGTAGAGGGAGTGAAAGATCTGCTAGCAGTTTGACTGACAGCCCTCCAACGTCAACTCACCACAACCAGAAAGCATCCCTGTCTGACTAGAAGGGAGCAATCAGAAATTTTTGGGGAGCTGAGACCCAAATCATATGCTGTCATGAAACCTAATGCCTTCTGAGTTCATGGGAGTTTGCTGTTGCCTTGAGACTACGACTGGAAACACAGGCATGCTCTATAACCCATCCTCTGCTATCTGCAGAACATGTTATGTATTTTAAGGTGAAATAAAGAATACTTTAAGTTTACCAACAGAGGCTCAGTTGAAAGATGTAGTGTTTCTTATAATATGCACTGTGAAAATCTTATGAAACCTAAGGGAGAAAGCTTGCAAAAGCCTTTGGTAGGATCAGCCAGTTTCCAGCTGAACTGAGCTTTAGGTAGGCTATTTGCATTCTTCTATGACAGAAAGGCTCAGTAGTGGCTGACAAGCTTTGTGAGTTTGTGAAAAATTCAAGAGCAATCCCTCTGCCAGGACTCTGTGGACATGATGGCAGCTGGACAGAGCTGGAACAGAGCTTGCTCAGTAAACCCTCAGCAGCATGGGGAAGGAAGCCAGCAAGAACCAGACCTCTCAAGGATCCAGCTGCACAGCAAGCCCACCACGATTCCTCAGCAAATCCTCTGGTTGCCTTCCATTTCCATGACTTTACCTGTAATTTCTGCATCTCACCATCCCCAAGTAAGTAGTATATATCCTGTAATTGCTGCTCTTATTCCAAGGCCTCATAAGGTTCAGACTCAGACTTTAATTACCACACACAGAAAAGGTGTTTGCATTTGTCTGCTTATTTTATACTTGACAGTGCTTCATCTGTGCTGGAAACCTAACTTTTATATCAGTTGGATAGTTCTGAATCCTCAATGCCGAGTCAGAAATATTGCGCTTCACATATATGAGCCATCATCAGTTTTATCATTTTAGATCAAAAGGAAGCAAACCCATCTGGATTTTGTGGCTTCTGTGACATGCAAAATTATAATAAATCTGGAGTCAGTTCATGCACATACTTTAAGAAAGTTGTAGAGGTTTCTGAAGGTTTTAGGTCATATGAGATGCAACTTTCTTTAGCTGTTTCCATCTTCATGTTTTAGAAACTTGTATTTGTAAATAATTCTACTTAAATTAACTCTACCCCAGCCAACACCAGCACAGCCTTTAATCCACTTTTATATGAAATGTCAATCACCTCTATTTTCAATGGAGGAAACTGTTATAAAATCTTCTGTGGACTGACACAACTTTGTAAGATTATGAAGAATCTCCTCCTTGTCTTGTCTGAAACAAAGTCATTTATTCTGAATATGTAGTTGTGTATCATACTTTTTGTGAACTGACACGTAACAACACAAGCATATTTTATATTCAGGGAGATAATTATATTCTCCTAACCATGTGCAAGTTGTACATATTTTGCTTACAGAATAAAGCAGTATTCATCTTAAGAAATGAGAATGTAATACAAAATCAATAAAAAGTGTGTAAAGATTATTGATATCTGAGGTTAAATTTTGACTGCAACCAATTACTCCACAATAATAGTGGCCCTTTCACATACTTCTTTAAAGAAATTGAGCAAGCAGGCAAGAACTAGTAAATAAAATGATAAAAAACACCACTCATATTTCTATTCTGGACTAGTATCAATAGCTGGTTCCAGAAAATCACATTACAATTAATTGTTCTCTAATGGATTTCATTGGAGACAGACGTTTTATACACATTTCTAGGTTTGGGGCTTTTTTTTTCTTTTTAATTGTCATGACATTCAGAATTTAAATACAGGAAATTTTATTGCATAGATGCACAAGTTGTTACTGACTGCCATTTCAGCTGCCTAAGTAAAGATTGAAGCATCTCAGGGCTCAGCTGGCAATTAGTACCAGAATTACACGTAAGTGTACAGCTACACTGGCAATTTACATCAACTCTGCAAACTATTTCACATGCTGCTAAGGCATTTCTTTTCCATGTTGCTCTTTAGTCACAATCCATATCTCTCACGGGACTGGAAAGAAGCAAGAGAAATTCTTGCCAGCAGCATATTTGCATCCACACATATCATTCTTCTGATTGTTGGAATTGTTTTGTTCTCTTCAAATTGTTCTAATTTCTCCTCTTGACCTCAGTCCTGGTAATGGGCAGAGGAGAAGAAGTGGAGTGCTAAGATTAAGTGGTACCTGATATTACAAGTTCACCAGTCACGTGGTGCATGATAATTTGGCTTGACAATAAAGAAAGCTGTGTGGACGCATGAAGAAAATCTATCCTGGTAACTGCCCTGGGGCACGTTCCTACCCCAGAGTAGATATGATATGCTTTTACAAAGAGACAAACCATCTCTGGTTTACCATAAGGTAATAATGTGGACCAGGGACACTGTCATGGAGCAGTTGAGGCATAATAATTTCTTATCCTTCAGCAAGGTATTCCTGAATGTGTAATTTTCCCTCTCAAGTATGCCAGCTGGCAATTCCCACAAACATCAGCAAAACTCCCTGCAGCAACTGTCTTTATACTGATACCTGCACCTCTGCATGGAGTTATGGGGCAGGAATCTTGAAATGAAGAGAACAGGCTTGCTGGCACATGGAAGGAAGGTGGGAAGGGTAAAGAAAGTAGAATTTTGGATGTGTGGAATGGAAGAGGAGGCTGTGAAGGTAGGACTATGTGGTAAAGAATTATAAAGGACCCTTGAGGCCTGGAAATGGTGAAGTTGGAAGCATGCAGTTGGAAAACAGGGTTTGGTGGATGCACTGCAGAGTGGTAAGGACTGATATGGCTTCTGATAGCCAGAGGGGTTAAAAAGGGATACAATAGCTTGAGAGTTGGGATCAGAGGAGAAGGTGTAACACTGGGGTGTTGTCAGGCATATATGTAGAGGACTAATCATCTGGACATAAAAGTAACTGAGAATCCCATACATTCTCCACATACATTTTAGAAAACAGATCTTACATCTGTGGACCAAAATGAAGCAATGCAGACCCATCCTGGTATCTAGAGCACTGCTCGGGGAGTCAGGGTCTTCCACGCGCTCTCCCATGTTGGGTAGCTGTGCAACCTTGCTACAAACTACTCTAGGATGGGACCTTCTTGCTCCCTTTTGTCTTTCTCACTGTTTAACTTTGCACAGAACAATTACAGACGCCCTGGCCAAGGAGAACGTTCTAGCTATTGAAAAGATGAGTTACACGCTGTCAGCCAGAGCAGGACACTGGATTCTGGTCTTCCACCTCTCTTCTGTGGACCATTGAATTTTTGGTGTTCCTCCAGGTTTTGAATAAAAGAGAATGGACAACACCCTCTGTTTACAGCCCTCTGAAGTGAAAGGTTGTTCTGCACTTTCTTTTTTGTTGTAGAAAGGGCTTACACACCTCACACTAAGGTTAAAATATTTGGGGTCAATGAAACCCTAAATCCCTGAAGTGCAGCACTGGGTGGCTAAAAGCTAGTGATGGTGCTACTTAAGAGACTTCCATGTTTCCTCCTGGCTAGAAGAAGTGACTCCTGGCCTTGATCTTAGATACCATATCTCCTCAAGGAGAGAAAATACAGTAAGTGGAAGTGAGGACCTTACACGTTTTCCTAGCTTTGAATTAGGTACGTCAGCAAGCAATGTCCAGTGGGTGGATGCCCTTGAACAGATGGGCCATGTTGAGCCATCATTGGGCAGCAAGTCCTGAGTCTTTCAGATAAGACTGGGTCTTTTACAGGCCATGTGCCTTTGAGTCTCTGTAAGTGCTGCTGTACGAAAAGTAGCACCAAATATTTCAGATTTGTAGAGAACAATAGTAGTACTTTGAAGAAAGGGAAACCTTCACAATAAATATGTCATTATTAACATTTTAAAAGAAAAAGATTATACACTTGAGAGAACTAAGTAACCAGTTATACCAGCTTTATTAAAACTCACAGCATGCTGAACTCACAGCTTAAGAAATTAGATCCCTGCTCATGTTTACACACATTAGAATCTTTTTAAATGAATATAAAGAATATATGTGTCCATGCTACATGAGTAGAAAGAAAACAGGACAGAAAGTGTGATGAAACTGATGAAACAATTGTTACATCACTTCAAGGGACAAATGTAGCCATGATTTCATCTGCTTCCTTCTTTTAGTGATGGCAAATGGGAAATTCCAAAGATCCTTAAAGGAACAGAATAATTTTTTTAACCTTAATGTATATGCAAATCCACAGTTTTATGTAGCAGTGTAGATTTCAGTCTGAGGCCTAACACCAAGGCTCCCATTTTGAATCTAATCTCTCAATTTGAATCTAATCTCTCAAAAGGGGCCAGTTAAACATCACACATATTTGCACATGCTTTCAAGATGTTCTTACTCACAGCCCTTTGTGAGCACGCTTTTGTCTTTCAAAGTACAGTCAGAGCTCATGCCTTTCCTGCCCAAGAATATCCTGTATGAACATTTTAAAGTGCTGCTACTTGCTTTTCATTCCATATGACAGTAAAGGTAATAACCTTTTCTGGAGGCAATGGGCAGGTGCATGTCTGCGTAGTGGTGAGAACTTGCTGACAGCATTGCTGAGCTCTCGTTTTCAACTAGTTTTACACAATTCTCATTTCTAAAGGCTAATGTGCATAAGGACATAGCAGTAGAATAAATCTAATGTAGGCAAGCAAGAAAGTACAGTGTGCTTTCTCTATGCTCTTAATCATTATACAGTCTCTGCTACACTGACAACTGCTGCATAAAGTTCATTTCTTGAAGATTATGACCAGCTAACATATTCATACAGATTTTTCTTTGATAAATCTGGTATTCTTAGGGGATACATGTTTTAAAACAGGACCAAGGACCATTCTTTGGGTGCATGAGGACAGATGACACAATGTGCTTCATCTCCAGATGACTGTCTCTTCTTCCTCTAGACAGAGTGGCTTTGTCTGAACTGCTGTTGAAGGATTTGGCACTTGTGAGGCCACAACTGGAATCCTGGGTTCAGTTTTGGGCCCCTCACTACACTAAGGACATTGAGGTGCTGGAGCATGCCCAGAGAAGGGCAACGAAGCCAGTGAAGGGTCTGGAGAGCAAGTTGATGAGGAGTGGCTGAGGGAGCTGGGGATCTTTAGCCTGGAGAAAAGGAGGCTCAAGGGGGACCTTATCACTCTCTACAAGCACCTGAAAGGAGGCTGTAACCAGGTGGGGGTTGGCCTCTTCTCCACAGAAACAGCAATAGGACAAGAAGAAATGGTCTCAAGCTGTACCAGGGAAGGTTTAGATTGGATACTACGAAAAATTTCTTCACTGAAAGGGTGGTCATACACTGGAACTGGTGGTCATTCCCTGGCTGCCCAGGGAAATTATGGAGTCATCATCCCTAGAAGCATTCAAAAGATGCGTGGATGTGGCACTGAGGGACATGGTTTAGTGGTGGACTTGGCAGTGCTGGGTTAACAGTCGGATTCAATCTTACAAGTCCTTTTCAACCTAAATGATTTTACTGTTCTGTGATTACTTCCAATGGTTCATGTTGAATACTTAGCATTTATTTATGCAATGCTATTTCCCCTAATTTTTGATTGAGTTTCTGTTGCTTTGAAAGAACTTGAATCAGGTTAGGATGAATGATGTATTTCAGTGTTTCTTTCAGTTCATTAGTCATCCCAAAACAGAGTTGCCTTTCTAGTACTGGTCTCATGATGGTGCTGCAAGGCATTGTCATTTAGGGTTGAACAAATCTCACTTCATCTGCAATCCATTCACACTCCAAAAAGGCCAGTAACAAGAAGTCAAGCTTGAATTTAGCTATCACATTCTGCATATCATTCACTGTTCTAGCCTGGGTCCCCGTGTGTTTTTTAGGAGTTGGGTTTTAGTCAAGTAGAGGCTTAAATGCTGGCTTCACCTTAGGTTTACATATGTCCTCTCAAAGATAAGTGAAAACACTGAAGAAGAAACCCTTTTAATGTGTTCAGGGATTGTGACAGTTGGTTTACTGGTACTTCAGTAGTAGACAAGACCTAATTGCTTTTTTACTCTTTTAGTAGTAACACAGGATTGTGGCAGGGGCTGGGTATCCAGATATGTTTCCAAAGCACAGGACATACTGGTTGTCATTGAGCTGCTGCAACCATCTCTAAGAGGTCTTTGCAAACAAGCAAAATGAGTATTAATTAGACAAGCCATTAGAGGCTGGAGTGGCATAAGCCATTCCCTCATTTCTGAGGGATCCTAAGCACACTGATGTCATTGAAGGTCTTTTTATTGATATTCAGTGAACTTTGGATTAGATCCTGGCTATAGCTCAGTTATGGCAGACAGTAATGACATTATGCTTTTGGGATGATGTCATATTATTATGCAATATTGTAAACATAATGCAATAGCAATTAATGCTGTTTGCAATTTCAACCTACGCATATATATATAACAAACATTGCATCTGGTCCACCCTGCTTTCTCTCATATCCATAATATTCCCATGCCATAACAGTAAAACTTTGCAATTTCCTTTAAAAGCCTGCTGGACTTTTGGACTCCATTACATTTATCAGTAACAAAGTGTTATGTTGTCTGCAGTATAGCCTTTGAAAATTTTGAACATTGTGCTTTCACATTTTGTGTTCTGCTGTTACTTTCTCACTGTTCACTAAATCTTACAGTATTTGATATACAGAACTTGCACAATATTCCTCTTTTAAAATTCTTATTATATACAGGTTTCTCTCCTCTCCTACATACACTGTCTTAATTTTCATCACTGCTGTCAAGTTTGTAAAAAAAAATCTAATATGAACCAAGGATTGAGAGTGCAGAGACAGTCGCACTTTACATATATTTCTTGGGTAGATTCAAGCCTTCTGCTTATCCTGTAATACTAAAGGGATTTTGATCTGCTTAACCATGACAATAAGTACTGTAGTGCGTGGTTATGGCACAGCACTGCTTTCTGCCCCTCATATAATAAGGTAGATCACACATTACTCTTAAAAAGGTAGGTATGCTATGTCATGTGCCCTAAAATCTTCATACTTACTCAGACTCACCAGCCCCATGCAGATCATGCTTTTCTTCCACTACCTCAACTACAAAGTCCTAAAATTCTCTTTCCTATGCTGCTGCTCTCAACAGAACAGAAAAAATAGAGTAGATTGCCCCTTCCTGTTGCCACTGAAGCTGCTTTTAGAAGGAGAAGACTGCATAAAGCAGTGCAGGAAAAAGTGGGTAGGAAAGAAGACAGAATACTGTGCTGTGAAAGATGTAGGATGAACCTAATCTTTGGCTTAAACTTTTAATATTGTCTTTTCTTCTTAGAAAACAGTGCAGTTGACTCCACAGGGAGTTCACTACTGCACTGAACTTCTCCACCACTTCTCTCTGCTCAGCCCCACGGTCTGTGGCATACTTGAAGGACAAGAGGGCTAGAATTGGCAGATGTAGAAGACAATCTTTCCAGCATCTCGACTACATCTATGCTCCAACTTCTGGTAAAGGAAAATGTAGGGAATCATTGCCCGTACAACACAACCATCTCCTGACCCTGGAGGATAATAGAACAAATCCAAATTAGGAACTGTGCATTTTGCTCACCTTTTCAGCAGTGCATGGGGAAAGGAAGATGTTAAATCTAAGCTCTCAGTCAGTGAAGGCACAGTTCAGGGACCGGTCACAAGTCACCGGCTTAAGCTCAGTGCTCCTTGATGATACTCAGGCACTGAGTCTGCTGCAGGCAAAGAAAACTGTATTTCTAAAAGCTACCACTTTTAATCTCTTCTTAGAAAAGTTCATTAAAATAACCCTCATTAATCTTTTAATGAACTCCTTTGGAATTTTTCAAATGAAACATGTATCTTCTGCAGGAATTTATCTCTGACCCAGTACATGGTCAGGGTCAGTTTGTATAAATCAGTTTTCTTTTGCCTTAAAAATGTTATGCTTCACTTTAGTTTCCTTACTAACTTTATTATCATATATGCAGATTTAATTTTTTATGTATAGCTTTAAAGAAAAGAAATAACAGGTATATAATTCACATATTTCATTCTACATTGGATTTATTTGTCTTTTGGATCTCCCTGTAATTTTAGTAAGTTTGGGCGTAAGAACTATACTCCTCAAATTTCATTAGAATTATGATATTGCAGAAAGTGTTAGTAGACTTATCTCTGACAAATGATGTAATACAAGTTATTCTTCAGATTATTTTTCAGTTCACAATGTTTTTACAGATCTGTGTTCGAAAGACACGATTAGATGAATACATTTCTTCTGGTGTGCTATAAAAACTTGAGGTTATTCAATTTCTGCTCAAATGAAATGCAAAATCCTTTTCAGTGACTATTCAGGAATTAGCTGGCACTTTCTTCTTACTCTCACAGCATCTGCCATTCCTTTCTTCATGTAATTGATAGAATTGATGGGGTAAAATCAGCTGTTCTTCAGAAACACTATTTTTCCTGTTTAGAAGCAGAGAATATGGATAACTTGTAACTGCTATTATTTTTTTTTTCAGTAATAACAAAGCCAGTTGGTATCTAAGTCAAACACACACCCATTCCATCAGCAGCCCATTGGCAGATGCTAACAGGCAGCACATTAACTTACAGAGCGATAACTATGTTCAACCAATATTAATGGATAAGGAATAATTAATATAAAGGTCAATATAGCATATGTAATTTTTTGAAATGACAACCTTTAGCATGTCAGGGAAAAAAAAAAAACATAAAAAACCCTGTAGTTCTGGACTGCTGCCCTGAGGAAGCCACCAAGAAAAAAAAAATTACTCCAGAACAAAAAAAAAAAGCAGACTGAGCCTTAGAAGAGCTCATGGAAATAAACCAAAATGCTTCATGCAGAGGTAGAAACACCTTGCTTTCCAGCATAGTTCTTCCATGAAGACTGAGATGATAGAGATCTGTTGCATGTGATCCCCGGTCAAATGTCCTAGTGTGCTAGGGAAACTTTCTGCTTGTCCATGGCCATCAGTGAATGCCTTAAACTGACAGGTTTATCAGCCTCATAACTAGAGAAAATAGGAATGCTCCTGTAAAGAGATAGGGAATACTTCCACTCAAGATTTATAAGCTTTTTCAAGAAAAGGATGCATGCTCACCTGCAAAATCACTTGCCAAATCTCAGAGGCATAATGGGCTTGTTCACTTGGATACTGAGGATTATCTAACTGCTGGTTTGTTCTACAGGGGAGTATAGATACAGATACATATATAAATATATGCATGTGTGCTACTCATATGGGCAGCACTCCAGGTGTAATTAAAGATGTTTTCTACAGAGCAAAAGAGAGAACAAAGATCCATTTGATATATCCTTTGAAATGGAAGGGACTAGAGCTTCTGCAACTGACTATTCCAAATGGTCAGGTTAAAGGGCTTCTTTATGAAGCAACTCCCCAAACATCTTATTACTGACATGTGGTAGGATGCCTTTTGTTATTAATACTAGGACTAATATTTTTCCAACAGCTCAGTTTTTAAGCACATACCACAACTGTGATGTGACTTAGTAGGAATAACTGTTGTTATTACTCTTATGTGACTACTTTTCTAAACAAAACTTGTGAAGCCATGGTTGCATTTGTGACATTGTGACAAGAAGCAAAGAAAGAAAATTTTTATTTTATATAAATCTAATTTTATTTAGATTTTTACAATAGTAGGTCAAATTAGTTGTCTAGGTAAGATGACAGACACTAAAAGAACCAAAACAAAATAGAAAGGAATAACTATTTGGAAATAGCGTCTTTATTTTTATTTCATAGCTTTCTTAGCCTGGTAAGTATTTGAAGCTCTCAAATATATCATTTTATGTATTATATCATTTTATATATGGACAACAACCTGAAATCTGTAATTGGTTTTCATTGCATTTTGTCACACATTTCATATGTGAAAGAATAACCATTTTGACTGTCACTAAACAGGAATAGTTTAAAATTTAATTCCCAAGCATTTCACAAAAGGTCTTGATTTCCTTGGTGTAGATTTACAAATAGTGAGTTTATGGCTGAGTCCAGTCTACTTAATGAGTTTATACGATCCATTACTACTTATTCAAGTCCTGAAAAAAAAGTGCTCTAGAACAGTGTTCCACATTACAATTGAAAAAAATACAAACAAGCATACTTCTGAACTGTATTGTTACTGGGCAGATTCAGTTATCAGGATGCTACAATGCATTTATAAATAATGCATGAAGTTGCCTCATTTGAACTGTTTCCAGACCTCTCATGCTGTCAGAGTCCAACAGTCTCTCACTAAGTTCTTGTAGATATTTCACACAAAGAAGGTTTAATGCTTTAACACAGAGTTTGCTTATTTTATGTATTTGGCATTAAATGCCATTTGGGTTTAGAAGCATGAGGCAGTGACATGCTGAACACCCAACTCAAGCATGCTCCAGCATTTGCAACACACAGTTAGACCCCCAGACAAAGAACACACCCATTGCTGGTCCCCTTGTGCTCAGTGTCATGAAGCAGAGCCACTCGTTTGAAGTGTTCAGTGGCCTTTCCCATGGGACCTCCTGACTTTCCCTTACAGGTCATGGTAAACCAGGACTCAGGAAGCTGCAGACTGTTCCTGCTCTGCCAGGCTAAACTGGTACATGGAGGCTTAAAAACATGAGTTTGGTATTTTTCTGATTTTTTGGTATTTGACTTTTCAATCCAATTGTCCTCTCACATCATTATCTCAGTACAATTGAAAATTTACAGTGCAGTAATATTCAGAGGAACCAAGTACCTTTGTAACCTCATTGTATTAGGCACTCTCTGGAAGCTTATGAATATACATTTCAGGTCTGTAATCTTAGGGAAGAAGTGAATAGGACACGGATCACATGTAGACCATATTATGCTAAATGTATGCATTTGCTTCCTAGGCACTTTCTTATTTTCCCTTTTGCAGAACATTATTCCTCAGCACTGAATTTCAATCTAGTATAAGTGCAGAAGTTCCATTTTGTTTTAGTTTCCTGGACTATCAAGATTTATTATTTCTGGAAAATTACACATGTTTTTCAAAGGAAAAGTTAAAAACTAGGAGTTCTCTCTCATTTTTTTTAAGGACATGGCATTTTTAAGCAATTTATAGTGCAAATTGTATTTTCCAGAATGATACATTCCTTAACAAACTTCTTGATCTGGGTCAATTCTCCTCGTACTCTAATGGGTGGTCAGGACTCTACAATATCAGGAACAAATTCTTAATCAGTGACTCCAACCAGTAGTAACTCTGCTTCAGTATCACCCAAAAGCCAGTTAAGCCAAGTGATGCCTCTGCCTGTGATCTCCGAGGGCGCCTATATTCCTCAACCTGTCTCTAACCTAGACTAACTTCCACTTAAACCAACAGAAACTAAACATAACAAGCAAAGATCCTGCTGCTGCATTTGTCCAAGGGAATAGAAGTTGTATGTCACAGACATTCAAGTTCCTCTGTCATGCACAGTCTTCTCCAGGGCACCTTTTCATTTCTGCAGCTTCAATGATGACTGTTTTCAACATCTTATTTTCTGGTTTGTGATACACCATCCTCATCCACAGGTTTCCTCTCTTGGCCCCCATTTCAATTACTTTCTCACAGATTTTTCTTCTCTAACAATAGTTTTTGTCTTCTCCCAAGTTCCACATCCTGGTCTGACAAACTTTTAAACTCAACACAAACAAAAGCTGAACTCAGCATCCTTCCCCTAAAACTCTTGTCCCAACATCCTATTCTCTGTATTTAATGACATGGTCACATTTTTGCTTTAGAAATCCTACTGGTGAAACTCAATTGGGGTCAAAACCAACAAATGGAGATGATATTGAATTGCATAGGAATTATCATCTTGAAAAGAGACATACTACCAAAGAGACATACTATGAAAACATAGTAGGTATGAGTTGAAGGCAAAGATTTAGGAGTTAAACTTTTCTGCCCATTTCACTAAGGCACAGAGCCCATGGAGGGCTGAGAAGGGAGAGCTGGGAAGCTGCCCCATAGCTACAAATCTCCTGGGCTGCCTCCAAGACACAGGGAATGTGATCAATCCTGGTTTACAAACTCCTGGCCTCTGGGAGGTGAGAGATGACCTCATCATGCCTGCCAGCCTGCTTTAATCCAACCTCCTGATAACAGCTGAGTCAACTATGAAGTATGGCTGGTGGAGAGGCGCTTTGCATCCTTCCCCTTTGCCCATCTGGAATGACACTGGTCATTTTTCCAGGGCTCAGAAATTCCTCCTCCACCACCAATCCTCTCCTCTTGGCACACACTCTTGAGTGTCCCTGCAGTGCTGGAGACCAGCCCCAGGAGCAGTCTTGGAGGCCTCCCTGTCCTGCACAATTTCCTAAAGGCAACCTGAACTCCAACTTCAGTCCCCCCTGTTTGGTGGACCCCTCTGCACACTGGAGGGTGAAGCGCTCCATTGCCTCCTCCAGATGTTCAATGGCACAGCACCCATGACCAGCCCCTGAAGTACTGCCATTCCAGGGGCACTACAATCCCTTCTCCACTCTCTTTGGAGACACATCACCTGGACTGGTGTCTTGTGGTGGGGATCCCAAGGGTGGAGTCGTCCCTCAGTTGTGGGGTCACAAATGGTTGAGGAGAGGGAAGAAGCAATTTTCCCTGCCCTGCTGACTCCAACCTTGTTTGCAGCTGGCTGCTGCCTTTGCCAGGAGACACCTGGATCGCTAGCTGAGCCTTGGGGAGTCCAGGTGCTGTGCTGCATGGCTGGTCCTGCACCATGGGCAGCAGCCTCCTCTTCTGTGGGACACATCTTGTGTTGACAGCTAGACAGAAATACTAAAGTCTCTGAAAATTGAAAGAATACAGGTAAACACAAGTAATGTAAAATGTAGGGTGAAACCAACAAGATAAATAAGACAGACATCAATTATTTCAGCTACAAGGCTTTAGTAGAGCACACAGTCCACACTCATTAGCCTGAGGGTACACCTATACCCTGCTAGCCTGAGAAATCCAACACACCACACTGCATCAGGTTTCTACAGAGATGTGAATTCATGTCTGGTTTCCTGGGAAATTACACTCTTTCTTTCCATGCAAGTACATTAGTCTTAGCTGTTGTCTCCTTTGTCTCCCTAGGACTGGTGGAGTTTACCAATTCAGTGTCTGAACTCAGATATGGGTAAAAAATTGAAGAAACAAAAGCAACCAGGCTGACTCAGAAAACAGGAGGACCTGAACGTTTACCAATCAGGACAGAAATTCCATGTAATACCTATACAATCTGCTTTACCAAAATGTCTCCAAATCTTATACATTTACATGAAAAATTCGGCTTTGATAAATAGAAATTTCTAATGAAAATAACTTATGGTTGTAAATGCAACCCAGCCTTTCTTCACTGATTTCTGATGAGATTCTATGGCTTGCAATGTTTTCATGTTAGTGTTCCATTAAATTAATGGATTAGTCCCCACCCCAGCTCCATTACAGAGTAAATTGCAGTCAGCAAATAGCTAAACTCCTATAGCACTAAGCTATATTCCTATAGCATGGGTCACAAAGCCAAAAACAAAGTTGTATGAGATCCAGAAATGAGGCAATAGCTGTTCCATAAATCCACTAAAGGCATAATACTATTTACCTTGAAGATAACTCCCATAGTCAGTGGCAGTTCAGAACTCCAAGTGAGAAAACCACCCCTAGTTCTGGCTTGTATCCTTGTAGAGGCTGCTGCAGACATTGTCACTGAGTTGATCCCTGTAAGTGTATACAGAACAAAGGGGAACTCCCAAAAGGAGATTTTTCAGGGTGTTCCTGTAGGAGATGATGCGTCTCTCTCAACCTGAACCTACTTGTCTGGGGTAGGTTTCAAGGGCTGTTTGTATTCTGCCTGAATTCACAGTAATGTAGCTGTGGTGTATACAGTAAGCAGCATGAAACACCTCCCTGAAAGAGTTCACACTCCAGCCTTCAAAAATTTAAATAACCTCCCAAAAATTTAAAGAAATTTTGAGTAAGTTAGGCTGCTGTAAAAAGAATGTAGGACATCACTCCTTTTTAAAAACAGAGACAGAAACATATTCTATATTTGCCCTTAAAGTGATTTCCATGATTTTGACTCAGTGGTTCTTACCCCGATCACAGCATGAGAAGTAGATCATGCCTACAGCCCTCCTCTCTGTCCTGAAAGAATCATGTTTGAAATGCTTAGCATAAGGAAATTGAAGTGCAAGTATTTTCTTCATATTAATATTATTTAAAAGAGTAATTGGTAAAGTTAGTGATGGTTTTCCCCTTTAATTAGCAATGTATAATGCAACTTAAACTACAATTTAATTGCACTATGAAAGCAGAAGGTTTTTTCCGAAAGCTCTAGAAGGTTTTTTTCTCTTGCTCTTAGGGAATTAATCCCATTAGTATTAATGGTTTATCTGCTCAAATACCTCATATATTATGAGGACTGAGGTAAAAGTTTAACTATTCTTAAAAATTGTAACACTTGTAAATAAGACATGTTCTACTAAATCTTAGAGACATTAAAATGGAAAAAGATGTATGGAATTTCAATGTGATTTTGGCTAACCATGCAAGACAAACTGGACTTTTATTTATCTTAAGAAACACTGCGGTAATGCAGATGATCAATTTTATCAAATTGAAAATAGCTAGTATACCACTCTCAGGAAAGATTTTGACATTGACAGAGAACGTTCCTGCCCAGAAAAGAAGGTGTGAAAGCATTCTTATTTACACTTCTCAAAAAAAAAAAAAAAAAAAGAGCTGTTTCTTCTCCCCTTGGCTGCAACAGGAAAGTTTCTTCACCTTAGCTCCTTGGTGTTTAGATTTAGATGGTCACATGTACAGCATTCTCTTGTAGGGGCGTGTCAAAGGAGTGGCCTTTGATCCTTGTCATGAATGATGCAATTCACCTCTCAAAGCAGCTGTTTCAAGCTATCTGTCAGCTTAGGCAGATACATTTATTTGGTTATACTTAGGTCATGGTTCCAACTAATCTGTGGGCTAGAGATCCATGTGTCCAGAAAAAAAATTTAAAAGTCTGACAAAAAAAAAAAAAAAAAGAATTTCTGATGCAACTATCTCACTTTCAAAAACAGCACAAAAAGTAAGAAACAAGACATCCTAAAATTCATTTTGAGCTGACCTGCAGTGGAAACTCAGACATCCACACCAGGCCCTTAGAGAATCGACTACATCCCCTGAAAGGAGAAATTTTAGAATAACAACAGAGGCAAAAGATCAGCAACACGTTAAGCAAAGTGGGAAATGAGACTCTAGTGAAATTTAAGTTTCCTTTAAATGTACAATATGCAACTGGGTGTGTTGAGTGTGAGTACATTTGCATTCTGAGTCCAAAGTTTAGGCACAAACATTGAGCTGTAGAAGCAGAGGAATGAAGAAACAAATACTGCACCTTTCTCAGACAAAAACTGTGGAGTTAGCCCACCTTGGAAATCAGTTAATATTAAGAGGAAAAAGGCTAACTGGTGGAAGACACTCTGGCTTTATCTGACAATGAGAAACTCCTGATACATATATTTTTTGGAGGAGACTGATTCAAATGAGTGGTTTTCTACTAGAAACCCTTTTTCGTTCTCAAAACCAAGTCCTACAAAAGAAGCTGAAAGAGCTCCATTCTTTGTGCATGCAAAGGGAAAAGTACTACTACAGACACATTTATCCCAAACAAACTTTCCCTCAGTTTCTCTAGATACACTTGAAGAACAATTGCAACAAATATGAACTTGTAGTTAGTGGAATGGTAGACTTTGACAGAGGTTCAGAAAAGGGGATAGCTGTTTATTTCATGCAGTCAGGACTCCCTTCAAATTTCTGATTCCACTTCTGAGACGTTTCTGTGATAAACAATGTTGGAAGCTGCAGCAAGAAATCTGAGTAAACTCTGGTGGCACTTTTCCTGCTGAACACCTCAGTAAAACTGACTATGAATTAGGTGGGAAATAGCCTCTATAGAAGAGAGATCTCCAAAATAAGCACGTAGGGAGCTATAACTTTCTATGTCCTGGTAGAGCCTCAGTTTCCTTGTAAGGCAGGAACTTCTTACAAACCTCACCTAAAGTAGTGGCATCCACTTTTCCCACATTTCTGGGTGCAGAAATCATCTTTGTTATTTTTAAGCAGAATACTTTAACTTACTGACCCTGGTGAGTATGCAACTGGGACACTCAGGCAGACTGGGGTAACAGGGAGATTTCAAACACTGTTGGATAAGCAGCTCATGCAGAATAGTCAGTTTGGTATCTGCTTTCTGAGAGTATTTCTGAATAATGCCAGTTTATAGATGCCTAGCAGAGGCTCGCAGAACTGACCTTTCTCCCTATAATTTCTTTGAGACCACAGGGGAGAGCCCTGGAGGTAATTTGCAATTTTCCTGCTGCCAAGAATGTCTTTAGAAATGCTGCAGTACACATCCAGGTAGCCCCAAGGCTATAATGATTTAGAATAACTCAGGGTTTGCGATGCATTTTTGTTTAAAATTTCTTAAGCCAACTCTTTGTCAGCTTTGAATGTTTCTAATTTACAACCTACATCACTATCCTATGAGTAATAAGATGAAAAATGAAATGTACATGGGATTTATGAACTCTCAGGTAGTACAACAGTTGTCATCAATAAATTGTGGAAAAACCTTTACTGGGTGCATTCAAAACTATACTGAAGGAAAAATTTAAGGATTAAATTTCCAGACATACAGAGTTGATCTTTTCAATTTTCAATTTCTCTGTAATTTGATTAATACACATTCCCTGCTATTATTTTATATATTCTATATTCTTTTTCTGTACTAATCGAGGTTATAACTATCCATAAGGGTCTCTAAATAATTAGGGTGGGTAGTTAAAGCTTCAGTGAATCCAATGCAACTGAAACCTAGAGCAGTTGATCTGTAATTTGATCACAGCCAAAACTATACAGAATGTATACAAATGAGGTACCTTACCAAATTACCTTCTTAGAAGTCATGGGAGCACTAAAATAAGACTTGACTGTAACCTAACACTGCTGATTTATACACAGATGTGACAAAAAGACAAAATAAGAAGCCAACTAAAGTATCAGCTAAGTATATTTAATACTTACAGGTGATGCTGCAATCATAAATGAGTAAACATTATTTTTTGTGGTGGCAAAGAATAAAAATCATTCTAGAATATTAAATGCAATATAAGATTATTTCCCTTGTTTTAAGTATCAGAGATACTTGAGATCAGTACCTGAGATTCAAAGCTTAAGGCATATAAACCCCTATGACATACTTAAAAACAAAAGCAGATATAGCACTGAAAACAATCAAGAGGATTTTATTTTTAACACCAACAGAAAAATTAATCAAGTTTCTATTCATTTGTGAACAGCTCACTCTCTCAGACAATCTTCTGGCTTCTATGAACAACACTGTTGAACAAAATTCAGCCAAAAAAGGTGCCTGGACAAACCATCAGTGGCAATACTGAATTCAAGCAAGAAATATAGAAAATGACTCATATGCACTACTGAGCTGCAAGAAAGAATTACTAAATTAACACCAGTTGTTATTTGACTTTTGTGAATACAACTTCTAGGTTTTTTTATTGCAATGGCTTATTTATCACTTGCTTTCCCTGTACTGCTTAAAAACTCTTACTTCTAATTTACTAGCAAGGTTACTTGAAGATATCCCTTCTTGTCTTTAATCTTTGAGAAATCCCTTCAATAGATTGTCACCCTTCCACAACAGGGACTCATAATCATTGTACCTTATTGCAATGAGATAAAACCAAGGCAGACAATATTGATTTTACAGGTACTTGAATATGGAGGGAAGAACAGAATCAGATTCATGAGAGTATTAAGGCTTTGTGTTTGTACATAGAAGCCTTATTTTCTGTGAAAGCAGGAAGTGGCTGGTGTTAAACTGGAGTCAGATATGTAAATATCTTCACAAGCACTGAGAACTATAAAGAATGTGGGTTGTAAGATCTGAGTCACCCCCTCAGACTTTATTCTGCTTGTACTGATTTTGCCCATGTAACACTGGAATGAATTATTCTATTTTTTTTAATTGCTTCGTGTATAATTGCCATATGATTCTGTCCTGGCTCCACTGTCACTTTACCTTATGATTACTTAATCTTTCCTCCTTCACAATCCAGATTTAGTCAAAGCAACATGTTTCTGAATACTTACTGTTTTCTTACTCAAAGAACTGCAAGACTTAAAACTTGTATTGACTAAAAGCAACATTCCTTCTTCAGCTGGTGTTTCCCCCCACTATTTACCAGAACATCAGGCAGACACACAGTTTCCTTTCCAACTTAACCTTTTGAGAATGCCAGAGAATAACTTCTCCTTGAGTTACATTTCAGAAATTAGCTTTTGAAAACAGTTCACTGAAGCAACTAATCCTTGGAAGTTCAAACTTCAATGCTCTAAAGGCTCCCTTGGCCTCCTGTTTTTTTCTTAGTCTCAGTCAAAGCTAAACTGAGGTGGTCAATCAAATGCCTGCTTAACTTTTACATTAAATATAAAAATAAAAGATGAAGGATCTTTAGTACTTCAAACTCTGGAAACTGAGCCAACAAAAATGTAGGAAAAAGTCAACTTGGTTTTTAATTTAGTGAATGAGATAAAGTTAGTCAAATTATGATAAATGCTGAATTTCAAGAGACATTTTCAAATAATAAGATCTATTAAAATGTGCAGTATCTTATGTGTAGGAAGAAAAATCTTCACCACTGTAATTAAACCTTGACTAATGTGGAGAAAATTATGTCTGTATATGCAGAAGGATAATATCACTTCCTCATCTCCCTATGCAAACTAATTTATGTATCTCAAGAATGTTTAAAAATCCAAATATATACAACCTGAAAAACCCATAAATCAAAGGACAAATAACATTAATCCAATTAGAAGTTTATATTTATCTAGCTGAAGTTTATATTTGTCTTAGTTATCAAAACTGCTACAAAATCTGTCCCAATACATCACTGATAAAGCTAAATTGATGGCTATTTAAATGAAATTTTTGGAAAATAAACTTAATTATTGTAATATATTTCATGAGTCTTTGAGAAGATGAAGTGGGTGAAGAACAAGTCTCTAAAAATACTCAAGGAAATTATGATTTCTTTTCTTTTTTTATAGAGTTGTAACCAGCATCTGTCAGGTAAAGATCACAGAAATTAAGACTGGACAAGAATAGAAGTTGCTCTTCTATGAGAAAGAGCACTTGGCACTGAGTTTCTGGAGAAGCACGACCTTGTCACAAGCTGTTTGGAGACCAATACTATCTCCCACATAGTTATGGCCACATGTGTACAGCAGTACACATTTCACTTCAGCACATCAATGTTTTTTAAACTCTCAGCCTAAAGAGGTAGAGAAAGGCACACGTGGTCTTTCAAATGCACCTCACTGTGTCATGTGTGTCACTCCCAATGAATTCTATCCATTAAGTGTCCATGCTGCTTAGGCCTTACAAAAAATAACTCAGGGCAGCTTTCAATTTCTCTGTGTCCAAAAGTAACTGACAATTTATCCATAATCAGCTCCATAGGCCAGAGTACATGCTTTTAAATGAGAATTACAAGCGCTAATTAAATAAAACCAAAAATTATTTGGTGATCTCAAATGTGACATTTCAGAGAAGAAAAACATATTAAATATATCAGACAATAAAGCACCAGCATAGAAGACAAGCTAAATCTTTTTGGAATTGTCTTTATAAATAATAAACTTAATTGGTAGGAGCAAGAAAGGATTTCTCAAATGGTGATCTTTTGGGCAAGAGTTAAGAATTTTTATAACAGGAAACTGGTTTTAGCCCATTCATTAACTTCCAAAAAATTGTGCAGCTTTTGTGACACTTTGAATCTGCTTAAGGGTTTAGACTAGTTTCAAATTGCTTTGGTTTGAAAGTTGGTACTTTAGATATGAACAATGCTCTAAACATTTGATATATATCATTACCAATATAATCAGTGACAAAAAGGGTTTTTTATCTGTTCACATTTCACATAACTTTTTTGAGATCTTTTGCTGCTTCTGGGACTCAAAATGCAACACAAATTCATTTTATATTTTACATGATCTAAGTCATCTTTTCAGCAGTCCTGTCTCCCAGAACTATACTTACTACATCCAAGGTGTTTGTTTCCATACTACATTACTTCACGGCTACTGGATTGGTAACTGGCAGCTAGACATTTGATTGCCTTGCAGTCACAGTCCAAATGCCAATACTTCCTTTGCAATTTTTGCAGGAATCACTGGTTGAATATACAAATATATATAAAGAAGAACTGTGTGCATCTTGTCTTGTTACATTAAGCAGCACAATGAACATCCAGGGGATTGGTTAGGTACAGAAGTGTTTTTCTGGAGAATGCTGCACCTTGCAGATGCCAGTAAACTGTCTGTGGTCCTGCTGAAAACAGGCAGTGGGATCTGCCCTGGTTCCAAGCCCGACTGCTGCACTTGCATGAGTTAATCTGCAGAGCTCCCCTGCCAGCCAGCTTCAGCCACTCTACAGTGATCCAGCTTGTTAAATACATTCAGCACAAGAAATGAGCCCCTACTGCTACAACAGCTCCACAGTTTTCTGATATCTTCACAATGATTATGAAAAATCAAATCCTATCATTCCAAAAATACACTCCATATTCAAGTTATTGCAAGTTTATTGACCAAAATTGTGTAATGTTATCAGACAGAAATTTTTGCCTGTGGTGCATGCACTGAATGGTGTAACTCAGATTTCTCTAAATGTCAGATTGATTTATAAAAGCCTGCTATCTCCCTTAATCTTTTTTTCTGATTTTATTCCATCAGTAGACTTGGTCTCTTGGTATTGGAGAAATAAATATTAGTGGAATATAAACTTGAAGATCTGCAGAGGTTTCTGATGTCCTTAGTTTGAGAGATTAAATCACTAGATGTTCTGGAGTCCTACAGTGACTAGCTATTACATCCACAAAAAGGTTTCCAAGCCATGCCAGATTGACTTTGGGTTTTTTTCCTTTGTAAAGGGTTATTTATATCTGACCAGCCTTGTTTTAGTGGGCTCAACAACACGATCTCTAAGTAGTGCTTTCCTTGTGTAATTGCACAGGTAGCTGGTGCACCTGTCCTAGATGTCCTCTTGCTCAAGCTCGTGCATATTCTTTGTGAGCCAAGAGACATTTTTATTAATAGGCAGAGTAAAAGGTTCAGATTGTACCGAAGACAAAAAGGCAAGGTACAGAATGAATTAATTACTTGATCAGTTCCTATTCCCTACAGACTTTCTAAACAGGAAAAGATTCCTTTGGTTCACGATCCATTCAGACTTTGAATTCTGCAAAGAATGATGATTTAGGATGGCTCTGTGATATGCACACAGCATTCTAGGATGTCAAGGGTTTTGGCAGGAAGTGCAAAACTCTAATCTGTACAATATACAGTACATGGGAAAAATTATGACTCCTGACAATTTGAAATTCTGCCAATGCTATAGAAATTTTTATAATGGCACTAAAAGACACCTTTCTAACTCAAAGCCTCTTTCCTGCCAAACTGCCAAAATATGCAGCTAATCATGATGGAAGTGGAGCTGTTAAAAGTTATAACCATTTTATTTTATTACAGAAAGCACTAGACAAACTGCGTTAGAGGCTGCTACTCCTTCTATCATAATGCCTATACAGCAATGAAATAATTATGTCAAGCAATTACTTTAAAAATATTCTTGCAAATTTTGACTATATGGTTCTAAAAAGCTATCTATATTGAAGACTGAAAATGCAGTGCTTACATTTAGTTTGATAAGTTACCAAAGACTTACAAGCTTCTGACAGGCTGGAATTTTTCTTTTTCTGAAAAAAAAGGGGGCATCCTCCTTGTAGCCACCATTTAAATACTGGCATGCTGTGATGAGATCCCTCCAAGCCCTCTTGTCCCCAGGGAGTGACTAACTCCAGTGTTTCCTCAGAGATCAGGCTCTCCAAACCTTTGATCCTCTTCCTGGCCCTCCTTCAGGGACTCTCCTGTCAGTCCACGTGCATCTTGAACTGTGGGGACCAGAACTGAGCAGAGTATTCCAGGCGTAGCCTGATATGTGCTGCATAAATGATCGTAGGAATTTTACAGGTTGGAATGACCCTTGTTAATGAAGACCTTTATTGTTGTAGCTTTTAACCCTGTTTTTAATTATATAAAATTAAGGAAAATATAAATCATTGCTCATTTAAAGCAGTGGATTTTAGGCTTGAGTAAAGAGCTTTGGGAGGACAGGCTATGCTTCAAAGGAAACAGTAAACAATGCCATTTATAAGACACAAATCCTGCAATTTATATAAGAATATACTGAGAGAAAATGTCCAGAGAATTGAGAGTTGCAGATTTGGATAACTCCACACCATAAGCATAACTATCTCGGGAGCAGAAAAGATAGAAAGGAAGAGAATACTGCTTTGTCCCTTTTGGAGTATGAAGTGTTAAAACCATCAGACTTTCTACATAGAGACATCATAAATTATACAGTTGTAACAGTAGCAAAGGCACTGATTTTTTAGGAGAAAGAGTTAATAGCTATGTTTTTCCTATAACTGTAGAGAAGAAGCCTTCAATCAAAATAACTATTGCAAATGTGGTTAAAGACACCACAGATAAACTGTTTTTAGAGGATTTATTTGCAAGAAAAAGAAAACAGAATTTTAGATATTAACAGTGGAGACCTGCTAAAGCTTCCACAAGATTACAGTATCCAAAATATTAAAGATTGGAAGTAGCATTTTTTTCTTTTCTTTGATGTGCAATATGTCTTTTTTTCCTACTGTTCAGAAACAAACCTTCTGGTCTAAATAATTCATTACCCTCTTAACATTTTTGAAGCTTTCAAACCCAACAACTTTTAAAGCAGCTTTTCTGGTTTTGCTTGTTCTTTATCTATTTTCAAGGAATATGGTAGAGTTGTTTAAATTCTCTGCCTGTCAGTTCCTAATTATAAGCTTTTGCCTTGTTAAAATGTTTGCATACATATTCTTCAAAAATTATTATTTTTCCACAAAAAGGACCCCAAATATAAAAATATTGTGTCCAGAGTCTGTAAAATTTAGTTTTTGAAAAAAATGTTCAAACATCTGTGGAGAGACGCAGGGAATAGAGGGAAATTAAAATACTGTATTCTAAAAATTAAAAGACCTTGCCAGTAATGAACACTGACAGTAAACTGAATGATATGATGATTTTGCAGCTGCATTCTCAGCTGTCCATAATTAGAATAAACAGTACACATATATAGAACAATAATTATTGAGAGTATGTCCCAACATTGTGCCTCAGCTTCAAATGAAGAGTATCTATCCTACACGGACTTGTAGGATATGCATTCAGGCACAAAATTATCACCATAGAAAAGTGAAAATTAACATCTTAAAGTAAGAGTTGCTTCATGATTGACAATGTTATTTACAGTAGAATTTGGAAAGCTAGGGTATTCCATAAATAATATTCTATTTTAAAATGTCATTTGGTTGCCATTACTCTATTAGCAACAGAGTTTTCTTCCTCTTCCACTTGGTAACAATGTTGTGTATTACTTTATTTTAGTAAGTATGAGAGAGACTAATGTCCAGAACCTGCTGTTACGTGACAGGCAATGAAACACCTCAGGTAACTGAGTGGTTACCATGGAGAAAAAGTTAAGGACACATACGCCTGTTTACAAAAGACTTGTTCAAAAGATTGTGGAACAAAATTGTGTAGGGCCTGTAGGGCCCAGGAAGACTTCAGAAGGTGCCAGACTTCAGAAGTCAGGTTAATTTCAGATTCTCCACTTATTTATTTTATGTTAAGTAAATGGTCTGATCCATCTCTATGACTACTCAGCAAGCTACAAGTTTTTGATAAGTTCTGTGACTATTACCATCACCCTTCCCTACCCCTCAGTTTGATTCCTGACTAAGGTACAAGATAAATTTCTGCAGCCAGAGGGCACAAAATCAAACACTAGAGATCTCATTATTTTGGTGCTTAAACAAATTTCCAGTAATAATGACTCAGTGGTTAACCCCTTGCAGCTCACATAGGTGACAGGAAGACCTTACCTACAGTCAAAAGGATACTGACAACTTAACTCATACCTTGATGTCTTCAACTAAATCATCCCAAGCAACACATTTTATATGTATGTATGTATGTATATATGATGGCTTACTTACATATTTGACTGCTTTCAAATTGCTTCCTACTGAGCATAGTTTGTAGTGCCTGAAATGGGCTGTCCCCAAAGAAGAGTTTAGTTTTAATCTCTGTGTGACCTTGTGGGTAGATGCAAGCTTGTTTTGATGGCATATATGTGACTACATTAGTGTCTGGCACCAATCCTGAACTATAAGCTCTTCAAGAAGTCTGGAGAGACAAGTTCTGACTAAGTCAACTGCTAATGTGGTCTCTGGCTTTTTGGCTAGAGTGGCCTTGTTCTGTTTATTCAGAAAGCAGAGAACTTGTTAGTACCTGCCATCCATACATCAAAACAACTCAGATAAAGAGACACAGAATCACAGAATGTCCTGAGATGGAAGGGACCTACACGGATCATCAAAGTCCAACTCCAGGCCCTGCACAGGAGCACCCCAAGGATCACACCACCTTTGTATAAGGAGCATAAAGTAAGTATAAAAGAAGACTGGAATATGCAGGTCACAGGATGAAGTCATGAAGGAAATATCTGCAGAAAATAACACAGCAAACATTGCTTTAAATGCAGTATTAGATCTTTCTGCATTTTGCATCTTTCTATCCTTCTATAGGAGCGTTCTCTGGCTTCTGACTGCAGAGCTAGGGATTGTGGAGATTTTACCATGAGTCCAGAAATACATGATAAAGTGTGAAATATGGTCCAGAAATATCTGGTGTTCAACTTCGAGTTATTTGAAAAAGACTATTTTGAGTTTCAAGGCTCAGGTTTGCAAAAAACCTGAAAGCAGAGATTGCTGAATCATCTGATATCAGAAGCCAAATTTTATTATCACTTTAATCTTAAAAGAGTGGAGACTTTAGTCACTCACACCTGTTTTCAGCATTAGGCTCACTGTTTTTTAATAATTATTATTAGTCATATTTGTCCTTCTCTTTTCCATGCTCATTTCTGAAATACTAAAGTGCATGTGAATCAAATTTTTTCTTTTCCCCAGAACTTCAAAGAATGTAAAAATGTATTTTAAAGACATTAACACTGATACTCATTTCTAAAGACATTAAATAAGCAGTACCTTAGGGTTTTAAAATCAACACCAGAAAACGAAGTTCAGTATGGAGTCATGAATTCACAACAGGTAGGTTTTTATACCAAATACACACATTTAATGTAAATTCTTATGTGTCTCCATACCCCTCTATGATTTGAGCTGTAAATGCCCGGGAGACAGAGCACACAGAATATCTGAAGGTTTTTCTGATCCACCAAATTTGAGTCGTCAGTGTGAGAAACGAGATCATGAAAAAATACCTCTCTCTTTTACCCACAAATTACACTGTTACTTAAAACATTCTCCCTGGAGGACAGAACTTCTCTCACTTCAGGTCCCACTTTTGCTCCATCCTTTCACCGACTTGTAAAAGTTAAGTGCAAGTTAATTCTTGGGCATTGGGTCAATGGCTTCAGGTAAAGCATCTGAAACACCCCTCAGTGAAAAATCAGACTTCCTAGTGCTGCACTAAACTAGCACAAGTTCCCATTCCACCAGGGACACCCACTCAGGATTGCTTCAGCAGACAGTATAGGCAATAGCTGTCATGTATCTGTGACGTCCAACCCAAATACCTGATCTCTGCATTTGATGAATGGAGCAGACTGAATGCACCACTCTTTCTTGGGACACCACTTAGGAAGGGATCTGATTATTACCTGGAGGCTCAGAGACTACAACTGAATTGTGTAACTGCTACATAATTTTTTTCTTCCCTGGCAAAAACATTCCAGTGACACTTTGTAGAAAATAAACTTTCTTCAGCTGTGGAGGAGGGTGAAGAGAAGAGATCATTGGGTCAATGATTACACAATACTCATTTTCTAGATGCTCACTTGCTACCTGATTTACAGACAGGCCAAAAACCTCACATAGGACCATTTACCATCAGTGCAAATTTTTCCCTTTTTAAGAAGTTAGTCAGAAAAAGATCACAAACTGGGTGCCTAGACTATTTTGCAGCAAGGGTAAAAATCCTTTTTTTTCTGATTGTTACCAATGCAGCAGCTCTGCAGGAGTTCTCAGTGCTGATGATATTGTTGAACAGAATCAGTGGAAAAACTCAGCACAGAAAAAATTGCAAAGACTTGAACTGAAATTCTTACATACAGAGTAGGAATTTTTTTGGCTGTCACTCATGCTTTTATTCCCAATTTTGCTTCTCTGTTTTACTTTTGCACAGACATCTTGAAAGTGTGAATGGTAGGAGAATTAGTATCTGTTATCAGTGTGTAGAGTTTTGTTACTTTTTGAATGCAAAAGCATTAACACATTTTAGGAGCTTTGTGTGATTGACTCAGATCTCTGAATAGCACCTTCCAATTATACAGTAGTAACTGTATTACTTTGGAATTTCATGAAGCAGCTTGCTCTCAAGCTGCAGGAAAAAAACAGGCAACAGCCTTACAAGAAGAAAGTTCAAAAGTGCGTAGGATGAGAAACATGAAAAAGTTGGAACCTGGAAATTCTCTTACATCCCAAACGGAAGAGAGCACTGAACTGCCCATACCTCACAGCAGAATATGAAGTGTAACACCTCAGAGAATCCTGATGACTGAACCCAGACAAACTGTAATAACTTAAGTAATGCACCAGCACTCACTTTGCAGGGTTGAAAAACAACCATTCAGGGCATTAAATGACAGGCTGCTGGTTTTGCTGGAAAAGAATGTTAAGAACTAAATCAGCAAGCAGAGCTGAAAGGAAAGGAAAAGCTACAGAATTTGACAGCTATGACATCAAAAGTATCTGTGTACTTGAACATTTCAGGCAAATAGAATTGTATATGAAAACGTTGTTAGGAGACAGAGTTTTAGCTCCAGCTCTCAGGCCATGGGATCACCTGAAACAAGGCAGAATGAAAAAGAGAGTACAGCACAGCATTTAGTGTGCTGTCAGTGCCCAATAACAGATACACTACTTACTGAGATGTGGTTTTGTTGTCATTGTCTGCAAGCAAGATCATTTGTTTTAATGACCTTCTGGCATCATGTGAAAGCAATAGCTCTTTTGATTGGGCGTGTGGTAAAATTAAAGGCTAATTGGTATTCTACTGACAATATACAGTAGGTCCCTCATTGTGCTGCTGACAAGATCTGATGGATGCTGCCTCAGGTTCAAAGGAAATTAGCTTGATAGGAAAAAAAACCTGGCCGTGCCAGGTTTTCAAGTTATCTGCCGGTGTTCTATTTCACAAGAGATATTGCACCATCCAAATTTAATACGTACCAGACAGAAGAAAACATAATGACAATAATGCTAAATATTATTGTGGCATCTGTCCGCTGCATGAGGTTACTTTTGTATCACAGTTTTGAAACAAGCAGCCCTTGAAGCAGCAGTATTTTAACAAGAGTTGAGGACATCAGTGTAAAAGTTTATGAAAACAGGCAAGTCTTGAGACCAACAACAAATCTCCTGCTACTAGAGATGTTAAAGAAGTCCTAAAGATTAGAGCTGGGCTGCTGGATATCTAGAATCCCTGTACCTGCTAAGTAGTTGCAGAGGAGTAGCTTATCTAAAGTGTTAGAAATGTCACATGCACTTTTAGAGTTTATCTGGTTGTGTACAATTAGTACAACACACTTTGGACACTATCTGTTCTGCAGAATGTAAACAAGCAACTATGGCATGTCCCAAGAGCTACCCAATGCACACATTGCTATTTCTTTCCAGAAAGTGCCAGAGAGAAATACAGCAATACTTTTAATGTATAGGTTATGCAGTAAACAATGCTATCTGTGAGACAGCCTTTGTATCAGAACAGGTTTACTTCTAACATTACCTTAATGGCATTCATAAAGGCTTTACTGGTCAGAACTCAAGCTTACACTAAAGACAGGCTTTTAAAATGGCATGGGAACCCTGGATTTGGACTGAAGAATATAAATAAGTAGGCTTAGATTCTGAGATGCTGAGTACTCATTAGCTTCAGTGATTTCAAAGGCATCTGGGCTTGAAAAGTTTGATTTGAAACTTGGGATTAGAAAGATGACTTCCCAAATGGATGCCTTCTAATTATCTTCTGTATTCAGCAGAGAACCTAAAATATAGCAAAAATTTCAGCACTCATACATGCTTTTTGAGTCCAGCTTTTAACTGCCCCAGCTTTGCAAAGTAACATGAACTCCAAAAATTTATTCCAACAGTACATTAAGCAGCTATGACTCCAATTATTACAATCCATTTTCAAAATACATAAAAGAAAGTGGCATCATTTTTCTGTTAGGGCAAAGCAAAGCAGGGTACAAAAAAAAGGAGCAGGCTGCGTCAAAGGGAAAGGTGGCCAGCCATAAATCCAGTCCTGTGTTCAGCCCAAATGAAAGAGCCACAACAGAGGTCATCCTAGTGCAACATCCCTTTTACAGGACACTGCACCCAAAATAAGAGAATATGCTGCTACCACAAACATCATTCTTCACCATGAATTTTCTCATTGCAAGTGAGTGTTGCATGGTTGGCTCAGGTAAAGAAGTGAAGGGAATGAGTATTGAAAAGCCCAGTGCTAACCCAGCAAACCTGGCAGCCCACCTCTGCTGACTGAGCCAGGGCATTTGAGATTCAGGCATCTATTTGCACAACCAAATATGTAAAAAAAAAAGAACAAACAAATGAGGAAGCTATTGCTTCTGTGTTTTTTAAATATAACTTTTTCTAATTAAGCAGAAAGTTTCTGATTAAATAATTGCTACCCTTGTATTTTAGACACACACAAAATGTGCACATTCTATGATGCAGAATATCTCTGGCAACTTTTAGAAGTAAATAAAAGCTCTAAGCACCTGATGATAAACTGTACTCAGACACTTTAACTATTATATTTCTATGGCACAAAGGAACAGAATCTCCATCCTGGGCTACCTTTTAATGATGTAGTGAAGTCTCCTGTGAAGATACATAATAACTTATGCTACTGAAAAGCACGCCACACATGAATAAATGCTGTTATTCTCTTCCTTCAGATCTTTCAGTCAATAGCATCTACAAGAATGTATAGAATTATTGCATATTATTGTATTGTGTACATATAACTTTGCTATATAATAAAAGTGCATTTTTCTGCAATTCTGAAAAGGTTTCTCTGGAGTGTTGATTTATTTTTTTCTTACACATTTTCTCCATATTCTTTTCTAGTATACTTTGCTGCTGCTTACACTCTTTTCCTGAAAACTCAGCCTTTCTGTGTCTGTGATCCAATACCACTGCAATACCCAAACAAAGATAATTACTAAAGTTTACCAAATCTCGTTACCCCATAGAGGCCAGGCTGTTGCTGCTCTGGATCCCACAGCAGCGAGGCTGTACATGTTTTCTCAATAGGTGGAGGTGCACAGTATGCACCCAGAGCCAGTCACACAGATACACAGACCAAAACACAGCCCTCGTGCACTCACAACAGCACTGGCACCCACATCTTGTTCCCCCATCTGGCTGATTAGGATGAAAGCCTGTGAGTAAGGAATGCATACATGGATATAATACAGATCCCTCCAGCAGCTGCTCTTAGCATCTGTCCAGTAACTGGCTGCTGGATCTTCTGGTGTCTCCAGTTGCTGGCACCTGGACATAGAAGCCCCTGAGCCCTGTATCCCCACAGGTTGCTGGCTCCCAGACCCACTGGAGCATGTGCACACATGCACACACTGACACACACCCTCTGGCTCTCTCTGGCAACTGGTCTTAGTCAATCTATACCCAGCTTCTGAAACCCCTGGTCTGACACTTGCCTCATGTACAAACAGGCTCTCTCACAGCTCATGCCCTAATTCCACAGGTCCTTCCAACAGCTGGCTTGGACCTCCAGCTTAACGTTCATCAGTAATTACACACACTGATGCACACACCCACACAAAATGCACACACTCCAGTCTTTCCAGTTGCTTCAGACGCACAGATACCTCTGAGATACTTATGGCCACCTGTCCAGTTGCTGGCACTCAGACCTCCATACATTTCCAGCTGCTGCTATCAGAAGCGTGGGCCCCCATGACCCCCCCTCTCCAGCCACTGGCACTTACTTGTCCATCCACACAGAACAGACAGACCCTCATGCACAAAGTTACAAATGGAGTTCTGTAACACGGCTGGAAAAGCAGAGGAGCATGTTCAACTACCTACCAGCAGCCTTGCAACTGGCCCTTCTTGTCACCTCTTCCCTATCTTCTCACATTTGTCCCTTCTCAAATCACCTTGATCTTCCTTTTACCCACCCTGGTCCTTCCCCTAAACATGTTATAATAAGTCTTGCACAATTCCAAGAATCTCTGTCCCTGTGTTCCATAATGATTTCAATGTCCCTCTCACAATGATGGGATGTCTGTAGTGATCCGACAGTTGCTTCCACTAACTTGTCCAGTGAATTTCACACTTGGTCCCAAGGTTGATCCTTCTCCTTTCACAGTCCCAGATGCAGATCAGGGTTTTTCCCTGGTGCTTACCCCGTGACTTGGTCACTGGCTTTTCACAAGTCACTGTTCCTCTGTGCTCATGGCAATGAGACTCTGATCCCCCCAAGCACACCTTACACCAAGATGCTTTCCGTGTTACCGCTACTTTATCAAGCACAGCTTAGCAGTTTACAAATTATTTTCAATACTGATATTCTACATGCATCATAAGCATTGAAGAACACAAAATATAATCAAAATTACCGAACACAAAAACTGCAGCAGACCCAAACTGCAAAGTTTTTGACTCATAAGTATCTGTGATCACATGTTCAAATCCCTAGGGAGTTTCCCCACAGATTTCAATAACTGATGGATCAGGCTAAAGGCAAAAGATGCTCCGCAGGGTGAAATAGCATAACTTTAATTTATTTATATTCTTTACTATTTTAATCATTTCAGGGCGAATTCTTCAGAAATTATTTGCAAGCAGGTCATGTCTGTAGCCACAATTTGTAAGCAAATGTATGATACAAGTCAAAGCCCCACCCTGGCACTTAGTGCTTCCCCAGACATCTGTGCAGCTAAGCGCAGCACAAAAGGATCCCATGCTCTTGCTGTGAAGCTTCCAGATAATTATTTCTTCAGCTAAAACCTCTGTTCCAGAGAGGTCTTCAGAAAAGAATTTGCTGACATGAGAATGAGCCACTAAAGAAAGACAGGAGCACAGGAGAAGGTCATGGAGATTCTAACATGCGGAATTCTGTACTGCCATATATTCGTATATGTTTTTTCACTTAAGAAATGACTGTGCTAACATGCTAATTAAAAAAAACCAACCCAAATCTCCCCTCCAAAACTCAGCTTGGAGGTTGCAGAAAATCTGCAGCCATTCAGCAGACAAAACCAGTAATACCAATTTTTTCTTTCCAGGCAGAATTCTAAGGATTTTGCAAACTACCATAGAATAAACATACAAACTAAGGACATTGGTAAATTAAAATGTATCTTTAGCACTCAGAATACAATAACATCAAATACACAATTGTGAACTTGTTGTTCAGCATAGTACTGAAAAGAGGAACCTATTGGCACAATAACAAGGAATTCCTGATTCAGGGATTTCTTTACAATTGTGAAATGTTGTTAATAGAATAAAAGTATTAGTGGAGATTTTAAAGAAAGATATGGGAGTTTTGTGCGAGGTTTCAGCTGTCCAGAAATTGTATGGTAACAACTTTGCAGTTTAAAGTAAAACCAAATTTTTTAACTTTCAGGGCTATCATTTCTTTTATAAAACATTTAATGTTTCTAATCACATAGCTGTTCTCAATACAAAGTTAAAAAGCAAGGAAATAAAAAACTTTCCAAATCTCAAGAAACTTTTAGGGGTAGAAGCTTAGAAGGACCACAGAAGAGTGGTTCTCAGCATCATGCTCAGGGCCACTTCCCTATCATCACCTCCATTAAATGCATAATGTCGAGCTCACACAACACAGCTGTGATAAAGCCTTGCAAAGAGACGGGAACTGCACCAGCAGCCAGCTCCTTACTGGTTCCAAACTGGTAAGTCTTGAGGCATTTGCACTGGCAAACACTCAGCACAGCAGTCAAGAAATTTTTGGGCAACACCAATCACATCAGTTAAGCACTCAGTATTATTTCACTAGCTTTTCCACTTCCATCCTCTTCTTCCTGATCCATCTATTTTCCATGCTGAAAAGGCTGTCAACTACTGAAAGCAAACAAACAAACAAACAACCCTCCCCCAAAATCCCAACAAAGACGATCTTTTCAATTCCAAACATGCCCTTTTTGTAACAGGGGCCTGGAGCTACAGGCTACAGTTAAGATGCAGTTCCATGATGGACTAAGACAGCAATGAAGCTGCTTCCTGGTTTGCTCTCCACCGACTCTAATTAATGCTTCCCACTCGTCCACAGGCTGAGAGATTTTTATACATTCATTAAGCCATCCAAAAGGGTCACCAAGACCTTTGTTTTATTCAATCACAGCTACTCCAGAGCCCATGGATGGATATGTATTCAGACTAAGACACTAAATAGCAGAATGGGAAAAAATTACTAAAGTGCTGTAATTTTACCATAAGATAAACATACTGAGATAATTCCAGTTAAAACAGACCTGACCTCAAGTTTTACTCCAAATAAGTGTTTTAGGTGAATTGTTTTTACTGGAACGGATTCTTTTTCCTTGCTGATGTGCTTTAACTACTCAAATTAAATAAAAAAAGAGAGCACTTGAAGACCAGCTCCGTGTGACCTAAGCTCCAACACTCAGTTTGTAAATGACCTTGACAAGATGGGAGGGTAAACTCCAGATTTGAAAGAATGAAACAGAGACAGTGGATGCATGCAAGAGGCTAGAAAAAGAGGCTGCATCATGTAGCAGCTGTAATTTCAAAAGATTAAAAAAAAATTCCACAAGCAAACACCTAACATTAGCATCTTAGGCATAATTGTTGTGTTACTGAAATAACAGAAAGGCACCTGGTAAACAGTATTCATGCAAAATGAATTAGAATTAAACAACAACAAAAAAACAACCAACCAAACCCCACCCACTCCTGCATTTATAGCCTCCCTCTCTTCCTCCAGGGGAAAAGGAAAAAAAGAAAAAAAAAGAGTAAGGTTGAGTGACAAGAATTTTTTCAGTACTTCAAAAGCGAGTGCATGGAACACTTCTGTTCCATAACCTTCTGATGTGTTGCTCTCTGTTGTTGGAGCTGTTCACAATGCATACTTCCCTTCTGTCCTTCAGTCAGCTGAACTCATAAACAAAGAGCTTTAATTCAGAGTGGGAGGTATTAGACATAAAGAAGAGACATCTGTCACCTCCTGACTGGCAAGCAAGGTGGCACTGTCAGGAGTGCAGGCAGCAGGAGAAAGATGGCTGAAAATCGTTTGGATGTTAAGTTTAAGTCACTGTCATAACATTCAGAAGTCATCAGTAAAGTCAGATAACTAGGGCAGGATTCAGTGCTGTCTTCACACTCCAGCAAGCTGAAAAACCCTGGCAACTGATCACACAAGAGAGGCCAAATTCCAGAGGCAGCGGGGATGGGTAGCTGCACCCACTTTACCAGCAATATCAATCATGTGATGGTAGAGAAAAAAAAACCTCTGGAAATGGTGGAGGAATAAAAAGGAAATGTAAAAGAGCCTGTGCCTGGGACTCACAGTGGTGAAGGGTTAATGACTAGTTAAGGGGTACAGCAAAGCAACATTTCAAAAATACAGCATGTTTTTCCAGAAGAAAACAACATGCTTTTAGCAAGTTTCAAGCCTTTCCCTACGGTGATCTCAGTCCGTTCTTACTGTCCCTTGTCTGCTCGTGCACACAGTGATTCTTTTGCCCGATCATTAACTATAATGACAGCTTGGGCCAAACAGCGCCCACCGCAAAGGCCTTGTGGATGCCTGGAAACCCGACATCCCTTGCCATTTGCCCGCACCCCTTGCTTACAACTAGCCAACCCAATTCCGGCCCTTGCTTGCCCACACACGCACTCTTTTTACGACTGGGAGTCCTCGTACAAAACCCTTTCCAAGCCTCTAAGGAATGCTACCACACCCAGCGCCATCATCCAAGCCACCGCTGCCAGCCCTGAATAACTCGTGGTTTCTGGGATCTGACTCTCATCCTTTTAACTCTCTGGGGAGTATTTCGCACCTCGCACGAAACACTAAATCCAAACTTCAGTGTTTACAGAAAGAGGCAGACGCTCGGGACCCAGCCTTCCTCCCGCGGCCCCTCCTCCTCGCCGCTGGCTTTGCCCCGCCCCTGGCCGCAGAGAGTCCTGGTGGGCCTCTCCTGGCAGGCGCCGGGGGTGTCCCCGGGCGCCGTCGAGGCCGCGCTTGCCCGGCCCCACGTGAGGCCGCCCCGCCTCCCGCTGGAGCAGGCGGCGCTGGCGCGGCGGCCGCCGTTCCCGGAAAAGGAAAGGGAAGCGAAGGGGCGCGGCGCGGCCGGCGCGGGCGGGCGGCGGCGGTGGTGTGGCTCAGCCCGTCCCGGCGGCGGGAGAGGTAACCTCGAGCTTCTTTTTCTCCTCATCCCCCATCCCCTTCCCCGGCGGCCTCTCGTGGCGCGGTGTGTGCCGGGCCTGGGCCCCGCCGCAGCCGCGGGTGGCCGGGGCCGCCTCCGCCGGTGCGGGGTCGCAGTGGGGGCCGTGGGCGCTGAGCGGGCTCCCGCGGGTCCCAGCCACGGAGTGGGACAGGTTGGAGGGACCACGGTGCAGCGTCTGGTCCAGCCGCCCTGCTCCAGCAGGATCATCCCAGAGCACGTGGCACAGGACTGCGTCCAGATGGTTCTTGAATATGTCCAGTGAGGGAGACTCCACATCCTCTCCGGACAGTCTCTTCCAGAGTTCGGTTACCCGCACAGTAAAAGTTCTTCCTCACATTCTGGGGACACTCCCTGTGCATCAGTTTCTGCCCGTTGCCTGTTGTCCCGTTGCTGGGCACCGCCGAGAAGAGCCTGGATCCATCCTCTTGGCACTTCTCCTTCAGATACTTACGGATACTGACGAGGTCCCCTCGCAGCTGTCTCTTTCCAGCGGCGGTGTGGGGTTTTTCAGGCTGACTGTAGTATTTTTGGAAACGGAGGTTCTCCGTGCCTACCTGGAAAAGGGCTGAGGCAGCATAGCCCTGCGCACAGTCTCCATAGGAGTTAATTTGCAGCCCTCCTGGAGTATTTATGGAATGAAACACACAAACGTTCACACTTGTGAGCATCTGGTCCACAGCTATGGTGTGTCTGCCTGGTGACAGGAGCCGTGCGACACTAACGTTAAAACAAAGACAGAACGTGACAGGATAAAAACCCAAATTTTTGTGGAGTGCTGGAAACACTCGCCCAGCTGGTTTGCCAAAACCTCTGGGAAATCCAGTAATGAAAGGCTGGGAATTTCGATTTTTAAGCAGAAACATGTAATTTATGCTACTTATTCATTGCTAAGAGAGAAATTATAGGACTTCTTTTAAGCACTAGAAAACTCTAACCTAGAACTTCGTTGGTGCACCCTTGAGGGCTCTCCTTGTTTAGCCTGTATTGGTAGTGACTCAGGCAGAGCTAAACAAAGGCAAGCTGGCACCTGGGGAGGTGTTCATGGCCAGTGACCTCACTGTGGTATTCAGCTTCCTCTGTTGCCTGAGGCAACACATCTGGGAGAAGTGCTGAATGCGAAAGAAATTTAAATGTCTGTTGCTGCATTGATACTTTGAGCAGGTCTTGGTTTTGTTGGTTGTTGTGTTCTTTTTGTTTAAGCAAATTATGAATGTATGTTACAGAGGACGATGTGATCAGTTTTATGCAAACTGTTTAAATTTTCCTCTTTTTCCAGATTATTTTCACTACTGAAAAGGAACTGCAATGGAGAGTACAGTATCAGTTATTTTCTTTGTATCGTTTTCCATACTGCTGTGTAAAAGTTATCACCATGGAGTGGAGACAGCTACTGTTGTGCATACCTCAGAGCGAGCTTTTCCAGAAAAGACAGTGGGTGTTAATACTGACTTGGCAGGGCTAATACAGAAGTTGCACCTTCAAGAACTTTTTAATCGTTATGGAGAAAACAATTCTCTGTCAATTGATGGGTTTAGAAAACTGCTCCAGAACATCGGAATAGATAGAATGAAAAGGATTAAAATAAGCCACGATCACGATCATGACCACAGTCATGACCATCACGACCATGACCATGATCATCACTCTCATCGTAATCACATCTCGTTGAGTAAAAGCCCTGAGAAGACTGCTTGTCCAAACCATGAATCTGATGCCAGCAAAGACCACAGGAACAGCCACGCGAAGGAGCCTCACAAAGCCGAGAGCGTGGAACGCCAGCAGAACTTTGTGCGCAGTAAGAACACGGTTCATGAGATCACGGCGTCCGTCATCTCCGCTTCCACGGGCGGCCACGCCGAGTTCCAGAACGTGCAGCCTGGAGAAGTCAAGACGGTTGTTCGTGTGGCTCCGGCTGGCCCTGGTGCTGTTAATGTCACAGGGGGCCGCAATGCCACCTGGCTTGGTGCCAGCAGGGCAAACGAATCTCGTACTTCTCCCAAGGAATTGGAAAGAGGGAGTTACCTCTATTCTAAACTGAAAAAACAAAATGCTCAAGAGGTGAGGCCGATTCTGTTGTATTCTCAGGAATCCAGATCCACCAGGAATGTTGTCATGGCTTATTTTTCAGGTGCTTATTATTTGCCTGGGTGCAAGTTTTGTGGTGTAACAATACCCATAGCCAAACACATGGAAACAGTTTTCCTTGGAACTTAATATTTTGAGGGAATATGGTGTTATGTTCCCAAGCTCAGAGGAAAATTAAGTATAAATGTACACTTGGTTTAAGACATTTATGATTTATATATTTAAATGTTACTAAATACTTAACTGTTACTAAAACTGAAAAACATTTACAATTTTAAACTTGCCTTAAATCAGGAATCTCTTGTTTTCCTGTTAACGGATGAAAGTAAGGAATCTAGTTAAGGTACTGTGATTCTTGTCCAAGCTGTCTCACACTGTGATAGTGTAGAACCGTCCTCCTCTTACACCTTCCTCTCCCCATCTTACGATTGTATGTAGAAAACAACTCTACAAAAGATTGTGGCAAAATGTCACGTGTTACTTTAAAATAGTAAAAATTAGCACTGATAAAGAGTATAGTTGTGTTGTAGACATTGTGCTTAAACAGTCAGATCCTTTTCCATTAAAGGCTTTAAAAAAGCATGCGGGGTCTGAATATTTGCAGCCGTGCCAGGTAATTGTGAGTGGGTGGGGATGGCATGTGATGGTGGGTGCTGAATTCACAAGTTGGTGCTATGTTCTGTACTGTCAGAGCAGAAGTACTGCTGCTCTTTAAACCCACTGAGACTAAGGTTGCACAGTGGGGAGCTATTTACTGGCAGAAGTGTTTGTACAACATGCTCTGTACAAGACTTTTCTGCAGTAGTCACTGCTACAAAAAGGTATTTGACCTTGTTAATGCTTCCTTAGGTGGCCTTTAAAACTGACTGAAGAGTGTTAGGCTTTTTCTATTTATACAGCAAAACGTCTGACCCATTTGTGCTGAGAATCAGTTAATAATTACGTATCGTCTACCTGGACTCCCAAACCAGCTTTCTGGGACAGGATTTGGGTGGAAGTACATTTTTTCCTAAATGGATTTGTTACCAGTTTTTGAGTTGTGTTGATATAGCTGTTTTCATGTGGTGCCACTGCATTTCAATTAAGATGGGATGTTGCAGTTCTTTTAAGATGTATCGTGGTGTTTTGGTTCTGGTTAATCTTTAACATATCTCTTTCCACAGTGCTCCAATGCGTCCAAACTGATGCAGTCACATGGAATAGGCACTCAAGTATTGTTGACTGCTACAGAATTTAGTTATCTCTGTCCAGCTCTTATTAATCAGATTGATGGCAAATACTGCATAGTCCATGCTACTAGAGAAAAAGCTGAAACTCCTCCAAAAAGTTACTCTCTGGAAATAGGTAGGCTGAGATTTTTTTCGTAACATCGAAGCTCAATGGAAAAATGTTTATGTTGGTTATAAATCGTAGAAACCTATTTCATAGTTGTAAGAAGTGTCATTCTCTTTTGGCACTTCACCAAGACTAAGAGAGAAATCTGTGTGGCATACCTTTTGTTAACATCTGATTAATTGAGTGGTCAGGTGTGCTTGATAACAGAAATGTTAAACAAACAAAATCATGTACTGCTGTTACTTTCTGTTGTTACTATTTTTTTTTTTTTTTTACCAGCTTGGATTGGTGGCTTTATATCCATCTCCATCATCAGCTTTCTTTCCTTATTGGGTGTTATTTTGGTACCACTGATGAATCGAGTATTTTTCAAATTTCTTCTGAGTTTTCTTGTGGCATTGGCTGTGGGGACCTTGAGTGGAGATGCATTCTTGCACCTCCTTCCACATGTAAGTATTAGTTACTGTTTCATTCATTGTCTCAGAGCAGAGAACTTGGCAGCTGTATGTATTAGTGACAAATTCAATCCCTATTAGTTAATACCCATTTGGTGAGTCGTTTCTCAATGCTGTTACGCAGGTTGTTTGGTGGCAGGGTTTTCCATTTGGAACATCTGTATTACTCATTTCACAGTCCTTAAAAGTGCAAGAATTTCACAGCATTATCCCTCTTTCTATTTCCTGTTCTTAGTCATATGTGCTGCCATGTCCCTTTATTGTTCCTTGCATGCAAGAATTTTGCATAAATTTTCTTGGGTTTATTGTAGTGCTTCCTCTTTTTTTTCTTCCTCCCCCCACCCCCCAGTTTAATGCACTTCAGAGATAGTGGAAATTGCTTACTGTACACTTTAAATGTGAAATGGATAATCAACTATTTTTTGTTATAAGCCACTCATGTTGATGGCTTACCCACTGTGATTTTTTTCATTTTACCAGAATCCAGCATTTCTGAAGTCCTGGGGAAAATACTACTTGATTGATTTTGGAATGGCTGTTATGTAATAGGGACAATGAAATGTGAATATGGTTGCTAAATTTTTACCTTTATTGAAGTTCTTAAACAGGCATTCTTCCCCTCCCAAAAGTAACTTGTTCCAGCTTTCAAATAAGATACATGAAAGTGACTGCAGATTCTGTGGTGCTTTCCCAGTCCTGCCTGTAGTCCATCAGGTGGTTCTTTTTCCTTTCAGTTAATTTTGCATTTGCTGTGTGAGGTTATGTAAATCGAAGTGTGTGAATGAGATCTGCAAAAAGTTACTTTATTTCTGAACATACCAGTATCCAGCAAGGAGGGGAAAAATGTCAGACTTTCTTTAAAGAAGGAAATTACAGCCAACCTCCTTGTAAAAGAAGTTGTTTGACATCTGCGAGTTTTCTTAGATGGGAAACTAACTGGTGTGCTGGCTGTGACCACTGCTTAAAATGTGGTTTTCTTGATGGTGTCAGGAGTTTGTGTGGGGGCAGCTGTACACCTTGGATTAAGCAGTGTCCATGCAGCTTCAGTAAGTGTGTCAGTGCCAGGCCTGTTCTCAGTCCTTGCAATGTTTCTTCCTATCAACAAATTTCCAATCAATGGATTTCTTTGTAATTGTTTGAGTCTGTAAGCAGAGCCTTTGCCCCGTGAAAATTGTCAAGTCTGGACTCCAGACATGAGGAAAATGATGTGAAGAATACTTTCTGTGTTTCTTATGTTACAGTTCTTTTGAATATAATGACTTTCCCCTTTTGGTTCTCCCCTTAGTCTCATGGAAACCATCACCATCACCAGGAAAACCCTCTGCTTGATCAAAAAGGCTCTATGTACAAACACCTTGTTTCTCAAAGTACAGAGGAGAGCGCTTACCTGGATTCTACATGGAAAGGACTTACAGCACTTGGAGGCTTGTACTTCATGTTTCTAGTGGAGCATTTGATCACTTTAATAAAGCAATTTAAAGACAAGAAGAAAAAGGTAGGGGGACTATTACTTTAAAGCTCTATTGTATTGCATGCTCATTTCTGAAACCACATTATTAAAAAACCTTTCATGAATATCATATATCTTTCGATTTAATAGCAATGCCTGACTGGATTAGTGTTAGAATTTCATTCATATTGGGGACACATACACTTCTAAAATATGTGATAACATTTTTGTGTGGCCATTTTATTAAGGGCTCGTAACTATTTCCATAACCAGGCAATATAGTACAGGCTTTGACATCGCAGTGAATTGTGCAATAAGCAAATGTCCAATTGCATCTTTAGTTTCAGAGTGATTTATGATTTAAGAACTCACTTCATTACTGACTTCCTTCTGACCTCTTGAGACAATTATAACTATCTGAACTGGTTTTATTATTTTAATTCCAATTCTGGGTGCAATAAGTTTGCATTGTACAGTTACCGTACTGCTGTTGAGGAGGGCACTTGTACAGACAGATAAGGGTTGGCAGTAAGTGCTTACATAAATAAGCATCCAAGTACGCAGTAGAAAGTGATGTCATGGAATAGCATTCTATGTGGAAATGCAGTCTGTCAAGCCCCTTGCTGCTTTCCCTTCTCTCCCCCAAAAAGAGCAGTGCAGCTCTCAGATTGTTATGCTGGGTTTTATGTGTAAGATAAGTAACTGAATTTTGCAGGTCATAAGTGTTGATAACTTGCCACTTACTGGTAACAGTTTTTTAAAGACCAGTATAGCCAGGAATAAAGAATGATAGCAAAGTTTACTCAGTAAGAAAGATGAAGCAGAAGCTGGTGATATAATAGAATCATGGTGGTGTGATTGGAAGGTATCTTAAAGGTCATCTGGTTCCAACCAATCCTAAGCTTTGCTTGAAGAAAGTTAGTAAATACTAATTACTTAGTTTAAAACCAGCTAATTGCTAGGCTGCCTCAAAGACTGATAATCTCTGTTTAGTTTTCTTGTTTAATTGGTCATTAAGGCAACAGTCACAGAGCAGATGCCATGTAAGCTCTTTGATCATGGGAGGTTGTGTTGGTGTGGTTTATACGGAAGCTAAACTAACAGTGAGCCTTCCCTATCTCTAGTTAAATTTGTTTGACAGGAAGGAACATGAAGAGTTTCAAGCAAAGCAAGAATTTTGTCTCCTCACAGCCACAAGGAATGGATTTCCTGTTAGACTAATTATGCCCTCCTAAATACTGAGTCACTGATCATAAAGTGTTGTGATACAAACTTGTGTTAGCAAGGAGTAGAGATTTTGCTTGGTTTTCCTTCTGCACATTATAAAAAACCATTATATTGACATTTTGATAGAAAAGAATCAGCAGAATAAGTTACTCAGCATTTGATGTGTTTCGCTTCTCAGATGAAAACCTGCTTTTTTCTTGTGAAAAATGTAGCGCATTTATGTGTGTGGGTTGGTTTGTTTGTGGTGATTTTTTTGTTTTGTTTTGTTTTTTCTTCCCTCCTATGGAGACTGAGGAACCTTTGTCATCTTACTCTACCTAGTTCAGTTTTTAGTATTCTACACTCTTTGTACGGCTTCTGTGTTGTCCTCTTTCTGTGCAGGCTGCATAAATGTGAATGTAATGTTGCTCACGTATATCCTGAAAAATAAGTAAAATATTCATAACTGCAGTGTTTTCTTTTGGAATAAGAAAAAAAATGAAGATGATGGAGAAAGTAAGAAGTTTTCAGCGAATGAAGAAAAGTTGGATACAGATGATCGTGAGTCCCATTAATATCACACAGTTGTTATTTTGTGGCAGCACTGTTTAAAAAACACCTGACTGATGGCAGCTCATAGATCTGCTTCTTACTTTAGGTTGGATCACTGCCTATTTGAATTGTTTTCAAAACAGAACCAGTCTGTGCTGATATGTAGAGCACTAGCTCTATTTGCTGCTTTCCTTTAAAAAGGATCAGTGGAGTAGAAGTAGTGAATGCACAGTTTTGGAACCTTAAGTCTTTTAATTCTGGATTTAGCAGCAGAAGTTGAAGTCGTTCCATGAAGGTTGCAATACAGCTCTGCCTACTGACTTCTACACTTCTCTTTGGACTGCTAGATGTTATATGTATGACTCATTATTTAGATTTCTGGGTACCCTAAGTCTGGATTTTATTAGTTTGATTGATTATTTATTTATAAGGGTAATAATATAAAATTCTAGACAATACTTGAAGTTCAACGTTCAGAGTGCAAATGACCATGTGTCCCCAAGATCATGCTTTAAGCCAAAACTGATTGACTAGTTACTTGCTGGCTCTTGTTGCTAAAAGAGATGCTCAGTTTTTCAGAGTAATCTTATAACTAATGAAATGCTTGTCTGTAATGTAGAAAAAAAAAAGAATCGTATTTATTAATTTAATTGCAGGGGAAGAATTTATCAAGTTTCAGAAATTAGTTAAAATAACCAACTGTACTGTGCCAGCAATGTTTATATGAGGGTATTTCATAGTCTGTATTGATGACTTTATTTTTGAGTGTTTATTTTCCAGATGTTAAACTCAAGTGCCTGTATGTATTTTGAAATTATCTGTAACATAATCTTCTGTATCCTTTTTCTTCAGCCCTGAGATAAGTAAATGGCACATGCTTTTCAGATAGTTGGTTTTTCTGAAGAAATTGAACTAACAGTCTTCATGCTGTGAAACTGAGACTTTGGAGCCTTTTGCTGTTGTGTTTAAATTGCAATGGGTCTTAGATTAAAAGATTTTTTGCCTTTTGGGAAGCATTTGTGGCCATAATATAAGGGCTGCTTCAGCAGTAGGGGACAGAAGCTAGAAGTTTTCCTTATTTTGATCTCTTGGGAAGTATCTCTGAAATCTGAATAAGTTGTGGAAACCCTTCAAAAAAATCTTCTGGTGGAAGAAGTTGGATTATCAGTCTCAACTTCTAAACTTCTTTACTACTTCACATATTCAAACTGTTTATTGAATCTTTGCTTCCTAGGTGATTTTTAAAATGTGTAACATTTTACTCTGGGTTTTTGTAACAGGGCCTGAGGGCTATCTAGGGACAGACTCTCAAGATCCATCAACCTTCATTTCTCAGCAGCCAACTGTACAAGAGGAAGAAGAAGTGATGATAGCTCATTCTCATCGAGAGGAGGTTGACAATGAATATGTGTCCAGGGGCTGTAGAAACAAATGCCATTCTCACTTGCACGATACTCTAGGACAGACAGATCATCTTAGTCACCATCACCATGACTACCATCACATTCTGCATCACCATCATCATCAGAACCATCATCCCCACAGCCACAGTCAGCGCTACTCACGCGAAGAACTGAAGGACGCAGGGATAGCAACTCTGGCATGGATGGTGATCATGGGAGATGGACTGCACAATTTTAGTGATGGACTAGCAATTGGTAAGTGCTAACTTGGACGCTGCAGCTTTCCTGGATGTGAAAGCAGTGAAGTCTTCTAGCTGCCTCTTACCTCTGCTAGGGATGTAGCTAATTAGCAGAGGATCTTTGAAGCCTAAACTTTTTCCTCAGAGCATCACCTTAATGAGTAAGAAAAATCTCCAGCTTAACAACCTGGAGGTCAGTGATAAATGAAACAGAAATTATATGTTTGCAGCTGTATTTCTTTCGATTATCTATAAACTGGGCTTCATTTCCTATTTTTGAAGAGCTAGAGCTAACATTTCTCAAAACTAAAGCTAGGGTTATAAAAAATATTTGAGATTGGCTTTGTATTTCAGTGCCTGCAAGTGCTCAGCAATTTTTAAAATGTTAATTATTTTTATGGAAAGCTTGTAATTTTTCATCACATACAAAGTAACTGTGTTTTTTCACTTCAGTCAGGCCACTGGTATCATTGGCTTCTTCTTTTTGTCTTTCATCTTCTCTTGTTATGCAGCAAGGTCAGGTTCTATACTTGGCATATCCGGTTCTATACTTGGCATATCTGCCTGCCTGCCTGTACTGGGCCCTGGTTACACATCAGCGTTCCTCCAGAGCACTGGTGGATAGGGAGATGGGGCCCTGGCTTCAATCTGTTTTAGCCTGCAAATTTTATTTTCTGTTACAGTGGTCATACTATACTCAAAATCTTGTTCCTAAAGTTGAGCATAATAGTCCATTTTTTAAAAATTTGAACAGGTATAAACAGTTATTTTACTCATAAACAAAACATATATCTTTTTGTTCTTGATTAGTTCATGCCCCTGTTTTTTCCTTAATGTGTGTAGTTGCTCAGTCTTTTTTGATAATGCTTCAGTGAAAATACTTCTTTATCACAAAAATAGTAGATTGGTTATTTTGTTTCGGACTTCTGTCTGGGAGCTCAGGTTTGTCAACTCTCTCATGTTTTTCCTAGGAGGAGAATTAGACTACAGATATTTGGAATTTAAAAGGTCAAAATAAGTTACAAAAGTGAAGACAAATCAATAACCTTCAGTACTTATGCTAATCTTTCCTGATCTTGACTATTGTATTTAAGACTAATCTTTACAGGTACTGGATTTATTTCCAGGTTGTTTAGCATACTGGAGGCAGTTCAGCGCTATCAGTCTCTCTGTAGATTTTATTGTAGGAAAAAGTTCATTGGTGTTTGAAGAGGAAACACAATAATAACTATTTTCTCACAGCAATATTTGCAGTTGTTAAGATTCAGTCAATTCAAAGTATAATGTGAAAAGAGACTTCCTGATTTAATCTCATTTTTGATGAAAGTTGAAGCATGAAATGTAAATTTTTGAGCAGATCAGTAGTGAAAATGTGGTAGAAGGAAGATTTGCATACAAATGGCACACAGAATCAATTACCTCTTGGCATTAGGGAGATTTGGGAAGGAGCTATGACTTTATAGTTATGAAGGGAAAAGTATGAGAAAGGTTAATAAAGGCTTATTGAACAAGTGTGAGCAATAGCTTTCAGAAGTCCTGCTGTGTAGCTTGTTCAGGCTAATGGAAACATGGGTTTCTTTCAGTTCTGTATGTGCTTAAAAGTATTATGGGAAAACATCAATTTGATGGTGGTGTGAAAATGCCAGTGCTACTTGTGTAGTAGTTCATCTGTATTTTAAAGATGTGAAGCTTCTGTAAAGATAGCTTTAGCCAGCATAACCCTTCATTTAAGTTCATGTACTCCATGTGATTCGTTATTCATAAGTTTCATCAGTTACTTTTTCCCTCAAATCTGTTGTGCTAATTATGTAGGAACAAGATTTAAAAGTGCTTATTTTTTTTATTAAGATGTGGAACAGTTGCATCTGACTCACTTGTGCAAAAGGATCATCTGTGATTTGAACTTTTATGTGTAATTACAACTAAATAAGTAAAATGCAGAACACTATTTTTACACTGGTCTTGCATATGTATTTTTTTCTTTAGCTTTTGAGAGAAGTCATGTCTTAAAAGTTTATTTTAAGATACCAGTGATGCTATTATATCAGTGTCTTGAGAGGGGATAATGCCAGATATATTAATTTCATCTTCAGTTTTTTAACATTTCAGGATTTCTTTTTAGCAGTGACAAAATAAAAAGAGATATTCTTGCTATTTAAGCTTGTATTTTGATTACTTCTTACTTTTCCTCTCTGAACTTCATAAGAATTAAGTTTGCCATGGTCTTGTCTAAAGCTCTAGTGCTCTGTGTGTCACCTCAGCCCTTACTTTCTCCCCACTTTCCCCCAAATTTGCTGTTGGCGCCATCTGTTTTATCCAGATCATTAGTGAAGATACTGAAGAAAATGGGTTGCAGTCTTTGTCCTGGTGAGCTCTGCTTTTTACTCACCAGCCACCAGGCCCTGTTAGCCCAGCAGTCCATCACTGTGCAAGCCTGTATTTCCTCTTTGCCCAGATGAGACTGATGTAGGAGATAGTGTCAGAAATCCTACTAAAGTTAATCCTACTGTAGTTCTGTTACATTCACCATCTCTATGGTCAATTATCTCCTCAAGCTGGATTCAGCTTTTGCAGAGGGATTTTTAGAGGGTACTCAACGTGATCTTTTCAGGAACTGAGATGACAACGACCATTCCCGAGTCCTGTTCTTTGCCTTTCTCAAAGATGGGAATAATGTTATCCTTTTCCCAGAGTTCCACTGTGGCCTTCTCTAGCCATGGTTTTCCACACATGACAGACAGCAGCTTTTTAGTCACACTAGTAACTCTGTCAGTACCCTTAGGTGAGTCCCAACCTGGGATGCACCTGAGCATTTCCAGTTTTTTCTGCATTTCTCTGAACTGTTGCTTCTGTGGTTTGCTGTCTCTTTCTTTCTGGAGTGGAGCTGGGATCTGGCTTTGTTGACAAAGACTGAGATGAAGGCTGTGCTGGTGCTTTGCCTCTTGTTATGTCTACTGCTTATTTCCCTTCCTCATCTATCAGCAGACCCAAATTTTTCATGAACTCTGTTTCTCAGCTAACATTCTTGTAGAACTGTTTCTTGTTATCCTTTGTGTCTTGTTCTAGATCTAGCTGGGCTTTGATCTTCCTCCCTTTTGTTCCACTGCTTTTGACTTCCTTGTTGCCAGTTTTTGTTCCTATTTCTTGTGTGCTTCCTTTTTGAATCTGAATTTATTAGGACACATTGCTTAGCTGGGCACGTCTTCTGCGAGTGTTCCCACACAAATAGGCTTGTTTGTTCGTGCATCTCTGTGCTTTACAAACTGGCCACCCCTTTTGGGCACATTATCCCTTTTGACTGATTCCCTGGGCATTCTACACTGCAATTCCTCAAAAAAGTCAAAGTCTGCTTTGTTAAAGCCTAGAGTCCTAATTTTGTTTCTTCCTCTTCCAGCCTCCTCTTGTGTCCTGAACTCAGGTACCTCATGCTCACAAGATGGCATTTTTTGCTGTATTGCCATCAGTTTTTCCTTGTTTTTGAGCAGCAGGTCAGTTACAATGCTAATCCTGGTTGGCTTTTTTGTCATTTATAGTAGGAAACCATTACCAATACAATTAAGGAACATCCTGGTTTGTGTGCCCAGTATTGTTACCTCCACAGCTGAAAACTCTTGTGTGAATGGTGATGTCCTGTGTTCATAGGTAGGCTTATCCACCACCTTTTCTTGGTTGCATGATTCATAACCTTATTCCTAGTGTTATTTTGATGTTGGCCAAGAGACTAAATAGACACATGGAACCGCAGTTCGTACATTTGTACTGGAGCTCGCTGTGGTCAAGGAACCCCTTTATGTAGGTAGGCAGAAAAATCCCCAAAGTCAATTGTATTGTCTCTTTGTAGGCACTTGGTATCTATCTGTGATACACCAGAGAAGCTTTGGGGGTTTCTCCACAGCATCATTCAGGCAGTCTCTGGGCAACCAGTGAACTTCCTTGGGCAATAGGTCAGCAGGTCTGTCTCTGTCCTGCACAGGAGGGCATCTCCTATCCATAAAAAAAAAATCTTTCTTTTTGTACTGCTGGCCCTAATGTGATGTACTGAACTGCTGGGCAAGGCAGGACTCATTTATCCTCTCACTGCTGCCAGGGTCATGACCATGTTCTTCAGATCAGTAGCTGCAAGTGGGCACAGAAGGTTCTTCCTGTTGCCACGCTTGACTTTTTTCAGATGTTACCCATCTGAGAGTTCATGGTTCCTGCTTTGGTCCTGCCTTCCTCTTTGATCTGAGAGGCTTGGGCTCTTGCCTCTGTACAGCCTCTCCTGGAGACCCTCTCATGCTGTTTATCACTCATCCAAAGATGACTGCTCACCACTTCCTGCATCCTCTTCCTCGGATGCCACAGCACACATCCCAGACATAATGTTGCTGCTGTTGTCATCACTTCAGGGAGGAGCATCAGTCATTTCTTGCACATTAAGACCTGGGTAGCAGTGTCTCCCTCAAGAGTTAGGTCAGCCTGTAGTTTCCCCAGTGACAAGAAGGGATTGTCTCCAGTGGAGTCATTGCCCTTGTAGTGCTTCCTCTGGGAACAGTACTTCTGGGTCCCATGTGTGCCAGCCACTGTGACATGGCCTCGTGCCTCTTTGCTTGTTGGCAGCACCTTGTTTGCTGGCAGGCTCCTGGTAGCAGCTGAAGAGGAAGCTGGATGAGGCTCTGCACCCTTGGAGAGGCTCTCTATGCAGCTGGGGACCTGACATGCTGTGTGTGAGCTGTGGTTCAGCTCTGCAGCCCTGCAGTGTGCTGTGTTCTCCTGAGCTGCTGCCAAACAAGAAAAATGGCAGGCAACAAGAGGAGCAGAGAAGACATGAAAAATGAGGATTGTTGGACTAGTTTAAGAGTTTTTTGTGGGTTTGGGTTTTTTTTTTCTCTCCACCTAAAGTGTGGTAGTTACTTAAAAGCAAGCTGCCAAAAGTTGGTCTGTCACTGTTGATTTCATAGCCTCTCTTATTGTTGGCTTGACTTTCCTTTCTTAAAGTGTCTGACTTGTCAGGTGCAGTTGAGCTGCTTTCTTCCCTTTGTATATTAAAAAAAAAAAATTATTTTCTGACAGTATTTCCATTTATTACATTTTTGGGAAGGGTTGTGTTGTTGGAATGTATTTGGCTTCGTTCAGAAGTAACACAGTGAAATGTGGTTTCTTTAATAGTAGGATTCTTAAGTTTCAAAATGCTTCTTCAGAATCACAAACAACTGTTCAGTTAAAGTTGAAATGCTTCCACAAAAATAATTTTAGTGAAATATATGTCCTAATATGACACAAGCATGTGCAACAATGCTTCTGCACTTGATGTCTGAATATGCAGTAACATTTTGTTTGCTTTTTTTCCCTGTCTCTTCATAGGAGCAGCCTTTACTGAAGGGTTATCTAGTGGTTTAAGCACTTCTGTGGCTGTATTTTGCCATGAATTACCTCATGAGCTAGGTAAGAACCCAGCATTTCCATATGCTGTATGTGTATGTACTTATAGGTGCATGTGGGAGAACAAAATTTGATCAAAAAACTTCATCCTTGACAGGTTGTCTATTCAAAGGATACTTCTGATTTGCTTAAAGACTGTTTAACCATTTCTTAATTGAAGTAATCTTTTAAAACTTGAAATATTTCAGCTACTTTGTTTAAAACTGTCTCTTGCAGTTACTTGCAGCTTTTTCTGTCCCCTTTAGTTGTAGTTGTTATTCTCCTTATATATAACATAAGTTGTGAATTACAGAAGAACACATGACAGAATTTATTTTTCTCACAGCTCCCCTTAATTTTATTCTCGTGCTTGTGCTGCTAAAAGCAAGGTCACGATTAGTCAAAGTATGTTCTGCATAACATTTGCTGCTTTTTCATTAAGTCTTGCAAAGACTTGCTGTAGCTCTAAATTAAACTTGAAACTACTTAGAAATCTTTCTGAAAACAGTTTGTCTTTCAAGCTCAAGTGATTTAAATTCGTGTGCGGTCCCATGAGACATTATTGTCATGTCTTACAATCTGAGCTCAGTATTTGGCCCTTCTGAAGGGCAGCTGGTGAGAGCAGGGTGGATCTGCTTAGCTGAACTCGAGACGAAGCTGATCTTTCCAGTTGTCAAATCATTTCGGATGTGCAACTGGTGTTTATTTCTTAGCTGTCATGGTCACAGTCATACTTGGTGTATAGAAAGAAGAAAGAACAGTTTGCTTTCACCTTTTTTAAGGTTTAGTTCCCCAGAGGGTAGACCGTTCAGTTTCATTTAATGGAGCTTGTAAACCAGTATATGTAAACATTGAACCGTCTCTATATAAACAGTTTGATATACTTGTACAGTAATGTTATACAGAAATACATTAGGGTGGAGAAAACATACCTGATTTTATGGGTTGGGAGGAATTGAGTCTTGTTCGTATTAGTCGTGGAACTTGTATTAGTTACACATACTAAGTGTTGTTAGTTCAGATATACAAAGTAAATTAATGTTATGAATCTGGTAATTTTAGATGCAACTGTTTTGTTGGTTTGTGAAATAAGAAAAATATTTTAAAATTTAAATCATACTTCTTTAATCAAAATAGAAAACTTGATAGGAAATACCTTCTTTAACAGAGGAGATGAAGTGGCATAGGAATATTGAAACAATTGGGACTAGTTGAGGTTAGCTGGGATTAAAATTGTATCATTGTTAATGCTAAACAATGCTCGTAATATACCAGTTCATCTTAATTGCAATAGCTTGTAGGAAAAGCTGTTGTAACAAATTACTCAACTCAGCTTTGAAAATCACTTTTGTTTACCTTAACTGGAGATAACTTATAAAGAATCTGTTTTATTTTCAAATAATAAGCTTATATTACTCTTGTTTAGACAAAAATATGTTCTGAATTGCAGAAATCTGTTTCTGGCTGGTGGTCTATTATTCCTTTGAGTAAAAATAAGACATTAAGGATCATTTACAGAAATTAATAAAGAAATTATTTTAAATTTATAAAACAAATTAAAAGTACAAAGAGTAGTTACAGGATAATAAATTGAGTATGCAATTGAGTGGGAATATTTTATTTTAGAAACACTCATGCATATCAGGTACTGCAGCATTTTACAGAGGTGGTTTAAATGCAAACTGCTTGAGGATCTGAAGCCCTTAGAGACCATCCAAAGGAGGGGTACAAAGACGGTGAAGGGCCTTGAGGGGAAGCTGTGTGAGGAGTGGCTGAGGTCATTTGGTCTGTTCAGCCTGGAGGAGAGGAGACTGAGGACAGACCTCATTGCAGTCTGCAACTTCTCCTGAGAGGAAGAGGAGAGGCCGGCACTGATCTCTTCTGTCCTGTGACTTGTGACAGGACCCAAGGAAATGGCCTGAAGCTGTGTTGGGGAGGTTTAGGTTGGATATCAGGAAAAGGTTCTTCACCCAGCGGGTGTTTGGCTACTGGAACAGGCTCCCCAGGGCAGTGGTCACAGCACCAAGCCTGAGAGTTTGAGGAGTGTTTGGACAATGTTCTCAGGCATGTGGTGTGACTCTTGGGGTATCCTGTGCAGGGCCAGGAGTTGGACCTGATGATCCTTGTGGGTCATGTCCAAATCAGGATGTTCTGTAATTCAGCAAAAAGCTGCTTTTTTCAAAATTGCTATGACTTTAAGGTTATAAATTTAGAGTATTTGCTGCTGTGTTGTTGTTCATTTGCACCCTTTAATTTTTGGTCCCTCAGTGATTTCTGATTTTATGAAGGAAAAAAATAAGGCAAAAGCCAACATAAAAATAGCATAGTCATTTTGTAAGTAAGAAAACTGTAAGTGAGAAAACGCTGCAATACTTACCCGAGAATGAAAACTTTGAGGTTTTTTTTTTCCTGTTTTAGGAGATTTTGCTGTACTTCTCAAAGCTGGTATGACTGTCAAGCAAGCTGTGCTTTATAATGCTCTGTCAGCTATGCTGGCCTATCTTGGAATGGCAACTGGGATCCTTATTGGTCATTATGCAGACAACGTTTCAATGTGGATATTTGCACTTACTGCTGGCTTGTTCATGTACGTGGCTCTTGTGGATATGGTAAGTGACTACACCTATTTGAATTTTGTTTAACACAGCTTAAGAATTAATGCTTTGAAGTAACTGTTTATTTTGAAGGCATTTAATAACACTTTTGTGTTTGTTTAGGTACCTGAAATGCTCCACAATGATGCCAGTGACCATGGATGTAGCCGGTGGGGATACTTCCTGTTACAGAATGCTGGGATTCTCTTGGGTTTTGGGATAATGCTGCTTATCTCAGTGTTTGAACATAAGATTGTATTCAGCATAAACCTGTGATCTTGGTTGCCAGGAAGACAGTTTGGTGTTAAATTATAAGTGGTAGGGTTTTTTTCTATGAATTTCCTTGTGGAAAGGTACGTTTGATAAAGAGTAGATATTTTTATTGGTGTGCTTTGTTGTTGTGTGCTTCCCTCCCTTCTTGCCTGATAGAAAGGAACACTGTAAAGTTTGGGTTTTACTGGGTTTTTTTGTTTGGTTATTTTTGGTTGTGTCTTTTTTTTTTTACTTGGGATTTAGCATTGCTTATGGTACTGTGGAAAGTGGTACTTAGTAAAACACGGCTAAAGTGCCAAATCTGTATTGTTTATATTGTCTGTATTGTTTGGGGGTTAGGTTGTTTTTTTACTGAATTTATTTACTGTATGTAATTATATGTAATGTTTTTTACTTCAGTAGTTTTGTTGTTTTAAAGAGGTAAAACCACAGTGGTTTTTATTTTAGCACAATGTAGTGGTTTGGTCCAAAATACTCATTACTGTTTATCTGCTGTGAGATAAGAATTAGGAGAAATGCAAAGCAGGCACCAAACTTGAAAGAATATAAAGAAGTTTATTAACAGACCTAAAAGAGGGAAAAAAAAAAATTATACCACCTTCAGAACTCTCCTCCTCTCCCCACCTTCCTCCCTTCTCCCACTGACAATGTAAAAAGACAACCCTTAAGATGTTCAGTCTGTTTACCACTTCCATAATAACCTTGCTCAGTCCATTTAGAAAGAGAAGTCTCTTCTTGCTCGTGCTATGAAAGCATTATCACAACGAGACAGCCGCCCACTTCCAAATATTGTTCAGTCCATTTAGGAAGAGGAGTCTCTCTGCTCACATGTGAGTCCCTTCCCCTGACTTGCAGCTTTTCCCACAACTGCTTTCGAGGGTCCACTCTTGAAGTTTTTGGGGTACAATTTTAAGGTTGAGCCATTCAGAAACAAAAACAGAGGCCCTTCTCCTTCCCTGGGAGCGAAGGGTCTTCATCATCTTCATCTTTAGGACTATCTCTGGGAGCATCTCTAGGGACTGAGGTTTTCTCCTTTCCCGTTTGGAGCAAAAGTCCTCATCTGGTCCATCTCTCCCTGTCCAAACTTCTCATGAAATTACAGCTGCGTTGGCATCTGCCTATCTCAGCGCAGGTGCTTTTGCTTACGAGTTGAACACTCCACCCCCCCATATCTTCATGAAATTACAACAGGATACTCTGATATATCATAGCTTCACAACAGAATTTCAGCTTTAAGCATCTCCTCTCTCTCTTCCCTCAGGTTTTCAGCTCTTCACAGCAATAAAAGGGTTAATCTCACCTCGGCCTTGCAGCTTTGCAGCTGGAATGTTGAATTTTTCTTATCGAAGTGGAGAGGGGGGAGAGCCGAGCCGCTCCGGCTGCCCACGGCAAGGCAGTGGGGGGGTTCCACGGCTGGAACAGGTCCATGGCTCCAGGATGGCCGTGGCCCGGCCCGGCCTGGCCCAAGCAGGGCCTGGCTGGGCCCGCTGGCCCCCACACGGGGCCCGCAGCCACCTGTGCCAGCACCAGAAACGAGAGAGAGCTTGGAGGAGGGGGAGTTTGCCTATTCTTAAATGTGGATCACAGAGGTGATCACAACTTTAAGTGGCTTAGAGAATTGTCCATATTCAAACTGGCCAGCTGATAGGTTCTATCAGTTCCCAGAGGAAACTGTAAGCACCCCTTAGCAAGGACGTCCCTTCCGGGACTATGCTTGCTAACCTATGACACACAATTAAAATCAGTGGATACAAAGCACAGTGAACAAAGTAAAACAAGAACAAGACGTAATGGGTAACGTGTGTTTATTGGTAAAAACCCATTTCTTCTGCTTCCACCTGATATATATGTAAAGGCAGATGAGTCCACTCTATCCTTTGTGGTGTTGCTTTCTCTCAATAGGTTGTGGATTCCTGTGTCTTATTCCAGTTGGTTTCTACTCCAAACAACTTAATGTGAAACCATGTTCTAGGTGTTTACATCAAATGTTTTACTTGTTTCATCCCTTCTGATATGAGTTGCTCTTCACTGATTTCTCAAATCAGCAACAAAAGTCCAGCTCTTAAATTGCAAAAGCTTTAAGATATGTGAATTCCATCAAAAAGAGTTTAAAAGCAGTGCTGTATCCCACGTCACTGCCTGAAGTGACAAAGATGTATTAAAGCCTGTTTGATATCAAGGGGCGGAGTGCTACAGGCTGAGATAAACAGTCATTTCCTACAACAGCTTCCTGAAGTAAGGTGTTGATTTACTTTGGGAAAATGAGCTGAGTGGGAGAGCTGCCTAATTCTAGTTCAGTGTGATTGCACACAAACCTGTGCTGTTTAGTTCTTTGCAAGAACTAAAGCTGAGAAATCCAAAACAGCAAAATTTTTTTGGTAGCATATCAAGGGAAGCAGTGAGTTAAGGATAATAAGTGTATAAGTATGTAGTTTGAGCCTACAGTCTTAATATGTTTAACCACCCTGAATGTAACTGAAGGATGAAGGTTGAAAAAACCAATAGCCAAATAAATAAATTCTGCATTTGCAGGGAAGGTGAACATGTAAAAGTTGTTTAATGATGAATAAATAACAGAATTATGCTATCTTACTAGCTAGCTTTAAAAATTCCAGAAATAAAACAATTAGAACCTATTTCTGATCCACTGCTTCAAGTCATCACCTGAATAAAAAGCTGGAACAACAGAGAAATGTTTGATAATACTGTGTATGACAGGATAAAACAGTTTGTGGGTCTGTCATACAGTGGAAGCCAGGAACCATTCTATCACCTCAGAAATAGATGTTCTCAATTGAGAGAGTTGGGAGTTTTTTAGGAGTTGAGCAATGGGTACCACAGGAGTTTTTGCAGCCAGTGCAATATTAGCTTCTCCTCCTTCAGCCTTTCCTCAGGTTAGCAAGACTGATATTTACTCTTCTGCTCACAGTGATGAAATCCTGTTCTGCACCTTCTTTGAAGCCAGGGGTTGAGAAAGGTGTACTTCCTTCAGCTCTCCTAATGCATCCCTGTGTCCTAGCAGGCATTGTAGGGCATGGGTTTACCCATGGTGTGGGAAAACACCATAAATACAGTGCACTTCAGCCCATGGGGCTTCCACCTTCTGCACCGCACCCGACTGCTACCGTAATCAGGCATCCCTCTAGTCCTGGGAGATTTCAGGGTTGGGTTAGGGTTAGGGTAACCCCAACCCTAACTAATTTAACAATATGAAAAATGAATTGTCTTTAGACCATGTGAGCAGAAATGTCTCTACCCTGTACACAAGCATATTCCACCCATTTACTGCTCTTCAATCATTGATGGAGAAATGTCCATGACAGGCAGTTGTCCAGACTAATAACTGAGAAGACTATAGACTGAAACTTGCTGTAGTTTTGTATCAGCAGGATGACAAAAGGTTGGTTGTTTTTTTTGTTTTGAGTTGGTTTGTTTGTTTTGTTGTGTTTTTCTGTCAGCCTTATAAAGTTGAATCTGCATCTGTTGCAGTGTACTCATGTTGGAAATACTCATGGTTTGGCAAGCCAGTGGGGCAGAGCCTCTGAGTAGCCCTTTATTTTTATGTGTATATTTTTCTGCAGCAGTTTTTAATGTGCCTGGCTACTCTGGATAATAAATGGAAGTGTCTGCTTGGTGTATCCGTCTGTAGTGTAGTACAGACCTTAATTTTATATGCTGTTACAGCTGCCTTTAGTGCCTGTGCTAGATGCAGGTAAACTGAATAGGCAAACAGTGCTGGAATCAATTTTGTTTGGGTTTTTTTTTGGTAACATTCTTCTAATGGTTTGGGCCTGTATTTGTACAGAAAAGGTGTCATGTGTAGTTACTCTGTGCAGCAGGAGTCGGAGCAAAAAGGTGTGGAGGTTCTCAAGTTCTCACGTGCCTGGCCTATGGGGATCAGGTGCTGGTACGGTTTCTCTGCATCCTTTGTGCCTAAATGCGATGCCACGCGTGTTGTGGGAATGCAGCTCGTTTATATTTGTAGAAAACACAGCCCAGGCTGAAACGGAATTCAAAGGCTGAAATGGAATTCAGGGAGGCTCTGCTGCTGCCTGAACTGAGACACCAGTGCAGTTAAAATCTCTGTGGAAAAACTGGGGCGTTCTGTTTTCCACGAGCAGCAAACAAAAAGATGTTTTAATGAAATGTGGGTTGTTGGGGTTTTTTTTTAAATTTAAAGTACGTTTTTGGTGTGTATATATATGGTCACTGTAGCTGTTACTGTATTGCTGTGTGCTAGAGAAAATAAACCACTGAACCAAACCGGAGGCGTTCGAGCGTTTTTTCTCAGTGAGGGAGCGTTTTCCTCGCTGCTGGAGATACGGCGGAAGATGTTACAGCTTTCGTTTACCTTCTCGAGGGAGAGTAAAAAAAAAAGGTAACACTTTATTTCCGTGGGGTTTCCCGTGCCGAGGCGGGGCGAGGGCCGGGCTGGGGCCGCCCCTGCAGAGCCGCCCTGCCGCCGTCATCGCTCGGCGCCGGCGGGCCGGGCCGGGCCGGGCCGGGCCGGGCATGGCTGAGGGGGCGGCGGGGCCGGGCGGCGCCGAGCGGTACTTCACACGCTGGTACAAGCCAGGTACCGCGGGGGGCCGGGGCCGGGCCGCGCCGGAACGGCGGCGGGGCCATGACTCCTCTTTGTGCCTTTCTTGTAGACGTGAAGGGGCGGCCGTGCGAGGACTTCTGCGTGCTGCAGCACTCCAACAGGCGAGTGGCCGGCGGGGATCGGGGTCCGCCGCTGCCTGCTGGGCGCCGGCGCTCGGGAAGCCTCGGGCTGCCTTCGGCCAGGGCCCCGGCCCTCGCCCTGCACCCGGAGGGAGCGGCGGTGGCTGCAGCGGCCGGGACATGGACAGGGCTGGCCTGGGACACAGCGCCAGGCGAGCCTGCGTTGTCCGGGAAGGTGGGAGGATGGGAGAGCGACAGATCGGCCTCCCCAGCCTTTAATTATTGCTCCAATGAGAAACAGTGGGGCTTGGACTCTCACTCCCGACACCCTCCCTCACCCCCCGTACTGCTCAGCAGTGTCCGTAGTGCTTCCCTCGCTCCCTGCACCCTCACCTGCTGGAAGGGCCACGTGCAGCCTCCCTAGGGCTGTTCATGGAAAGACTGGACGTGGCGCTCAGTGCCATGCTCTAGTTGACACGGTGGTGTTCGGGCATAGGCTGGACTCGATCTCAGAGGTCTTTTCCAACCTATTTGATTCTGTGATCATCAGTAGCAGAAGAGCAACGTTCCAAAAGGCTTTTCCCTAATAACATTTTGAAGGAGTCTGTTTAACTTGATTTCTAACTCCTTCAGTTTGAACGAACATTCAGCTTTTTCTCGATAAAACGTAATTGCTTTTCCTTGTATATTTCTGCACTCATGGATGATGAAGGCAAGATAGGAAAATGTCTTGCTTCTGCTTGGATGTATCCAGTTATTTGGAGTAAATCAACCTGTAGCCGATGTGGAGTCTCATTCCATACCTTACCTCCCCCTCCGGCAGCCTGTTAGGGCATTTGGGAGCCTTTCTGGGGCGTTTGGTCCCAGAGGGAAGAACAGAGCCTAATTACTGTCCGCACAAAACCAGGCAGGGCCAGTGGTTCACGTGTTGAGGGAAGGTGAGGCAGCATTTGTGTTCCCAGTGAGTTGCCTGCTCTAAGAATTCAGCGTAATAAGAAGGGCGTGCTTGGCACAGGGCAGAAGCGTCACCTTGCTGCAGCCTTGGGAGCTGGAGCTCCTCTGTGGCTGTCCCCTGCAGTTCTTCCTCACTCTTTCAAAAGGGAAACCAGAGTACCTGCAAATAACAGGTGTGACAGTAACAGCAAGAAAGGACACCCTTGCATTTGTACTGAATACTAAATATGAGGTTACTAATCTCAGGTGTCTGGTAGAAACAATAGTTTAAATGCTGTTGATTTGTTCAGTTGTCTATGAAGACTGTTTTGCACCTTTGAATTCTGAAATACCAGGACCCTTGGATCCCACAGCAGCTTAGCCAGATGTTCTGTGAAGTATTTTGCCATTGTTATGTATGGGGCTGTGGCTCGGTTTGCTGTTTCTAGGCAGTGTAAAGTTGTTTCTTGATTTTTTGTTTTGCCAGGTCTCAGCTCCATTAGATGACAGCTCAAACAGATAATCTGTCATCTTCCCCTTAGAAGGAGGCTGGGGTGAAGGGAGGTAGCTTTGCTGCTAGGACATGCTGGATGCATTCACCAGGATCCAGCTCCCTCTTGTGGGAGCTGCGCAGCCAGAACTCCCCAGAAGGAGTGTGGGGAGATGGATACAGCATCCACAGGAAGAGATTTGGTTCCATACCCTGTTTTTTAGTGCAGTCACTGTTCTGTTAGTTTTGGTCCTTGCTCTAGGTTTTATACTCTCAAACAAAATAGATTCCTTTCTCTTCACTTACTTGCAAGTTCATGCTTGTGAACTTAGGCATAGTTCTAGGCCAGGCAGGCCTAGTCTCTTCAGCTGGGCTTGTCTCAAACTGTCCAGTTCCATGGCAAGAAATAACCCTCCTTTAGAAAAAAATGAAATGCAAGCAGCAAGTTAACTAAGGCCCAGATCACTGAAGGATTCATCAGCTGTAACTGTTCACCACAAAAGGCCTTTAGCTGTTGAGAAACACTGCTTTGTGTTACATTTTGTGACAAGTGCTCTGTGCTTTACTTGTTTGTCCTACGATGAGTACCTACTTCAGTTACTGGCTGAAATGAACCAACCATGCTCCCATGGGGTACAACAAGAGAGAGAACAGCACTGGCTCATTAAAAATCAGTGGTTCTGTTTCAGTAAGAAGTGTAGGGCTTTTAACAATCCAGTCTGGTATCTCAAAATGAAGTATTTTCAATGGCAGCGGCTTTTGGTCAGAAAGCCATTTCCATTCAGTTTGGTACAGCAGCTATCAAATAAGATAGGCAGAGAAGGTTGTGGAACTTGCTTAGAGCACAAAGGAGTGTGGCTTCTTAAAAGTACAGTGGAATAACTGACTTTTTTTTTTCTTTTGCAGAATCTGTGTCATCACCTTGGCAGAAGCCCACCCTCTTCTTCAAAGTGGGAAAACAATTAAAAACATTAATTACCAAATCAGTGCAAACTGTAGCAGACTTCAGAATAAGGTCTCTGGGAAGTCAAAAAGGGTATGGCTTTTTGCTTTGTTTTTATTTTAATCTCTCACTGTGCCTGAGATCTTTCTTTCCTTTCTTGGATAGAAACCCAGCAGGTAACTTTTGTGTTTTTTTAAACCAGCCCCTCTGCAGCTGAAGAATTTAGACTTCCTCAAGAGGTGCCTGTCTCCCTGTCCCAGCCAGGGTCTTGCAGTGCTCCTACAGCACTGGTGGTTTCCAGTGTTGCTCAAACCCACTCACTTCCAGTAATTTTTTTGGTAGTGTACAGAGGGACATAAACATCCCTGAAATGATAAAAATTTGTTTCCAAGAAGCTGCAAAGGATTTGGAGACTACTGTTTTTTTCAAGCAGATCCAGATAGCAGATGGGCCAGTTCAGTGTGGTGGGTTTTTGAAAGTGCCGTTTAACTTGCTTACACCGAAATCAATGGTGCTGTTCCTCTCCTCTCGCCCCTGATTTTAGTCTCATCAAAATTCGAGTCTGCTAGTCTGCAGAAAACTTAATTATGACTAAATCTGTAAGCTTGTAGCAAGCTTCTGTTTGATTTGTGCACATAACTAAGTTGGCATCGCCCCTTCTGTAGGGAAGCACAGCTCTGGAACTTGCACTGACCTGTAACTATCACACATCCTTCCTTTTGGACATTACTGACGGTAATACTTTCACAAACCCTGTGTAATTAAAACTACATACACATTTATTTATTTTCCAAATGCAGGGAGCTCAGTTTTTAACAGAACTTGCCCCTCTGTGCAGGATATCTTCATCAGATGGAGAGGAATACACCATTTACAGGTAAGGTTTTTCCATTTTTCTTCTTACCTTGACATACCACACACATCTACTGAATCTAAACACTTTTGCAGTTGCATACGAGGGCGGCTGATCGAAGTGAATGAGAACATTCTTAGTAATCCTGCTCTTCTGCAAGAAAAGGTAAGACATTTTCTTGTTCTTTTATTTTCCAGCTTTTATTTCACTGCTAACTTCAGGCTTGCTTTTTTAGCCATCAACTGAGGGGTACATTGCAGTGGTTCTACCCAAATTTGAAGAAAGCAAGAGTATAACTCAGGGACTTCTGACGCAGAAGGAGTACGAAGAAGTTTTGTTGCAACGCCGCAGTTCTGCTTCATGAAATCAATTCTACACTCCCTGTCTGTATTTAATTATAAATAAGTGACTTTTATTGTACACTGTGAGTTTTGTAGTATTGAAAAGACCCAGTGCCAGTTTTTAAAAGTGGAACTAAACTGCTTGATTCATAAAAGAATAAACCAGTTCAAATAGTTTGTATATTAAAATTTCTGTAAAAACTTGATGTAAAATTTTTCTTTTTCTCTGAATTCTAGCTCTACAGGTTTTTAAATAAGCTCAGAATGACATGTTGGAGATTATTTGTGTTCCACAATCAGCTTTGCTTCTGCTTAATGCTAGCATAGTATATATAGAAAAATCATAGCATTTGGCTATCATGTAATTTAGCTTAACTAATACAATATGGAGTTTGACACAGGTGAATGGAAAATAAAACTGCAGCAAAAGCCTCTGTACAAAGAGCAGCTAAACTTGAAAATATGTATTTCACACCAAGTTGTATTTTCATGGTATCCTGAAGTCAAATAATGCCCTTTGTACAGAATTTTGTAATAATCAGTGTCTACGTTCTTCAATTTTAAATGGCATAGTATCAAGTCTGCATAATACTTCAGTGGTTCTACAGGCAACTCAAATTCTGCTCAGTAAGTTTTAATAAAAAAGCAACAACTGCCATCTACAAATAGGCTAAAAGAAAAGGGTTTGAGTCAAGACTATTAATCACTTAGAAATACACTTTTGTAGAGATGAATCATGTCATCAAGATTAAAATTCAGGGGTGCAGCTATTTAAAGAGGTTTTTTTTTTCCTAGGACTACTTCATTGCAGGCATAACTTGTAACTTAAGGTAACAATTCAGTGCTTCAGGCCACAGCCTTTCAGACTATATTCCTGATTCCACTTTATCAAATATATAGACCGAAATAGGCCAGAGATGAGTTTACAGACTTCAACAGTAGTGTTACATATAGCGTATGCAGCACAGGGGTCTTTACATAAAATGTCTATTAGCAGCATCTTTGGGTTGACACATCCATTAAGACATTCATAAGCATTAATTACAAAATGGGTATCAATAGTGAGCACAGGAAAGGCATTCACATTATAAAAATACAGAACATTTAGACCAGCTGGTGTTTTAATGGCTAAGTCACGGGACATCTATTAGATGTGACAAAAGGTCAACAGTTTTATATCAAATTAACCTGGCTTGACTTTCCACAAATGAAAGCAATATTGAAACTTCAGCAAGTGTTATTTTCAAATGGGAATTCCTGCATTTCTCAGTGCTATGATTACTTGCTCTCTAAAAACGTCATGTTTGTTACATGATTTTCTAAAGACTTGATGCCAAATGTGTCCACTCTTCTTTCTGGAGTACGTGCATTTGTACCAGTTCGTAATCTGTCTTCTTTCCATGGTGGAGCAGGCTTAAGACAACCATTTCCTGCTTTATTCTGTGTATATATATAAGAAAGATGTCTTAAAAAAACCCAACCCAACCAAGCAAACACCCAGACTTTAAAACAGTCCGGATAAACCAAGTACTCACCTTTCTCAGTAATTTGCAGCAAAGTGGAAGAAGTTGGCATAGCAGAGTCATCACATTCCTTGTTTTCAGAATGCATGCATCAACCTAATCAAGACATTTAATAGAGGAGTAATACCACTCAATTCTTGTGTTAGACAGTTGTTTTTGGCATGAGATGGTGATCTGCTTCGAGCTGGGTTAAGTAATACTTGTCCTTCTGAAATATCTCCTAATCAAATGGGTTTGCCTACATTTTTTTCTTAGTTTCTCTGTATAGTACATGTAAAACAAGAGCATCCCTTCTGTTAAGCACAACTTGAGCTATGATGCAGACACATCCCAAGAGAATGAACTACTAGTACTACTATATTAAATAGTAATAGAAGTCTCTTGGAAAGGAGTTCTTACCATCTAAGTATGAATCATCCCAATTCCTCATGGTTTTCCTTTTGTTTTATGTCTAGCCAGTATGATTTAGAAAGCCATGCATCATCTAAGCCTTAGTTCAATGTTACACTAAAAGTTATCTTAAATCTTAACACTCAGCCCAGGTAACTTAGCCTGAGTCCTCAAACATTAATTTGAGAAGCTGTAATTGCTATGTACTGATACATTACTGTATAAACAGAGTGGAGTTCCCATTTAATTTAGAGAGGGTGAAACAAACCACGCAGTAGCCCCAAGGGGCTCAGTTTCGCTTGCATGCTTTAGCCAGTTTCAGACCCTGCTGTAAAACTGAAACACCTTTTCCACAGCCAACTGGAAACAAACATCCAGGTGCATGGAAATGGTCTTGCTCACACTGATCACTGCTGGCTCAGGGATACTGATCCCCTCTGATCATTGCACGTCTACTTCTTGTGTTAACAGTTTGGAAACTTCCATGGCAGCTGTCTATGTAGTTATTTGTAGCAAATACGAGTATCAGAAAAAAATCTGGGCAGTCCAGGGTAGATGCTACCTACTGAGAGGCAAATGTGTTTCAGTAGTGGAGTTGGGGGTTTGGAATTTGTTACATTTATGTTAAGCATCAGTAACAATAATAACAGTAATTATTACAGTGGTGGAAATACATATTACCTCCCATTAAAATTCTGATCCCTGAAGTCCATGTTGAGGTATACCTAATTACAGTTCCCGTTTATCCGAATGGAATTCTAGTGGATACTACTGCAAACTAGCCCCATATTTTAACTGGAGCATAAATTAGTATATTACTTTATTTCAAAACAAGTTAGGTGTTACTTTGAGAAATATAAATAATTTTTACCTTACCTTTGTAAATGTAGCACTTTTACCCTGAGCAGAAGCTTTAGCTGTTATCTGGAGCTGCTTGCACATAGAGATGAGTTTTTCAGCCTCCAACAGAAGCAAAGGCTTGTCATCATTGTGCACCTGAAACGTGGTTCAGGAAGACAACACAACTCTGCGTTAAAGACTTCAGCATTAGGTTAAGGGCAAAGACAGCACAACCAACTGTTAATCAGTGTATCACTGGAGTAATAAGATACATCACCTGATCAGAAAGAGCATGAAGAGCTGAAGCAAGCTTTGTGCCCTCTGTGGCAAAAATCTGAAAGGGGGAGAAATCATGTAACAAAATGAACCACAACAGAAGATGAGGCTTTTCCCCTCCTGTTTTAATAGTGTACTTTTAAGTAAAAAGGTAGCAGGAAATACTTGTAATAATTGTATAATTATAAAAATTATATAAATCTATAATTCACAAGTCAGCAGTTTGTAGTGACTCCTGAAATAACAAGCTTCACTACAAACTGCCATCCCGCAGATAAGCAGAGTTTAAAGGCTTTTCCTTTACATATAAAAAAACCTCCAACTTCCAATTATTTTTTTTTCACTGTGGCAGCTCACAAATGTTTTGTGGGTGGCTGACACCTGCCCTGCTTGTTTATTGGCCTTTCAAAGGTAACCAGTCTCCTGTTACACACAGGCATGCATCCTGGAAATAGCATCCCACATTCCTTCACTTGGGCCCTTGTCTTCTGTTTGCATTGTGCAAATTTTTATATCTTCTTTCTTTCCCATGAAAATCCTGCTGCTCAGACTAGGATTTAGTATCTGTTAACACTACCAGGGACCAAGTCAAGTGACACAACAAACACTACAAATGTGTTGAAGTCCACTGTATTTGCCATAATGCCAGTTTGCTATCCCTCCTCCTAGCTGGAATCTATCCATGTAATGAATTCTGTCTGAAGCTACGACTGGAACACTGTGAAGTTCACTTTCAGAGTATGTACCAGAGTTAGGCTGCTCAAAATCTACAGCTGCCAGTCAATTCATGGTACACTGTACTTATGTGTAAGGAATCAGACACTGAAGTTCCAATTTGGCTTCACTTGGAGTGTCTACGTCCTGTTTTGTTAAATATACATTACCTCTGCCTGATGAAATAAATCTTGAGTAGTTTTCAGAAGTCCTTCTCCTCTGTGGGAAATAACAAAAGCAGAAGATATGCCATTTATAGACTGCAGATTATTTTGCCTGCTACTTACAAAAATTATAGTCTCACCACTGAACATTTTATAGTTCACACCACTGAACTGTAAACATCAGTCTTTTAGAAGATGCTAGACACAACAATAACTACGTACAGGAACTGCATTAAAAAATATTGCACAAACACCTCAGTAGCTACAGCATTCTTGGGGAATTAACAATGGTTCAGTTCTCACAAGCTGAACAAGAATAGAAATCCACGTCTCTGGCATACTGAGTATTACTGGACTAGCAGGTAACAAAAAAATCTCAACTCTGGTAAAAAAAACCCAAGCAAACCTAAATTCTTCAAGTAAGAAAGCTGACATTGCACAGACAAGTTTCAGAACAACACTTTTCAGTGTAGCAAAGATCAGTAACTCTCATCTACAGTTACATCTCACCTACAGGTACATACTTGTGCTTTAATTCCTTTAATTTTCAAAGTATTTATGAACATACTTCTTAAAATGTTTTCTGTACCCAAGAGATATTTAAATAGATGCCCTCCAACAAAACAAGTGTTAAGCCCTTTAAAAATAAAGGGGGTTTAAAATTAGGGGGTTTTTAAACAGCTTAGAATTTCACAAAAATTTATAAAGCCTAAGGACAGAATCAAGTTCCTTTCTCAATGGGTTCCAACTATTATGTTCTTTAAATGAAAATTTGTTTTTTCTAACAAACACTGTTAATGCTCTTTTTCCCACCAAAATTTGCCGTGTGCACTGTAATTACCTGGTAAACAAATACATGGAGTAGGCCATACTTGACATGCCTTGCCCATGTTGCACAATCTCATTCTCCTGATCCTCCCATTTCTCAGTCTCAGAATCCACATCAGATGTTAGCAGATGCAATTCTAATCCAAGTTTTGCAATTTTCGCCTGTTCCTGTAAATGGTAACCATATTTATGGCACTTAAAAACACATTCTTCTGATAAGATAAAAAAATGAAAGTTTTTTTTACTAAAATGACGGTATCTTACCTCAGTATCTAGTTTGACTGGCTTTAATGTTTTCAGATTTGAATTATGCTTCTGTTTCAAACAAAAAATAATATTTTTAAATAATAGGAATTGATAATCATTTTACTAGTAAATCTTAAAGAGGTAGCTCTATATTCAGAGAAAGACTTTGCAGGAGAGTTCCAGACGTTCAAACGAACTTCTCAGCAGAAACTGAGAACCTCTTCTGATCTGTCTGTCCTGAAATGGCAGGTGCAGATGCCCCAAAATTTCAAAGACAAGACCTCTTCCACAGTTCTCAGGCTCCACTTCCTAATGCAGTACAGTCTCTTCCCTTTACCCTGTAAATCCTCAGTAACAGTCAGGACTAAACAGTCTTAACCAAGTAGTCCTGCACTGATTTTTTCTATCACTGATGATACTGATATAAGAAGGACGCTGAGTTGGCTAACAGCAAGCTGATGTGGGCTACAACCCATACAAATGCTGCTGTGAGGAGGCAGCCCATGATGCTGTGTCACTTTGTAGAGGCAGCTGTAAACAAATATTGACACTTTGATCTTTTCACGGGTTTCCTTCTTTTATTTAAATCATGAACTATCCAAGATACCAGTCTAGCTGCAAGCCAAATATTGGCTCACATGAAACAATAATTAGTGGTACTGATGTGAGTGGAGTACCTGGTAAGGCAGTACTTGCCAACTGCATGACACACTTATGCAGTAATACTTTACTTATTTCACATTAATTTGCCATTCTTGGCTTTAATTTTGTGTATTGGTGCTGTCACTGTGCAAAGACAGCAAAATCACCAGATGTGGGAGGCACAGTCCACGTTCACAAACCACTGGAATGGCAAGTACAAAGTTGGTGTCGTAACTTGGAGAGGTGTGAGGCACAGGAGGAAGCTGGATGATCTCAGTGCCTGACTGAGAGCCTTGTCTGAGACTCTGAAAAAAGCTGCTGCTATTCATTAGTGGAAGTACTTGGGCAAATTAGGCTTAGTAATGCCTGCAGGGGAAAAAATAAACAAGAAGCAACACTGTTCATTGTGAACAGCATCAGCAATGAGATTCAGGTACCATCTCCATCTCTCACTTCAAGAGTCTGAGCAAAAAGTACTCATACTGAAGTTCCTAGTGTAATTCGGTGCTCAGTTTAGCTTTCATGCAATTTCTCTTTCCCCATCCCAAAATGTTTAAATATTCTGAATCTTATGAATGTCTACCCAGATTAGACACTGTAATTCTGCCTATGTATTAGAAATGCTGATCTCATATTGAAAGATTTAGCACAAAGGGTAAGAACTGATACTCCTAATTGTGATTTATATTGCATATTAGAGATGCAATTTAAGAAATGCTGTTTTTAAGATAGTGTCTTAAAAGAAGAAAGGAAGACAAAACCAAACTAGATTTGCTTGTAAACACAAACTTTGGTCTAGAAGGTATGGCAATTATTTAAGCTGCACAGTGAAGGGTATTCAAGAAAACCAGCACTGGTTACAACAAATAAGTTTTTAGATTCACAAATAACTAAAGAAAGCGCCGAATGTTTTTGCAGTTTTCTCCACTCTAGTGTTCACTTGCATTATTTCAATAGTACTATTGTTCAAAGTCAGATCAGTAGACAGGTTATTCTGCTTTAAAAACATGCTTTGACACTAAATACTACAGAGAAAAAATATACCCATGCATTAAGTGCACACGTGAATCATCACTGCTGTTCTGGTCCTCATCTACAGCATGGTTTAGGGTGCCACTCATTACCAGCAAACAGCACAGTGGCAATTAAGCAGATGTAACAAAATATGTAATCTAATTAGATCGGCAGGAACAGTGTGGCCTCTGTGCAGGGACAGCGTGGGCGTCAGCCAGGCACAGCAGATCTGTGGTGACAGTAGGGGGAGGAAAGGCTTTGCTGAGAGGAACAGCACTGGGAAGAGAGGCAGTTCCAAAGCTCAGAGAATCAGTTAGGCAAAGAAATTACTCTGTGAAGAAACTCTGGTGTCCTGTGGATGCAATCTACATTTCCCATCTACGTTCAAACTGTGTATTTGTAACTCTTCACAATGGTAAGTATCCTGCAAAACTCAAAAAGAAGGCAGCAACCTTTCAAACAATAACAAAACAGAACTGTTTAAATGCTGGGCACAATGTTTTATTGAAGTTATTTTAAAAAACATACAAATCCATAAGTGGGACTCTGACTTCAAACATATAATCTCTAAATTATAAAGTCCAGAATCTATGTGCCTTAGTCAAACTGGTAAGGGACAGAAACCCTATCAAAAGTTTCAAATATTTAGTTTCATAACTGTGAAATTCACCCATTCTCATGTAGCCTAACATATTCAATTTAAATCTGTAGATTGGATTTATAAAGCTTTTTTATAAAGATTGCATTTATAAAGCTTTTCTCTTTTCATTTAGGGTAAGAAGTTGTATTGTGTTTGAAGCCGTAGAATAGCACAACAGAAGACATGGAGACAGGATACCATTTCAAATCCGAATTCCTCAACAGTACAGGTTAAGGAAAGAAAGCAAGGAGAGAAAGAAACAAGCTAGAGCTTACTGTAGTGCTTGAGATAATTTCTTCCCTTTTTCCTACCCATGAAAAGATTCAGTTCATAGCAAGTGAATTAAATGACTGATTACATGACACTAACAAGGTTTAGGAGGCTTCCTAACACACAGACACTCTCAGAAACAGTGTAATATCAATTATAATCAGCTAAGGATATTAAATACCTCACACCTAAAAACTGGGTATTTAGTGTAACTTTTTTCTCTACATTAAACACACTTAAGATCAAAGAAGGAAACAAGAACCCATTATTTAAAGAGCCTTCAACAGGCTCAAACATGACCCTTTGTTCAAATAGGTTAACTCAGTCTACAATGTTAAGTCTTAGTAATATGATTTATTTTTTCTTTTAGTTTTCAGTATATTGCAGCATATTCCTACTGTTTTAATAGCAACAATGCAGTTTTTTATTATATGGCATGACAGTAGAGTACATGGTAAAAAATTAATGAACAGGAGTTAAAGTTTATGTACAATCTAAGTGATTAAAGCACATTACAAAACTAGTTACCTTAGTCTTCAGTCTGTTTATTATTCATTTAATAAACTGACAAACTTTGATATTTTACTGTCAGCCAACCAGTCAGGATGCATGTTACCAAGATAGTGCCATGTCCCCATCAAGTTGTGACAGGGAAAGAAGTCAAACAGAGAACAGCAGATACAAAATAAACACAACAAACCCAAAAGCAACTTACCCCTGGTCTGGGCAGTGATAGGTAGACACGCTTCTCTCCTATGAAGAACACACAGGTTTATACCAAAATTTGTATGCAGATTTTAATCAGTGGGATCAAATGCCTTCACTTAAATTGCAGTACTATAAAAGCAAATTACTTACCTGCCATTCCTCCTCTCTGAATACTGCGGAAGATCTGTCTCCTGTTCAGAGACAGGCCAAGAGCCCTGTACTGCTCAGATTTTAGCTCCCAGCAACTGGCAATTAAGAAACCTTCTATGAACAATTTCTTTCAGTAATATTTGTAGTCCCCTGCATGTATTTCACAAGGAAGTAAAGCAACTCTCTCCAATGACTCACTAGCTACATGCACTCATTTTGTCTCAAAATAACATAAAATTGCAGCTCCGTGTATGGCTTTTCTTGGCATGGGTTGGATGGTCTGAAATTTGGAATTAGACAGCACCACTAGTGAGAAATACCTAGGCAGGTTTTCCTAAGTAATGCAAGTAAAACTCTCATGTTGTACTGTACTATACATATCGCATGTGTGCTGTATTTTATCAAGAAGAAAGTTCTACAGTATTTTACACACTTATTGAATTGTTTGTTGTATTGCCAGGAGCCCACAATATTCCAAGTATGAGCAAAACAAATTAAGAAAGAAAAAAATCCTTTTTGGGTGTTACCTAAAAGTTGATAAGACAACTTTATTTTCAAGAAGAAACAATGCCTGGGCTAACAGCCTAGGATTACAGCTTCAATTACCAGAAGACATAATGGTAATGAAGACTTGCATTTATTACAACAGATTCAGGAGAGAAAAGTCTGCTAAACCAAATTAAAATAAGTAAAGACCTTAAGAGCTAGTAAGAAATTGGTATTACCAAAAAACCCCAGAAACAATCAAAAAAACCCCACCCTGCCAACCAAACCCCAAGGACTACTACAATGGATGTCAGTACAGATTTGCATAGGGATGTTTACATACATCACAACGAAGGACAAGCAAAAAACCCCTCTACAATTGCTAATTCCTCCTCTTTTATCCACTCCTAGAGAAATTCCATTCTGAGTCCTCAGAAGACAGTTCTTCTGTGCATTCAGGATTTTTTGAAAGCATGCCCTTTATGATTTTCCTGTCACGTCAGGAGATAATCTCTGTGTCTAGGCAACTGACTCCTAAAATTTTAGGATGCCAACCAGTGTCCTTCAACCCTCTTGAAAAGTACAAAAAATGTGACCTTCCTTTCTAAGATCACCTCTTCCTTCTCCTACCCAGTTTTGCAAAAGATGAATTAGCTAACAGGGCACAAGCTGAGTAACTATTTTTTTTCAGAATGCAGAGTTATTCGGATATTAATTGCCCAAACATGTATCCAAGCAAGATTTCTCCCTAAAGACTGATACAAATTATGAAAAGTCATTTACAACATCCTCTACATCAAAACATCAGCTAAAGGGCATGTAAGAAAACATGTAAGACATACCAAGAACAAAAGCTAGCTTGCAATTTTAAAACGCTGCAGATTAAAGGATCTCCTTGGAGCTACGTAACAACTTGTTGTGCCTTGTTAAAAAGTTCAAACACAAAAAGCTTTGACATAACAAATGGAATACAAGCATTTACTGCAATGACACAGTACTTGCACACACAAGGCAGGCATTCAGAATTATGGAAACCAAATGGAAAGTGGTGGTAAACAGAAGTAAGAAAAAAAGTTTCCTTTGCTCTTATACTAATTCCCATTATTTGGCTTTACAAGGTTTAGTTGCTCACCATATTCAGAAAGAAGAAAGATCTAACTATTACTTTTTGGAACATTTAAAAAAACCCTGAAGACCACAAAATACACACACAAAAACCACACTTCAGCGGACCCACAGATACCAGACCTTTTAAAAGAGCAGATCAACTCATGTCAAAGATAATCCTACTTAATCAGAAAATACTTAATTTCATCAGTGTAATCACAAAACTTTTATTTGATTCCATTAATAGAATATACATATATAATTTTTTAGGTATTTGATTTCCTTCATTAGTGTGTCAGATCTTTGTTAATATATCAAATTTATATTTTTGAAAAATATATTTTTTTCACCACATTATGGTCTTCTTTTTATTTGACTGCCTTTGTTTTTCCTAATGTGCTTTCTTTAACATGTTTTTCCTTTTTTTATTTTTTCACTTAAAATTAATTTTCATTATTTCACTCTGTCTTCCAATTTTATGCTTTCTACTAGTTCAAATCATGTTTTTCCTTCCATAATGCCCCTATTTCAACTTTTAAGTCCTGCTTCTGATGTCACTTCTTCTCTGAGAGTATGGCAGCATGCCTGCTTCACTCTTCTCTCTAGAATTCGAGTGTCCCAATTCTGAAATCCTGACCTGTATCACCTATTCATCAACTACAGCCCTTCAAAAACCTCATGGTCATTTAACTCCTCACAAATCATGTGGGCAAAACAAAAGAGGAGGGCAGAAAGGTATGTTATCTTCAGAAACCATTCTCTCACTTCTGACCCAAGTTACAAGGGAGCAAATCAGAGGATTATTTACTTATGTTGTTCTCCAGCATGTTCAAACCAAAACATTAGAAAAAAAGAGACTGGCTGACATCCAGCAGCTTGGATGGATGAGAGGTACTTTCATCAGGTGGTCCACCTCAAAGTGCAAGTGCCTCAGAGTTAAGCATCAAATGGAAATGAACCAAACAATCTCTGTGTGCAGAACCAAACCTCCCACACCTGGCAGGAGCCACCCTCTTGAGGAGCCCGTCACTCTCTTTATCCCAGCCTGGACACACCAACATTGTGGAGAATGGGCCTCCTCACCACTGGATTAAAAAGTGGTTTAGGATTGAGCAAAATAATGCCAACTCTTCCTTGCTGTACAGTTCTGCACAGCACAGAAATATTTCCAAAATACACAAGGACGTGTATTACTGGGATGTGCTGTGCTCACCAACCTCCCCACCCCACTGTGCCTGTGCATCCTGCTCCCCCAAAACAAGCCCCTTACAATTTGGGTACATTCCTGTACAATTTCATTACAATTGAGTAAAATATTGCTTCACTTTCAAGCTAAATGCAGCTCCTCCCATGCGCATTTGGAACCTCAGCATGAGAAATACCTCATTTGCCATTATGAAAAAAACTCTGGATAAGAAGCTATGCAATTGCTCGTAAAAATAAAGAAATTAGTATAAACAATGTTAATCTAGTGTAATCCGAAAAATGCTTCTTTTATTTCATGTGTCCAGCACATTTAGTCACCATTCAATTTTTGCATCTTAAGCTGTATTCTGAACTCTCTAACAAAGCTAAACATTTAAATTGGTAGTACAAAAATACAAGTTTTTAAACTGAGGAGAAAAAAAAAAATATACCTCTTACTGTAATTCTATCTCTTGTTACATACAGTCACAATTTTACTGGGAATAAAGCACTTGATACATTTTAGTCTGTAAAATAAAGACACTTTTACCAACCTCAAGACAAGTATCATGAATTACAAGAAGAATAGAGTCTTATCAAATATTGTGAAACTTCACTGTGTTTGCAAGGGCAAAAATTTTGTGAATGCCACTCCTATAATCTCTTAGCAAATAAATATGTTAGTTTCATTTATTTACTGGCTCACCAGTTGTGTTTTCTCGGAGAAGAAAAATGTTAAAAGTGGCAAGGTAACTTCAGGGTATTTTCTGGTAGCAAAAAGACGGGGTACTTGTGGAGATTTTTCCCCTCCCTCTTTTTTTAAATGACAAGAGTCACTCCAAAGTCCAGCAAGAGAAAACAAGCAAACAAAAACAGATTAGCCCACAATACAAAGGAAAACTTTGTAGAAGACGGGTGGATGTAAGAAGATGTTACTTCTAAGGAGATAATTGGTTGCTACTATGAAACAATCCAGATTCAGAAGAGTGTCTCTTACTAGGCTGGGCCATGAGATAAGGAAAATGGAGATTTCTTAACACTGTTTTGGCAATACAAGACCTAACGCACCCAAGGCCACAGAGAGAACACAAGCTATGCTTAATATCTTACCAGTCAGCGGTGGTATCAGAACAGTTTATGCTGAAAGAAATACTGAGGATGAGAGACACTAACAAGAACACAGTTGGGTGGTTATGCCAAACAAGAGCAGTCTTCACTGCATCACACATGATGGCCTCCAACCTGCTCAGCAACACCTACCCATTCATTCTCTTTCCCTCCTTCAAGCAAGGACATTGGGTTGCCCTTGTGAAATGATGTTTTAAAGAAAGTGGAAAATACCACTTATGGAAAATGTGTTATCTGCCACCAGCAGTCCCAAGAGAAAGTTATTAACTAAAGAGGAGGCTGGGCATCTGACATCAAGAACAATTTGTTTGGAGAGCCAAGTATATGCTTTGCTGTGGCTGCATGATTCTCACCCTAATATTTTTAAATACAGTAATATATATATGTATGTATGTACACATGCACAGATAGACATAAATATAAAAAGGTTATCATTCAACCATTGTATGAATATGAAAAAAATCATACTGCATGATCAGCCCTAAAGATTCCAAATTTATTCTAACACATTAACAATAGAGTAATACCATAATTTAAGTTTCATTTTATAAAATATTCTCTTTAAGGAAAGCGAGTGTCACCCTGGCTCCCAAAACAAACAAACAAATCTGCTGAAAGTTAAAAGGCCCATAAACAGGATCTCTGATTGCTGCAAATATTTATGTGGTATTCCAGACCGAGGTGGAAGAACAGCTGGGATAACAACCGTGTTTTTCTCAACTGTCTCAAACTCCCAATAACTTGCTCTACACACAATTATTGTAAACCCAACCAAAATTTCAACATAGGTTTTCTTTTACAAGCCTTGAGGTTCAGGCACACACTCATTTAGCAACCAGCAACAACAATTTAAGATATTACACCCTGTGATTGGTTGCTACTGTGCTCGAAATGCTGGCAGTAAAGAACTGCTTACACAAAAAATCAAGAACAGAAAGTTAAACTACAAAATAAAGTCTAAAAATGAAAAAGGTCTCAATAGCAAGATGAAGTACTGTATCATTGATAAAGTGTCATCTAACCTGAATAAGGATTTATTTTTTCTGTATCTTAGATACAAAAAATTAAGTGTCCGTATTTAGGTAAATCTAAGCTTTTAAACCTGAGCGATTTTCTTAAAAATACAAGACATTCAGTATTATTATATATTACATTCTATCTGTATGCAATTATACCTTAAAAACTGAAACAAACACGTAGCTGTAAGAATTATAACAGGCTACACTAAAGACGTAATCTGAAAGAAAAATACGTGGTATAAAAATGATGACCAAAATGCCTTCCATTTTAAAGGTAAATTACCCTATGCTAAAAGTAGACACAGAATTTTTTTTCCTTAAGATTCCAAGCTTTTCTTCTACATGTTGTACAAATACCAATAAACTTACCAACCAGAGAAAATATCCCAAGATTGTGCAGAGTCGTCAGAAATTCCATCCAGGAGAAAGGACAGCAGTTTAAAAATCAAATAACTACATTCACTACATTATGAAGTGAATACAAGGCAAGCTGACAGTACAGAATATACATGTATACATGTATTTTCCACAAACACAGGACATTAATTAAACATGTCACAATTCAAGTTGTATCTTGACTGTCATGAATTGATGATATGTCCTAGATAGAACAAAGGGTGGGTGGAAGTCCTACACCCCTTGTATGTGAACACTGCTGGCAAACAGCTGTGTCTAACACTTCTGTGTCCTTTGAACAGTTCCATTTGATTTTGCTAGAACTAATCCCAGTGCAGAAAATTAAACATAGCTAATCTTACATAAATCAGGCCTTTAAATATTTGGCTGCTTTTATTTGAAAAAATCCAATAAGCAGCCTGATTTCACATCTATACAAACCCAATACATTTGTGTGTTACTACCTAGATCCCACAGGATGTGGAACTGTTTACTGCACTCCTCTCTTAGGAAAGCAGAATTTCCTGAATCACACTTAAAATTCTTAGACTTGAATTTAAATTTTTCTGTTTCTACACAGCATTCTTACCTCTTCTTCCTTCAAACACATCATTGATTTCTCTTAACAACAAAGACATGTCACTCAGTTGAGACTCCCAGGCCTCGCAGAACACCTCAAGATTTTCTTTTGCAATCTTGCTAGATGGATGTAATGCCAGGGTTTCTGCAGCAGAAATTATCTGGACAAAGAACAAAGCATTTGCTATTGCAAGTCCTAGTACATAGTGTTCCACATGAATTCACAAATGCCTCCACAAGCAAAACACAAAATTAAACTGCTACTATTATGTCTTAGTAGTGTATTCATCTGACATTTGCAGGCTTGATGATCTTTCTCTTGAGCTCTTTTAGCTACCACCCAGCATTAGTACATAATTCCTTCTTAGAAATGAATGCTTTGAACAGGTCATTATTAGGTCTCCTAAAAATTCACACAAGTAATTTTTATTGATTTATGTGTACTAGAAGAGGCCAGTTAGAAGCTGGACATACCTGTGGGCCAGTGACCTGAAAGGTATCTTCTGCATGTATGCAAGTAATCTCAAGGGGCTCAGTTCCAGAAACATGCCTCAATAAGCGACACATCTGAATTATTTTAAAAAATATTAAAAGAATCATAAAAAATGTGCTTTTATTATTAGTGAGAAAAGGTGTACATACAAAAATACACACAAACAAACACAAAGTTATTGACAGTCCTTTAAGAAATGTACTGGGGACTGCACAGCTGGGTGTTTCTCAGGGAGAATTAACAATAAAAATGGGGCTAAATCCTGACTTGGAAGGGATGGAAAATCACTGAGAGAAAGAAAAATCTTAATAAATAAAGTAAAACAAAAACAATTTCACATATTTAGGACTGAATAAAACTGAAAGTTAACAAACACATAGAGAACTTGGGAAAATTGTAGCTTAAGTAACTTCACCAGAACAGGCTTATTCAGCAATTAGCAACCATGTGGAAAATTTAGGCTTTCATCATCCAGGGGACTGAATTATCTTTGAGCAAATCAGTGTCAAATTAGTTTAATTAGTTTAGGGAAGTAATACTGCTTCCTTTTTTTTTTTTTTTTTTGTTTTTTTAGTTAGGTTAAGAGTGAACCTTGGGTCGAGAAGGAACATGGAAGTTTTCACATCAAAAGGAATTTGTAAGACAGAGACAGCACATATGAAACTTATTGCACTGTCCACCATCAGAAATGCTGTAAGGTCTCACATGCAAGCACTATTCAACCTCGTGGTTATGCCTGAAAAAAAAAATTAGTGTCTCACTGGAACACGAAACAGTCACAGATCAAGGGGACATTAAAGCTGAAATTAAAAACTCAAAGCATTGTTCTTCCAATCCTGGAAGTTCAAGGGTGTTGCTTCTGAATATTCATACTTCTGGGAGGAATCCTCGAGCCCTGTATCTCGTAATTTTTTAGAAATGAGTATTGGACACCATGCAAATACAGCTGCTGGCATCACCATGTTTCACGTGATCTATCTTTGTATGTCTCCTGCTGGCATAGGTACCTCTGCTTGTCTGTGAGACAAGACAGCAACAAGGTGCACGTGGCTGACATCCCCCCACACTGCTTCTCACAAAGGAGAAAGATTTTCAGTGGCCCTCCTGACTGGTCTTCAAAAAATCAAACTCACTGCATTAAGAAACTTAACTGTCTATCTCCAGCACTCTTGTATACCTGGAATCAGCTACTGCTGGATGCTGCTACTTGAAAGAGAAGGGTTATCGTCTCTTCTTGGATCTAGAGACTTTTTACTCATTACTTTTTTAGTCATGTTTTAGGCCAAATGTCTACATACAGATTGAGTCTAGATCCATGAGGAGAATTGGGCACAAATGTATATCCTTTCTACAACGCCTGCATGCCACAGTGACACCTCTGGCTCAGACCCTGCCAAGAACAATACAAAATTCAACAGCATACATGGAAAATAAAATAAAATTACAAAGCCACAGACCAAAGCCTTCCTAAAGAACAGATTTATGCAAATCCAGCCACTCATGTTCTAAGTGTCGTACACAATAAAAGCAGCTGTGAACTCACCTCAACAAGCTGTTCTTTCTGCTCTGATAGCTTGCAAGTATATTCTGCTACAGCTTCAAGATTTCCTTCTACTCCTGTGATTTTTAATGCTTTGAGAACCATATGATCTGTATGGTATTTTAGAAGATCTGTTGCCAGAGATGTTGCTGCACTGTGGACCTTGAATAGCATTAAAAGAAGGAGAGATAAACCATAGAAGGAAAAAAAAATCTATCCAGTACCAAGTCAAACAAGCTTAACAGACAGACTGATTTTTCAAGATGCAAAAAATTTACTGCCATGAAAGCTCACATAGAGCTTGCTTATCATCTGGGGTTTTATTTCTTCAATTATTATTCAAAGTATAAAGATAAAATCCACTACAATATAAAAAAAAAAAAGGCAAAAAGCCCCCACAAACAAGAAAAATCAACTCCACAACCAAATATGGGGAGAAACAAAAGAGCAGCTGGGTAAAACGAGGCCATGAAGTTATCACACCACTGCTTTCTGATTATGTTACAGCTGGGGAAAAACCAGGTGCATGAATCTGTGGGTCACCAAGTTCAGCATAAGCAAAGCACAATGGCCACTCCACTTCTTGTTAAGAACACACATTAAACTGTGTGAATCAGACTGAAGCCACACAAGTCTGAATTTATAATATATTAGAAATTAGAATTATCAGTGATGCAAAGAAAAGCTTGAATATAGTTGGCTTGTGACACAGCCTTAGGAAGGTAAAATGCACCTTTTCTACAAGAAGATGGGTCTTGAAGAAGTCTCAAACAGTCTCCCTACACTCCCAATAAGCAAGGAGAAGTTTCTTGTTTAAACACACCCCTAAATGCAGGCACACACTCAGACATTGTGCTGTGAAGGGCTCTGGTTGCCAACAGCTACCAGTGACAGCTGACGCTAGTTCTAGTAACTAGTCAGTAGGTTTACCTGCACCCTGCAATCAGCCCCATCTTAAGAACATTGGTAAAACCAAAATAGCAACCTCTTTAGAAACAGCAGAGTATGCTCATAAGACTATTACGAGTCTTGTAATACTGCACTAACTTTGCTAGAAATACACTGACCACAGAACAAACTTAAGTGTTCAAGAGAAAGTATTTTTCCAGCTCTTACGAATGCAATGAGCTTGGAACTGACTCTGTAGAGAAGAGTGTTTACTGGAATGGTATGTTGGGGTTTTTATTCCACTGGACTCCATTTTTACTCCTGTCCTCTGGCAGTACTTCCTGTTCTTCTGGATTTGTTTTTTAATTTCACAAAAGACAAGACAACTGAATTATTGCCTCAAAATTTGTTGCAATTGTTTTTGAGGGAGAAAAACCAGCTATGACAACCTTTACAAACTATTTATATAATGTTGCTCACATGGCATTAAATATTAGCACAAATCACTAATCCCAGAAATGAAGTCAGCTCTGAAGAAAGGATATCTGAAAGGCTTGTAATGTTGGAGCAGGAACTGGCAATCCTCATTTATATGTAGACTACACAGAGATTACCTTTTCATTAGAGATTCTTTTCATCCTGATCCAAAACAGAAATATACTTCTACTTAATGCTGTCTCTGATCATTAGCAGGAAATTAGTCTCAAGAAAGGAATATAACTTTTGTTTCTTCTATGAAAGGACAGATAGGTGAGAACTACTTCAACAAGGCTGTCTTTTGTTCTCAGTCACTCAGGCTCTCAAAAAAATTTTAATTAGAGTCACCATATCTGAATTTTACCAGTAGAAATGCTGGTTGCTGACTGGTACACTGCAGCCCCCCAAGTCAGACTGACAGGACGGCCCTCAGCCATGTACAGAAGGCATGGCCACTCTGGGATCAATTCAATCACTACACAGAGAACAACAAAAACGACATAATTCTCTGAACTTACTTCTAAGAACGTGAATCCTTTCTTTCACACACCATATTCCAGCCCCCTGTGGCTTTATGGTCTATGCAATTACATAGTTACATCCTAATTTGACTGGGAACTCCCCCACCTCATTCAGCACCTGGAGACAATGCTACTCAAAAGGGATAATCTTACAGTTAAAGCAGCTGAATGCCACTTTGGAAAAGCTCTGCTACTCATTTCCTACATAATGGTGACCAAATTACAAACCAGCACATAATCAAGGTCCAAAAACTGTGTATCCTCCACTTTCTGGAGCCGAACACTCTGCCTGAAAGCAGAAGTGCAACTGAACTGAAACAGATTGAAAGCACTGTTCAAATCTTCAGGACAGCTGCAAGAACTACAGTCCAGAAGACAAAATTTCTCATTTTCCCATGGTAAAAAAGAGGAGCATGATTTTTTGAGCAGTTGAGGTTTTCCAGTTACAGCAGCTGACAGCTCAGCCTAAGCGAGTTCACCACACTTCTCTAACATCTTTGCACTGCTCTGCGTTGAAACTCTCACTGTTCTTAATCTTCACTTTCCATCTGTTTAAAAGAACAGCACTTTGAAGCAGTTGAAAAGATAGCTGAGTAATGTGCAAATATTCAGGAAGCTGCCAGAAATCAGATTCTGTATTTGCTTCAATTCTGTGGAACAGACAAGGCAGCAATGCTATCCTTAATAGGAAGGGTGAATACCCTGAGCAGCAAGTGCAGTCCATCCCATGGATCAAATGAGGCAGCTATTCCATGTGTGTATGCAAGCTGACCTCAGCATACTTGCACTTAGGAAAAGAATAATGATTTACCACAGACACAAACACAGCTGCCAACTGCTGAGAAGAAAATCCTGAGTATAAGGCACTGTCATGGCATATTTCTGCTAAGGAAATCAATAGGACAGGTTAAGTACAAATAAACTACAAATGTAATTTATTAATTTGGGCACGCACTACAAGAAAATGTATTTACAAACAGTGATGCATGCATCCCCAAGGGAAGTTTGCCTTTACATTTAAATTAATGATTACATACTTCCAAATTAACAATTACATACATAGTACTTACTTCCAAACACCTCTTTTTTGTGGGTTAGCAATGAGCCTATGCATCTAGCAGATTTCTAATCAGTAAGGACAAAGATGATACTAGCTCCCTGATGTAATTCTGATAAGGTTACTCTTGTCTACAAATAGACTTTCGTCTTCTTGGGCACAGGATCCCATTTTACAACTTCATGTATGAAAAGTGAGAAATTCAAACTTGTTCAGGTAATCTTGCTTAAGCTGCACTTACCTCTCTTTTAAGTTCATTCATGCACTGGCATGTTTTTAAAATGGCTACTTCCAAGTCTTCCATGAGATCCTTTGTCTTTTGGTTTTGCTACAAACCAAAGAAAGAAACCAACAAGACATTACACAAATAACCCAGCAAACCCCACACATGCATTCACATCATGTGTCATTAGCCCAAAAAGCTTTAGAAGACAGCCTTTTCTTTCCAGATGAAATGCTTTCACTTGAGCAGCCTGTGTATATTCTACTTGAAAAATTCTTTTATAGAAACATTTATCACCAAATTAAATCTAAAACCAATAGCGATGCAATCTAATTGACTGCTTCTGTTCAACAGGAATTTATTTCTACACCTCACTGAACTTTTTTCAGGAAAAGGGTTTCCTTCAGCTTGACAACTGCCAGAAATCTTCTGCCTGACCATCCTAAAGTAAAACAAGCACTTAAGGCTTTTTTTTTTTTATATATAAACATCCTTTAAAAATAAAGTGGTACCTAAAATGTTATACCAAACAAACTGAATTATGGAATTGTTCTTCAGAACATTCACCTTGCAATGAAGCTGTTGAGCTGCAATCAAAAATCCACCTCACTGAGCTGTTACTATTTTATCTGCTGCTATGTCTTTAGTCACAGCTAGGCTGGGTTATTTATTAATGAAAATACTTAATGCATAAGCACGCATGTGCACACAGAAGTATTTTCACAGATCATATATATGCATAATCTTGTACTAGGCTCTCATTTCTACCACTTGAAATGTAGCCTGTAAATTATTTAGAGGTGATTATTTTCCACCAGTAATAGAGCTTGGAAATAGGCAAGTGTCCTGGTTTTGGCTGGGATAGAATTCATTTTCTTTATAAATCTGGCATACTGCTGCTTTGGATTTGTGATAAAAGCAGTGCTGACAACATGGTGTTAGTTATTGCTGAGCAGTGTTTACCCAGCTGCCTATGAGGGCTAACCACCAACACCAAACTAACACAAGCTAAGGTTTAGTTTTCCTACAGCTAAAGGGAGTCTATGCAATTAATATTCTATATGTGTCTTGTTTGTTGTAACAATATTCTGTGTTATCAGGAAGATTTATATGCCCTTCAAACTGCACTACTGCATTAAAAACACCTGACTGCAGTACCCGATTCAAAGAGGGGGAAAAGGAACAAAAATGCTTTCTCATAAGAAATACACTCAGTTAAGTAAATATCCTATACTAGGACACATCTGCCGTATTTCAGAGTGTTGGTAAGATTTTGTGCTATACATCTCCCCAGGAGCAAGACTGAAAGCAAGTCGGCATCAAAACCAGAATCAGCATTTTCCATCTCTGCTTTCACTTCCCCTGTTGCACATATCTTCTATCATTTTCAAGGAAAAAGTAAGACAAATGACACAGGCAGGCTTAATATGCTTCTTCTCTAAAAGCTACCATCATTTAAATAACATAAAAAAGGACAAACAAAAATAGCCTGGTCTTATTGTTTCTCTCCTTCTCCATAATATTCAAAAACCAGTCAATTTTTCAGAATGCTTCCCTTTCCAACAGTTTAACTGTTTTCAATATCCTGTTGAAAACAAGAAACAAATCTGTGGTCCCTGCTATGGGATCAAGACAATTGAATTCTCTGAACTACTCCACCAAAAGACCTCACTGTTTAAGACTGTGCAATGATACTTCTGTTAACTGCCTTGTTTCCACTCACATCTTCATTAAAATTAGTCTACTACCATCAGCAGCCTAATTTAGCCATCAGAGAATCAATGAAACAATACCACTGGGGTAGGGGAAGGACAGAACATATGGAAGCTGCAGAAGCACAGAACAAACTGTAGCTTCCTTGATCAGCTCCCACTGTGAGGAATACACTCAGTTCTCTCTTCCTAGACCAGAAGAAAGACTGCATTAAAAATTTCTTTTCAAAGTAGAGGTGAAAAGATTTACTTTGCTAAAAAGCTCTTACAGCTTGCATCCACACTGAAACCAGCTGCTCTAGTTCCATTTTAGCCTGTTTAGACAGCTCCAAAATGTGTTCTCTGTGCTCATGACTGGTATAGGCAGAGTCTGTGAAGTCTTCTGTATGTTCCAGGATAACCTCCAGCATTGTTGAAAGGTTCTCTTTTGAGAGAAAATAAAGATTCTCACGGAGACCTTCCACCTTGTTCTGAAAAAGAAGCACATCAGTTCCTTGAGAATTTATATGATTTTGTTGTGACACAAATGCAGAAAGCAGATCCATCATTTTACATTTTGTTTTTCTCCTTAGGGCTTTTTAAAATTATTCTCTTATTTTCCAAGTAATCAACAATTTGCTTGTGTCCAGACCGGCAGTATGGGACCTTTTTTTTTAAAGTGATAATGAAATCAGTAGGTTACTCCCCCCTTATCAGGAGTAACAGCAGATTGTTCTATTGCTGAACATCATTGTTCTGTTGCTGTCAATAAAAAGTTTCTAAGTTCAGTAAGGTTCAGAAATTAAATAAGTTTTCCAATTTTGTTTGATCCTTCCACATCCATATAATCCATTTTGAGCAGTTTTCTAAAAATGTGTACGTAGCAAATTTAATACTTTGGGGCATTCTCAGAAAATTTCAGTGGAAATTTAAAGGGGGGAAATAGATAAACAAATAAATTGAATCAAAGTGACAGGCTCAAAAGCAGTAAGCCATGGTTGCTGATTAACTGTTCTTAATGGAGTATGAAATTTAGAGAAGCCTTTATGTGGAAAAAAGTCAACTGAGCTACAGGATACGATTTCAATTCAGAACATTTCTTTTGAATGAAAGTTTGCTCTTTTAAATGTTTGTGTGCATATTTTTGCATGCAGTTTTAAAAACACTAACAATTACAAAGCAAGAATTCTCAAACAACAACTGTTTTATTGAAGGTCTAATCAGAACCTGATACTTCAGTTTATTGAATGTCAAGGCATCACCTCAACAAAACGTTAGAGTTCTGAATGCATGCTGATTCAGAAGGAGATGGCAAGTATCAGGAGGTGCATTTTGGCAATGACTATTAAATTATAGTCACCTCTTGTCAGATTCTGTAACGTTTTGGAACAGATATTTAAGTCAATGCTGCTGAAGAGATGCAGCTCTGTGATTTCAAATCTAAACCCACTTTTTTTTTCCAAAATCCTAGTTAAGAGGGACTTTATTGGCTGTAGAAAACAGTACTATTTCTACTCTTACCTTGAATTCTTTGATGCCAGAATATATGCTGATGGGGGCCATTTCATTTTCTCCATTTGGTCTAGAGTCAGTTACAATTTCTATTACCTGTTCCAAAGCTAGTCTCATCCGATGAAAAACTCCATCTTTGTTAATACGAGCAGATTCACAGTCTGGGTGCCTCAGACAAGTCTTTTTAAAGAAAGTAAAGTAACTATTATGAAAGAGTATATGCAGTATATTGAAATGAATATTTCCTGCTAAGGCAAGTCTAAAGAATGTGTTAGAATATGGTGAATTCTTTCAGTTAAACTGCTGTTAAGTAGAATTCACACCATTACTCAGAATATAAAGATCTTCTTTCCCTATTCTTTACACTTACACCCTTCTTCAGCATGAACTCTGAAGTGGGGCTGAGAGAGGAGAGTCAGCTCTCCTGGCAGATGTCATGCTTTGTGATTTAGCCAAGTTGTGTAGGGGTGCACATACTCACCTTTGAAGCAGTCAGGAGCATCATAGTGCACTTCTCAAGAACAGCCCTAGATGCAGCCATTCTAGCCTTTTTCTTCTCATCCTTCAAATCCTAAACACCAAAAGGAAAAAAAAAACCCAGACCCAAATATCACACAGTATCTAAAATATTAACTGCTTGTGAGACCAGAAAAAGGAAACTCTCTTGCAGGTGAATGGGTTGTGAGAAAGCTTCCTAATTTCTGACAACTGCTATTTTCAGCCTAACTCATGATCTAGAACTTACTTTTCAGAAAGATTTTAGTTTATGCATTTATTCTTGGCTCTATTCAATTCAGATTTCAAAGAAGGAAGATCTCCAAGATACAGAGCATGTTATGTAAACTGTTGCTAATTTTGATACCTTTATCATAGAGCATTATTCATAAAACAGAAAAATGAGGTGAAAAGAACAGCCGACAAGAAATATTTTCTGAAATGGAGGGGAGGGTAAGGTAGAGACAGAGAACACCTGCTTTTCATTGTACTGCAGTGGAGAAAATGTAAACTAAATCTTTTTTCTACTTGAGTGTTATATTTGCTACATACCAGTAATAAAGAAAGCCTTAACAGGCTGAAAAAGCAATTCCTCTGTATTTCTCTGCTTTGAGTACAGAAACTTATGAAGAACTTTCCAGGGAAAACTGAACTATACCCCCAGCAAAGTTCATCAAAAGAGGAAGAGTGCAGAGAATCCCTCAACATGCAAGGGGGTCTAACAATGGGAAGAACTTAGAAAGCTACAACTATGATCTTCTCACTGCTCCCAAAGACAGCTGAGTGCTATCTGAGTGTTAAACAGGCAACTGAATGGGACCATCTGAAGGTTTACAGGATGTAATTAATCCTAATATACCCTAGATTAACAAAACCACACAGATAAATCACATCAGCAGGCTGCTTTGACATTTTTATAATGTTTGTATTTAGCAACTACAGAAAATCTTTAAGATCAAAATCCCATTAAAAAAACCCCAAGCCAACAAAACAACTGCACAAGAAAACAGTTAATTTCTGAAATTCTGACATTACACTCTGATAAATCTGATGGCACTCAAGAATTTACGGCATACTTAAAAATCCTATGAGGGATGTTTCCTCCCCATAAGACTAGTAGTGCCACATAGCAGCCTACACACTGTAAACTGAGTGTATCAAGAAAGTCCTGAGACAATTGAAAAAGTGGCAATGTAGCACTCTTTCCAAAGGAGTCAAGTAGGCAAGGAAGGGAGAGCAAAAGACCACTTAACACTGAAAATCCAAAATAGTTGAAAAGAGTACCACTTCCTCATAAGGCATGTTTCCCTTTCACAGGAACAACTGCTTCAGGAAAAAATACTTCAGGGAAAAACAAGGAGAGTTCACTTTCAAGCAGGTATTTCCTTTAATTTTAAGTAGCTTTCCCAGTAATGGTTCTTTGACACCAAGCACACACACATCAACAGTAAAAGGAAACACAGGATGTTGGCCAATTTGTTTATACAAACTGAATTCTGAATTTTGCTAGATATTAGAGACTCTGTATATTTATATCGAATCCTGGTTTACCTCTGAACAGAGGACTGGATTATCAAGGGAAAGCAACTAGAGTTCACAGCAGAAGTCTTAAACCTCAGTAAATCCTTTAATATACATGGAAGTAGCAGGAAAAAAAGCTTTTGGTATGAATGACAGGCTTTGAAATCGTAGCTGCTCATAATAAGAACATAAGAAGGTTTCGACCGAAACCTAGAAAAATATTCCATAATAATAGTAATAAAAAATCAAACTCTAACAAGCCACCAAGCAGATGCTTTATTAGAATCTAAAGATTTCATGTTTGGAGTTTTCTGAAACAATGAAGTCCTTTCACTATGTGCAAACATCAAATAGTTCTGTCAAGTAACAACAGACAAACTCTCTACTAGAGTAACGAGCCAGAAAAGTTAGAGCCAAAACACAGTGACTGAAGCCAAAGAAGAATGCAAATAACACACACCCAGGCTTCTGGAAGGTCAGGTCAAATAATGCAGAGATATTTCTCAGGCTGAGCTTTAAGATCAAAAGATGTGTTTTGGGTGGAGCAAGGAGAAGGTAGGTTCCAGAGACAGGATACCAGCAACTGTTTTGTTTTCTTTTATCATCCCAGAAAAACCTGTATCTTCCTGATAATAAGATGAAGATGATACTGTGCAACATCTCTCACAACCTTTTATTAATACTTACATTTTGCCGATCTCCAGTTAAATGGGCAAACTCCACCATTTCATTTCCAAACTGGCTGAATATTTGTACAAACTCCTGGAAACTACTGACTTTTTCTAGTTGTTCCATTGTTGCAAGAACCTGCAAGATAGGAGAAAATACTGTAGATTATCAAGATGCTAAAAAAACCCATTATCATTGAACTAGGAGTACTATTATTTACAGATGCTTTTAAGTTGTGTCATTTAAAATGTATATATTTTGTTACTATTTAAGCATTAGTAACAGCTGGAAATCAAATGTAAATTATCATGCTTCATTCAAAATGAGTCATTTGTTGTCAGCACTCAAAAAACACTTTCCTTGCTCCTTACAGGATTAAGAGTAACAATATTAATGAATTCAGTTTCCAGATTCAGGAAAAAATGTGGTTTTAAATTTAACATGGCAGTAACAAGTGCAGATTATATTCCTGTGTTATAACCCTGTGTTGTAACTCTATTTCAGACGCATAACTTTTAAAGTCTAAAATCACTGTTGTGCAGACAGGTGTTTCAGTGGCTCTGTACATTAAAAAAAAAGGCAAAAGAATTAAACAAAACTAAACACAAAAGTTAGAAATAAGTTAATACACAGTTTTATACTTCCCATAACAACCTACTCCAACACTGGAGATTTTTATTAGTTGCATATAAAACAAAGAACTAAATATACGCAAGTTGTATCAAACTCTTACTCAAGATACATTAAAGCATGTAAAGTCAGCATTTTTTAAAACATTCAGCAAATACTATCATAGAGCTTATAAATTACTGATTACTGAAGGTATCCTGTGAAGTCACTACATTATGGATTATAACAGAGATTAACATCTGCTTTTTTCAGGTTAGACATATACTTGCTAATCTCAAAGGGACCTTTCAAATCCACTAAATGTCTTCAGAAGGGAAAACACTAAAAGCAGTTCTTTATTGTCGTTCAGACTGGAGATAAGACACCACATGAAAATTTAACAGACTGTATTTGAAAGGGAGAAACTTCAACTTATTTTTCCTTTTCTATGCCAAAAATACCTTCCCCTCAACTACAAAAGCAGTGTACACACCTGATTATGACAAACTCCCCCTTCCCAGCAACCTTGGCAAACTCTCCTAGAAGCACCCATTTGTTTGTGATAGAGCAGCTGTTCAATCTCAGTTGTAAACTAAGTAAAGCAAATGTTCCACTAAACCCTGTGACTGCTGTGGAACTGACTGTTTATCAAGCAATATTAGACTGCAGCATCTGCCTGAGTATATTATGTTGGGCAGCCAGTTCCACAAAGGCTGTAGAAACAAGGACTTTCCTGACTGGGATGTTCACTCATGAGAAAGGCTGGAGTGTGAAGGACTTGGAAGGAAGATGCACAAATATGTGAAAACAGCAGTATGAGAGTGGAAGAAGGAGAGAACCACAGGACTGGGAAAGGGAAGGTGTAGAAAAGTTAATGTGGATAAAAGAGGAAAACATACAAGCTAAGGTTCCACTTTCTCTTCTAAGAATAGATAAAAACCCCTATTAATTATGCTCAACCATTCTTGGTTTAAGCAAGTGTAGCACTTTATGAGTATGACCTTGCTTTCAAACAACTCTGTTAAAGTTTTCTGTGTTTCTCTCATTACAAATTTCTTGTCAAATAAAAATTTCAGTGAAAGCACATGCCTTTCCATTACATTGAATAATTCTAGACACCCCAGGCAGAGCTGACATTCCAAAAAACTGTACAGACAGATCTAAATTTATCTAAAGCTTATTCAAGAAGCTGTTCCAATGCAAAATACCTGTGATGTCTTCATAATTTTTCATTTTAAAACTTCAACAAGAAACATGCAGATAGTAATGAAAACGTACAATTTTATTTAAAAGGTTAAAAACACGTGAAAAACCCAAGGCTGTAAGTTCTTATTAATATCTAAGTTAGCACTAGATAGTGCACAGCTACTGCTGCAGGATGAATGTCGCCTTGCAGACAGCAGTCGTAGGCTGACATCACTTCAGGGCACATCCATATTTTGATCCAAAACAAACAGTGCAGCAACTCCTCCACTATCTCTCACTTCCCTGCTCATTGTTCTGGCTCTCCTAACCTGACTGGTGACAGTGAGTGGAGCAAAACCTTAAGCTCACTGATGCAGTGACTAAGTCTGATGGACAATGAAACTCATGTTGTAAGGTAGGAAAGACGTGGGCAGGGACAGAAGAAAATGTATGCAATCCAAGAACACAAGGACAGCATATATGGTGCAGAGGATTTGGAAGCGGGAATCTGGATCACTGGGGATCATCAGCCAGAGGCTGGATTCTGGTATAGATCACCACTCTGGAAGACCTCAGTCACTTCCCTCATCTGTCTGAGGGATTGGATGTCCAACCGCTCATCTGTTTTTCTAACCTTTGCCCTTGATTGACTCTTTATTCACATGAGGAAGATAATGACAATGAAAATAAAGATGTTCAGAAAGAGGCAGCAAAAAAAAAAAAAAAAGGCAATAGAAGTTTAGTATTTGGGATTCAGTCTCTAAGATAAAAATGGAGCTGAGATCTTCTGGAACAGTTACCCATTTCAAGAAGCCAGAATCTTCTCCAGCTGGCAGTACTGATGATCCTCTTCCTACCTTTCCATCCTCTTTGCCACATTACACTATGCTGTCTCAGTGTATTTGTGTGCATTTCTTAAGTCCCTGCCCGTATTATCCCTCTACCACAACATTTCCTACAGAAAGAACTATTTTTGCTATCCATCATAGCGGTGTCTGACACACTTTTCAGGAGTGTACTCTATAAAAATTAGGGTATATATAAATATTAGGCCTGCTTAAGACACCATCATTTGTTTAATCTGTCCTAGAGATGTGAATCGCTCTACTGATACCACAGATGGAAGCAGACTTTCCCAAACATGTGCAGTATGCACAGAAAAGAGAATGCAGTAAAACCCAAGAGACCACAGAGACTAGCTGTGTCCTGAGGTGCATCAGGCACAGCATTGACAGCAGGGCAAGGGAGGGGAAAAAAGGGGACTGAGGGGAGACTTCACTGCAGTTACAACTTCCTTGTGAGGGGGAGAGGAGGGGCAGGCACTGATCTCTTCTCTGTGGTGACCCGTGACAGGACCTGAGGGAATGGCCTGAAGTTGTGTCAGGGGAGGTTTAGGTTGGATATCAGGAAAAGGTTCTTCACCCAGAGGGTGTTCAGGCACTGGAACAGATTCCCCAGGGCAGTCTCACAGCGACAGCCTGACAGAGTTCAAGAAGTGCTGGGACAATGCTCTCAGGCACATGGTGTGACTCTTGAGGTATCCTGTGCAGGGCCAGGAGCTGGAGTTTGATGATCCTCATGGGTGCCCTCAAACTCAGGATATTCTATGATTCTGTGCCTATGGCAGTCAGAGTCAGATATACTTACTCCGGACTATGAGATTGCTTGAAATGCTTTCAAAATTAAATGCTGCACTTATGCTTACTATATTCACATCAGTGTATATATGATGACATTTTCATACATGTTTAAAATTATCAGAAACCTAGCCTGCACCTGTAAGGGTATATCCCTCCTTATCCGTTCATGATGCATGCATTTGCACAGTTGCTCCATAGCCTAAATCTGTGGTACCACACGCCACTTTTGGAAAAGTAAATTAATTAGGATTACTGCATGGCTGCAGACAACAGCAGAAAAGCAGCAGAAGGTATTAAACGCACCACAAAGTACAAAAGAAGACCAAAGCTGCAAGTAACTTCAGCAAACTGTTATTGATAAAACTGCTGCCACCTGAATCAACCACTGGGAGAAGAAATGAGCACAAAGACAGCAGATCAGTGCTGCCAAGTCTCAAGTCAGAGAGAAGCAGGTAATTTCACTGGTTTTGAATCCTGGACCGAACTGTCTTGGATCTAGGCACTGCAAAATAGAGACCAGTCAGTCCGGAAAGTAAACTGGGACAAAGGAATAGAGACAGCATGAGGAGTCAAAACTGGAAAGAGGGGCACTGCTCTGGATTACCAGTTCAAAACTAATGGAAAACCCCAGGCCTTATCAGGTTATCATTTTTCAAAAATGAGATTTTTCTATTTTTGTTTTAGCACATTGTGAAGAAAAAAATGGAAGGGTATCCTACAGGCAAGACAGTGAAGTCTGCACTGCATGAAATAGATTACATTTGAGGTTAAATGGGCCTTCATACATTATTTAAACCAACCAAGGAGTTTCATGCTAAGTTTCAAGACCTAAATTAAACTGCACAGAAACCTTTTAGTCTGTAAGCCTCACTTCACTAGCACAGAATTTTATGTGCATTCCTCACAGCTTTTTGCTTAGATGCCATAATGCTCTTCTTGTCTCGATCCTGACAGTACAAACATCCTGTCATTAGCAAGTAGAAGCTTTTATTGACCATTTTACCAACAGACATTTTTCACCTCACAGCAAATTTAAAGTTAAATAAGCAGTAACACAGCATCTTCTCCAGCATACTTAGTGAATAAAGCAATACAGGTGACATAAAACGCAGAGTCACTGAGTATTATTTTAATCCTACTGACTTAGAGACATCCCCTTTCAGATACCTGGTAGGTAAACATGTGCAAGATGTGCATTCATTTTTATCTCTTTATTTTACAATTCCTTCAGAGAGACAATGAAAATATCACATCATTTACCATCACTCTTTTGCACTGACTGCAGGTATCAGTTAAACAAAACAGAAAAGAAGCACAAATACCTTGTTTCTGGAAGTTATAATTTGCTTAATAACAATCCTGTCTGCTAACACCAGCACCTTTGTGACAGAAGAAAGCAACAATCTTGCAGCTTTTACCACACCCGTTTTGTCCGTAAAGATTGTAATGTGGCTATCAGATTCAGGATGATCCAAGCTTGCCACATCTGTAAGCTGTGCAATTGTTTCACCTAGAAGAAAAAACAAAAATAAAGTAACTTTCCATACTTAGAAGAAAGTAACTTTTACCTTTGAGGGATAAGACAATTTCAGAGCTACCTACAACTCTTTATTTCATTTCACTTCCTTCGACTGACTGTTGGTGGCACCCTCTCCATATTTAAATGTGGATTACTCTTCACTTGTACCTTATTCTTCCATCTGTACCATACACTAATTTTCTTAAAGTAATCTACAGATATCTGAGGGGGGGAGTGATGGGTGGAGTTGGGGAGTGTGGAGGGAGAAAACATTAATGGGTGGCGTTTTTCTGATTTTAATAGCAAAAGTCAAACCAGTGGCCACACTTGCAGGATAATCCACTGAAAGAGTGGGATGCAGCAAGAAAGAAAGAACTACGAAGTCCCCTCCACTTTCCAAATTTCAGTCAGCATTCCCATAATTTATGGATTTCCTATTCCTGTAGAAGTCTCCAGGCATGAATAATAAAGAGATTCCAAACAGTAACTTTGTAACTTCCAAGACTGAAGCATTATAGTGAGACTACTGCACTTTACATTCAAAGGAAGGCCACTAAACAGGGCACTGTCAGAGACAGGAGAGGAAAAAAAGGCAAAGAAGTACTGATTTTCAGCTCATCACTGTCTTTTCACTCAACTTCCATTAAGTTAAATAAATAGTTAAACAGGCTTAATTGACCACTTTTATTTTTTAGGCAGTTAAAAATTCTACATCCAATGCAGCTAAGGGATTTCTTTATCTGAGAAAGAAACACAGACCCTATCCAATTAAACCTTCTGGAGTACCCCAGATAATAGTACAACAGACGAAAGACAGAGCAATTTGCTAGTCTATAACCAGAGAAGGGCTGCTGGGAGACTGAGCTCAGGCAAGCTCTGAGACATGATTTTTGTTAGCATGCAAGACAAGCTGATCAACCCACAACTGACCTATAGATCGTTCTTGAAGATAAAATCTAGGAGATTTGATCAAATTCCCTATGACTCATCTTCAAAACCTCAACTAAAGTAGTTCACCTAAGCAGGCAACATACTCCAAAAGCCTGATAAAGCCAGTGCTCCCATATGAAGAACCTGCACTATTCTGGTACTCCAGAAATACCACACACTATAGAACAAGGAAAGCGTGACAGCCCTTCAAACGACAGAGCTCCACATTTCATAATGTTTATGTATAGATTTCTCTGATAATTGTAATCCCTTGGGTTCTTAAGCTGCCTAAATAGGTATTACATTATGGCAAGGAACTTCCAGTACATTTGGTGGGACCAGGCTAGGTCACAAAAGGCATGCTCCAAATAATTAGGGCATCAGTCCAATATACTGTACTCTAGTATGGTCTGAGACAGTGAATTCCACAGCTGAAGGGCCTGAAAATGAACAGAAGCAAGAGGAGTTATAAAAGTACAGCTACAATTCAAAGGGTGAGGGGCAGCCAGATGCACTACCAGTGAAGCTGTACGCCAAGTCTCTGGTCAGGCAAGGAAATCATTTGCCAGCAAAACACATTGGGCATTGCCTTCTCCACAGTCCAATTCATTTCAGTTCACATCAGTCTCTAATGGTTCACCTTTGTCAGCAGATTAATCTATTTCTTTGACCTCACAATATCTGTGACAACATAAAATGCTGTAGAAACACACAGAGAACAATTAAAACAGATGCAAAGTTCATTTGGTTACCAAGAAAGGTTGTACATCATTATCCCATTTCGTATGCTATGGGATTCACCTTCTTGAGGATGAATCAAGTCATCGGTGAAGCAGCTAGTCATACGAAGAGATATCAGGGAACACTGAAAGACCTGCAACATCTGCCTGTCAAAAACTCCAGTCAGCCCTAGAAACTCCAGACTTCTGGTAACAGAACCAAGGCTTCCTCCTCTGCCTGTAGATCTGCAACTACAGGAACAGGAATTAAGCCCTGGGAGTAAGCTATGAGGAACAAGACCTGTTAGGGTGAAGAAATGGAGCTAGGAAAGCTACACCCAGCTGGGTATACACCAGTCCATAAAACACATCTGAGCATGTCAGAGAAACAGTTCAGTGCTACTGTAATTCTCCTATCATGGCTGAGAGATTGTAACCATTGGGTGATATTTCCAATGACAGGAAGACAACTGTCACATCCATCTCCAAGACGGCTAACAAGAAAAAAATCAGGCAATTGTGGGCTAGTCAGCCTCACATCAGCCTCCCTGATTATCACTAAAATAATCTTGGATGTTATTACCACATGAAGCAGAAAAAGCCCATCAGGAAGAGCCAGCACAGACCCGCCAGGGTGAATAGTCCCTCACTGATCTGAATGCCTTCTATGATGAGATGATACTGTTTTTAAAAAGAGAAAGTAACGGATGCTGTGCATCTCAGCTTCAGCAAAGCCTCTGACATGATCTCCCGTAGTGTCCTGATAGTCCGTATCTCTTGATGAAGTTAAGTGAACAAAAAGGTGGGTAGAAAATGAACCTGACTGTTGGGCTTGGGGATGCTGATAATGGGTACAAAGTTCAATGGGCAGTCAGCATCCAGCGGTGTCCCTCTGGGACTGGGAAGAGTTATCAAAACTATTCCCTGGATGATGACTCAGCACATTCAGCAAGTGTGTGAACAATACCAAACTGGGTGAGTGTCTGATACTGTGGAGGGCAGGGCTGCTAGACAGAGGGACAGGCTGAAAAAAAAAAAACTATCTGATAGAAAATGTGAAGTCCAACAAGGGCAGTAATACCACATCTAGGCCAGGGTAACACCACTCAGCCCTACATGCTAAGATCAGCTGTCAACAGGGAACTTTTGTGGGCAAAGACATGGAGGGCCTGGAAGACAAAGAGTTGAACAGGAGTCAGCAATAATGGCCAGCTGCATGTGAAAGGCTGCAGATAATTCTTCCCTTCCTTTTGGCACTCGTGAGGCAGTATCTGGAGTACCATGCCCACTTCTGGGCTCCTCAGCACCTCAGCTGACATAGTGGAGCAAGTGACAGAAGGAGAGAGGTGGAAGGGAAGGAGTTTGTTGTGCCACAGGAAGAGAAGGCCAATGGCAGAGCTTTCTGTGGTCCACATCTATCCCCCTAGTGGGCAGGTGTGGAGAGACACAGACAGACCGACCCCAGTATGTACGGCAATGGAACAAGAAGCACAGAACAAGATGTAAGAAAATACTTTTGCCACGGCAAGGGTAGTCAAACACCCTTAAGTAAGGATACAAAAAAGAAGTAAGAAATGAGAAGTGCACAAGATCTCCATTCTTGAGAGTTAAAATGGCCCTTATGACTTCAGTTATTCTGTAATATTTATTTATCCATTTAAATTTCTGTTTTTCAGCCTTCTTAATTTAGCCCTCTCTGTACTAAAACTCAAGGCAAAAATAGGAGAGAGCTATTTATTGCTTTTATTTTACTCCATGTCTTCCTTTAGGGCTACATAGTCAACTGGCAGAGAATACTGGAAATGTTATGACACTAACTCATTCCTGACATGTGCTTTTCTCTTTTAAATTAGCCCTAGTTTTAGAGAGAAAAAAAAAAAAAAAAAAAAAAAATCACAGATGGGCATCTAAAATGTGCTTCTTTAAGTTACATTCCACTACTATACTGTCACTGTAAACATTGACACAGTGCAAGAATGTTAGGCAAAATCTGCTACATGACCCTCTGCGGTGTTTTAGGATTCTATTTTGAGTCAATCAAATTACAAGGTTTATTACAAGGAAATAGTCATAACAAGTTTGAAACACTTCAGATCACTGATTATACCCTTCACAAGAGACAGATACAACATCTGTCATCCTTCAAAGCCTCTGAAGGATATGCAGTTGATTTAAAGACTCCCTACTTTTCTTAGAAACTGAGATGCTTAATGTTCTCAATCCTTTTGTGTTGAAATCTATCTTCTATGCCTAACAAAATCTCCATTTCTGAGACACAATCTAATTTATTGGCTAAAAAGAAGTATGAACAGCTTTACCAGACTCTCTGCCCTAAAGAGCAAAGGCTTTCTGCTGCCGTCACCCTCAGAACATAGATTCTTTAATACAAGTCAATAGTCTTGGCTATAATTGTCCAGGAAATTTTTTTGGCTTGCTTGGGAACACCAAAGTTATTAAAAATGGCACTTGAGCAACTGTGTTCAGAAACTGAGTTCAGAGGACATTTATCCATAAGAATTTATCTGCTCAAAGGATTGTGTTACTTTGTCCAGCACTGAACAGTCCACAGAGGTAGTAATACTGGCACAAAAAGCCCTCCATCAGACAAGTAACCAGGAGCAAACTTGTTTGCTGTACTGAATTTCCCATGTAAGTCTTCAGTTAGATCTCAAATGCAGGGAACAGCTGAGCCATGCCAAGGTAAATGTGAGGCTGACAGAAATGTAAACAGGCCATATCTTCACTTCTCTAGACTGAGGCTATTACTGCGTAGCAGGAAATAAAACTTACAATGCAAAAGAACTATAGTCTTTTGCTGGGATAAAATACCACAGACTATTTTTACATTCTGAGCTCCTCCTGCATACAGTGATAGGGAGAAAAAAATATTTAACCACAGCATAACTGGCAAAACAAGAAAGAGAAATTCAGACTGCACTGCTCTTCCAGCAGCTGAGATTATCGATGTGAACTTTGGAAATTTTGGCTTGTCAGCATTTTACTTGGATCTCTGAAGAGAAAACACATGCTTCACATAACAAATGGAATGATTTTAAATTAGGACATATCTGTTTGCAGCCAAGTTTACTGGAGCAATAGGAATTTTCAGTTTAAAGTTTATCCAGAACAGTTCTTCAAATCACAAGAACAATCATTCATCATCAGCGTGTTTCTAGACATTGTGACTCATTGTTGAGGGATTTTCAGAGGATTTTTTACGGCACCATGCCCAATTTCTAAGTTTCTTCTTTTCCTTTTAATCACAAATAATAGTATGAACTGCATCCCTGAAGTCTGAGGCCAGAACAGCGATTCAGCAAGACATGTAACACCAGTTAGGACAGCAAAGACAAGTTTTTCAGGACTGTGAGGTCATTTCAAAGATAAAAACCAAACACCCACCCAAGCCCCCTATTCAACTTAACAGATCAGTTTTAAGTACAGTAACCCACGTCTTGGAGTAGAGCACTGCTCCATCCTGCAGTAATCAAGACATTAGTGCTGAAGGGTTGTTGAAGGGTCATTTATTTGTCTCCACAACAGAAGTTCAAGATTGTCTCCCTGAAGCTGCAGCAAGCCGAATGTCTGTCACACTTGCAGGTTCATCCACCTGCTCAAACTGGGAAAACTTCAAGTAGAATTTCCCAAAATTCAAAAGTATTTGAAAGCAAAAACAAAACCTCACCCCACTAACAACAAAAGGAACATTTTACTAGATGTCATCTTGAAGGGTTCACTGCAGATCTAAGGACATGCATTTACTGAGGGCCACTGAAATATTACGCAAGGAATAGTACTTAGTATCTAGGAAAGTAGTTTCTAGCACAACACAGATATTCCCTTACAGCATCAGAGAATGCAACCCCCTGTTCACCTAGACAGTCTTCTGGGAGAAGGAGAGTGACAGCAGGCAACTCAATTATCCACACTTCACATTCAATTCACACACACAGCAACTTTGCAACAAAACCTGAATCCAGCAAAAAGGCAAGCACAATATGATTTTCGTTCTACTGAAAGGAGTCATCAGATGACTGATGTGAGTCATCTTACAGAGTGTCCTGATGAAATATGGGTTGACACCGACCTTCATTCAGACACTGAGATTTGGAATGCAGTGACCTCAATAGCATAACACTCAAATAATACTCCGCTGTTTTAACTTGGCAGCAATAAACTGTAAAGTTGTATTCCCAACACTCAGCTCTTTGTAGTAACATCATAAAAAAAAGAGCAGTCAGGTAATTCCTTGTGGCAAATGATCCTCTAAAAATCAAAGCCAACACACAATTCCATTCCCTATTCGTAAGATGACAGTAATTTAAGTAAGTGACAAAATCAGGTAACAGATCAGGCCTTGAATGAACCAGCAGAGGAAGGTTAAGCAATTAAATAATGAAGTTCTTACATTATGCCTGACACTAAAAATAGTGTGCCAAAAATGGCACAAGTACAATTTCATGAGTAACTACATACCTGCTCTCCTTGCCTCGATACAAGCAACACTCATTTCCTCCTTCAGCTCATGGTTTTCGTTGGCTATGGCTTCACCCACAGTAACAAATCTCCCGACTGCCAGGTTAACGGCTTGGCCCACTCGCTGAATTGCTTGCAGAGTCTTGTCTGAACGCTTTGGTTTATCCTTATGATTAATAAGAGTAGTTATCTGCAAACAGGAAGAGTTATTTATTAGAACATTTTAACTTTAATACTAAAGGCAAGTTTTGAATTGAACTCAGTAATAGATTTTTATAGTACTTCACTAATAAAATGTAGTGTTGTGCTATGCCATGAAGTATCATTTAACTTCTCAGAGAATGAAAAAAAAATTTGGAGTATAGTTAAGGTTGCTCATTGTCTGTGATCTCAGTTTATCTCAAGTGAACAGAGGGATTTTTATTTTTCTTCCCCTCCCATTTGCAGTATTAAAATAAGCTGCCCTGGGTCTCAACAGCCTTTTTCACACTAGACACAGCCCTTCCCCCGTTAAAATATCCACCATACTCATAACTTAAACACCCTCAATTACACGTTTCCTAGAATTCAGAAAAAGGTTGCCATTTAGATTACAAGTTATCAGTAAAACAATTTGTGAGGACATTCCTATTTTGAACTCCTGACTTGGCTTTTCCGACCACTGTAGAGCAATACACGTTCCCTCTTGGATCACATAGGCTGGAGATCAGCTGCACACGGGCTGCAGGAGACTGAAGATTTGTCCAAAACACCCAACATGAGGAAACAGAGAGCCTTTCCCCTCACAGAGGAGAAAGGCAGGATTGCAGAAGCAGCTTCTCAACCAAGGCATTAGGCGAACATGAGAACAGTATGGAATCCTGCCACCCACAATTAACTAACTATAAACTCCATTACAAACATGAGCTTTGCATTCTGCTACAACAACTATTTTCTAGTGAGAAGCAGGACAGAAATAAAACTCTGTAGTTTCAAACATCCTAAACCAGCATAAAAACCCAACAAAAATAGTCCTGACTGTCCTTGTCTCCCACTCTCATGTTTGCAATGAATTCATCTGATGTGGGTTAAATCTCAGTTGTGGAGAACGTGATGCTTGTTAGTTTTCCCCATAACCAGGTCCCCAGACATGTTCACTGCATAGCTTTATGAATATTTTTGGTGGGAAACAGTACAGCCTGGAGAGAGAAAGATGAACAGAAGTGCTCCTTTCAGCAGCAGTTTAGAACAAAATGCCCACAGAACTCCACTGTAAGCCACATCTCCAGGAACTCAAAGATGTCTGTTGAGAGAATCTCAGAATTACATGAATTACTTAAGTGTCTGAACATCTTAGCTATATCAGATTGATCACAGATGTCTTTGCTGCTCCTCAAAAAAACAAAAATCATCATTAACTCATACAGTCTCCTACCAGTCAAGCCTGTTGTGGGACAGGAGCACACAAGCTGTACCTGTAATGCTCACTTCAGATTCAAGGACATAGCAGGAAGCAGTGTAAGAACTGTTCTGCTTCACGATTTGATCGATGCCCAAGGTTTACCCTTCAGATATCACTGAGTCGTCTTTCTGGAGAAAAAAAAGAGTGGTGTTGTTTAACACCTCGCTGAGGCTGGTTTTGAATGCCAGAAGCTGGTTTAGCCAAATTTCCAGTATTAAACCCTTTGCAGTGGGAAATGTCAACACTTCATAGAGGGCTTTGCACACACAAGAAAAATAAAAAAGCCAAAAAAACTAAGAACAGTGCTGCCCTATGGAAGAACTGCTATGAGAATAGAAGAATATTTTGTTCTAGTACAAAACATCAGTATAGAAATGCATTGTCTGCCCACTGTCTTCTTATATACGCCCTACTCTTCCAACATGTACCTAAGCCACAAGGTCTAAAGGAAGGCCACTTTGTATAATTCATACAATAAATCTGTCCCTGCAAGAGTCCCCTGAATCACTTCAACTCCAGTGCCTATAAACCCCAGATGCCTTTCCAGTGAAAAGATCTTCTTACAATGAAGACAGAGTCCTATTAGAAAGTAAACTGAGGAAACATCTGAGCATCGCCAAATCCATTTTAGATGAGGAATGACATTCCTCAAAACACACAATTGTCATCACTTCAGTGGAAATCCAGACCAACATGAAATTCATAGTAAAAACAACTGCATTAGGCAGCTCCCCTGAATTCTTGCATTGTAGATACTTCAGGTATACAGAATTAACAAATACCCATCAGCAGCTAATCTAACAGTGCCAGCTGGTGAATTCTTGAGTAGGCATGGCTAGCAAGCCAACTGAGAGCATTAGTCCAAATGCTGAGGAAAACCAAATTGACAGAGGGTCACAACTGTGCTTCTTCAACTGGTTTTTAAGCAAACAGCAACTCAATGCTGGGTTAATATCACATTCACATAGTTATTGACTTCTCAGAAGTACACATAAAATAACACTGGCCTAAAACAAACTGCAAGTTTACATACTGGCTGCAAGTTTACCTCCCACAGCATTTTACACCAGTAAAAGTTTAAACATGTTCTGCATAATCCTGAAAAAAAATGCATATGCAAATAACACTGCAGAGTGAAAGGAATCCTACTGTCTCTTACAAATCATCAAGGGCATTTATTTTAATTCCCATGTTACTGCAGAGGTATGCAAGTAATAAAAACCATGAAGATATCACAGCTTAAATTTCTTTTTTAAAGTCTTACAAAACACTCTAAGGAACATGAGTGCCTTTTACATTTCTATTATTTCTTTAGCATTCTCTTCAGAGGGCATCATAATTTTTGCAGAAAAAAGTCCTCTACTACCCCTGCCAAAGTTAAGCAAGAACAAGCAGCTGTTTTGACAGGTCCATCACCAGTGTCATCTTAACCTCATGATGTTCAACAAGGCTACATACAAGGTCTTGCACTGGGGCTGGGACAATCCCCAGTACCAGTGCAGGCTGGGGGATGAATGGATTGAGAATAGCCCAGCAGAAAATGACTTGGGGGTACTGGTGCGAGAAAAATTGGACATGAGTCAACAATGTGCTTGTATCCTGGGCTGCATCCAAAGCAGTGTGGACAGCAGGCTGAGGGAGGGGATTTTTCCCCTCTACACTGCTCTGGTGAGACCCCACCTAGAGTGGGGTGTACAGCGCTGGGGTTCCCAACAGAAGAAGGACATGGACCTGTTGAAGACAGTTCAAAGGAGGGCCATGAAGATGGTCAGAGGGATGGAGCACCTCTCCTACGAAGACAGGCTGAGAGAGCTGGGGTGGTTCAGTCTGCAGAAGGCTCCAGAGAGACCTTATAATATATAAAATGCATATTTTATGAGTGGCATTTTAATATATAAAGGTAGCTTAGAAGAAGATTAGGAAAGACTTTTTACCAAGGCCTGTAGTGACAGTAGAGAGGTCAATTGTTTTAAACTAAAAGAGGGTAGATTCTGACTGGACTTAAAGAGGTTACTTTTCACCATGAAGGTGGTGAGGCACTGGAACAATTTCCCTGAGGTGTGGAAGACCCATCATTTTAAGAGTTCAAGGCCAGGTAGTTTGAACAACCTGGGGCTTCGATGGCGCTTTGAGTAACCTGGTCTAGTGGAAGGTATTCCTGCCAATGGCAGGGGGGGCAGAACTAGATGGTCTTGAAAGGTCCCTTTTAACCCAAACCATTCTCTGATTCTATGACCTACTCTAGACACCCACATGAGTAGCTTGTATATGAACATTAAACTCAGCCTATGGTTATACACAGCAGCTGAGGCTTTGCAAATATCTCCTGGAATAATGAACTCTTAGCTGAGTAACAGAATTTCTTCTCTGACTGGCTAACGTGGGGCCAGTATAGTAACTATCTTAACACTGGAATGGATGGAAGTTTGTTGAGCCCTGTAATTATTTTCTCAGAGAAGTCAAAAAACTGTATGGATTGACAGTTAAAAACAACCATGGTGAGAAAACTAAAACAGAAGTTGGTCAAGAAGTTTGAAACATCACAGCAAACAGCTTCATGCAACACCTCTTTCAAGTGTGATCAACATTAGGTAGCAAATGCAGCCTGTACTGATATCCGATTTGCATAGGATGTTTCCTATAAAAAACTAAGTAACAAACAGCCCTGAAATAGGAGTAGGTAGGTCATGATAAAAGAAAGATATGAAATACAGATCAGTTAAAAAAAACGGGCTGGGTTTGGTTCTAGAAACGTGAGTTACACATACCAAATGTAAAATGCTTAATAATGTCAAAGGCATGAGGAAAGCTGTTCTGATACAAGAAGGGCTTCTCATAACCTGCCACCGGCAGAAAACACTGCTGTACAAACAAGGAGAAAGATTTCTCAGAATTATGCGTTCTCATTCCCTCAGAGAGTGTTAAAAGTGACAGGTACATCCTCCATTTCAAATCAAGTTTTGAAAAAGCAGAGGTAATAGCAACTGCAGTTTAGGATTCTTTTCAAGAATTAATTTAGCTTGTGATTAACAGTCAGGGTTAAAAAAAACCCCCAAGATCTTAACTTAGCAAGGAGAGGAATTTCACTAGTTTGTTAAGTGAAGGAAACAGTTCTGAATTGTGCCTCAGAACACAAATACAGCAGTGAGCATTAAAAGGCCAATAGGAAAGGCTTCTAAAATAAAGAATAAGCAAAGGTTTTACTCCTGACTTTTAAACAATATTTAAAACAAAGATAAAAAATTGGACAAGCTAAATGGAGAAAAGGAAAGACCCAGAAGAAACTTAAGGAATTTTCTCCCCAATAACCAGCCAAAGAAACCCTAAGAGCCTATACAAAACTGGACTAGTAAAACTTGCAGCATTTAAGATATTTCCGATTACAGAAAATTGCTTATCCCCTGCAGTCCATCCAGTTGCAACCAGACTAGAACTATCACTGTTTTAATTTTTTTTTTAATGAAGGAAACCCCTGCGAGTCCAAGAACATCATCTAAGACCTCCCTCAAGCTTAACACCTCCCCAATATTTAATCTGTTATATTCTGATCATGTATTTCCCAGTCACCAACATCTGTGATGTTTGGACAGGACTTAGCAGCTGAAAAGATTACCTGCAAGTCTCTTTGAACAAGGGCAATACGTTACATGATGTTTACTTAAGGATTTAGTGATCAGGTCTTAGAAAGGAAACAGTCCTTTTGATGGTACTCACCCTCTGTTTAATGTGAGCTCTTACACTATTTCCGTGGAATGTTTATCTGAGATTTGAGACAATCAGTTTAAGGAGTGTACAGTCTCAAGAATCTGTCAGCTACAATCTTTGTCACTTGTTATGAGAAGCCCCAGAAAAATAATGGCCTTTTCTCAAGTATTTTACCAAAGCTAACAGATACAGCCATAACGTATCAAGATGTACTTCATATTTAAGGAAACAAGCTCAGTTGTGGCAATTTTTGAGCAGCTGTTTTCAGATCTTTTTGAAGGCCTTCAGATACTGACATTTAAGTCATCATACACTTCATGCTCAGGAAGCATCATGACAACACGCTGAGTTAAAAATATTCTAATGTCTATTTATTGTCAGTGTAATTAAGTCTTGCATGACAGAATTAAGTGATACTTAAGAGACTGGGTTTCAGGAAGTATTTATAGACACCTATAAATAAAACCACAGGAAATATAGTTATTTCATGGCCCTTGCTACAAACACAAGAGTTAAGCTGACAAGTCATGTTGGAAGATACCCTGCCCACCTCTCTGCCTGGGAAAGTACCCACATTGTACTCAGGATGATTTCAACTCTCAAGAGTAGCATTTGTTACTGCCTCTTATGTGGTGGGTTGACCCTGTCTGGATGCCAGGTGCTCACCAAAGACACTCTATCAATCCCCTCCTCAGTAGGAAAAGGGAGAGAGAAAATATAATAAAAGGCTTCTGGGCTGAGATAAGGAAGGGAGAGATCACTCACCACTTACCATCATGGCCTAAATAGCCTCTGCTTGGGGAAATTAAGTGAATTTAATTTCAATAAATGAATTTTTAAATCAGAGTAGGATTGTGAGAAGTAAAACAAATCTTAAAAATACCTTCCCTCTACCCCTCCCTCCTGGCCTTAATTTTATTTGTGATTCTCTACCTCCTTTTCCCCAGCAGCACAAGAAGACAGAGAATGGGGGCTGTGGTCAGTTCCTCATATGCTGTTTCTGCTGCTGCTTCCTCCTCAGCAAGAGGTTTCCTTCCCCTGCTGCAGCATGAGGCCTCTCCCATGGAAGACAGCCCTCCATGAACTTGTCCACCATGAGTCCTTCCCATGGGCTGAAGTTCTTCATGAAGTGCCCTAGCATGGGTCCCTCCCATGAAGTGCAGTCCTTCAGCAACAGGCTGCTCCAGCATGGATGCTCCTTGGGATCACAAATCCTGTCAGGGAACCTGGTCCAGCATCACCTCATCTCCTGCAAGGAGCCACTCCAGCGCAGGCTTCCCATGGGGTCACAGACTCCTTCAGAGATCTACTTGCTCCACCATGGATCCCTGCATCCCTGTGAACCTCCATGGGCTGCAGGGGGACAGCTCATTCACCATGGTCTTCACCACAGGCTGCAGGGGAATCTCTAGTCCTGCAACTGGAGCATCAACTTCGGTGTCTGCAGAGTTGTTTGTCTCATATTATTGCTCCTCTCTTCTCTGGCTGCAATTCCTTCTGCACAATACCTTTTCCCTCCTCTTAAATACATTATCACAGAGGCACTGTGATAATCCTGTGCATCCCTGACTGGCTTGGCCTTGGCCAGCAGCAGGTCCATCTTGGAGCCATCTGGCATCGGCCCTGTCAGACATGGGGGAAGCTTCTGGTAGCTTCTCACAATCCACCCCTGCAGCCTCCCCACTACCAAAACCTTGCCACACAAACCCAACACATTCTGGAAAAGAGAAGGCTTTGAGTGACGTCATTGCAGCCTTCCAGTGCCTGAAGGGAACCTACAGGAAAGATGGAGAGGGTCTACTACAAGGGCATGTAGTGACAGAGTAAGGGGGAATGGCTCCAAACTGAAAGAGAATCTGTTTAGAATAAAGATTTGGAAAAAAAAAATCTTTACTCTCAGGATGGTGGGGCACTGGAACAAGTTGCCCAGAGAAGTGGATGGCCTATCCCTGGAAGTGTTCAAGGCCAGGCTGGATGGGGCCCTGAGCAACCTGATGTAAGGGAAGGTGTCCCTGCCCTTGGCAGGGAGAGTTGAAACTAGATGACCTTTAAGGTCCCTTCCAACCCAGGCCATTGATTCTTTAATTCTGTATTGATCAGCTTTCCTGCTAGAAAAAATTCAAGATGTTTTCTCTATGCTATGAGGATTAGCTGCCTTAGAGTAACAGCTCCTCTTCCATTTTGTGCATTTTCTGCTTTCTACCTTCCATTAACTTTATAACAGGAGAAAATTTGTTTCTGAAAAAAAAAAAAAAAAAAAGTAATACCAGGAATGGAAAGTCTTTGCTAGGAAAATGTGATAGCACTACATACTGGCCGTACAAGAAGAGTGCTATAAGGTAAATTTAGTTGCATTTAATACAACATGTAGAAATCTTGGTGAAAAAGGCCTTTCCCACACTGCTTGTACTTTCCTTCGTTCTTCTTGAGTTTGGGGGCACAGAGGAACATCTAATATTACATTTTAGGTACTGTCTCTCATTAGGTCTCATGTACTCCTTGTGGATGATCAGGTCTTCAGACTCCTTTACCCAGACAGCAGCACATGTTGTTCTAACGCCCACACCATGCATCAGAGAGAGTGGAGAAGGAGCAGCTGGCATTTGACGTCCTGTCCATAAGGGCTACAAAGAGAACTGTAACACAGACTTCTCATCACAAGATGAGCCTCAGGGTTCTTAGGAAGTGAACAAGGACTACTTGCTTACCTGTCCTAAAAACCAAAAGTTGGTTAAGATTAGATGCCTGTCCAGGCACTAATGGAAATCTTAAGCATTTTGTAGAATTTCAAGCACTAAATTTTTTTTTTTAAAGTTCAGCTAGTATGTGGATTTTCAGACTTGGAAAGCCTTATCTTTCTACTCATATTTAATCTTGTAGAAAAATTCAACAAATAAACTTTGCAGAAACTCAATTTTGAAAGTTTTCAAAGGCTGGAAAAGACTAACCAAAATGAAATTCAACTGCACTAACTACTAATGCACTAGTTAATTGTAAAAACCAATATTCTACTTATACTGAAAACATTGTTTGAAACAATTATGGACAATTGAACCAGAACAGTTTCTTTACGAGTTATTATTCAAAGGGCCAATCAACCCCTTCTTACAGAAGTCACACAGACCTTAACACATCATTCAGGACGCTGAGTCAACACTTTTAAGACAGCTTCCATGAGGTGATGTGATCCAGCTACCCGCTATTTAGGAATTTTCCTCAGTTCCTCTAGTCTGGTGTCTAGAAGAGCAGTACAAATGCACTGCATACCCAGGACTGCTGAGTACTGTCAGACTTGTGGCATTGAGACTGTTGTATTTGTACCTTTACCTGGAGGCTTTAAAAAAGTATCTTTCATAAAAACCTTCAGGGAAGCAAATTAAATAAACAACTTTAACAACCTGTAGGCTGGTTCACTTATCTGTGGGCAAATGCAAACACGCTTAGTGGAGCCTCAGGCAATCTTTCACAGCAGTGTCTAACAAGCTGGCAAGCCACCTCTGAAAAGGAAGAAGGAACAACCAATGACCTGCAGCGACAAGTAGGAGCTGCCAAGCAACACAAAACAGCCCTACTAGCTCGGATCACTGGGGTACCTAACCTAGTATCTTATATCCCATAGTCCTCAGCATGCTTGCCTAGGAAAGATCACGAGAGTTTAAGCAGCAAATCCAACACGAGCTATAATGCAGTTGTAACCAGATTTCCAGCTGGTTAACTGCAAACTCTACATTTAATTTTAAAACACTACCATACCTAATTGTGCACTTCTCACAAGATAGAAATATTATCTGAAAGGGGTCAAAACCATCCTCTTCACCTCTTTTAGATCTACACTTCAAAATCTTCTCTTTGTAAAGTTCACTGGGAAAGACAAGAGTACACAACTTCAAATTCAAATACTCACCTCAGATTATTAGTACCATTGCTATGTACTTGTCAGACATTCTTGGAATTCTTAAGAGATCAAAAGAAAGGATTCAACTCGGAGCAAGACTGTACTATAGTAGTGAATACCCTCTCTTTGTGCTGAATGCATTCCTAGAAAACCAAGGAACTTTTAAATTTCAAGTTCCAAACCAAACACCATTGTGAAAATGATTAGCCAAAATGTGATATAGATTAACTTGTTCAAATGCAGTGGAGCAATTTGATGACACCAACTTATTTCCTCCAGGGATTATTTTGGGGTTGGGGCTTTGCGTGGTGGGGTTTTTTGGTGCTGGCTTTTTTTTCCCCAAAGCAATAAGAACTCTGAAAACTTCAGGACTTTTTTTTTCCCCCCATGGGAATAAATTATTTCCAATTCTTTCTTCTTCTTTTTTTTTTTTTTTTTTTTTTTTTAAGTTGTGAAAAGGAACATCACGGGGAAAAAAAAAGGAATGAACACAGCTCACTGTTCTTGCAGCCTGTGGATTCTTGAATATTATGTAGAGGATTGAATTACTTTAATAATGTTATTAAAGTACCCTACTGTAGAGGAGAAATATGATTTCTTTTTAATGTTCTCTTTTCACAGACTCCTTAAAATCAGAGATCCCCACTGATCTGCAGAGGTGAAGCAGAAAAGTACACAGAAACTGACCTGCACTGCTGCTATTCCCTCCTCTTTTTTCCACACATGGATGAGGAGACAGATCACTGAAAAACCCTCAGTGAGGCTTGACCGCTGATCAAAGATACCTTGTTTACTCTTACTGCCACAGGCTGTACTAGTCAGAGGACTGTCCCACCTTCCACCCAAAAAAGGCATTGTCAGAATTTCTATAGGAATGAGCGACCAAGAAAAAGGTTGTCATTTTCAGACAATTCAAGTTCAAGCTTTCTTCTCTTTTTTAAGAGATGTATGCAAGTTCACAGACTGAGCGGGCACCAAAATTTGTACCTTTGAGCAACTTGACATGAGTGGGCAAAGATAGTTTTTCAAACAAGGTCCAACTTAACTTCTTCTCATTATACAATATGAGCATCAACAAGCACACTGGACATCATAAAATATGCATTTACCTATTACAAAATGTGTCCAGAAGTAAAACTGGCTTTCTAACTCAACTGCTGTCTTGAAGTTTGAGAAGCACAACTACCTCACACTAGAAGAGGTGAGCATAAGCTAGTTGACCAAATAATTGGGTTTCAGGGCATACAAGGCAGTACATTTTCCTCCCCTCCTGTTGCCCTTCAGGTCAGTATTTCCTTACTCAAACAGATAGGTTTCATAAACAAAGCAATTCCCATTTTTCATTCCACACCTAGAAATCCTGGGCAGGATTAAGCCTAAGAAAATTCAACTCAGAGGGAAGATCACTGTTAAAAGTGTACTTTCAGATGTGGTTAAAACAGATGCAGACATGTTTTCAGCACCAAGTCTCAGAAATAACTCAATTTACTAACATAATCAGGTGACCTCAAAACCAGAGACTGGCAAACAATAATTCTGGCTTTTCCCCCTAAATTGCTGTTGTAAATGTACCTAACCTTGTACTGCTTGTGCAAACAATGCCTGAGCCATCTCTGAGCTGCTTATCCAAAACAACACCACTGTTGAAGAACTAAAAATTCAGACATTGTAAAAAAGGATGTAGCAGGGACAACACACTTATACCACCTGCCACTGAGAATTCTCCCTCTTCAAACCAGGATTGGCTCCTGAAGATGCAGAAAATAATCCTTGTTAGTTCCATAAGCAGGTGGCTTCCCTGCCGTGAATACCAGCTATTCAATCCTTCTTGCTTTGCATGTTCCCAACAGAAGAGTTCCTGCAGCCTCTTTCAGAGAGGGCTTCATTAGCAGCATTTTGCCATTCCACTTCAGTTCAGAGCAACACCTGGTATTCCGTTTTGAAAAGCACATACTTGCTCTAGGGATTAACTGAGAAGTACAGTGTGCTCTGGAAAAGGCTATGCAAATCCAACCACTATCCACCTACAGGAGTGCAAAACAAAACAGAAACTTCATATAATCCAGGAACTATTATCTTATTTATGCTTAAGTTCCTGTATGTTCTTTTGATTGCTTCATTGAAGAGCTCCAGGGCAATAAAAACTCATTCAGTTGGAAAATTAAAGAATATTTAAATGTAACATGGAGATACAACACAGAATCTTTGATAATTAAAAGGGAACACTCCATGCACTGGTCACTCCTATATGTTAAGTGCTTGCAACATTGGACAATATTACTCTTCTAAACATTTTTCATACCTGTGAATAAACAAACAAACAAACAAAAATACTATCACAACCCCCATGTTGAAAAGATTATGTTACTACATACTAAATTTTGCTTTATTGTTATTTGAAAAGACAGGATTTGTGTGGTTCTAAATAGTTATATTCATTCTGCTTAACAAAAACATGTCTGTAAGACAAAAGCAACAGCACAATTTTTTATTTTTCTATGTACATCTGAAAGAACTTTAGGATTTGCTCATACATAACTTTTGCAATTTGTGTTTAGGATTTATCTTACCATTTGAGAATTCATTTTAGGCATATATGTGAGAAACAATCCAATTCAGTATCTAAAGCAGAGTGACAGTTATAAGTTGGCTCTAGAGTCTATATCACTTCTCATTTACCCCATTAGCTTTAAACAAGGCTATTAATGAAATGCAATACAGCTCAAAGAGTAAAAAATAGACTTTAAGGTTCTATCTAGCAAGGGTTATACTTTTCCAATTAATTAGAAACATAAAACAAATCCATGAAGAAAGCCACAGGCTCATAGTACCATACAACAGTTTTACTAAACTATAATCAGAGTTGTTTGCAATCATTAATTCATAAATCATGCTTTGGGGATTTCCCTACCTAATCTGTCTAAAACCATCTGTTAACAATGCTGAATAGCAAGAAAGCTGCTCTAATTCTTCTTGTGCAAGATCACAGAGTGGCAGTTTTGATTTAATACTCATTCTGCTGGAGAACTACAAAAATTTGTTTAATCTGTAGAGAAGTCATTAATCAGATCTCAAAAATATGAAAGATAAGTTACCATCGAAAAAGAGCAATTGATTTTCAGCTATGTCAGTAAAAAGCATCTTCCTTCAGCCACTTGAAATGTTACTCTGACTCATTTATCACATCAAAGACTAAGCTATTGAACATTACAAAGCAGTAGCCAAGCTTAACTCAAAGCCAATTTTACTGTCCAAGGGTTCACAAAACAAAAATCCTGAAACCACAGCTGTTTTATGATAGTGCTGTTGCTCATGTGATAAAATGTTCGAGTGTAACTTTCCTTGTAAAGCAGAATATAATTAGTGATAGTAACATCATTAATTATTAATGTAACAAAATAATTTACCTCTTTAAGTTATTCTAAGGTACTCCTGGGCTCCCCAGCATACCTTAAAAACCACAACTGTAAATGATTATCTATTTCTCTTTCAATGTTTCATGATGACCTAGCTCCACTGACTAAAAGCTGTCAATTAAAAACTAGTCTCATTAAAAGGAAACCTGCAATCACATCAGCCAAGAAATATAATTGATACTTTGACTGAAATAATCACCTTCTCTACATCCAGATGACAATCTCCTAAGATAAGCTCTTCTGCATAAATCAAAGTGAAACAATCAGCCTCCTTTAGGGACACAGAGCACCAAGCGTAGGCTGAGTAACAGGCTGAGCTTCTGCCAGAAAAAGAATTTACATGGAGCGCGAGATGCTTAACACAAACCAGAAGCTCACAACTTAACTGGCAATACCTATGGAAGCGCAGGGAGAAGAGTCAGTGAGTTAGTGACTAATGGGAACTACGGAGGCGCAACTCTGTACCCAGGCAGCACCATCTGCTTCCGGACGCACAGCAGTCGGAGCATATGATCCATGGCAGAGCTTCTCTGCCGTACAGGATGTAAACTCACAAGAGTTTAGCAGGAGGCTTGCTCCATACAAGTTACAACGCAAGCCTTTACACCACAATTCCTAATTTTATTACTCAACAGTAGTGCCAAGTTTCAAGTTTAAAGTGAGTACCAAATTAATTCGTAAGATAGAAAATTCTGGAAGAGAGGAGAAACCAGTTTCTCAAAGCTTTCAAGTTATTGGGATTTTTAAAGTCCTGAAGAATAAAGACAAGGTCCCAAGAAGCATTTTAAAAGGAGTGCATGCAGATCTTTTTTTTCCCCCAGATGCAATGAGCTGAAGACAAATATGGATCATCCTACTTTAAAAAAAAAAAAAAAAATTCCCATTCTCCAAAAAGAGACATAAGGGGCAATGCACAAGCTCTGGCACCATACTGGAGCAACAACAGCCAACAATGTAAGAACCCTTTAGCACCTCTGACATATGAAAGAGAAAGACCTAGAGGTAACAAAAAAATGCCCAGTGAAACAAGGCAGCCAAGGGATTTGCTGGAACAAATCTGTCAGTGCATCTGCTGCATGGGAAATGCAAGTAAGTTGAAATGGATCTGAGCTTGGACTGAATGCTGAAGTGCAGGAAGGGAATGAGACTATGCATATTCCTTAAGATTATGAATATTGTCCAGAGAGTATATGAGACACTTCTACTTAAGACTCTAAATGAGAAAGAGAGAACACATTTGATTAACAAGTTCAAAAGTTGGTATGTAATGAGCCTGTACTGCAATGCAATACTATGACTACAGACATTGAAACATTAGCTTATATACAAGATTGATGCATGATGCAGAGGAAAAAAAGACATGGAGAATGTAGTGGGTTGTTTCCCCCCATTTTTGTAGACTTTCAAGAAAAAAGAGCTAGTGATACTAAATTAGAAGCCTAACAGTGCTTTTAATATAGAACTCTCTGCTTCAAAGCTGTTAGAAACAAAACAATTGAATTTCAGAAGATTCCTCTCTTCCAATCTCTCCAAACTGTCGAGTTCCTTCTGAAGGGCTGCACAGCCCTCTAGGGTATCAGCCACTCCTCCCAGCTTTGTGTCATCAGTGACCCTACTGAGGAGGCACCTGTCCTTTCAGGCAAGTCACTGATGAACCAGTTAAACAATACTGGGCCCAGTACTGAACCTTGGGGGACACCACTTGTGACAGGTCTCCAGCTAGACCCTGTGCCACTGGTTACAAACCCTCTGGGATCTGCCATTCAGTCAGTTCTCAACCCACCTCACTGTCCACTCATCCAGCTCATACTTCCTGAGTTGGCCTATGAGGACATTGCAAGAAGCAGTGTCCAAAGTCTTGCTGAAGTTGAGGTAGAAAGATCTGATGCTCTCCCCTCATCCATTCAGGAAGTTGCTTCATCACAGAAGTCAATCAGGTTGGTCAAGCATGATTTACTTTTAGTGAATCCATGCTGACTACTCCTGAAGCCCTTCTTGTCATCCATGTGGATAGAGATTGCTTCTAGAATGAGGCGCTCCATCACTTTTCCAAGGATTAAGGTGAGGATGACTGGCCAGTAGTTCCCTCGCTCCCTTTTCTTACCCTTTTTGTAGGCTGGGGTGACACTTGATTTCTTCCAGCCCTCAGGCACCTCTCCCAATCACCCTGACCTTTCAAAGATGCCTGTGAACAGCCTTGCTGTGGTGTCTGCCAGTCTCTCAGCACTCATGGATGCATCCCGTCAGGGCCCATTGACTTATAGATGTGAAGTTTGCCTATGTGTTCTCTAACCCAATCTTCCTTGACCAGGGAAAATTCTTCCTTCCAACATTCCTCTACTCTGGTCTCCCAAGTTAGAGATCCCTCAGGGCTGGTCTTGTCAATGAAGAGTGATACAAAGAAGGCATTCAGTAACTCTGCCTTCTCTGCATCCTCTGTTATCAGGGTCCCCCCTCCATTTAGCAACAGTCCACATCCCCCTTAGTTTTTCTTTTGTTATTGATGTATTAGAAGAAGCCATCTGAGGACTTCTAAGCCAGCAAATCCACAAAACAGCTTCCCCAAAGACACTGCTAGCCTACAGACAAAATCCAAAGGCCAGTATCAGTAGCACTGACAGTAGCATAGTGAACACCATGTCCACAGTTTTACACTTCTCTTAAATCTCTCTCTTGGACAGTACATGCTTTTTCAGTTCCATGGAGAATAACAAAAGTTCCACTAAAGACACAATAATGTACCAGCTATTTCAGTCCATTTCTTCAGGAGTTATAACACTGATGTTCTCAGTTACTTCCTTACCACAATTCTGCCCTCTTCTTTTGACAGAAAATAAGAACAGAGCAGAGCAGCTATTCATACTTCTGCTCCACTGCAAAAGGAAGTGAAGCAATCCCTACTCCAGAATGTACCTATGTGAGGTACCCGGAAAATCTGTGTGGAATCAAAGTGACTGCAGAACACACTATGAAAATGTTAGATAAAATGAACTGGAACAACTTGCCAACATTAGATGTTATTCACTAAGATTTCAAGGGGCTCAAAGATACAATGGATTGTGTTGACTTTCTCATGCAATCTCCTCCTTAAAACCAGATCAACCAGTCAAGGTACGAATGTTGCCCTGACACTTGTACATGGCAAATCAATACAAAACATTAGAAAGAAGTAGTGGACACCCAAATAAATATGACATATTGGCAAAGATTTAACAAAGATGTTCGTTAAAGGAATTCCTGCCTCACAAAACAACGAGATTTCTCTATAGGCATTGCCCAATTACATGGGTAAGAAGACACTCTGCTGAAAGAAAACTATGAAACAAAGTTCACACCACAGTTTTCAAAGGACATCAAGCAAGTCTTTGAGAGAAAGGGAACCAGACCCTTTGTATGAATATTGAACTCATCAAGAGACAGAATGATGAGTAGGAAAATAAAGGATATCAAGTAAATGATTACTTACTTTAATGGAGTTACACAGAAACCTGTACTGCAACATGAACTATTATATATAATCATAAAGAGGGAGGAGATAAGCAAATAATAAAATGATGAAAATTTGTTGGCGATCCCAATTTATTTGGGACAGTAAAGATAAGATCTGACTACAAAATTGCAGAAACATATTGCAGCACTGACCAGGGAACAAAATGTCAGACCAAAAAATCACTGCAGATTAAAGTGAAACAGACAGGAAAGTACAATCCTAGCATTCCTTGTGAAAGCTAGGTCTGAGCTGACCATTACTCCTCAGCAGCAAGATCTTTTGATAGCAAAACAGACATCCATGAAAAAATCTAACTTGCTTATGATGAAAGCAATTTCCAGGGTCATCTATTCCAGTTCCCTGCTCAAACCAAGTCCACTTAGAGTGAGCTGTTTATAGTCTTATCCATTCTGAACATCTCCAAAATTGCAGACTCTATAGGAGCTCTGCACACCTCACCCAGTATTTGGCCTCCCTTACATTGAAAAAGGCCTTCTCTTGTATCTCATTAGACTTTCCAATGTTCCAACTTCTGTCCATTGCTTCCTGTTCTGCCACCATACATGTCTGGGATCAGTCTGTCTCTGTCTTCTCCATACTTGCCATTAGGTGGGTAGCTGTAGACCTTGGTAAATTCTGCCACTGTCCAGACAAAAAAAACCCAACCCACTGCAGATTCAAGTGACACAGACAGGAAAGTACCATCCTAGCTTACAACATGGAAGCTAACAGACCATTAACCCTCTCTTTTTGAGGTGGAACAAGCCCACTTCCTTCAACCTCTCCCTTTATGTCACACACTCCACTATGTCAGCGTTTCCCTGGTACTGCGAAGCACAGAACTGAACACAGTACTGTACCCCATGCTGCCTCACACGTGCCAAACAACAGTCACTTCTGCAGTCTGCTTGTTACATTCCTGCTACCAACCCCAGGTGCAGCTGGCCATCACTGCTGACCCCCATTCAAGTCATCCACCGGGACTCCCATGCAAAGTTTTCCTGCAGACAGCTGACCCCAGCCTGTATTGCTGCATGGTGTTACCCTGGCTTAGATGCACGACTTGGACTTCACAAACTTCCTGTCATATCATCTTTCCAGCCTGTCCCTCTGTCTAGCAGCCCTGTCCTCCACAGTGTCAGATGCTCCCCAACTTGCTGTAGGGGAGTTCACATGCCTGTTGAATGTGCTGGCCCGTGCTCACCCCAACATTCAGATCATTAATAAAGATGTTAAACAGTACTGGCCCATACTGGTCCTCATATCAGTCCCCGATGATTAACCAGAAAAAAACCCAGAGAAAAGTTTATAGATTATGTATAGACCTCTAGCTTGATGCACAATGGCTATCTAAAGTCAGACCTTCAGTCTGAAAACTGCATCAGTGAGCTTTTCACATACTTAGGAAAACGTCAGCTGTGGCTTCTTTTTTGGGCTCTAATATACAACTCCAGAAACTTCTGGAAAAACAGAATACTGGCAGAACATTATGTAATGTTATACAACATTTACTGAAATGGGAATTATTTTAGCTAGCTTCAGAGAAAGCAAGGAAACAATGCCCTAGTAAAGAACAGGTTTGTTTCATTCACCTCAAGGTATGTACCACTGTTAACTTATGTAGAATCTAAGAGTGACAACAACAACATTCAGAAGCATTGGTATCATGGGCTTTTTGTAGCTAAAATAAAGAAAAGCTTATTTTTTACCATATAGGTCAAGTCAATTCCAAAACCTCTGGCAGGATCTCCTACACCAAGAAAAATGGAAAAACATGTTCAGTAACATATGGGCACACAATCATTCTCCAAAGTGCCTGTGACAAAATGGGCTTTCTGAAGCTTGAGCAGCTATAATCACATTGGTCTCACTCTGGATGCTGGAGGATAGGTCACCTTCAACTGTGAAAAGTGACTTTGTTCTTTCAGGAATATAGAAGTATAGCATGATTTGGGATGGAAGGGAAAGGTCACGTGGTTCATCTCCTGCACTACCAAGGCCTGGGACACCTTCTACTAGATCAGGTTGCTCAGAGCCCCAGCCAATCTGGCCTTGAACACTTCCACGGATGGGGCACCCACAGCATCTCTGGATAACCCATTTCAGTGTCTCACTACCCTCACAGAGAAGAATTTCTTCCTAACATCTAATCTAGACATATCTACTTTCGGCTTAAAGCCATTCCCCCTTGCTCTATCACTACACATCTTTTTAAAAAATCCCTCTCCAGCTTTCTTCTAGATCCTCTTTAGGTACTGGAAGGCTGCAGGTAGTCTCTCTAGAGCCTTCTCTTCTCCAGGCAAACAGATCTCAGAGTTTCCCTCTTTTTCCCAAGTACCCAACTGTGAAGGTTGACAAATATCTATTCTGCTGTTTCTCAGAATACTTCCTTGGAACAGATCTAGACAGACAAACTCCTACGTCTGTGAAGGTACCCGACTGCTGCTAGACTAGCAAACAGGTACAGAATGGCAGCTGCGGAAGCCACTGGTGGAGCCACATCCTGAAAAGTGCTTTTTCCCTGTCCTTGCTTTTCCTCAACTGTTTAAATGACTTGTTATTAAATGAGTCAGCACTGACCACTTCAAACACCCTTCCTGACATGTATTGCCAAAAACTTTCCATTAAAAAAATCAACCCCAAAATAATTAGTCTGGAAATGGGTAGCAGCAGTGAAGGAGATGTCTAGATTTTTAAAGAATGCCATAGTATTATGCATGGAAAATGGAACTAATGACACCTATCCAGGGGAAGAAAATACTACTTATTTTAAAGAAAACTGTGGTGCTTGACCCCATAAGCCATATTTTCTGAACTGCATGCCACATGCTTTGCAAAATACTGTACAATGATTCTTTTCACAGTATAGCTATGTAGAGAGTAAAAAAGGAGTGTTAGCAAAAACGCTTAATACTGTGGCTTAAATCCGTCGTCACTGTCATTTGTGGCACTCTTAAAAATGGGCCACGTCAGGGTCTGAACAGATCTAGTTTAACTCTGTAAATACTCTAAGTTTTAATTGGTTTAAAAAGTTTAAAAATGGTTTAATAAAAAAGTTTAAAATTGGTTTAATAAGTACACGCAGTAATGGCTCTAGGGGTAATTTCTCCTGCTGGAAAGATAGGAATCTTATACCACTGCTGATAGCAAATTTACTCTGTTACAGCACAGTCTATAAAAAAAACCAAGCCACGAAATGCAATTTAAAAAATCAAACAAAACCAGCCCTCACATTTTCTGAGGAAGAACAAGCAGGCAAACACATGTTTACAATATTACAATCAGGACAATGCACGGTACAGTACATGAATTTAAATAAGAATCACTGCAGCTTTTTATTTTTTTGCTTAAAGAAAAAATTTAGCCCCACATAAGAGATTGAAAGTGAGTTTGTCAGACAAGGCACCTTTTGTTTCCTCTTTGCTTAAAATAAGTAGTGAAAAGCAGCAGGAACATTCTGACTATTTTTTTCCAGTAGTATACAAGTATCACATAGCTCTTCTCAGATTTTAACAAAAGGACAAAACTGTGAAGTTAACTTCACAGCAGGAACAAAGCCCTTTGCAAGTGTATTTTGTACAAGCAGAAAAATGAAGTCCTGAGGGTTACTGCATGCACAGCTTATGCAGAATCTTAAAAGCAAATTCTGAGACTAAGAAGTACTCTATAAACACCATTTTGCATAAATTTCCAAACCAAGCCAGCCAGTGAGATCTCAGCTGAGCAATCCAGACAGGCAGAACCAAAAAAACACTACAGTAACTGGGGCACTTTCCCAGGCAGGTGTAGGGAGCTACTGCTGACACCATCAGCAACTTCAGCCTGAATCTGAACAGAGCTCAGTGCTCATGCTTCAAGGGAATGCGCTTGTCTCAAGTCTGGAGTGCCTCAGCAGGAAAACAGTGAGCTCTGAGTGTTCACAAATGCTCAGACACGCTGTATACAGGCAAATGAAAGCTGCTTAAACCTTCTGGAAGATGCTGTCATAGGCTTCGTGGACAATGAAAACTCATACATGACATACTTCTCTGTGGGTTTGTTGCAAGCGTAATAAGATCATTGCTATCAGAGAGTACTCCAGAGAAATAAGAACATATTCATACAAATCTGTTAAAAGTACGAATTTAATATATGCAACTTTATTCAGCTTTTGCATATGGATGTGTTTTTGATTGGTCTTAAGCTTCCTAAAAGAGCTCTCCCTATTTTATCTCAGGACTAGAAAATTCATTTAACTTTACTTTGCCTTGGAACAAGTGGTTCAATCCCTTTGAAGGGCTTTGCTGTACTAACTGTGATTTATCCAAACAGAAAAATAAATACACATTACCATGTTAAGTACAGAAACACAATTACCCATCACAAACCCTTCCTGAAGCCCAGACATATAAATGCAGAACAAGGCTTACCACAGTTCGTTTCCAGATGGGTTATGATGGTAGAAACACAATTTGACCTCACCAGGACTAGTTATTTTTGTATAACTGTTACATATTGTTTAAAAATTTTGTACAGATAGGTTTTGACTTGCTAACTTTATTGATCAGTGCTCAAAGTACAAAATCCTATATAGCAAACACTGTGCTATCTTCAGACATTATTTTTCAAGAAACAAAATTCTAATGAGTATGTCAAACGCCAATTTTGTAACTGTCTGAAAAAAACACCCAACACCACCAACAACAAAAAACCAGCACCAAAATGACTGCCATATAATTACTTAGCAGATCATTAAAAAGCCCAGTTTGGGGGGGTTTAAGGTCACTGAGCACTGTGCGGGACATGCTAAAAGGTCACCAAGACAGTTTACCTATTACCGAACCTCTTAAAAATCGGGCACTACCCTGGGGTGCGGTAGAAGCTCCAACCAATGCAACGCTCAGGCCAGACCGCGAAAACACAAAGCTCCGCCAAAGCCCCTGGAAGACGAGCGCTCTCTCCAGAGCCGAGCTAGGAGGGAAGGAGCGCGCTCCCACGCGGACAGCCAGCAGGCGGGAGGCTCGGGAAGCCGGGAGCGCTCGGGCGGCGGGGCAGTCCCTCCGTCCCCCACCCACCGCGGCGTCCCGGGGCTCGGACCGCCGGCGGCACCGCAGCGCCCGGCGTTACGCAACGCTCCCCCGCGACCTTGCGGGGAACTTCGGAGTCTTTCTCGGGGAGAGACGTGCGAGCAGCATCACCCACACGGCGCCGGCTCCGGCAGCCGCCCGCGGCCGGCGGGACCCCGGGACGGGCGGGAGGGGGCGCGGCTCAGAAAAGCCGGCCCTGCCGGAGCGGCCGGACAGAGGGGGCTACGGAGCGCCGCGACCCGAGCGAGCAAACTTCGGCGGCGGCCGAGCTCCGTCCCGGGCGGGCAGAGCCTCCCGGCAAGAGCCGGGGCTGCCGCCCGCCTCTCAGAGGCTGCGGGGGGAGGGGGGTGGGAAATCGTTCTCCCGCGGCGGTATTCCTACCTGCGACACCAGCGGCACCAGCGTCTGCTCCACGGAGCGCGTGCGGATCTCCAGCCCCGCGTCCGCGCCCAGCCCCGACGAGGACGACGAGGAGACGCCGCTACTGCTGCACGGGGACGTGGCCATAGCGGGGGAGCCGGGCCGGGACCCCCTCCAGCCGCTCCGCCGCGCTCCCGCACGGGCAGCCCGTGCCGCGCCGCTCCCCTCACGCCGCTCCCCTCGCGCCGCTCCGCCCCCGGGCCGCCGCCCCCGCCCCGCGCCCTCCCCGCCCGCCGGGGCTCCGCTGCCGCGCGATGCCGCGCGCGCGCGCCCGGCCCCCCCTTGGCGGCCCCTTCCCCGCCCCTCGGGACGGGGTGGATTTAAAGCGGCAGCTCCCGCTCGCGCGCTTCCCGCCCCGCCGCGGAGCCGGCGCCGGGGGTGCCGCCTGCTCTCCCGCGCCCCTTCTTTCCCGCAGCCCCCCGCCCCACCCCGCAGCTGGCGGAGGAAGGGCGCCGGGAGTGGTCCCGCAGCCACCGCTCCCACCGGGAGTTTCCCCGCCGGTCTCGCTCGGGCGGGGGTAGGCGGAAGGTCCCTGCCCGAGGGGGGAGGCCGGACCAGGCGGTGGCTGAGGGGCTCGGGTGGCCCCAAGGAGGCGGGAGTCCGGGCCGGTGGCCGGCCTTGGGCTGCAGCGGCACCGGCTGGCGCGGACCCCGGGAAGGGTGGTCCCGGTCGGGAAGTGTGGGGCGCCGCTGTGGGGGCCAGGGAGAGGCAGCCGAGGAGCCTCTCTCTTCTTGGGAAGGGCTGCAGTCATGATTCGCCTGCTTTTAGCATCCGGGGGGTTGATGAGGCGTCTCAAACTAAATGCCATCAGCTTCTCTCTTAGAAGACTCACGGCGAAGGGGAAAAAAGGCTTCTGGCTTTGAGTGATTTGTATTCCATACCTGGCTGCTCTTGGAGGACAGCTATCCTGCTTATCCGGGTTTGCCTAGCTCTGGTGTTAAAGCAAGAACATTTGTGACCGATCTAGCAAAAAGAAGGCAAAAGTAATTCAAAGAAATAAAAGTGGTTTGGTTTGTATTGTGCGGTTTGTTGTTCTGGTTTGGAATGAGCGAAATTCCCTTCTCGTTATTTAGTAACCTGTATTTGAAAAGTATCAGTACATGGATGCTTACAGGTCTGATTTGGCTATATGTAACTGGGACGGCTGATTCTTCTACAGGCTCGTCTGCCCGAAGTTGTGGAAAGGGAACGGAGCGCTTCCGGCTGTGATCGCAAACTACCAAGGTGCAAAGCAGCTCCAGCCCAGCACTGGGGCCACTCAGTGCAGTGCTGCGCGGGAGCCAGCAAGCCCTGTGTAGGGTCTGGGACGGTAAATCACTTCAACACAACTGCTTCGTTTCCTCGTCAGAACTGATGAGTTGTGTTTGACTGCTCAGCTCTCACACAACACAACTCAGTAATTGTGTCTTTGGCTTTTTTTTATGTTTTAGATCAGGGACTTTGTATCATTTTGTGTCTTCAAAAAGATTTCTGACACATTTTGCACAAAGTATATTTTTCACAATTTTGAAACAGAGACATAAGATAAAGAACGATATTTGTTGTCCTTTAGAGTCCTATGGACTTATCCATATTTATTAAAAAAGAAAATTGCCAGAGCTGCAAGTATAACAGTAGATAACGATATGACCCTATTCCTAGCTCTTCAGGAAATTGGTTTCCAACATGGTCTCATATTTTCTAAAATGACATCTTATATAACATCAAGTGTTTCAGGAGAGAACTGAAGGCTTAAACCTGCCATGGTACAATAACATCTGAATGATGCTGTAGACTTGAAATAAATTCTAGTCATGCTTGATCAAAGTGGTTTAGAGCACACTTGAGATTTCTTGTTTTGTTTTTCACCCAAACTTTTTATTTTCTTACAACATCTTTTGTTCTTTTTCAGGTAATTTCTTTTACTTTTTAATAATCATATTATAAGCCTTGGCAACAATTGTTTTCTTTTACACCTTGATAGAGTACTGAGGGCAGGTATGGTTGCAGCCTCCCCAAGACTCTACACTGGTATAGGACACTTCTGGATCATGAGCTGAAGCATTCACCAGACAAAGTGTCAGTAATACCAGAGGGAAGTGCATTCCTTTTCCATCTTCCCCGTTATTCCCACTTATTGGCTATTTTATGAATATTGCCATAATGTAAATTAACTGTCATCAACATCTACAGATACAAATCTATGATTCATGTTAGAAATGCACTAGAAGGACATGAACACTTGGATGCACACGTGGTTTATAATTTGACAACTTGTGTTACTTAATTTCAAAGACAGCTGCCTGTCGTCTTCAACACAGTAATGGACCAGACATTCCAGGAATCACATTTTCTGATTCAAAGCAGTGTTACTAACAGAGGTTAATGATTAATTTTGAAGATTGTAACTTTTTTTTGAAAAAGAAGAAAAATTGAGTTTAAAAGTGGCAAAAATAGTTTTAAAATAATTTCTTACAGTTATTGGACAAATTGTGTGAACTTTGCAATGCCTTTCTGCAGACTGAAGTCCTGTTCCCAATCTACCACTTTCTTTTACTGCTTGCGTTTTGTTTTCACTCAAGAAGCAGCATTAGTGGGGGGTGCTAGTGACAGCACTGTCTAGTTCTCCCAATTCTCTTCCTCAGGTGCTTCCAGTTTAAGCATGGAACCAGTGCTCTGCTTCTGGAATCTGTTTGCTAGGCAAGCAGAAAGCATGTTGTGATGTTTTTAATATAATAGAGTTGAAAAGCTCTAGCATGCTGCAGACTAATGTCTTTGAAGGCACCTTGAGGAGATCTTCAAACATCATAGCCTGGAGCTTAATTGTGCTTTTTAATTATGTTAAGACAATTTAAATGAGCCAGTGTGATAGATTGCAACCACACCTTTGGCATGCCAACACATACCTCTGAGGGAACACACTGTGCGATACACAGCAGCAGAATATTTTGCATATGATCATCTTCAGGCCATGAAAGCAGTAGCCCATCACCCCAGAGAGAAAGTCCCTCGTGGCTGCAGGATGTGAGGACCACCCACTGGCCATGGCAGTCTCATGTTACCGCTTGAGTTATCACTTGAGTTACCACTGCTCAACTCTGCTATTGAACCTGAAAAACATTTGAGGTATGGAGGACAAGAGTAATGTCTAATGGACTATATTTCTAAGTTCATAACTTAGTCAGTGGTCAAGGGGAAGGAAGTGATTCATATCCTCACAGCATTACGAACATGTCAATCTGGTCCTCCTTGTATTGTTTCCAGACTTCACTCAAAGAAGTGATGCCTGCTCCTCTGTCCACAATCTCCCATGAGCTTGGGTTCTGTGACTGGTGTCAGGTTCCTACACAGAACGTAAGCCAGTTTTCCCTCATCTAGCTCTTCACTTTTTTTGTTCCTATCTGAAGTTGCTTTTGTGGGAGACAACATTATTACCCAGCACGGTGCTGTGCCAAAGTTCTCAAACAAAAGTGCTGTTCTCCACACTCTGACATTCTGACAAGGATGGCTGTTTTGTGCCTTTATGTGTAGCTAGGCCTCACCATGGATGATGACCTCTTAGCTCTGATGAGAATTATATGAAACGTACTAATGAGTGTACTAAGCATATCTTATGCTACCTGTGCCATGGCTTGTTTGAAGAAGCTGTCAGTCAGCCTCAGTTTGATGGAGCAGCTGACACCTGCTCTGACCTTCTAGCTAAGATGTGTGCGTTCCCTGGTCTGTTTAAAGCAAAATGAGATGGGTAACAAACAGTTTAAATTATGCTTTTGTAATCTGGTCATTTTGACCAGCATAAGGTCAGCAGTGAAGACAGAAGCCTTTTCCACATGAAGAAACCTTTCTTAGGAAGCACGTTATAGTTGTTCCATATGTGCTGTTGAGGCACATGCAGCAAAGCAGATGCCATTTAACCAGTCAAAGCGGGTTTGAACTTGTGAGCTGTGAAGAGGAGCTTAGCAGTTTCTCTCCACAATGAGCAGTTGGTCTAGGAAGCACAAACTGCAGGGGGAACAAGGAAATACTAGTAAAGGCCAGCTGCTGGGATCAGAGGGCTTTTTAGTCAGTTTTGATAATGAGCACTTTTCCACACATGCTTATAATGAATAAAACGTAGGAATTATCTAAATTAATAACACTTTGAGGATGAATTCCAAGGGGTAATTGGTCTTTATCCTCCCACAGAGAGCATCCCAAATATCCAGGGGTGAGAGTAAGCAGTGCCTCCATTGCTTCCTTATCTCCCAGCTGCAGTCTGGAAAGCAGAGCTGAGTGGGCTAAGTGTTGGATTGCTCCTTTTCTCTTTCCTCCAGGTGAGATTAAAGTTACAGCAGTGTGGGAGGGGAAAGCACATCAATCATCTTTCCAGATGAAATTTAGAAATCCACTTTAAGATTAAGCTTTTCCCTCAATTGCCTCTAGTTTCCTCTAAAATTTGACAAAGTCATATTTCTTTTTTTTTCAGTGGGGATGTTTTGCAGGCAGTTTGTGAAATCAGTGATTTTAAAGACAGCTAAAAATTTTAGGCTTTTGAAAAATGTCAAAAGATGGGAGACAAGCATTGCGTGAAATGTCTAATCCCAATTATTAGTGGTTATTAACTCCAAGGTACATTACTTCTTTATAAAAACAATCAATCTTTTATGTTTGCTTCATGCCCCATAGTAAAATATTTCTCTTTACAAAGACATTACATTACTTTTTTTTACATAGAGAGCATTTTATGTGACCATACAGTGACTATATTTGTCATTTTGTGAATTTACTAGTTTCACAGTGGGATTGCAACAGTTATTACAGAAACTATGAAGAAGAGGTGATATAAAAGTAATGGATAGGCATATCTGAAGACTACAAGCTAGTGTCTATTTTTATCTGAATGTTTTTCCAGAGTAATGATATAATAATAATATATATATTCAATATATAAAATATCTGTGTCGGTAGAGCCAGAGGGTGATTTCAAGCACTCTCTCCCTTTGAGTTTACAAGGTGGTAGCTGTCAAAATCTTCAGCAAGTAACAGCTATAGGGCCATGCTACCAAAGGTGATACACCTCCAAAACACTTTTGTCCCCTGTGACTGTGGAAAATGAGGAACCTTCTTTGGATGGTCAGACGCAGATAGCCCATCATGAATTCACTGCCTCTTTTACAGAGCTCAAAAGAATACAGTTACCTGTGCTAGTTCTCCAGGAAGTCTAAGGACCAAGTATTTTTCATCAATCCCAGCACCATCAAGAGACTTCCGTAATGAGTAGCAGTTTTTGAGAATGCATCTAGGCACAGAACAAATGTTTCCTCTGTAATGCTGAACACAAAATGCACAGAAGCTTTAATCAACCTATCAAAATTAAAGAAAGATCATTAAAGTTAGGGTCTGAAAATTATATCCCACTTTTTCACTGATGTGAAAAAGCAGTTGTAGAAGATGTGTGTCTGAGGTAGGGGAGAGCAAGGGAACAATTTTCAATCCTGTAAAAAATTGCTTTTTTAATGATAATATGAGACTTTATTGGCAAGGAAAGGTGTAGTGGATAATATATAATGGATACTGCTAGAGTTAACTAAGACTTTCCATTGTAGGACCCATGCTTGGGGTTGAATATGATTATGCTGAGCTTTAAAACAGGTATGATGTACTGCAGGAGAAGCTGAAGCTCCTCTGTAATAAAGCCTGGTATTTTTTTCTTTATTTAGAGCTTCCTTTAATACATATTACTGGTATATAGACTTGAGTCTAACACTGACATTGGTGTGACAGCTTTTGGAGGTGAAAAGTCTCATTAGTTTAGCTTCAGCTGTGAATTTGGCCTTATTTCAAAAGGACATCTGAAAAATACAGTTTCAACTTGAACTGTAAGTAGGAATTAATGTGCAGTTTTGTAAAATCATACCCTAGGAATGGTAGAGTGCCGGACTATTTTCAGACAAACACTATATGGATTTATCAATGCACTGCTATATTCTTTGAAACTCAGTGCTGCTGTGACATACGAGGCAAAATTCCCTAGGTGTTCAGTTCCTAGATGTTAAGCAAAAGTTTTGCCTCCTTTCCTTGCAGTCTGTGAAGTTCTTCTTTCGTACATACACATTTTTCAAAGGTCTGTGGCTGAGGCTTATTCATTACATCAAGGACCTTGTTCTAAACAGGAGCTAACACCAGATTTACAAGAAGGCATGAGCAGCCTTGTAATATGCAGATACAGGGTAATCAACCCTCATGAAAGTCTTAAACTGACCTGTAGCTAGGATTGGGAATAAGCTTTTGATGCCAAATCTTTTATCTCTTTCAAATCTGTGATCATCCTAGCACTTAGTGGTATTTTGTTGTTTTTTTTAACAGTTCCTATGGGTTATAAAATAAATATGAAGGATTAAAGGTTTGAAGAAATCTCTAGCCTGCAAAATCTTTAAGAGCATTTGCCACCTAGCAACAGCCAGGAACTTGTGTTTCCTTCAAACAATCTGCAATTGTGTGATTCAGAAAAAACCTCCACAGTGTTTATAACTGCAATTGTAACTTATGTAGGAAGGAAAAATGCAGCAAAAGGCTCTGGTTACATCACTGACAAAGGATTTCATTACCATAAGAAGTTCCTAACACAGTGACAAATAATCAAGATTAAAAAGAATGTGTGAGACCAGCAGAAAGGGAAACAATGACGTTCCTATTATAGCTGTGGCCTTTGCAATAAATGATATGTCAGCTTTTTCATTTTGAATTGTGCTGAATAACTTGGTGATTTTAATTCATCAGCAAATGAATACTTAGATTAGAAGCTATTTTCTTTTCAAATGTGCATTTGCTAACTTAGTCGTGCAATAAATACCACACTCCTTGAAAAGTGTGATAATACAGATATTGTTTATATATGTTAATGATTTAAACCACAGATACTCTATTAGTTTGCTCAGATATGTAAGGAAAGTATGGGAATTATATGAGAGTAAGGGTAATTGCGACATGCATGAGCTGGCTGGCTATCAAAATCCCATTGGTCTGCATTTTGTGATGTTAATGAGATAGTAGGGGAAAATTACCCAGATGCTAATGCACATGGGTCCTATTTAGATGATTATCAACCATACATCTTCAGAACATCTAAGAATATACTTTATTGACTATCAGTTATCCCAGTTGCTGTGTTTTCCTCCTTTTTTTTTTTAAATCTCCTTAAAGGAACCTGGGGATATCTAAGGATACCGCATCTTTCAGACCTCCCTGACCTCCAAGCCGCTGTCATTTGTTAAGGAATTTCACCCATGTGACATTGTTAAATTAACCTGGATCTGTTCTAAATAAAATGAGCAGCTTCTAGACTTACGTTCATAGCATTACTTAAAATTCCTTATTAACAGGGTACTAAACACCACTTTGTTTCAGTGTATGTTCTTTTTAAAACATGGGTTGTAGTTCTCAGTTAACAAACCAACTTAAGGCCAACAAAGACTTTACTAGTACACATTACTAACAAAATACTGCCAATGCTAAAAGATATTGTTGCTAAAGCCTTACAGGCAGCTGGTAGGATTCAATTCTGTTTCTGGCAGCAGGAGAGTACATGCTGAAGTATCAGAATTGGAGCAGAAAATTGTAAGTGCAGCTGAAATGGAAGGGGAAGCGGCAAGCTATTGCCAAGGGAGCACAAGGATTTTTGAAATAAGTACATTCAGTGAGTTTACACTAAATATTAAAAGTTCCAGAAAGCAAAATATAAATAACTGAAAATTTCTTTTTCAGTCATGCTCAAAGTACTAAAAGCATTTCTTAGAACCTGTTATTTTTACTGAATTGCCACTGCAATATCAGCCATTTTTGGAAAATATCATAATGTAGACTGGCTCTAATAGGCAAAAGTTTTGAAAGCAAGATGAGGTGTTGCAGTGTAAGGAGAACATTGACAGAATGGTTTTTTGCTGTACTCACTAACAGTAGTCCTGACCCAGTGACTCTGCCATTGTTGTACTTTGGAGTGGTGCCACATGAGGACTGTATGCTCAGGTATGCTTGGGACATTCTACAGGAACAAGTTTGCAGATCACAGGTGGAAAGTACTTCAAAGTCTGAGCTTTCTTCCTTCACAATTGGTCTATTCTAGCGATCAGAATGTGAAATGTAATTGTGGGCTTTGGATAAGGAGAAAATAGTTCCTTAATCAAATGTTTCTTTGATCCTGCCATAAAGGATGGCAAAAATCCTGCTTCTCTGAAGAGAAAACAATCTATAGGAGACAGTTTCTGTTTTCAGAGTTCCAGGATTCATGCCAGCTATTTAGCCTGCAAGTTGCTTCAGGATTCTTCAGACCTCATTTACTGTCTATACCTCTATATACCCATTTAGATTTCTTACAATACTATGTATCTTACCAAGCAGCATAATTAGAAAAATATCACTCTACTTTAAAAGTGTATTTTTTGAAACTTAAAATATTACAGTGATATGTAATTGATTATTACATCCTGATGGAATTGCTCTCTACTCTACCTGTCATGCTCAAATACTGGTACACATTGGGTAGGGAATCTCATCCCTTCCAGCAGAAACTGTGCAACAACTATATTTTATCTACCTCTGTGTCCTTCTCAAAAGTTATGATCAGGGTGCTGAGGGGATGCAGCAAATGATAATATTCTTTTAGCTCTAGCAGAGCTTCTCCTTGACTTTGAAAGACAGATGATTAAGATTCACATTTTTTTAAAAATGGGCACAGCAGAGGCAAGACATAAAGTGAAAATCCACCTAGATCAGTGTAGCCTGCCCTACAGGTCACACATGTAGCTTTCATAACCTGATTTAAATCCCTGCTTAGCCAGCTTCAAACTTAGCTTGAAACTAAATTCCCACTTCCCATCTGCATGTTTAGCTATGGATGTTTCAAGGTGGAGTGGTTTTTGTTTTTGAAGAAATCTCAGTCAGGCTTTATCTTCATCTGGGTACAAAACAGAAATGGCTGTGTTCCCCACAATTAGTTCTTTCCTAAAATTAGGGAAAAAAGTAGATTCAATAGTATATTTTCAGTCTTAACATTTTACTAATGTACTTATGATTTACTGTTCTTTTTATTTCAAAATAGAGTTGGGACTTAAAAGTGTGATCTGGAGCAACTCATATTACATTTAGCAATGTTTCTGCAGGTTTACCCTTCATCCCAACAAAGAACAGTAGAGTCCACTTAAGGTTTTAAACATAACTTTCTTTTATTCCTCCTAATATTCTTTTCAGTATCTGAAGATAAGTGCTTTAAGACACTTCCCTCCAAAACCTTCATAATGGAAACTGAATTAATACTTTTGACTCCTAAATCATGCCTGATTTTCATTCTTCCTCTTAAAACTTTCTTAAAAAGAAGTCACATATTAAATATAAGTTTCAGAGAAAGTTTAGTGTTCCAAGGGCACTTTATAAAAGGCATGAGCAGCTGTCTTCAGACAGGGATTTTGTGTATATACGCTGATCCCAATAGACTTATGTGCATGATGAAACTGTACTATAGCCATGCAATTTGAATTGGACTGTTACTTTTATATCTCTTATCACTTCTCCTTTCCAGTTAACATTCTACTCATTAAAATCCTGAGTTTGCAATCCCTTAGGATATTTTTTCCCAATTTTTACAGATCAAAATATTCATAAGATTAGAATCAGTAGTTTGTCATATTCCTCATTTGAATACAGAAAACCTGCTTATAGCTGGCTCTGTTATACTTGGTCACAACTCTCTAGCAATGAAGAATAAACCCCTACAAATTGTTTTGTTACCTTATACTTCTTCCATTGGATTTCATTGAAGTAAATTCTTTGGTGAGAGTCAAAACCCTTCGGACACTGGCCTAAAATTGCTCCCGTGGAAGTTAGCTGTCACCTCCTGAGTCCTCTGGGTCAGGCAGAGGACATTTGTGAATTCCCACTTCCATAGCCCAAGCTCTGGTCATCAGAGAAGGCTGTGTTCTGGCTTCCTACCACCTGATAACTTTTCTTACTTATCCTCTGTTCAGCACTATGGATGCTCTAAGTTTTTGGCAGACTAATGTGGAAAGATTGCTAGAAGGAATTAGGCGCAGGGAACACGCACCTATTGAACCTTAAAATATTTATAGTTGTTGTGACCCTATTTTTGTCCTGTCCTAGAGTTAATAGTGAGAGACAGTTTATCCCTATTTACTCATCTCTTTTTACATTTATTTCCTGTCTAATGTGATGGATGCAAATTGGGAGGGGGAAGGGAGGGGGGAAGAGAGGGAGGGAGGAAGATGAATCCCTTCCCTGCTCTTTGATTATGTGACCCTGAACAGTACTGATCATCAAGTATCCCAGTAGTTGAATTCACCTTCTAATGATGAATTCGACTTCTAATGATGTATATTATTAGTTATTCCTCCGCTTTTTCAGACTTCTCTAGTCAAAGATCAATGACAAACTCAAACAGAGCAGAACTAGATTTGTTCCCAGTAAGAGGGTATTACCACCTTCTTTTCGTTCCTTGGCAATTTACTTCAGAAGAATCAGTCACTGATTTTCTGGGGATTTTTTTTTTAAGAGATTTTCCTTTGATCCTAAGAATGTACTGAAAGCTGATCCAACCTTAGTTAGTGTTCTCTTTTCTGGATCATTTATGTGCAGCTGCTAGGAGAATTGGTGTATTCAATGCTCTGGCTTTTACTTTCTGTAGATATTGGAGAGCATCTTGGAGAGTCAGAAAAAGTAACAAGTGGTCTTATTGTTCCACAGGACCTCATACTACTCTAAGAAAAAAAAACATAGGGTTTGCGTGGTTTACCTGAGTAGGTGTTTTAATGATTTTAATGAATGAGTTGAGACATGTTGCTGTGTATACTTTTATCCCTTTCCAGTGCATGACAAAAAATTTTGAAACTGTTAATTGAAGGACAACTTAGAAGAATTTTTTAGGTGGGAAAGTAGGACTGTATTAGAAGAAGACAATGCCAGGAACTATGATCAAGGATAAAAATGCTAAGTTTAGGCCACTCTTTTCAATTTTTTTATCTGAGGTCAAACTCTTATTGTTAACAGCTGCCTCTCTTTGTGCTAAGTCATGAAGTTCAGGTCCCATATAAAAAAATGCCAGTACAATCCAACATGGACATTTCAATTCATACTTTTCCAACCATTTAGCTGTTAAGCACTAACCAGCTCATTCATAACCATGCGATCAGAGAAGGAATTCTTCAGCCAACTTTAATATGACTTCGTGGAGGAATTCCATGTTTTCAGAGGGACGTTTAAAATCAAAGCCTGTTGGCAAATGGAGATGGCTGAGCCTCCTGTGTGCCACAGAGCTAAAGCACAGAGGGCAGGCAAGGCTGGCAGGCTAAGCAGGCTTAGTAGACATGGTTTTCTTTTTAGGACAGTTTCTCTAACACATTTTGCTGACCTCTAAGTTGAATATAGGTGGAGCCTGTTGCTCCACTATAATGCAGAGCTGGGAACCTTCAGCTATCACCATTGCTGACTAACACTTAAATACTCAGAGAAAGCTATTGATCATCAAAACTGAGATTAGAAAGGGCTCTGGAACCCTATAAAAAACTAAGCTTGAAGATACTCTATGAATATGGATCCCTAATATTCATAGATATGTAACATGTCTTAGTTCAACAAAATAAAGGGATACTCGATTAAATTACTATATCTATTATAAAACTGGTAGTTCCTGGAAATGCCTTTGCATTTGAAAGGCTCAGGAACCATATATTAGTCATATTAAGGAAAACCTGAATGAGCAATTACATAAAACTGGAAGGGTCCTTGTGCAGCAGCATCTACTTGTGCACCAGTAATATGTTCCAGGCAGCTGTGGTCTCTTGGAGAAGGCTATAAAGAACACTAGTCTCATTTTCTGACAGTCCATCATATAATTTGTAACAGCCTGATGCAATGAATAGAATTTCTTTCAATTTCTTTTACAGTGTAGGCTTTACTGGAAAATGTAAAACAAAGTATTCTTTAATTTCTTATATTGTTTTATTTGTTATTTGAAAGCCAAAAATGAGGCTAATATTGTTGGTTATAGATTCCCTAGTAATTTCTTTTACTTGGCTGAATACACAGCTTTCATCATATTTCTACACTGAATATTTTCCAAAGTAAATTCAGAATTATTTTCAACAAATGTTTTGTAGTGAGACTGAAATTCATTTTATGCAAACATTTCACAGATGGTACCATTCAAATGAATGAGTGTAGAAAGTAATGCATAAAATTGATTCATCAAATTATTTTAAATACTTATGGGGAAAAATTGTATCCAATACTATTTTAAACAGATTTTGTATCCTCTCATTAAAAAATGCCATTCCCACTGATTTTTTAATTTACGGATTAGGAGTGACGTTGTTAAAGAAATATGTCTTTGCATCATGAAGTATAAGCCTGCAGCCTCTAAGCTTGCCTTCCCTATTAATTTTTCCTAAATGTATTTTTAAAAACCTCTTAACTTGTTTTCTTTCATCAACTAATGTATCTAACCTGTATTACTTCCCTGTAATTATTTTCTATATTTTCCTCTGTAATCATTGTCTGTGTCATTTATCTCAAGGGAATTTGAATTATTGAAACAAGCAGACTCTATTTTGTCATCATTTTAATGTATAATTTTGGTAATTTCTTTGTTATTTACCATATAGTTCATGGATCCAGTCATCCAATAATGCACTCTGCAGTAACCAAAAGCCTGCATATGAAACCTCTGTTCTCAGATTAGTTAGCTGACGTTTGTCACTTTTTCCATGGAATGAAATTTGCCCGTGGTATCTGAAAGATTAGCTGGTGCAAAAAGATGGCTGGAGGAGCAGTGTCTGCGGCGCTTCCATCCCCTGCTGCTGCTCTGATAATCAGGAAAGCAGCACATCCATCACTTTCAGCAGATGAGCTGCCTTCTGAAGTGAGATACCTGAAGGGATCTTACCTACAAAGGGCTTTTTGCACCCATGGTGTAGGACTGATTCCCATATGCACTCTCTTCCAGGCACAGCTTATGGCTTCCAGCTTGGTTTTAATAAAAACAGTATTCAAATTCTAAATACTTATGACTGATTTTAATTCTGTTTATCAACAGGTACACTATGTTCAGTTATTATTACCAAGTTAGAAAAGCTGCTAATGCCAGAAAACTGAGGTGGCTTTTGTATATTTAAATATGTAAAACTCATGAGTACTTATAAATACTTATATGCTGCATCCCATACTTTCTAATTAAACTCTACTTGATAGCATTTCAGCGTTTACACAGCTCAACTTTTCAGGTACCTTTCATGTCCTAATTCTGCCAAAGTATTTTTTTTTAATTCTAATGTGAGAAAAATACGGCTTTTGGTTTTAGCAAGAACTGTTGTTTACTGTTTTTTTACTGTTTTACATTCTTTTCAAATGTATTTCTCAGACTGCAATGTGGTCTGTGCAGTTAAAAATGTGACAATAAAACAAATAGTCTTATAAATTCTTGTTCAAGATGTTCCAATAATGCAGTCAGAAGAGAGGAGACAAAGGGAACTGGTGAAGGACAGAACATTGTGCAGGCTCATTTGCAGTTCTACAGTGAATGCCTTTATGTGGCTGGTGCCTTTCCTTTCCCCTCCTTCTCAAAAGCAAAAGACTTCCAGGAGAGACTGAACTTTAAATTCGTTTTGGCATTTCTTACGGGGAGGAATTTACTAGTAGCTACAGCAAAAAGAGTTTGTGATTTAGGATTAACTTTGACATATTTGCTTCTCCTTTAACTCCTTAAAGACAAGACTTTTGTTTTACACCATAACTAGCTGTTTTTTTCTTTCTCTAGTTTGCAGACTGAATTAGGGGAATATAGAGTTAAAATTTACTTGGACTTCCACAGCAAATGTGTAGCTAAGTCATAAACAGATGCATGGGTTCTTCTGTCCTCTGCTCTAACCATGAGACTCACTGTGTGTTTTTGCCAATACATATGTGATAGCTCATGGGTTTTGAACCGATAGCATTCTGGATAGTTAGGAAGCTGCTCAAGTAGAAGCTGACTCATTGGTGGATTATATTTTTAACTAGTGTCATCATCTCACCATCCATTCTACCCAGCATCAGTTTGGCTGTATATTTCTTGCAGACTATCTATTTGCTTTTACTCCAGTCCTGCCAGAAAGCATTTCTAAGCTGCTCTGCAGTACACCCTGCTACTTACACAAGTCCCTTAAGATATTATAATATACTGCTTATGTGAACCTAGGTACCCGAGTGCTACATGAGAAGCAGTTAGACTTTGTTTGTATCTAGAGTGTAATTCTGATTATAGAGGCAAAATATGCCAAACACTACATACACACGAAGATAGCAGATGTCTCCTTAACGTGTATTTTTTATAATAAAGTCTGAGTGTGCTTCAGGTTTACTTTCACACAGACTATTTTTGTTACTATTGTTACTATTAATGCAGTGAGAAAATATACCAGCCATAAAATTTGAGAAGTTACCAGTTCCAAGACATTTAATAAAGTTTCACAACTACAAAACATGAGGATCTCTGACGAGTCATATAACAACAAGGAAGGAAGCATAGGGGCTGAGTTCTGGCAGGGTTTTTAATTTGTCAGGCAAATTGGAAAGTTGACTCGTATACGAGTTACAATTTTTTTGTAACACAGTGCTAAATGGAAAACCATCTTTCAAACACTGGTATTGTTGAATCTCATGGGGAACAACTCCAATCCTTGTATAAGACAATGAAGAAGTTTTACCACCCTAAACCAAAGGAAACCCAGGGCAGATACTTTTAACAAAAGGATTTAACTGTTTCTCTCTAAAACAAACCCAGAACATTGGCTTTCCACCAAGCAATTCAAGCCATGTAAAGGAGAAGCACAGCTAAGCCGACCTGGGAACTCTGACTCATGGGGTCAAGCGTCCTCCTTGTTACAGAGGGGAAGTGGTTTGCACCACCCTTTTTCCTGGCACAGCCCATTTCCTCCTCTCCTGCTGTGGGATGCAGCCCAGCCCGCTGACCCATGAGCCTGTGGTGCTTTATGTACTCTGCCCACCCAGGAAAAAGGATAAGTCAATCCACCAACAGCTCCTTGACATCTCGTACAGGACAGCAGCTACTTGCTCTTCTGTGCAGGCATTCAAAAGGGCTCACAAGAGGGCTTCAAATATTTTTGTAAGTGTTGACAATTTGGGTGATAAATTCTTAACTTCATAAAGTAAAATGTTACTAATATGAGTAATACTTCAGTGAATTTGCTATTACTTTTTGGCACATTACCAGCAATTTCAGCATGGTGAGAACTTCTGTGGTTTAGTTTATCACAAATACACTCTGTTAAGGGTTCCAAAAAAGGTTTAACTACTGATTAAATGAATTGAATATGGCTGTGGAGTCCGAGAGTGCGGACAAGGTTCCATGTTAGCCTTCCCAAACCTGACCTTGTGTTCTGGCTTACTGGTCTCCTGCCCACTCACAGAAGAAGTTAAATTGAGGGGCACACTCTCAGTTCTGCTGCAATTAAGTTCCAGGAAAAGCATGAGTTCAGCTACTGATGTGTACTGGTCCTTTGCAGCACAGGCTCCACTGTCAGCCCTCCTTGCAGGTCACACAAACTGTATTCAGGTCTGTAGCAGACCTCTTCCTTTGGTCCTTGTTTGGTAAGTTTTGGCACTTGGACTCAATGATCTTTATGGGGCCCTTCCAACTCAAGATACTCTATGATTTTAAGTTGGACCTCTACCTCTGCAAATTGCATCCTTCTCTTCTTGTTTTCCTCGAACTTGAAGCACTGGAAAAAATCCTGCAGGTACACCCAGATCCCGTGTTTCTCTGGAATACTACTCTCCTGACAACATAACTGTCTTGCAGCTTCTTACCCAGAAGAAAGGCTACCCCTTCTCCCTCCTTCTACTGCTCTGCTCCTTTAGGTGTCCTCCCAAGTGAGATTGAGCTTTCCACTCGCCTATCTGCTGGTTTAGGTACTGAGTAAAACAAGGGACAGATCAAATGGTGATGGTGATCCCCTCCAGCAAATATCTACACATTGCCTATGCACCTCAGAGCTAGAGTACAGCAAAATCCAGTTGTGACTGGGTCCAAGCCACTGACAGACTAAAGTTGGTACAAGACGGATGGCTTCATTAATTGGGATGTTTTCCTGTGAACCAGTGTACTAGTGCTTTCTGCTTTGCAACAGCAAGTTGAGGATTACGTTTGGGGATTCAGAAGTGTTGCTAGATATGTAAATTTCTACCTGGCCCATAACTTACTTTCATGAGACTGTTATTTTCTCCTGTGCTGTGCTCCCTCTCCACTGTCATGTTCAAGTCAGAGACTTTAGCTGAAGGATCTCGAGGCAGTGCTCTCTGTGCCTTTGTTATCTGTTTGGAAGGGAATTTCTAAGCATGGGGGAAACTGTCATTAGTTCCATCCTTGGATTATGGTTCCTTTCTATCTATATGTACATACAAAAAGAGTCAACAAACAGTGAATCAATTATTTCAGTAACATTCCATTGCTGTTTTCTTTACAGAGTGTTGGTATCAATGAAAGTCTCCAAATCTCAGAATTCTATTCCAGTTTCTGTTGTTCTTCAAGGAGGGGAAAATCTCCTTCAGTTTTTAAAAAAATTTTTCCAGTTTATGCATATTGTAGACAGATGATTAAAATATACCATGGGTATAGCAACGACTTCACAGTTACTGCTTCCCAGTTTAAATTGTAAAACTTATGACTGCTCCATAAAAATATCTTGTAAGTTTTTCTCTTATGATGAATTTTCATTATAAACTGCTTTATAAATTCAGCATGAATATAAAAGGAAAAATTCATGAAAGTTGAGCACACTCTAAGCTGAACTTGGCAGCTGCACTGGGTAATATACATGACAGAAAAATGGAAAGAGAAAAATTAATAGGCAGTGGATATGAATATGAAATATGTCACAGTTGTTCTAAATCACTAATATTTAACAAGAGATTCATTCTCCAAAGATAACATTTAAATTATTGGATTTCCATCACTTAATAAAAATTATAATTTCTTTGAATATATTTTGAAAAAAAGGGAGTAAGGGAAAATTATCAGATTTACTTTCCCGTTAAGCTCCAGTAATGAAACACCTATCCAGAAATGCATTTCTTTCTCAGTGTAGGCCAGGATAGTAAAATTGTACACGACTTCTTTTCTTAATAAAAGATACATAGGCCAAAAAAATATCATTATTTCATTAGGAGATTTCAAGGGTGTCTGACTTGAATTGAAGGAGCTTAGTTTGAAGCCCCTTTTTTTTTTTAGTTCCAATTACTCTAAGTCAGGCAGTGTGCCCCACCATTAAATTGATAAAGTGCAGCTGGGGGCCATGGGCAATGGCACAAACGACCTGTCTGGCAAGCTCAGACCGCTGAGAAGAATGGGCTTACCATGAGGTACCAAAGGAAGGAGAAGGGACAAGTTAGTTTCAAACCAAGACAGAATTAAGGGGTTTTACATTTCTCAACTGAAATTTGCTAATTGAAAATTAATAAATCAATATTTTGGTTTTTCATTTTCATCCATTTTTCAACAGTAGAATTCCCAGGAACTACAAATTATCAGTTTTAAGAAATACTTCTGGAAACTAAAATACATGGTGGGTCTCTTAAATACCTCTCACAGGAATGGCTACCTAAGACCTTCCTATCTTTGAGACTTGAGCTTTACAGGTCACAGGGGCACAACAGTAATAGCTTTCTGAATCACTGAATTGCTAGTGCTGTTTCAGAAGATTTATTTCAGATTTGTGAAAGTTCTGGGTCCTGAGCAGCTGGGCTGGGATGTTGTAGGAACTTAGTCCGAGATAAAAGGGCAGGTCACTGTGCAAAGTGGTCCACTAAGATTTAAGCAATCTGAATCCCAGTTTTGTCTTCCGAGGCTTGGCTGCTTTCTGGCTTCCTAAGCCTGTAATTAATTTACAGAAAGATAAATTTCATATCTGTGACTGTGACAGCCAGTATGCCTTGTCTACTGGAATGAGCTAGCAGTGCTCCATATAAAGCAGCTCCCCAAGGGGCCCAGAACATCTGGGATCGGTGCCTTGGCAAAGCCGTGCTCTCATTGCTACAAGCAGAAGAATCCCATCACAATAATTTTTCTGTTCAGAGGACTTTGCAACATAGCTTTCTTCTCTTTCTTCATTTTCTCCAAAGGCTTCCCAGTTTATACATTTTCCTGTGCTGGCATAGTCATGACTCTGTGTTAGTCCAGAGCATTTGCATTTTGGTGTGGGGATAGTGCACACTTCTTTTCACAGTAAAACAGAACACAGCTCACAATATGAAATAAGAAAATCTTTATAATAGATATGGGTAAAATCCTATTCTGAAGAATTTTATGTCTATGCTGTGTGATACTACCTAGTGAGCTCCTGAACCCAAGTTCAATTCATCAGGTATGTTGTTCTGTAAATTTGAGAGGTTAAAATGAACCATGACATTAGGAACTGGCACAGTGTTAGGGCAGAGAATCTGCCTTCATTTGCATGTTTGGGGAGGTTATTGGTTGATTGGTTTAATTTTACATTGACTATTTTTGCCATTTTTCTGTTTGTTAGTGTTCAGTAGCATTTTATTTTCCAGGCATTTTGGACCTGGTCACTTCATTATTTGAAATTTACTGGTGTTTTATCTGAGCATAATTTGCTACTGGCAGATTATTTTTCTCAAGCCCACAAAACAAATTCCACTCACTCTCTGTGCTTTCATTCCCCTCTATTTTTACCATGTAAATATTTATGTGGATTTGAAGAGAACGTCAGAACAAAGGATAACAGAGCATGGGGGGACAGAATAAGAATTAATTAGAACCTACAGCAGGTAGTTGGGTACTATCTTTTTTTTTTTTCCAAAAATATTTTTTGGTAGTAAGATGCTGGAGACGACACTGAATCTTTCAAATTTCCAGAGAATGAGTCCTTATTTATTTTTAAAATAGCTTTGGCTGGTCAGATGGCCAAGACTCATCATGTAAAGGGGCCAGAGGTTTTATTACACTGAATACCTAATCCTAGTTCTCATTTACATTAAACACAAACATCTTGAACAATTTATACTTGGGGAATTAAAGAGTAAATAAACTATCCAAAGACAATATGTTTAGAGAGAGGACACAAACACAAGTCTCTGGGGATAAGATGCTGGGACACTTAGGAGAAGCTGTTTTTCAAGCACTCACTGATTTATGGATTCAGTTAAGTCATCCCTTCCCCTGATGACTTATACGGCTGAGAGTTAAATGGATGACAGAACTATTCAAAGTACCAGGAAAAATAAGTGTGAAATCACTCATCATTGGTGAGAGTGCTACTGCTCTTGTCCCATCCCGATAAACCTGAGGCATGTTAACCGGGATGCCTGCAGGAAGTGCTCAGCTGAGAGAACTCCAATGGTTGTCCACTCTGTGTTCATTGCTGCTGACCTGTATTCAGATTTTGCCTCCAACTTGAGTAGTTTGAAGGTCTGCCATCTATGAGAATATGGGAAGTGCAATATTTATGCAACTGAGCAGTTTTAGCTGCACTATATTTTGTGTCCTCTCTGCTATGTTACCCCACTGAGGCTGCACTGAACTTAACACATAGACTCCTCCATGGCAAATTCCAAGTGATTTTAGAAAGCTTTCTCAGGATTTAGGAGACTGTGGGTTAAATCTCCCAGAACACGGTGCTGTTTTCTTCTAAAACTGGAAATAGGAATGAAATTGTGATTTTCTCATAGGGCAAAACAGCTTCTGTTAAAGATTTTGGAAATCGCCCACAAGGTCTATGCAACAGCTGTTGTGAGGCAGGGGGAATGATAGAGAGCTGGTAACTGAGACCAACAGCTGCAGAATTATTTTTTACAGCTATCTCATGCTCTTTTCCTTGGATAGGCATGTTTTGGTTCTGTGGTATTTGAGAACGGGGTGGGGGGGGGGGGGTGGTGGTGAGCATCCCTGAGTGACAGGAAGGTTTCCTGCTTTGTTGTATGACCTGCCTTGAGAGCACTTCCACTGGGTTGAGAGAAAACAACACATTTTCTGTGGAAAAGACATGGAAGAAATAGTCATTGAACTTTCTGAAGAGCCCTTTGGTAGGTGATGATGCTGACAAAGACTGCAGGGAGACGCTGACAGAGCCCATATGACCATTCTTTGCACCACCTCTAATCTCTTCTCAAAGTAATAGGAATGCAACAGTAACTCGTAGTGATGGGTATTTGAGGAAAGACCTTAAATTGCGCCAGGGGAGGTTTAGATTGGATATTAGAAAAAGAAATTTTTCACTGAAAGACTAGTCAGGTATTCGAATAAGTTGTCCAGGGAGGTGGTGGAGTCATGGTCTCTGGAAGTGTTCAAGAGGCTTCTGGATGTGGCACTTGAGGCTATGGTTTAAGGGTGATTATGCTGGTGCTGGGTCGATGGTTGGATAACCTTGAAGGTCTCTTCCAACTTTGCTGATTCTGTATTTGATGCTGTAGTTAGAAATGTTGGGCTAAAGTTAAAAGTTAAAAACTCTGGACTTAACAAGAGCAACTGAAATTATGTGACCACCTTGAGATGGAAGGAAAGGGGATAACTGTAAAAGTATCAGGTAATGTTTTAAGAAGGAACTCTGTAAGCTTTAGGTGTACATTCACAGTTCCCTCAGATAAATAATTCTCTACTGAATCTCTCAACACATATTATTCTTCATACATATTATTATTAAACAGTCCAATTCCAGCCTTTTGTCATAAGCCCTTCAGTCCAACCTATGCTGAAAAGTGATATTTTTCTATAGGAGGTGGCTGAAAATTTGTTTACGTATACAAAACTGGTAAGTCAGGTTTCTGAGAGCCAAGGTATGCTACTGAATTAATCCCTTCTCACACCTTATGCTTTGTTTTGATGCGTTTCTTAGATGAAAGTTACTGCTATGACAAAAGAATTTGTCATTACTCTGCAGAGAACCCATCATTTCAGAAACCTCAGCATATAAAATGAAACTTCTCAAAGATTACACCATTAAAAGACTTTTAGCTCACTATAACAGAATATAAGTAGCATTTCAGTTACGAAAAGTGGTTTGCTGTCATCCATACCTTCACCATCTTGAACCAATTTAGAGACTGCATTTGATAAATCTTCACCTAACATACAGAGGCAACTTATAGAAGCTGAAAAACTTTTAAATGCCTTTCAGTGATAATATGTATTGTTGGTGAATAAACCTCAGAATACTTGTATATTTTACTGACACAATTAAACATATCCTGAAATTCCTAGACTTTATGACATATGAGAGTCACAAGAAAGTTTTGTTATATACCTTTAAAATCAAGAGTTATGTTATGCATGTTGTTATATGCAGCATATGATCTGAGCAGTTAGATAGAAGCAAATATTCTTGTATTCATAGTAGAATATCACCCTGGTAAACTGATATTAATAATACTATGGTAGCTATTAATTCCAGTTATCAAGAGTTATCAGGGGCCACTGACAAAAATTTGTCCTTTTCATCAGTCTTTATTTTCTCCTTTAAAAGAAGTAGCTATCATAGTTTTTAAACTACTTTAAACTTTTTTTCCATTCAAGTATTGGAGGATGAGTCACCCATTTCAGCTTAAATAATCTACTGCCACAATCATGATTTGTTTGCTTGGCACACTTTTTATTACTTGTGGTACAGTCACTTCAGCCTTTTTCTTACCAACAAAATAAGCTGTTACTTAGCAGAAATGCTGGAATTTGCTTTTATGTTTTCTCTTCCAACATTCTATCCCTGACAATCCATCATGAAAAACTGGAAAGCTCTTAGCTTTTTTGATATGTGCAGAATTCTTCTACAGTGAAGGCATACCTCTTGTTTTGCAGATGAGATGTTTTAGTCTTATATCAGTCTATTTATATTAGTGTATTTTAGACTTTAATCTTTAAAGTCATGGCCATCATGTATATAGGTAGATACTTCAATAAACTAGTAATTCACTGGGGCCATAGCCAATCCTAACCCACAATCAATTACTCACATCTTCAGTGCCTGTCCAGAGTCAAGCATCATGTTTGACTGTGTTTGACATTTTAAACAGGTAGGACAGCACAATCTTTATAGAAAGTAATTGTAGCTAGAGATTTTGGGAGTCAGCTAGAGCTTTTCTGGAAGACACATATGGTAATATCTTACACTTGGGAGCAGCTGAAATCCTTTCTATATGAAGTTTATGAAGAAACATATGAAGTTTGGGGTTCAGGATTTAATTCAATTACTTAGAAGTCTCTCTAGGAGTGAGCACTCATGATACTTCTTTCAACTGTTCCTAGTCTTCAGAAAACAGAAGAAATGTCCATGTCAGTTTGTTTTTTGAGGATGTCTGGTCTCTGGAATGCTCACATGGTCTTTCTCCTAAAATCAGAAGGGTCTCAGCTCGCTTCCAGTTGCCTCAAAAGGTTGTAACTTTTATTTGTTCAGTGTGCTAGTCTGTGGGGATGAAAACATCAGTGACATAGTAAAACCCCCAGTTGCTGAAGGTCTCCTTTATTTACAGGATGCTGAGATTGTTATGAAACTCCCATAAAGCACTAGCAAAGCTTCTACTTAAAAAGAAAAAGAAAGAAATTATGGAATCCATATGGGCCGGTTTGTTTCATGTTTCTGCCCTTCCCACAGTACTCACTAAACATGTGCAATAAAACATGCTAGACCTCAAATAACATGAAGTATTTTCTGTTCACATAGACCTACATGAAGCTTTTGAAAGGTTCCTTTTTTTGCATGCCATTCCCCTAACTGGGTTACAAATGCATAAATACCAGATTTCAATACCCAATGGCTCAAATACAATTCCACACCCATGACTTTATATATCAAGTTTGTAATTCAGGATAGCCACAAAATAACAGAAAATCATATTTTTCTTAGGCTTTGTGTTTAGATTTTTTAAAAAAAATATTTCATTTCCTCAGGCTGAACTACAGCCTGATAAATGTTTTAGTCAGTGATTGGACCTGTTGGTGATCCCTGGCAAAACTCCTGCTTGTAGCATTTGACTGAATGGTTCAACCTTCCCCATATCCTTTGGAGAAGTGAATGAAAAAAACTATGTCCCTTACAATTAAGGATGGATTGCACCCATGGTGAAAAAGATTCTTCTGCCAGCAGGGAGTGCTGACCCTAGTGGGGTCTCATCAGCCTTCACAGACTTGAGCACATCAGAAACTACCCCTCTTTTGACATCGTCCTTACAACCTGCCTCTGGTTAGCTAAGCCCAGACAGATGCTGGCTCAGTCAGAATGTGTTGTCATTAATGATGTAGTTCAGATCAAAATTATGCTTTTTAACTGATTTTTCTAATTATGTTCACCTACCACATTTTTATTTACATCACAGAGAGGTGTTTTACATGGGTGGATGAGGCCTTCCTAAGGTCCCTAGAAAAACTCTTCCTTTAGCATGGAAGTACACCAAACATTTGGCTCCATCAGACAGCATACTTCAGGACTGCTCTCCGTGTGTGCCAGCCACTACTGGGCTGTCAGTCCAGGTGACCAGAGAGAAGCTGAAGCACACTGAATGTCAACACTAGATCATCACCACAGCCTCAGATTGCAGGCTGCAAAGTTGGATTCGCTCCACTGTTAATGTTAATGTTAATGCAGACATTGCCTTGGCAGAAAAGAACTGGGAAGACTTTTATTTTTTAGAGGTCACAGAAAATGTCTTTTGGGTGGCAAAGTCCTAAGTTCAGAGCTCATTGTTCTAGTTATCATGCTTCCTGCGTTTGCATAATAGGTTTTGAAAATCAAAAGGGGATTTTGGACACAGTAAACTGGGAGGACAGTTCTACAGCCTTGAGGTGGCCAAAAGACCAAAGCTGCTTGATTTTGTCTTTAATGAGGCTGTGATTAAGTCATGATGTTTACAGGCACATGCTTTCAGACTGGATGCTGGGCCCTCATAAAAGACCTGCAAATTGAAATTTTGTTTTATAAAATGGGTCACTGCTGGCGTATATTTGCACCTGCTCAATTTTGCTGTGAAACATTGTCTTCACTTGGAAACTAGAGCACAGCTGACCTTCCAGAAATGAGATAAAAACCTGCCTTCTGGGTTGCAATGTTACCATCATTAACAGCTTTGCATTTCCCTCCTTGGCAAAGTTTTATGCAAATAGCTGAGTTCAGTCTTAATCTTGTGTCCTTGAGGTTTTGATTTTCCCTTCTGCTGTGATTTGGCTTTGCTTCTCCTTTGCCACAAGGAGCTTCAAAGCCAGTCATGGGCCCCAAGAAAATCATATCAGTGGGGCAGGAACGGGATGGGACACAGGTATTTAGCAGAAAATCATGCTGTTGTTCTCAGTGGTATTTAGGCCACCCCTGGTAGAATAAAGGAACAGCTGGATATGTGCAGTAGTTATTTTTGGCTTCTGGAAAAATCAGTTTAGATTAGAGGAAGCTAGGTGCAAATTAAAGAGACCCATAGCTGCCTGAAATTTTCGAGGATTATGACTTGTCAGTTAGCCCTAAAAAGGATGAGCAGGAAGATGGAGGATAATCTGTTTTAGCAGAATTTTTGAGCTGCATTGTCGCCAGCGTTTGCCCAGAAGAAACATTCAGACACATCATGTTTACAGCAGCTGCTCTGAAGTCTGAGCAATCAAAACAGATTTCTCTCAGCCCTCGGAAAACAAAGCAGGCCACACTGAATCTCCCATGTGCAGATGAAAACTCCCAGCCATTATTTTCTGTTTATTTAGCATGCCTGTGGAATGGACCGTGACCGGTGATTTCCAGTCCATCCCGCTGTGCCTGCGTGGGCAGAGGCACCACAGCTCTCTCTCAGTGGTGGGGGACAGCCAGGCTGCCTGCAAAGGCAATGCTGAATGCAGGGCTGCGACTACTGCTCAGGAGGGCTTGTGCTGCCCCTGGCAAAAGGGCCAAGACGTCCATCCCACAGTGCTGAGTGGGACATGATTTTCTGCAGCAATCCTTCCCCTGGATGAGTGACAATGAGGAGATGGAACTTGCAGTGTAATCCTGCTTCTGGCTGTCGGAAACTTTTGAAGAGACTGTGATGGTGATCACTGGTGACAGGGTGCAGGGTGACACACACCTTCTCTTTTCTTAAAATGAGAAGCCACCACTCTGTTGACAACAGATGCAAGATCCGCTTTGTTACAGGAGAAGAGGATAAGAGCTCATTTGGACAGAAGTACAAATGAAACCAAGCATTTCAAAGCATAATTATGGCAGAGACAGTAAACTGCACCCAAAGGACAAATTCTGCACCAAAATTTCAAACCTGCCTGTTTATGTGCATTCAGGGGCAATTTTACATCAAAGTAAATGTTTTTTTTTAATGATGGCTGAGTCAGAAGGCAGTGGGATTTTCTCTGTAGAGAGCTGCAGAGCTTTTTCTTTGGAGAAGCAAGGCCTCGCATGGTTGGCACTGAGTGGAAATCAGGAAAGCTTCATAACTAAGACTCCAGAAGTGGGACTTCTTCTCCAGATGAGCCTGATTGTGCTAAAGCATACCAAGATGCTGTAGCAGAGCAGTGGGCTAATATCCAAATTTCCCCTTTTAGCTTTCACAGGCCTACCTCAGGTAGGTCCCACTGTGACAGAGTGAAATTCAAAGGCACATTTCACCCATCAGGGCTGTGAACAGAGCTTGATGAGCTGTGTTTTACAAAATCTTCTCTGTTCCTTTCAGATGTGTGAGTAACTAGGCTGACATCTCCAAGCCATCAAGAGCCCCAGACCTCTTTATGCATCATGAGTAAGGTCCTTTGCCTTTTGCTGGCAGCTTAGTCTCAGTTTCATATGTCTGCACAGACACTACAGTTTGAGAAACCTTAATAGGCTCCTTCCTTGAATAGGAATATCCACTAGCCAGTTTAGTTTCCTAATAACTGATGACCCTCTTATCTGGATTATTTTCCTAAAACAAACTTTCAAATGCAAACTCATCATTGTTTTTTCTCCTTCTCTTGGCTTGCTCAGCCCTGCTCACAGGCCTGCAGGGTTACAAACCCTCTCTGATCATATGTTAATGAGTCATTAATACTGGCTGACTGTTAACATGAATAAATCCCCCCCTCTTAGTCAGCTTTTGTCCAAATAAAGAAGTCTATTCTGATAACAAAAATTTTAAAACCAGCCAAGAATCAGTGAGGTAAAATTAGTACAGCTCTTCCTCAGGGCTGCCCAAAGCAGGGCTCAGCTCACTCTGCCTCAGCCTGGCTGGTCCTCCCTACCACTGCCCCTTGTTTTATTTAAGCACTTTGAGTCTAAGATGGTGTAATCAGGTTTCAGTCAGATTTTAACATCCTTAGATGGCCAAGAACAAAAGGTCGACACTGTTACTAGCTGTGTGGCTTTACTGAAGTGTGACTTTTCACCATAAACTCAGCACAAGGTCATTTTAAGATATTTTTTACACTTTTGTTAGCAAAGGAGAATTACCCATTCACTTCTGGACAAGGTTAAATAGCTGACAACAGCTACAGGTTAAATATTAAGCTGTTGGTCTTTCCTTTCCAGTAAGAAATTGCAGCTGTCTTCAGAAACACTTGAAAGTTCATGCAACATCTTGGAACTGGTACAAGGAAAGGCCACTTCTAATTAGCACAAGGGAACTCCACAGATTTTGAGTCAAGCTCTATTGTCTTGCACCTTCATATGATTTTGCACCATTAATAAAGGCCATATGTTGGTATTTGAAAAACTCAGCATATTTTTTTCAAGAGCAGCCAGTGTTTGCTTGTTTTAAATTCAGCAGGTCTGAAGGTTCATCAGATGAGATGGCTGAGCTGACTTCACAGCTTGCTATGCCTAAAAAACAATTCTCTCTCCTTTTTTTTTTTTTTTTTTTTGAATATTAATTTCTACCACTTTCATGAGCTCAGCTGCCTTCTTGAAAGGTTAAATAGCACCAAGTTAGACCAGGGCAGTACTGGGGACCACTGGGGTAAGAGTAAGAAGGAGGATACTGGTGACAAAAAGGAGGAGAGGGAGAAGAACTGCTTCTTTAGCAGCTCTGGGCTGATGGATCTGCTCAGCGTAATGGGTCTGACTGGACCCTTGGGGTCCTTCAATAGATTTGCAACAGCCCAAAGCCTCCACAGACCAAGCTTTTGGACACAGATTTAATAAAATGTTTAGGCTTCTGAGTTTTTCTTCTAGACTTGTAACTTCCCTTTTGATTTGCTTTTCAAAGAGTTTGGTAACAGCTAGGATCTATACCTTATTGTGTTTGGATCTGTGGAATAATGATTGTGGTGATAACTTTGAAAATACAAACTGAGTTCAAGTCACCAGTTTGCTCACAGCTTGCAGTAATAGCTACTGCAGGGGGTAAAAAACTGCCTTCATTTCAGACAGGGACTGTGTGCTTCCAGAGTGCATGATTTTGGCATTTTTTCCAAACTGTTACTGAATTTGGTATTTGTACCCTAAAGTGCACCAGCTCGTTGCATTTGGCCACCATCCATTTCTCATTAATTTGGATGGCCAGGACGTGCTTGCAGCCCAGTTTTCCTTCCTGGTTTTCCTCACATGGTTTTCCAGGCTGCCTGAATTGTGGCACATGATGTCTGAACTGCTAAACCTTTACCTGAATAAAAGCATACACCCTCATTTACTATCCAGCCATACTACCAGCCCTGGACTGTAGTGTGTGCTGGCTTAGCTCCTTGAGGATGTGGTTCAGAGCAGAGACAAGAGCAGCCCTATTTCTAAAGGTGGCTGTGACCCATGTTCTACATGCTGTGTGGCTTGAATAAGTCAGGCAGAAACAGAGGCTAAAAGTTGGCAGTCAACAGCTGCACAGAAATAAGGATTTATTTTTAATTGCACTACACATAAAGTTTCCTAATTCCCAAAGGTTCAAAGTGAAACACATTACCTTATTAAAGTTGTGTTGAAAATTGCCTTGAAAAGGGCTGGAAAAGCTTAAATGTCCTAGGATGGTCAGGAGGCCATTCAAGAAAGTGAAATGCCATCAGCTCCTTTTTGTGTTCTCCCAGAACAAAGGTTGACAGTGTGAGTCCTTCTAGTTCACTTTAGCTCAAACTAAAAAAGATGCTTTCCACACAGCTACTTAAACTTGCTTTAAGATGAGAAGGAAACTTCAAAAAGAAAAGAAAAGATGCCTGGATAGTGGTCACTTAAAAGCTTTTCCTTCCTGCACCTCAACTGCTAGTTGCTCCTGGCTGGCTGAGCAGTACCCAGCTGTGTGCTGAAGTGGCCAGGGCAACAGCGGGTAACATAGTGCCCTGGAAGAAAGGTCTGTGTAAAGTCTGGATGTAGGTGTGTTTCAGTGGTGCTGCAGGCTTTGAGCAGGGGGGGGGAAACCCAACCCACTACTGTAGTGTTTTATAACCAGTGTATACTTCTGCTTTGCTTCTGATAGCAGGTACTTGGCTATGAATGTGAAGTTTCTATGAGGCTTCCCTTCTATGGTATTTTATAGGTGCCAGTGTAAGTCTGGTTAACTGTGACAGATGACTGAGGATGCAGTCCTCTTCCCAAATGGTGAGATGTGTCCTGTAACATTTGCTGGCCACATTTGCCTAGGTTTGGGGGTGGTGATCACAGCTGTGGGACTGCTTTTTTTTGTAAGTAATACTCTAATTCATTTAATAATGCAAATGTGGTCCCAGCAGTACAGCTTTACTGCATAATGACTAATCTCTGTCACAGCAGGATGCTGAGAATGAGTTTCTCTGGGAAGCTGTGGGTATGCATAATGAACAGCTATCCCTAATAAAGTCTTTTTAATCAGGAGTGTTTCTCAGATCAACTGAGTTAAATGAGTTTGCACTTTGTAAATACAAGGGTCGAAGTCTCTGACTCAGATAAAACACCATATCTACTGTGAAGTTGGTGAACCTTTAAATACATTGACATCCTGGCCCTAAGAGCTAACTCCTATGCTCACATGGGTGACAGGAAAGCCCATGTCACTACACTGCCTCCTGTGAATGAATGCAGAGTGTGTGATACTGCTTTTCATGTATAATTTCAGTTTCCCTCTAATGACTTATGAATATAGGTCACAGCCAAGGACTCTGTGTCTGTCACTGTATTTCAAGTAGATTAAAAAAAAAAAAAAAGATGTATCAGAGATTCAAGTTTCCAGTACATTTGAAGAAAGCAGATTAGAATGGAGAGCAATACAACTTTAAGAAAGCTTCATCTGAAGTTCATATCTTACTAGATGCCAGGGAACCCAGTCTTCCATTAGAGTGTGTCTGTTGATTGCACCTCAGCAGGGAGATCCCTCTGAAAGCAAGCAGGGCTCCTGAGATCTACTGTTCATATGATCACCTGTTTAATAGAAACAGCTCTGCTTCCAGTTTGGGATTCACACAAATATGACCACTAGAACTATCTGTCCTGGGAGTCTGGGCCATTGCAATTGTTCTTATGCATTAAAAATCACTTCAGCAACACATGTTGTGTTTTAGAGGCTATGTTCCTGCATGGATTTGCATTTGAATGTCACAGCATTATAATCAGACTTGAGACTCAGTAAGTAAAATGCCAAATTTGCCCTTGATGGCCATCCTGAGTATCAAGGCCCATAACTTTTTATAAATACCTAAATAGTATTATTTGTAAAATATAGGTATAGCACAAGTCTAACAGCCTGATATTTTATTCACAGGATCACCACCAAGGAAATGAATCCATGCTTCTTAATATGACCATTGACTTGACAAGATTTTGCAGGCTTACCTCAAATTCAGGCGCATCTTTTCGTTATTTGTCTTATAAAGAGAAGGTAAGTCTGTCTTGTGCTCCAGCAAGTATGATAATCTAAATTCTCAGTACAGATAGACCCAGGAGAGTAAGATACTCTTTTTCCTTGACTGTTTCTTTGTTGACTACAGAGGTGAGAGCAGCCAGTCATAAAAATTTGGATATTATTGTGGTTAAAGTCACTTTGTAAAATAGGATGGAAACATCTTCTTAAGTTTTTATGCCTTTTTTTTTTTTTCTTTTTATTTTACTACATATTTAATGTATTAAGAAAGACAAGTTCTTTTCAAAGATGCAAATAGATGTGCTGGAGTGGTTAATAATTTCTGCCTACTTCTAACATCATTTGCAAATATTGTCCCCCTAGAATTTCACACCAAACTGGTTTTGTAAAAATCTAAGCCTCTAGATTTCAACTCTTAACTTTTTATCACACACAATCTCTTTGTCAGAGGGAAAGCCCATAGCCCACCCAAAGATGACACACTGACACTGAAGCTGTACTGTATAAGCACAACAGCTGCTGCTCCCTCTTAGGGGTAGAAACACTCCAGTCTTCTCATGGAAATCCAGCACAGAAAATCTATATTTCTTCTGTTAAAAGCAGGGGTTTGCCTTATTTTCTGGCTATGATAATATGATCCATTTCTCCTCACATACTTGTCCAGTTAAAATTTTAATTACTACAAATCTGTGTCTTGCTTCTCTGGTTTTAGAGTTTAACAAAGCAAGTCACCACTAGGATGGGAAACGCAGGGTGATCTGTGGAAGATCCAATAAAAACATGTGTGCCTGTGGTGACACAAAGAGTCATAAAAGAAAAACAAAGGGTTCTGGGTTCCTTCTTCTAATACTTCATGGCAAGTGTAAACCTGAGGAGTGTTTCAGAAGGCCAGACCTTTTTGCTTGAATTTTTGACCAAGTGCTCTGCACCTAAATCTCCTTCCTGTCATGCTGTGTGAGAAGAGTGTATATGAGAACTACAGCAATGTGTCACCTAATATGATGTTCTTCCTCTTCAAGGAAATCTGCGCGGGACTACTAAGTAAGGCTCAGAGAAAAATCGTTATAGATTAAAAACCTGGGGTTTTTTAGCATGTTGGAAAATCTGGTGTGGGATGTTCATGAGAGAAAAATACAGCTCATGAATAGTATTTGATTTTTTCTATTTAAGCCAAATCACTATACATTTATTTAAATGTTAAAAAAAAATGGAAGGAGAGACAAAGAGAAATTATTTCCAGTTCCCCCATTCAAACTTTTTTCTCACTGAGTAGAGCTGAGAGACTTTGAAGGGAGAATGGATTGAATGGATTTAAAACAACTCTTTTGTGAAAGTGGTAATTGATAAACCAGTCTGATTTCACAGTCATTCTCAGGAGCTCTCTGAACAATGTCTGAAAATGAAATTGAATGTTAAGGATATTTCCTATAAGGAATCACCTCAATTTTGTCATCAGAGTTATATGGCCTAAATTAATTTGTTTGGCAAAATGTTAGCTAACATAGAGTAATTTGTAATGTTGATAATTTTGTCTTCACAAACCTACAGTCCATGTAGTTTAAATTGCGACTGAAGCATAACTCAAAGGCTTTCACCATCCCCTTCTGAGGATGTATATGAGGTGTATATGTTAAATGTCTATACTCATACAATAGATTAAATTTCATAATTAACAAGAAGCAATATGATTTTGGAAATATCTTCTCTAAGGAGGGTGCACGGCAGCTTCAAAAATTATATTCCTTAACAATATGCTTAAAGACTGTCACTGTGAGCAAAAAGCCCAGATAAAGGAAATCCTGCCTCTGCTCTTCCCTGTACAGACCAGCCCATTCACAGCATGGCCAGAACAGCCAGCGTCCCTGAGGTGGCTGATGATCACACAGTGTCCCTGGCAGGAAACCTGCTGCTGAACAGGGACACTTGCCCCACTCTTGATGGGAGAGGGAGTACGCTGATTAATACTGGTGAGAGAAAAAACAAGGTAAACCAAACAGCATTTGGCTGGTTACTGAGGGATGCTCCTTGCAAGGAGATTCTCAATTCTTATTGACGCTTTCATAAAGCTGATGTCTTTATAATGCTTCAGGAGCCTCAGAAGTTATTGGGAAAATTGCCTCGCCTCCACTTTCAGGAACTGGTAGCACTGTATTCCTTGGCTAAAAACATTTTTAATTTCTTTGTTTTCATCTCCTAGAACTGAAACAAATGCCCAAGTGAGATCCTAGAGAATCAGAACCCTTAACATCTGTCATTTCTGTGGCTTGCTAGCACTGTTTACCCTTAAAACAAGGACAGGAATTTTGGAGAGAAGGCTCAGGTAGCACCAAACAAGAGCAGCAAGAAATTGTTCAAATCTGTTCTTCAAGCACTCTGTAAAGCACTAGAAGTTGTTGGTAGTAAGTGCCTTGCTGACTGCTGGCTGCAGGACTCTGAGCTCTGCCTCTGAGCAACCTGTCCGTTTTCAGCGTAGTTGCTGGGGTTTTGTCATTTGGGCTGTTTTATTTTCTCAGGATGGATTCTTTTCCAGGTTCTCTAAGATAATTTCTTTCAGCTAATCTGATCTCTAAAACAGTCTGAAAACCAGTAGCCAAAGGCAGTGTAAAGAGGACAGCTCAAGCACAGTCATTCTGCTGCTGTTCAGCACGATGAGACAAGAGAGCTCTCTTGCTGGAGTGTTCACATCATTTGAAGAAGTGTTCTTGGAGCACCTTAGTCTCAAGAGATATAACTTGGTAGTTCCATTTTACCCCTAAGCTACCGTGAACTGGTACCACACCTGACCCACCTTCGTCATGGATCTCTCTACTACGGACGTGAATATTTTAAAATTGCCACTCCTCAACAAATTGAGCACAACCTGTCCCAGCTTGAATCAGGTCACAGTAATAGCATATGTTAGCTGGATGCAATATTATTCTAGGTTATAAATGAAATATACCTACTCTGGGAGATAACCCATAGCAACAACAGCTTTCAATGGGGAATGGTGTTTCCCTCTGAAATATTCCAGACTTTGTCCAGCTTTTTCAAATTGTGTTGTGAAAGCAAGTAAACATTCAGATTTAAAAATACCTCCACTGTATTACTGCCTAATTCATTTTCCCTGCAGTCTTTTTTGTAAGATATTAATTGTATACCTTGTATGGAAAACTGTGCTCTTCAGCAGAGGAAGCAATTTCCAATTACGTATTCCTCGTAAGAAAAATATTAGAGTGATAATGGTTCCTATATTTAAATTGTGAAATTATTTGCATTGTGAGATTGAAAAATCCCCATAACAATGCAAAGGCAGAACATTTTCAAAGAGAAATGTTCTCTCTAGTGACCCGGCTGTGAAACTGAGGGATGATAACACTTGAGAGTTTTCTCAGGCTGAGATGTATGGAGCCTTGGTTAACTAAAAGGAATAATGACAAATCTGAACACGTGTACTCTCTTTTCAATTCTCTCCATGTTGCAAAAGGTTGAGTGCTTGTAGTGGGACTCTTTCCCTTTCTTATCTAGTTACACTCAAAATACTCCAGGACACAGTCTGGATCGTGTAACACTTCAGGAACTGCATTTGCCTTATGCAGTGGGCAGTGATGGTGCTACAGGCTCAATCCCAATCACACACTCAATCCCACAGTGTCTTCTGCTCTCTAGGGAACTGTTTTGGCTGCTTTATTCTTCCATTGAACGCACTGTGTTGTTTCATACAAAGATACAACATCTTTTTTGGATAGTAATATTAAAAAATATATGTATAAAACAAAGGTATGGTATTTGGAGTTCTACAGGTTTTCCCAGCATTAATAGTAGCAGGTGGTGGAAATCAATTTGCTATTAATTTACTTTCATGTCAAACACTCGATATAATTAAGCAAAGTGTCATCTAAACTCTGATTACTTACTTTCAAATTAAAATAATGTGTTAAACAGACTCCTAATTATCATGCTAATACCTGTGAAATGCTGTCTTCAGTTTCCAAGCTCCACAGTCTTTTTAGTATCTGACTTCAAAGTCTCCTGACAGGAATTATGAGTAGGAAGGTCAGCTACATTTGTTTAATACTATCCTTCATGTGGGAGCGCTCATTTGGGTTGTTAATTCCCTTTGCTAAATTTCACACACGCAACAAAGCACAACTATCAGTGTTATACTCGGGTACGATTTACTCCAGCTGCACATAAAAAAAAAGCAGTATTCTCCTTGATACCAATAGAAATTACCTAAGTGCACCACAGGCATAATTAAAAACCTTAACCACAGTACATATCTGTGCTTATATTTAGGGAAAAAACCTGTTTGTGTCAGTGTTAATTAAAGCCAAATTAGAAGAACAGAAAAACAAATCTAACTGAGGAAAACATCATCATGCATGCCATTTGCTTTGTAATTGTGCACATACCTAATTACCCTTCCACAGAGAAGAAACATCAGAAAGAACTCTCAAGCCCTTTTGCTTATTATCTGCTTTAGTACAACATTCTTCCTCTACAAGCTACCGCATCCAAACTTGTTTTCAATGTTTTGAGCTACTCAAAATTATTATTTTTTCGTTCTTCTGGGGAAAACTCTGTTCAATCTTTTACAGACTGACCAAGAAAATTTTTCCAGATACTCACCCAGCCTTTTTTATTCCTCTGAGTCATCTAATCCCTCCTATGTCTGCTGCTGGACTTCAAAATGAGATTATTACATGTGGTTTGCAGCCTGAAAATTGGATATAGGATTAGCCATTTTAGCTTGATCCTACCTGATAAACTCTGAAATAGTAATAGGAGAAGAAACCTTTTTCCAAGCAATAATTCTCCACATAAGAAATGTCTCTTTAGAAATATTGTTGCCTCAAGTAACAGGAGAAAATCACAATTGCTATGAGTGGGAGGGAGGATGATCTATGCAAAACTTCTTTCTCATTAAAATTTCTTGAAAAGGTTTGAAAATCAGCCTCAGCTGAACAACAAGGAAGAAAATTAAAGAGACGGGCAAAGATCAGCAAGGCTATCATCATACTTCATTAGCAGAGAGTACGTGCGCCTTCACGGCACAGCAAAAAAGCAACCTAAGGCAGAAGCTCTTTTCAACAAGGGGAAGAAATAAGAAGATGCCAAGTTTTAAAAAAATTAGCCATACAGGACTTTGGCCAGTCTGCCAGTGGTAGGCTGAGGACAGCCTGTGTAGATGGTACAGAAGTAGCTCTGGAAAAGTTTTCCAGAATGTCTCATACAGAGTTGATTTGCTTTTATATAAGTGGCCCCTGGGATTCCTTGCAGCCCTACATTCAAAGACAGCAAGAGGACCTAGCTTCTAGCTTGGAGATTAAATAATTTAAGTTTTGTCATTTGCAAAGTTATAACACCAGTGAACTGTGGTAAAATTGCTGCTGGAGACTACCTAGTGTCCACCATAAAGCCTGCATATTGTAGTACACCTTATACAGGGGCACATCAGCAGATGAAGGGCTCAGAGCACATCTGGCCATCTTCAATACCTCCTTCCAGGCCTTTATAAACGATGCTCAGCAAAACAAACCAAGTTTATTTTAAACCAAACTGTACTCAGTCAAAAATAAAATGAAACCTGCAGTTCTTCAGTGCCAGCAAAATGATTCATGTAAGAACAATGCTTTTTATTAGAGATATAACCAGTAAGTGTAAAAATATTTGCTGGACTCAGGAATGGGACCAAAATACCTCTCTATCAAAGCAATAGGTTTCCAGGTAGTGAAGACCAGTATCACATCTCTAACTTGCTTTTGTGTGGGAGGGCATTTGCACAAATGAATCAAAATGATCACAGTATGCAGAAGTGGAGGAGAACATTGGGGTCAAAGGTATTACCTAAATGATAGAGAGTGAAATCAGTGACTACTTCAAATCAAATGACATTGAAAAGATAGATATGCTTTTGAGAGCTACATGTGCTTGTGCAAATTTGTGTGAAGTGTGAGAAGCTATATAAGGACTGTGATACAGTGGCCCTGCCAACCTATGAGTGGTTCTCAAAAACTGGATAAAAATACAATATATATTCTTTATCTTCACTGTTTGTCGATGAGATGGAAATGGAAACAAATGTGTGACATTGTACTTTAATTGAAAACATAACTGTACTTGCCTTGAAGGAACTCTGTTGCTTAGTAAAGCAACAGAGGAGTGTCACAACATCTCATGATAAAAGATGACAGTTCCATTATGCAGCTGCTGGGAAAGAAAACAGGACAGAAAGAAATAACATCTCTGGCAGATAAGAAGCCTCCTTGTTTGCAAATATTGTGTTTTGCCTGGTTATTATATTTGCTCTATGAGATGAGGAGATTGATCAAAAAGTTCAGGCAAAACTTGTTGCAGCAACTTAGGAAATAAAATGTGCCAACCCACTCTGCACTTCGGCTGTGGGCAACAGCTCTCTAGTGCAAAGCAAAGCTGGCAGGACAGAAGTGTTGGCTCAGAAATTCCATGCAAAGCCGGACTTCTTAAGTTGAATTCTGGCTACTGGACTTCAGATCACCTTCAGCCTTGTGGGTTCACATGGCTTCACAGTAGGGCTGGATTGATGCACTGTGGGAAGGTGGAAGGGAGAAAGGAGTTACCTTCCACTGCATTCCTCTTCCTACAGAAAGCACATGGAGATGGGAAGGATGGGCGGTGGCCCGAAATACGGACAACTGGAGCCCCAGAACTTAGAACTACAAATGACCAAACTCAGATTTGCAGGATCATCAATAATCAATAATTTTCATGCACTGAAGCATGGTCTGAATCAATATTTGCTCAGACACAGAAAAATTTCATTGTCTGGAATAAATTATTGTCTGTGAAGAAGGAAAAATGTGAACTCTCTTTATAGAAGCATAATAATTTAAATCTCTACATAGGGTTGGGGCATGGGAAATAATACACCATGGGGAGAAATGGGGATTATAGAAGAAGAAGGTTTGAAGAAAAGGTCATGGTCAAGGTTTTATTCAGTGTCTTGCCTTTTGAAATTCTGTATGAAATTTAAAAATATTTATAAGCATACACAGTTTTATTGAAAGGATTTAAGGAGAAAAGAGGTTTGGGGAAAAAAAATGGGCAAGAGAATTTGAAGGAATGTGTGATCAGAGAAGACATGTCACATGTAACAGGGAGCAGACAGGGCAAGACATGAGGATTTCAGTGGGATAACGTGATGAGTGAGAACAACTCATGTCCATGCCAGCTGGGACTCAGCACCTTTGCAAGGTAGGTCACCTCTGTTTTACAATGCTTAACTTGGATTTGGAACCCAAAGATATGAAAACTTTAAATTTCTTTAATCTTCCTGTCATATGACTCAAAAGACACTTTATCAGGTACCTTCTTGTCAAATGAGACATAAATCAATGGAACCATCACAAAATGTAAACCCTAAACCAGATTATCCCAGGCTCAAATGCTCAAGAAGATTTTTGAGCTTTAATACTATTCTTTTTTTATGGTTATTATACATATAAATGCTAAATTATTGCCATATTATTCAGTTCTGTTGGTTAATATATTTCATAACTATGTATAATATTTAGTTTACCACTAATCTTATTTAGAATTCAGTCTTACTTAGAAAGAAGCACATGACTTAGCAAAACAACAGCTAACCTATTTAAGACTCTTAGACACAAAAAATAATTTCTAAAGTTTTGAAATGACAAAATATATACAGGCTAAAAGCAGAAGGATGTCCATGTACTGAAAATTAAAATATTCATGCAATAATGTGCTTGTAAGAATCAAGTAAGGACTTAAAGTAACTTTAAAGAAAGGAAAGAAAAGGAACTACTCTATGAGAGAATATTCGAACAAACCAATAGGCTGTTCATACAAACAGCATCCTTAAAAATGTAGGCTGAGGTTTTCACTTGGAAGTGAACAGTGATGTGAAATAATGGTAAAACTCCTATTAGTCATCTTTGTTTATCAGAGCTTCTTCAAACATATTGTCAAATTGCATCTGATAATCTCTTTTGAAAAAAAGGTATAGTTCTGGACAAATAGAAATAAAAAAATGTGGAATAATAGCGATGCAGAAAATAGAATACACCCACCTTCCCCCTCCCCCCCCCGGTATTTTACAAAGATGCATGAAAATGAGTTATTTTTAATATCTGGAAAGATTTGAATGCAATTATCTGTAATAAAATAGGGAAGGTACATCCTGTTTCCATGTCATAAAAACAAAACAAAACAAAAAACCCAGAAAGGGAAAAATCTGCCTAAGAGGCTGCTGATCCATTTTTTTCAGTTTCATGAACACCCACCTAAAATTTATTCAATTTGTTTCTCAACTGCTGCCCTGAAGATGGTAGAATAAATTTCCAACATTCGTAAAAGGTTTTTTTGTAGCGTACTGGGGCTACAATAAATGGATTCATGTCATAGCTTACAGGGCGTATTGAACACTAAAGTAAAGAATAAAATGCCATTTTCTTTATCACAGTTCAGAAGCAAACCTTAAGAAGATGCAAACAATCAAAAATTTTCTCCAAGAGAGGTATAACAATTTCTATCAGCCTGGGGCAACTCCTGTAATGCTTCTTATGTCTAGGGAGAGATTAGATTTATTCTAGGAGTTCTTGGAATCTCTGGGAGTGTTCAAGGACAAGTTGGACAGGGCTCTGAGCAACTTAGTCTAGTTGTCCCTGCCCATGGCAGGGAGGTTGGAACTAGATTATCTTCAAGGTCCCTTCCAGCCCAAGCCATTCTATGATTCTATGATTAAACTAAGGAAAACAAAATTTTCCTCTATGTGATGGAAATAGAAAGAAGGAAAACATATTCTCTTCACAGATCTCAGGAGAAAAAAAAAGGCTCATGTTTTTAAAAAAACGATCGTGTTTAAAACATTTTCTTAGCATTTTATAGAACATTGACATCTTTTATACAGTACAAGAAAATCTGTGTTTACTTCCCAACAGATGTTACATATTCAAAAGGGGATCAGAAAATATTGTTTAGATATAAATTTTTATACAAAAGGTTACAAATATACGAGAGAGAGATCATGACTCTTACATATCCCAAAGCTAATCACTATTACGCCACAATTTTTTTTATTCACATTGATGCCTTTTATCAGGAATTTGGAAAAGATTGTGATAACAATTCCATTGGTATACATCTGTAAAAATAGGAAAGAATTATTAGAGATTAGATTAGATTAGATTAGATCAAATATGACCATAATAAGCCAGCTCTATGGTTTTAGACCTTACCTGCTAATACTTTAGTCAGTTTTGTACTGTATTATAAAATAAGAATGTTGTGTTTATTATAATTTAGTCATTCCTTCTACTAAAAATCCTATAAAGATGACTAAAGATTGATGCAGTTGGATGCAGGCTGTAATAAAGTCCAAGTAAATAACACCTTTTTTTTTGTTTTTTTGGCTCCAATGTGAAGGCACCTTTCACAGTTTTCCCCAAGGCTAAAAGTTTGTCCTTTCTTTGCCACCCTTATTGTTACCCTGGTGTTCTAAACAGAACAGTCCTCAGGGTAACACCACCACTTGCAGTCTGTTACAGAACCTCCCCAGGGCTTGTGCTTTTCCCCGATACTCACCTGAGCTTGTCCTGCTGCAGTGACCTTGGGCTCACTGCAGGCTTTGGGAGGGAGGACTCCCTTGCTAGAGACCTGTGGTGGAAAAACATCTCATTAAGAATAAAGTTTTGCCATCTGTCACATGCCTCACCTGACAGCTGAACCAAAATGCCTTGGCTTCCCCAGATCCTGAGCACTTCCAAGTCAGGTAATGACTAATGACAGTCAGGAAAAAAAAACCAAGGAAAAGGCCATTAAAACCAGAATAATTTAAAGCCAGTCTCACAAAGTTCTAAACAAAAAGCAGAGAAGTGTGCAAGCAGAAGTCATCTCAGCAGCTCCCCTTTGCCTTGCTTGCTTGCTGTATGTTTTTGGGTGACTTGGTAGCATTAAGCACATGAACAGTATGAGGATGATGCGCAGCTCCTCAGCTTGGTTTAGCTGCTTTCTGCATGAGGCACGTATGCAACTCTTCAGTGCAGATCTCTCAACCTCTATAGCACCTTTTTTGTTTTTAAGGGATATGTCATAGTATGAGAAATATAAATGTGCAAACACACTGAGGTGGGTGACAGAATCTTTCAGCCCTCTGTACCTGAACTTTATGCCATTTCATGGCATGCCAAAGTCTTTCTACGGCCTGGCTCTCAGGGCTGTGAGATGGGAAGTGAGCTAGTGGTGCAGAGGGGTGATGGGCTTAGAGGGCAGGGTTACACCTGCAGTGGGAAAAAGGCAGAGAAGGTTGTTCTGCACTGGGGAGGGGGTGAGGTGAAGGGGGAAAGACACAGAGCAGGGCTTCTTATGAATATCAACAAGAAAGGTTAGAAAACAAACAACTTCATAAAATAGCAGGTTTTGTACAATAAGAAAAGAAGAGGAATATATATACAGTGAGTACATTTTATATCCCTTCAGCTGCTGAGCACTCTTGTGCTCATGCAGCATCAGATGGAGCCAGATGGATTTCCCCAAGGAATTCCATGCAGAGCAGACCCTGTCCATGAAGAGACATTCTCCCATTCTCCCTGTTTTGATTCTCTGAGCTAATACGGGATTTTCTCACAAGAAAACTCTGTTCCCAAAGGATGCTCACAGAACTTTTTGCTGCATGGTTAGATACAGGCAAGGCCACATAGGAGGCAAAGCTGCTGGTATGGTGTGGGCGATGCCCGCAGGCAGCTCTGACTGTGATGAAGGTGAGGTGACCCTGGAGGCAGAGGAGCTGTGCAGCCTGGCACAGCCCAAGGACCCTGCTGGGCAGGCAGCCCAGCACCCACCTGCACCTGCTTGGGGTTACAGTGACAGTGCTTGGGGTCACAGAGAAATATGATCACACAGAATAGTCTGAGTTGGGAGGGACCAGAAGGATCATGGAATCCAACTCTTAAGTGAATGGCCCATATGGGGATCAGTGACCTTGGTGTTATTAGCATCATGCTCCAAACAACTGAGCTAATCACTCACTCCTCCATGGACAGCCCTCTCCCAGGAAGAAGAGCTGTGCTCCACCCCCTGATCCACATAAAAGTCACCTTTCTCAACCATTTGGTAAGTTACAGATTATCTGAGCAGGCTGTCTAGCTAACAGACAGTCTTTCAACAGCTTGGAAGGTTATCTCCATCCCACAGACACCAGTGCAGCTCAGGCTGGTGTGGGATGGCTCCTACATAGGGCTGCTCACACTTATGAATGGGCTGGCCAAGCCCTATGTACAAGGCCCAGTAGAACAGGGATGTTGAGGATTGCCAGCACTTTGAACACAATGCATTCTGCAAAACACTCAGTGAAGAAGTTAATGCAACAGGGAAGTGAATAGGAGAGGGAAAAGGATATGAAAAGGAAAAGAAAACTTCTAGAAGGTAATGACAGAATAGGAAAAGTATCATAGAACACCTCAAGTTGGAAGGGACCCATAAAGATCATTGCGTCCAACTCCCTGCTCTTCTCATGACTAACTAAAATTACACCATATAATTAAGAGCATCATCCAGATACTTCTTGAACTCTGACAGGCTTGAAGCCATGACCACTTCCCCGGGGGAGCCTGTTCCAGTGACCAATCACCAATGCAGTGAAGAATCTGAACTTCCCCTGACACAGCTTAATTCCATTTTCTCATGTCCTATTGCTGGTCACCAGAGAGAGAAGCTCAGCACCTCCTCCTCCACTGCCCTCCTTGAGGAGGCTGTAGACTGCAATGAGGCCACCCCTCAGCCTTCTCAAAATTGAACAAACCAAGTGACCCTAGCCACCCCTTAAAGTCTTGGCCTCAAGACCTTTTGTCAGCTTGGTTGCCTTCTCTGGACACACTCCAATAGTCTGATATCCTTCTTACACTGTAGTGCCCAAACTGCACTCAGTATTCAAGGTAAGGTTGCACCAGTGCAGAGCAGAGCAGGATCATCATCTCCCTCAACTGGCTGGCGATGCTGTGCACGATGCACCCCAAGATGTGGCTGGCCCAGGGCACATTGCTGGCTCATATCCAAATTGCCATCCATCAATCAAGTCAAAATTCCCAGATCTCTTTCTCCAACCTGTTTTCCCCACAATTTGTATGTATAACCAGGAGGATGTAGCTCTCCATGTCTTGGACTGTAGGGAAAGCCTGGCAAAAGCAAAGTTTTGCAATTCCTGATTATATGGATGATGGACTTTTGGATGGAAGAAATGGAAGAACTATGAAGGAACTATGAGGCATGTTGCAATTTACCTTGACAATATTCCTTGGTGAAATGAGAATTTTTCATGCACTCAAAATGAGGTAAAAATTTACTCTAGCCTGGTGTAAGTTTGGTTTTGTTGACAATGCAGCATGAAAGGTAAGCATCTACTCTCTGAGTGTTACTACTGCTGAGTGTGCAGAAGTTTGATTCTCATGAGTGAATTTCAGTGTGCACTGCATGCTTTTGGTAGATGCCTCTTCTGCCTGGTTCTTTCATGCAAAGCTATTTGCAGAATGTTCTGTAAGGCTCACTGGTGCAGAGATTGCTTTTGCCCTGATTCTCCAGACATCCCTGCTTCAGTATTTTACTTCTTTAAATGGTTCTATTTCTGACTGGAAATGTAGACAAAATACCTTGCCTCAAAACACTTTAGTGTGTGAGAGTTAAAAATAATGTGCTTGGAAATGCCAGCTTGAGCTGTATGTTGTATGTGTTTTCCTAAATGGTTAAGATGATGCAGCTTTTTATATTTTCATATTTCATGTTCTTTCTGTTTCATGGTGTTTTTCTTATGCAAACTCATTTTCATTTTTCTTATTTTATCCAGTGAGTTAATTTTAAGTATCAAAATACTAACTCGATGTCCAAAGTGTATGTTTTTTAGAATTATTATGCAGAAGAAGGAGGCTGAACTCCAGCTTTAGGTGCAAAGCAGATCTCACTACCTTAAATCTGAAGAGGTATTAGAAGTTCCTGTTCAGTACACTGCAATTGCCTAATCTGGTATACTTTAACTGATTTATCAGTGGGATTTTTTTTTTCCTCATGTTCACTCAATCAGTATTTTTCCCTTCTTTCTTTACCGTCAACTATTATTCAGTCTTATACCCCTGTAGGAAATACCTTTCTTGTTAACAATGTTTTCTTAATGCTAGTGTGGTATGAAATCTTCCTCTGAGGCACTTAAGCTGAGCCACATCAAACAGAAAGCACATTTCCCCCTTTTAAAATAAAGTATTTTTTATTTCTTCTCTGTGGCTTATGGCATCTGACTGGGCTGTGTCCTGCTGTGGGTGACAAGGGAAAAACAACACAGTCACCTGTGATGCCAACTCCAACTTGAATGGCACCGTTGACTTTGTGGCCACTGTGGCGGGACAGGTTCAAGCCTTTCCTTCTCACAACTTCATCTATAACGTGTGGTAAAGCAGTTCATCAAATTCTCTAGAGAAGTTGTTGTCTACTACATAAACTTTGTGGACCAATATGCACCAATAGTGAAAAAATAAAAAAAGAAAATAAACACGACCCCCCTTCCTCCCCCCCCCCCCCCAATATTAAAAAGGAAACTGTATTTCCACAAAAATGAGAGAGTTTTTCATTATCTTTCCTAGAGAGGAAGTTTCACCTAACACAAGCAGGTTGCTGTATGAGCATAGGATATGCTGTGTCATGTTCCTCTTTTCTCTGCAGCTGTGAGACTCAGCAGACATTTGCTTTGAGAACTTAGCATTGGGAATGGGGATTTCCTCACACAAACTTGTAATGCTGTTTGTACTTCCCCCGAGCTGAAACCCTCAGCAGATTCAGACCTGCAGGATAGAAGGTTATTAGTTTTCCTACCTGTTCTCACCAAGTTACTGGGAGTGAGACAGTAACAAAGAGCAAGGAGGTATGGCATTTTCATACAGATAAAAAAGGTTGCCAGCTCCCCGTGTTGGTAACCAGACCTCTGATTCAGCACCTCATCAAATACTGGGAATCTGATTGCTGAAGGCTTTGCATCAGGCATATCCTTCTGGAGATAATGTAACTTGTACAAAACCCCTTCATGATCAAACCCATTTTAAATATCTATGCAGTGGATGAGGCTGCATGTATAAATATGTGTGTGTACAAATAAACCACCAACTGGTATTAACTCAACATGTTAGGTTTGGGGTTTTTAAATGAGCATTGAAACATGCATCAGGAGATTATTTCAAAATTTATTTTTGGGTTTGGGAGATATTATTCTATGGTGTGAAACAATAGCCTATACAAGTCCTACAAGAACTGCTGCTAATACAGAATTTAAGTGTAAAATATTATTTTAATTATTACAGCTGGCATTTCCACGTACTTTTGTGTGTGTGTGCATGTGTGTTTGTTCACGTACACCCTCTGGAATGAATGCCCATTATCATGTCTCTTTTTAGAGCTTCTGTTTCAAAAACATAATGCATAATCAGTTTGATTATGTGACAAGCTGTTTCATTCTTTTTCTCTGTTTTTTTTTCCCAAGTAATTTTCTAGGTCATGTTTGTCTTAGGTCTTCCTTTAAAAAAAAGAATATCAGAGAGATTTTATGTGGAATTTCTTTCAGCCAGCAATTACAGTCATTGTTTGGAGAACTAATTTTGAATTATATTTCTAAATAATTAGGGTTTTTTTTCTTTAGAAAATCAGAAATCCATTTAGGCAGAGGGGATTTAAGCTATTCATAGAATACTAAAAATACAGCCTTCAAGAAAAATGGAAATAGTTATAGCTAAGATTTGTTCAGTTCAGCTTCTTTCACCAACATCATTCAGTCTTCAGTGAGATGAATTAAAGGAGAAATTGTTTCTAAAATCGTACTTTAAACACTTTAAATTAAATCTATTCAAGTAACAATATCTGCTTTTCTATCTTGAGAAATGTATTTGGAAAGGATGCCCCAGGCTTACATTATACTCAAGATACACTAGAAATATTAACTTTTATTGAATGCAGGACCCACAATTCCAGATTTGTTCCAGTGGCAGTTAAAAACAGTCTGATGCTGAATTTTAATGGACTCAATTATTAGCTTTGGGAATGACACTTCTCCTTGGTCATCCCTTCTGGCAGCAAATCTGGTAGGTGCATGCTCAAGGGAAGGAAATCCTAGCAAACCCACAAATTAGTATTCCTCATGCAGTGGAATGCCTTCCAGCACAGATCCCACAGCTGTCAAAAAGAAAGAGGCTGGATCTGTTTTCAAGATATCAAAAGCAACGGAGCTGTTCCCAGCTGTTGTACAGGGTATCCTCTGTGAAGGTGGGAAGTTATTTAAACTCTTTATGGTTTTGGACACTATTGTTCAATAGCTATTTTCATAGTACTCCAGCTCTGATCCCTCAGATGATATCTTGGCACATGGGATCAGAAGTGTCTCAGGGCTGGAATCTGATTTCCAAGTTTTGAATGCTCTCAATCCAAGCCAGATGCAAAGGATGCTGTGGATAATTTGCCACTCTCGTGAATGCTATTCTGTTTTCCACAAAGGGCATTTTGCCCCTAAAGATATATGGTGCTTGAGAGATTTAGGGTTGTTCAGCCTGGAGAAGAGTAGTCTCTGGGGACATCTTGGAGCAGCCTTACAGTACCTAAAGTGGGTGGAAACTACAGAAAATAGGGGAGGGACTATTTACCAAGGAGTGTAGTGATAGGAAGAGGGGGAACAGCTTCAAACTGAAAGAGAGCAGGTTTAAGTTAGGTATTAGGAAGAAATTCTTTACTGTGATGGTGCTGAGGCACTGAAACAGGTTGCCCAGAGAAGCTGTGGATGCCCTACTCCTGGAATTATTCAAATCCAGGTTGGATGGGGCCTGGCCAACACAGTCTAGTGGAAGGTGTCCTTGCCCATGGCAGGGTGTTGAAAGTAGATGATTTTTAAGGTCCTTTCCAACCCAAGCCGTTCTATGAGTCTGTGATTTTATTATGAATTCTGCTCTAGGGAGATATTCACCCCAGGAAATGAATATAATAATACCCCTCTGCCTAAGTGTTATCTTATAAAGAAAAACGCAACTCATAATTTTTTTCCTGCGACATTCAGGTGCCGTGGCAGTAGAAGTTACATAAAAAAAAAAGAAAAGAAAAAAGAAGGCTGTTAGGAAAAAGATAATTCTGTGCTGTACAGAAAAGACTACTGTACAACAAATTAAGTCTAGGGCCCTGATATAACTAATGAGAAGAAATTAAAACTGAATAGCTGTCTCATTCACCAGGCACTACTCATCCAGGTTGCTATTGGAGGCAAACAGCAGTAAAAATAGCAAACAGTAATTTGTATATGAGGCAATTTCATTAGGGGTTACTTCATAAGCATGTGTACAATGAAGACACAGAAAGACAAGCTAAGTTCAACAACTTACAAGAAGAACAAGGCCCCCAACCATTGAGTATTGGCTTTGCTCATTTAACAACTTTTGAACTTCTGTAGAATTAAACTACATATAATTAAACTGTAAACCTAACATGTGATTGCTGCTGTTCATAGTATCATGTGGAATGACTCCTGTCTATTATCACATTCCTGCACATCAGGATTTCACCCAACAAAAGAAAGCATTAAACTTTGATTTAACATATTTGCAACATTATTATATTTTCATCTCAATGTTTAGACATAGTTAGATACGTATATTAAACACTAAATGTAACTTTTTGATTTGTGTTGTATTTTCTCGGTCTCTCTTATAAAGTTCTAGGCATAACTGAGTTGGGTGGGGAGCACATGAAGAGCACTAAGGCATCTCTGCCTGAAAAACCTCACTTGTAGACCATCAAAATTACTACTACGATACAAAATCACTACACAAAATTACTATTTTGCTACTAAATTACTATTGAACAGAAGTTTTCCCAATGCCTAACTAACTGGCAAATTTATTTCAACCTCAAGAAAACTTTTGTCCAAGTAGTATCTCCCTTATCAGAGTTTGCTGATGTACCTCCATTGGCAGAACCAAACTGGGACACATAAAAGATATGAACAAAACTATGGAGTGACTTTGTCTGCTTAGGCTCCATAACAATCATCTCTATGTTCAATGAACAACTCTTCCTGTGTCTCAAAAATTACACCAAAGGGGGGGGGAAGAGGGAGATTATTTTTACATATATTTCTGAAAAATAAAGAAGTTATTTTCTGGGAGCATGAAGGAAAACAAGGACAGATGTGATGACCCGCTCTTAAGGGGAAGGAAGCACCAGCTCCTCTGGGCCTCTACAAGAGATTTTAATTCCATGAGGATGTTAGCTGTGAATGAAGACAGGCAGCTGGTGACAAGTCCAGAGTATGTCCTTTTCCGTCCTTGTAACATCACTGACCATCACATTATTTCATTATAAAGAATGCGTTCCTAAAAGGAATATTTTTTCTGTTGTAATTATCCAATATTCTAAACTTCTCATACAATATCCTCCAGATATTTCAGTTTTCAAGAGAAGAACCTGTAACATCAGAATTCACAAAAAAACTTTCTTGGGTTTGACCAAAGGCTCAGGGTCTTATTTGAATGAGGGCTTGGTCAGACATAATACTTACAAAAAGTAAAAAACTAGGCTCATCTGGGCTGATCATCTGGGCTGATCTGTCCTGACATAAATCCAGCCTCCCATGCTTTTTTAGCCATGGATGGTGCTGCTACAGCATTCCTCATGGCACTTTTAAGTCCATATTCTGTGTTGATTCATCCCAGTTCTCTTGGTGTTGGACAGCTTTAGGGTGGCACAGGGGTGACAATGACAGACCTTTTTTTGGAGAAAAGAGGCAATCACTGTCAATACTTGGCACTAGCAGCCCTCCACAATGTGTTATCTCAAATTGGCTGGGAAACACACATCCCTGAGGTGTGCAAAGACCAGCTTCACAAAACCCTGCAGCACTGGGCCACAGTGCCCTTGCACCCTCAGGCATGACACACCCCTAATCTCTGCAACACAAGCAGCACCCCAGGTCTTCCTGTTTACAGGACAGCAAAAGAGCAGGTTATCTATCAGTTGAGTTAACTTTTTGTGTCACAGAGGAGTCTCTCACCCAACCCATCTTGGAAAAGCCACACTCATGCCTACAATCACAGCCAGAGCCAGCTTTGTTCCCACGGCAACAGACGCAACTCCTATAACATGACCCAGCTTTTTGGCAGTGCCCGATCTCCTTCTGCCGGAGCCCTGACTCCAACCCTGGCAAGGCCTGCTGAGAAGGGGTTGCTGTGCAACCTGACTGCTGCACAGCCATCCTTGGCAGCTCAAGACAGCACTCCTCAGTTAAGGCATGCTTTGATGACTGGACCCATGCATTTTTCTGCAAGGAGCCATTTGTTCCCCTAGCAGCTAGCGTTTCTGGCTGTATCTTGTGTGTGATCAGGCACAGCTTCCTTCCTCTCATACCCACTGGAAAAAAACTGTGCCTATCTGCAGTGTTTTTGTGTCAGGTTGCAGTGCTGCCGACAGCCAGGATTCAAGAACACACGGGAAGATAAAGGCCTGGCAGGAGAGGTTTAGGGCCCAAAATGTTCCACGTGCTATGCAGAGTGTTTCCTCTGGATGCCTGCTTGCTTTTTGCTGCTGTTTTTTCCTGCCCCCACCTCCTGCCCCATTCCCTGCATAGCCCCATTAAAGCCGGCTTCTCCTTCCAGCCCAGACTTTCCAGCTTTTTGGTTCAGTTTCAATTATTTCAGGATATCCTAGGTGTGATTTGGGGACAGGAAGCATATCTCTGTTTCTCTCCCTTTCCACGCTTTCATTGCAGGGCTCTCCATTTATACTTCAGCCTGGCTTCTGCTCTGGGGCCTTCTGCATGTGTCGGGCAGCACATTTGGAGGCAGAGTGGATGTCTCGAAGCTCCTGCTGAGACTCCTATTCAGCCTGTAGGGCAGCTGTTTGCATCTGTGGCTACTGGAAACTGGCAAAATCCTTGAACTTGTGAATCCAAGTGGCTGAAACAATTTGAGCACATCTATACAGTGTAATACTCTGTAGTGACCCCTTTTCTCAAGGCCAGTGACCATGCAAGTAAAACTAGAATACTACTGCAGTATTTTTTTTTTTTCTTGATTTGATTTGAATTTCTTGTGCAGGAAGGGCAATAAATAGATCAAAAAAAGAAAAAAAAAAAATTAACAGATGGAATTCACTAATTTCTCTGTTCTCATCTTTTTTTTCCCTGAAAAGCAGAGTTATTCAAACATATTCAGATCAAGCCATTGAGCCTGGCCATCGCTCAGTTGCAAATTCTCATGCTTTCCATGACAGTAATTTTAGGACATCATACACTGTAGTATTAAATACATCCCGACATCAGAGAGTGAATTTAAGCATGATTCCTTATCAGGAGGTGGCTTCACAGGGGATGGAAACAGCCCAGGAATGGGTAACACCGACATGATCTCTGATACTCATCTCAGCTCTCGAAGCTCAGGTGGAATCCAATTGGTGAAGGGTAAATCTTATGGGGAGTGGCTGAGGGAGCTGGGAGTGTTTAGCCTGGAGAAAGGGAGGCTCAGGGGGGACTTTATCGATCTCTACAACCCCCTGAAAGGAGGCTGTGGCCAGGTGGGGGTCGGTTTCTTCTCCCAGGTAACAAGTGACAGGATGAGAGGGCACGGCCTTAAGCTGCGCCAGGGGGCATTTAGGTTGGACACTAGGAGGACGTTTTTCACAGAAACCAACAAACAGAAAACTTTTAAACTTTTTTAAACCCTTGAGGTCTCGGCAAAAGCTGCAATAAGGATAAAAACGCCCCCTTCGCACCGAAACACGCCACCCCAGCCCGCGCCGCCCCGCGGCCCCGCGCCCCGCCCCCCTCAGGCCCCGCCCCGCGCGGGGTCGTTGCCACGGGAGCCGCGCGGGGTCGCGCACGCGGCGGCGAAGATGGCGGCGCCCGTGTCGCTCTGTCACATCGCCTGCTGCGCCAACCGCGCGGGCGGCGGCGCCGTGGCCTGGGGCCGCGGCGGCCTCCTCGCCTTCGGCAGCTGCCACGACGTCGTCCTCTACGAGCCGACGGTGAGCTAATGCGCTATGGGGTGGGACCGGGACCGGGACCGGGACCAGGACCAGGACCAGGACCAGGACCAGTCCCTCACACTCGGTGCTGTCTGTCTGTCCCGCAGGTGAGGCGGGCGGTCGCCGCCCTTCGCGGCCACGCCGGCAGAGTGAACTGCGTGCGCTGGGTCCGCCGCCGGGACCGCGGTGAGTAGCGCGGCCTTGGACCCCCCCGTCCCCTCGGGTGTGCGATGCCGCGGTGGGGCCGGGGCCGGTTCCCCTCGGGCCGCGGGCGCTGCTGCCCTTGCAGGGGAGAGGAGTCGGAGGAGGGTCGGTAGCAGCGGGGCTGGGCTGTACACTGAAGGAAATAGGGGGCTGCGGCGCTTGCAGTGCATCCTCTCGCCTTAAGCTCAGCTTCCCATTAGGGGTTTTCACAGAAACAATTCGTTTGGAAAATACCTCAGAGATCATCGAGTTCAACCTATGACCCAACACCACCGTGTCAACCAGACCATGGCACTAAGTACCACATCCAGTCTTTCCTTAAATACCTCCGGAGACGATGACACCACCACCTCCCTGAGCGGCCCGTTCCAATGTCTGATCACCCTTGCTGTAAAGAAATTTTCCTTGATGTCCAATCTCAACCTCCTCTGGTGTAGCTTAAGACTGTATTCTCTCATCCTTGATACCTGGGAGAGGAGACCGACCCCCACCTGGCTACAGCCTCCTTTCAGGTGGTTGTAGGGAGCGATGAGGTCCCCCTGGGCCTCCCTTTCTCCAGGCTGAACACTCCCAGCTCCCTCAGCCGCTCCTCATAAGACGTGTGCTCTAGACCCTTATCAGTTCTATTGCCCATCTCTGGACCTGCTCCAGCATGTCAGTGTCCTTCCTGAACTGAGGGGCTCAGAACTGGACATAGTACTTGAGGTGTGGCCTCATTTTGACAGGTGGGTCTGTAGGAATGTGACCTGCCGAACCCAGGTGAGCTGCCTGGTCAGTGAGGGGATCTCTGCTCCTGGCCCCACAGCCAAGGGCACCCCAGGAGGATGTTTGCCTGGGGCTGCAGCAGCTCGCACAGGTTGATGGCTTGTGCTGCTTGTTCTGCCACCAGTCTCTTCAGGAAGGTTTGGAGGTTTGTGTGTTTTGACTTTGTAAACTGATCTGCGATGTCTTTTGAGCAATCTCTGAGTATAAAGCTCTTAAGTTTCATAGAGGTCATGTGCTCTGAAAAAAATAATCTTTAGATAGATAGAAATGTCTGAGACCCTTGTGAGGCTTTTGCTAGATAGCAATTCCAGGATTTAACATTGCTTGGTGCAGACTGTTCATAGGCACATATTTGTGTCCTGAGGCCTTTATGGAAACTCACTGAAAAAGAGAAATGGGGCCGTTGACTAGAATGTTAATGTAATGTGCTGGTTGCTTTTTTTGAGAAGTACTGAGGTGCAAACATTAGTTTTTAATAGTGATATAAACTGCCATCCTTTCAACTGGTTGCACTAAAACATATTCTTCTTAAAAATGATTAAAAGAAGTTATGTTCAGGGAACTTGAGAATTAAATTTTCTTGTGAAGCTTTGAATTCAGTTTGTTTAGATTTCTCTTGATTTATTTTCCTATGTTCCAAAAAGACCAAACAGAACCCCAAAAGATTAATTTACACTGTTGGATTTGAGAGTCTTTTGGAAGGGTATTTTTAGCACTTTCATACAGAACTTTAAATAGTCCTGGGAATTTTCTCTTTATGTGTTCTTGGGGAGTATCTTTGCTCTTAACCTGTTCTGCACAGTGCAACTCCTATTAACTATACTTTATTTTGGTGGAGGCTTTGGTTACCAGTGATACTTTGTGAGTAGTAACCAGCAGAACTGCTTATGTTGCTGTTACAAAGTTAAGTGTACACTAAACTAACCAAAACATATTTTTTAGCTTCTGAAACAGAGTTAATTTCTGGTGGATCTGATAAACAACTTATTCTTTGGGAATGGAAGGATACAGTAACATGGAATAATCAGGTGAGCAGGAGTAACCTCTCTTCAAATCTCCTTCTTCAGTAGTTTCTCACATATCACAAATTATCTGTTTTGTCTGTATTTCTGATTCACACTATTTGTTTCACTTTGACTGTTTTTGGTTTGTTTTTTTTTTTTTAATTGAACCCCGTGTGTATATCCTTGAAATTGTTGGTGTGTTGCTGTGTTTTGCTATAAATAAAATCTTTAGTTCACCTTTTTCAAATCAGCATTGGTAAAGAAATTACCCAATCAGTCATTGAGTGGATTTGTTTAGGTGTCTGAAGGACCCTGTTTGTCTGTTCTTGACTCATCAGCTTTCTGATCTCACCTGGCAGTTTTCTTTAAACCACCTTAAAGCCTTCAAACCATGAGGCCCATTCTGAGTTGGCATTTTCTGTACCCTTCTTCCTTGTTTCCTTATATCCATTTCCAGTGATTTCTGGTCAATCTGTGCAACAGTGTGGGGTTTGTATATAGGTAGTCTTACCGGAATATATATGAGTTGGGGTAGATGTTTAACAAAAATGAAGGTAAAAAAATCTGTGCAACAATTTAATTTTGTCAGACAAATGGATAAAAGTAAGGAGACACGCTAATTTATTATTTGTACCATAAAATGTAAGGCAAAAGATGCAATATTTTGTGAAAGAGCCTTCAGTGTGACCTGAAATTTAGATTAAAACCACTCTTAATTTGTTATCTAACTTTTAAAGTCTTTCTTATTAGGCACTGGATTGGGAATGGCTGTGTAGGTAACCCATTTCATCATCTCTCTCAAAGTAGATTATTAGTCTTGGCATTTTAAAATGCATGAGAATGCATAGTAGGGGGAAATGAACCTACTTGGATGGGGGAAGGTTCTCAGATATAAGTTATTTCTTGTCCTGATCCATCATAACTGTTCATGCATTTATTTAAGCTAACGTACAGACTTCTTACTAAACTTTTTCTGCTGATGTGGTGCACAGCCATGTGGCAATAATTTCAAAAGAATGTGGCTAAATGTGCACATTTTAATGGCAGTTCTAGACTAGTGTAAATCTTAAAAACAAAGTTCTATATTGAACCAATGAAAAATTCTTACTGGGGCCTACCTGGCTGTATTTTGGAAAGAGATGTCAAACATGTCTATGATAAAATTTGGATAAATGCTGGATAACTTCTGATTGCAAAATTAAAAGCTTCTCATTTTGATCTTTGTGTATATAAGGAACAGATTGCAAATTGAATCACCTGTATTCATTAAGTCTAAATTTAGCAGTGTTGTTTTTCATGTTGGCATTTTGAAGGAGTAAAAAGCTGTTTTGACTTGTGTGAACATGCTAAACATTGCTGCTAGCACTGCTGTAGCTGCTGCTTATTCCATTGTGTTCCCTGCTCTATCTCCTTCACTAAGGGTCTCCAGACTTTTGTGAGATGCTCCTTAGGGTGAGGGACAAGAGAAGGAGAAAAAGGAAAGAAAACTGCTCTTGCTAACTTCTATACTGTTCCATCTTTCCTCAAGGAATGGTGAGGTTTGTATAGTGTACATGGCAACATTTAATTCTGTTCAGCTTTGAGCAAAATCTTACCATGTTAATATTCATTACTGCTGTATCCCTTCTCTGAGTTTCCTGGAATATGCTATAGTTTAGGCATAGCTTGGCAGACCCTCTGCCATTGCAGGTATAGAACTCATTTTCAATATTAAGCCATTTTATTTCCTAAAATGGCTTTAAAAGTTCTTGCACAAAAGTTACTGGAATTTAAAACTTTGTAAAATTTTCTCATGTGTTCAGCTTGTGAAAAGCATTCCTCTCAAAGGCCACACAGAAGCTGTTTTTGCTGTGGATGCTGTCTACCAGTCAGATGAACCTGATTTAAATCTGCTAATAGCTTCTGCAGCCTCTGACTCTACTGTGAGAATCTGGTCTCGGCATGGTTCAGAAGGTAACATTTTTTTAATGTTAGGGATAACATACTGGCTAAATAAGAATGATGAATGCTTATCCATTAAGCATTAAATACTAACATCTTGTAATGCAACTACATTGATTTCTCTTCAGACTTTAGTACATCAAAGCACGGTATTACTCTTTGAAAGCCTTGGGTCAGATTTGTTCTGCAGAATGATTTATCTTCATATTTCATCAGGGATGTGTGGTCTGAATTTACTTGTTTTTTTTTAAATATGTATTCAGATTATAATAATCAGAACCATTGTTTTGCTCTGTAATGTGGAGGCAGACTAGCTGTACGTGTGTGTGAAGTAAAATTACATAGTAGAATGATTAATGCTGGTATTAGAAAGGTGAGGTTTAACTAGTCACTTGATTTTTGCTATTGGCTTGAATCCAATGAAGTTTGGGATAGTAGAATGTTGACCTTCTGTTGAACTAGGCCCTTGCATGGAAATACCGGAAAACAGCATTCTAAAATACATAAGAAATAAATTGGGTAGATAATCGATATTTAAAGTGTTATTTGCTGGATGAATTATAGTGACTGCATCTCTTTAGCTGGTTTCTTCTTTGTCTGGTGTATTCGAAGATTTCATATTGCCTTGCCTACATGAGAGTATGGAGTTGCCAATCTACAGTCCCATGTTCCGGAAGGCATTTTTGATGCTCCCAAAGAACCCCATGAAATCCTGTCTTTTCCATTTTGTCTTGCTGTTGTGGGCTCCAGTGATGGAGAGACTAATTCTTCTTCTGTAGAGAGGTTTTTTTTCTGCTATCCTCTTGTTTATTTTGATCTGGATGGCTTATTAGTTTAATAATTTTCAGGATCTCAGGGATGTTTGCAGGTTTTTGCTCATCTCTCTAGCTGCTGTTGTAGCAAATGGATTCAGTTTTAGCTTACTGTGCAGTGAAGGCTGTTGCCACAGGATATATTTTGTTATATTTATTGCTTCTGATGTGTTACCACAGTGAAGCTGTATAAATGCAATACTCAGTATTATCTTCCAACTCAACTAACTCTGGATTAATTTTTATGGTCACACAGAGGATGACACTATTGTTTAGGCTTCTGAAAAAATGTAGATGTTTCAGATTCTTGAAATAAAAAAGGATGGGAAATTTTAACTATATAATGTAGTAGGAAATGGCAGTGTAACTGTAATAGTTACAGTGAATGAGATCAACACTGTCTGTTTCTGTTTTCCAGCTAAATGTGTTGAAATTCTGCAGTTTGGAAATGGATTTGTTATGGATGTCTGCTTATCCTTCTTGCCTGGCAGCAATGGTAAGTAAAGCTGCACATCTTGAATATCAATGCAGGAAACAAAATCTAAGAAATCCCCCAAATAGATTTTCATTTGACTGACTCCAGACTTGTGTGCCACAGTTTTTGTTTTCTGTGAAATCTGCTTCAGCTGATTCTTATATCTAAAATTTTTTTCTGAACTCTTCTTAATATTTAAAAAACCAGACTGATTACAGTGTCTTCAAAATGGCACTCACATGGGTTTGTTTGGTTGAACTCTTGAGATGAAAAGCTTTAAAACAGGGTAACAATACTGTAAGTGAATGGGATAGGATGATGCTGTTAGTTCCACCTGCTCCTTGTGGTGCTGCTGCATATGTTTGTTCTTCTTGTTTGAATTGAAGGGCAAGATTCAGAAAAAATCTGAAGGCCTGCATCAAAAAATTTAGGTTCCCAAGCAATATTTATCACCTGTACAATCTTAAATGTGAAAAAATTGAGGTGCTGAACTATTTTAACCTGACTGTTCAGTATGGTTTATGTGGGTTTCTATTAACAGAAATGTTAGATTTTGTAGGCTGCCACAGACACATTCTTTTTCTGCAAATAGGTAGAAGCTTTCTTAATTTTTTTTTTTTTAAATAAAGCAATTGTATGCTCAGGCCAGATACATGTGTTGAATTAAGTTTGTATTTAAGTATTGTTAGAGTCTTTCACCTGGATGGAGACCTGCCAGGCTCCCAACTGGAAAAGTGCTAAATTTTCTTACTCTATCTAGAATTTTCAGCTCTTTGCTGCATGCATTCCACACTGATGCGTTGTTTTGATTATATGACTACAAGCATCTTTTATTCTTTGGCCTTGATAAATCTGGGAGCTATGAAAGCTCTTATCTAGATGTATTGTCCCATTTGGAAGTGCCAGTCTCTGTTTTCAGAGCGTGTCTGATACCAAAAGCAGCATCTGCACTGGTAAAGAACATTTACACCTCTCTTTTCCTGTAAATACATTAGCATGTGCTTGTTGAGATGGAGTTAAAAGGCTTGAGGGTAAATTAAAATCATTACCTCCAGTGGGAATATTCTTTAGAAGTGAAGTGCCTGTGGTGTCAATGAGTATAACATTCATACTGCAAAACAATAGATTATATTGTCATTTATGATGCTGTACACGTAAGAAATTCTCACCGTAACGCTCTAGAGTAGTGCATCTGTTTAATGCTGAAATCATGTTCTATATAAGAGAAGTAATCATACATTTTGAAAACACCATAAATTAAAATTATTGTTAAAATTATTAAATTAGTTCTTAAGCTAAATGTTTCTGAAACTCAAATAGCAGGAAGTGCTTCAAACTTCTCTGAATGGTGGAATAGCAAGGATTTTGTTTTCAGAGTCCCCAAAACCAGTGTTGCTTAAAGTTACATTGAGAGCAGGACGGTCCTTTATTATGAACTCTTCTCATCCCCATTCAGATTAGTTATCCAAAGTAGTACAGTGCTCATAATCTGAAAAAGAGTACTTTATTTTTCTCAAAAACTGAAATTATTTTCAATTTGCATAATTTCAATTTGCAAAAAAATTTCATTTTGTATGGAATTAAAAAAATTTTTTCTAGACATTTGCTTTTTTTGTTCCAGTTCCAATATGAATAACCTCTGCTGCTAAAATTGCCAAGACACAGTTTAGATTTTGAACTGTAAATGGATAGAAATGTTTCCTGTAGAAATCTGTAACGGGACTTTTATTAAAGCATAACTAGTGTTTTCTCCCTAAGCTTGACATAGTAGTCCATATAGCCGAGGAGTATGTTAATTCTGAGATCTAAATAAAGTAGCTTAAAATATATTATTAAAAATATCACTGCTGATCATTTGTCAGAAACATTAATCTCTAATGGCAATTTGGAATTTTAATGAGCTTCAGGGAAAAATGATCTACAATAAATTTAGTAGTTGCTCAGAAATCTTTACAAAGGCTAAGTTTTCAGCTGTACAGAGATTCAAAGAAGCTTTTCTCTTGAGAACAATCTGCATTTCTTAAGTCAGGAACTAAATACAGAATTACTTTTCTGAAAATCATAAACTACATTTCCTGAAGCATTTACAGTAACCTCTAATTTCACCAAGCAAAGAAGTTTGAGGCTTGCACTGAAAATTGATTCATATGCAGTGGATGCTTTAACTTTCAGAAGACGTTCATGATGCCTAGGATTGTAACTGATTGTCCTTGAAAATAAACTATTAAAAAAAAAAAAATTGAGCCACTTTTGTGAAGAAGCCAAATAGGGAGAACTGGTGGATTGCTTACAAAAACCTGACCAGTCACTTGCAGCTGGAATGCAGCTTAAGCACTTTTCTGGCAGCCTCTTCGCTAAGTAGTTTCTGTGCATTTGCTTGTTAAGCCTTGAAGAAGAGCCTTGTGCTGTTTTGGTTGGTTGCTTGATTTTGCCTTGCAGTGTCTGCTCAAACTCTGCTTCTAAATTGCTGGCAGTAGGATTTACTATTTTACAAATCTTGATCAGCTATTTGTCATATACTGTGATTCTTCTTACCACCTGGATAATTGTCATGATGTAGCATGGCTTCTGACAGTAAATAATTGTCTCATCAGAGGTGAATTGCAACAGGTGGAAAAAAAAGAGCAAGTGAACTTGGAAAAGCTCTGCTTATCCAATATACTTTTCTTATTTCCTCTGCAGGACTTTTATCTTAATCAGATCCAAATTCTAATACCCTAAAGCATTTATATGAAAAACTGTATACTAGTCTGGTTTTGCCAGATATATATTTCTTGATGGGACTTTTTGAGTGAAAGTGTTTGCATGTATCTGCTACAGCAACTAAATCATAATTCTCTCTTTGTTTTTATTAGTTAAAGTTTCATTCCATTGAGTAAATATGTAATTACAGTAATGGCCCATAAAATATGTTTCTCAGGAAAGGATGGTATTGTCTTCAAGAACAGCCATCGTATTGTATTTTATGGAAGAAAACCTCACTCTTGTCCAATTTCTGTGGACCTGACCACCAGGTCTTCATTCAAAGCAGCTCATTACCTTCAATCCAAAACAGGGTTTTTTTTTTTTAGCCCTATTAAAGAGAGGAGGAGATGGAGCTGAATTGTGACTTAGAGATTGGAGAGAAAAAGCAAGTGATGGAACTATAAGAATGTGAAATGTGACGGAGAAGTCCAAGAGGAACAGTGGATGACTAGGCACAGATTTGGTGCAAGTAGAAGAAATTAGTATAGAGGATAAGCATATTATGGATATTCAAGTTGATTTTTTAATCTATACATAGTAAAGATAAAATTATCTATATAAAGGGATGGCATGGGGTTTTTTTGTAAAAGAAGTAGTTGATTTTAGTGAAATTTAGTATCTTGTTTTCTATCCAGACTTGAGAAATGCAAATGCCTAGCCCTTAATTAATAGCTTAGTTCTTCATAATTTTATATAAATCTATTTTCTCTTACTGTTTCAGTCTCTAGCAGTAGTATTTCCTCCTTATGACCCAAAAGGAGAAGAGTGGAGTAAGAGTTAACTATTTTTCCCCATCCTATTCTGTAGAAGAGAGGAGGCAATACACTGCCTAACTTCTCTTTTTTTAGCCTCAGACTTAACTTTGATTCAATAGACTTATGGGGTTTGTGCACTTTTTAGGTTAGCCAGTGGAAGTCAGCTACTACTCAAGACTTGAGTAGGTGTAAAAAATGTTTCATTTCTTTCATATTCTTGGGTACAGGTAGTGGTGATCCGTCTTCCATTTTTGGTCTGTCTTTTTATTTGCTGTATAATAATTATAGGTTTAGATGGAGTTAGCATCTTAGGATCTTGATTTAGGAACTTGAATTGCTTTAGTTCTGAGTCATTTTGTTTTGTTCCTTCCCTCTGTATTTAGAGCAAGTGCCTGTTGGTATCAATAAAATATAGTTAATTAATAACGCTAGTACTTGAACTTCCTATGGATATGTGAACTTGAGGCAAACTACTCTTTTTAGCATCTTAAATATTTATAGATATTATTTGCATGTCAAAATAACTCCTGAGTTCTGTGTTCTTGAGATACTAATTTATTAGGCAGCTAATGTAGAAAACATTAAAAAGTGGTATTGCACTTGCCTATCTGTTAGTATTGATGTATTTCTATATATTTCTATATTGATTTTTACATTATTTATATTTTTTCATATCCTAGAATATTAGATTTTATAAAAAATTAAGACTGACTTTTCCTTTCCAGTACCAATACTGGCTTGTGGTGGTGATGACTGCAAAATAAGTTTGTTTATTCAGCAGAATGGGCAGGTAATTACAATTTTTGTTTCTTGCTCCGAGCATTACTCAGTTCTGCTTCTTTTCAAATGTGCTGTTGTTTCAAGTTCCTTAGTAAGTCCTATCTGTCTCTACACTGCCATCACATACAACCGCCTCTTTTCAAATAGTTCATGCATTTTCTATGAAATGCACATACAGAATATTGAAGTTTAATTCAGTGCATAAAAGTGTTAGTTTTTCTTGATTTTTCTTTTTCCCTGTGTGAAGATAGCCTGTGTTTCTATTCCCACTGATACAAAATAGCTGCAACTGTCCTTTATTAAGTATCCAGGCATTGAGTTGTTCATATGGAAATGTTGTTACTTTCATTCTATAAATTCTTATAATGAAACTGTTACGACTTCTATCTGAGGAACTTTGTTTGTTGCTACGTATGCCCTTTATGCCTGAATGCTTTTGAACATCAAAAAAAAAAGTATTTTTAGGAGTATCTGATCTTCTAAAAGCACACACATTTTTCATGTGTTATTTGGAAGCTGTCAATTTTTAGTTTTTCATACAGATAAATATTCCTTTGGAGCAGTAGAAAAACATTATGTCCTCTCTTGCATCTGTTCAGAAGTTTTGTTAGATTCTGAAGCATGTGTTGAACGACTGTTTTCCAAAACATAACTCACTACCACTTGTTTCTTTTTCTCACTCCCTTAAACCCCTTCAAACCACAAAAACTCTCCCAATGCACCAGTGAAGCTACTATTTAGAATCCCCCTTTGAAACTGGCATATGTAGAACTAGTTAGTCTTCTGGATTTGCTCAGACACACTCCCTTTAGGGATTAAAGAATAGATACTCCTTTTTTTTTGAGAGAGATAAAAGCTACTTTATAGATAATTTTGCCAGTTTGTGCTGCCATGTACAATATTAAGATTTTTTGGTTGCTGTTGTTGTCAGTAAAATAAGTACTTCATCCTTTTCTTCTATGTTTAATGATTTCTTGAACACTCAGTGGAAAAGCAGGGTGCATGGTTAGATTTTTAGTTTTCTTTTTTCCTATGTAGCTTGTGAGTTAAGTCAGTTTAATGAATTCTCTGGGAATTAGCAATGGCACAATGCCACTACTGATTCTCAATGTGCTAAAGAAAGACTTTTATCTCAGGAACTGTGCAGTTGTTTTTTCTCATTCACAGTTTGAAACTTGTTTTCTTGTATGATTCAGATTAACAAATTATATACAGTTTGACTGCCAAAAATGTTCAGAGATAAATAACTTATTTTGTCCATTGTTGGCCAAACTTTCCAGTATAACAATAGTCTGCCATTCTTAAAGACAGTCAGTCTGTGGAGTGTAAAGGAAGGTAACTTGAATAAACGAGTTCCCTCTGCAGCTTCATAAGCAAGTTTGTGCTGTCTTTTTTTTCTTTATACAAGGGGTGAGCAGTTTTGTTTTGCATGTGCTATTTTTCACACCTTCAATTTCAGAAAGTATATTCACCAGCTGTTGTGGCAGAGTTGGTGTTCAGAATATCTCTTAAATGAGGTGGGAATTCTTGTTGGTGTCTATCTTAACTTTGCAGAACATCTCTTTTAGCTAAATGGACTGTGCAGGCCTCAAAGAGAAGAGCCCATGTAGTGCTTGACAACTACTAACAGAATTAAAACATACTTGCAAGCCTTCTGACATGAATTCCTGCCTAGCTGCTAAAGGGAGGTTCTCTTTCATCAGGTTTTTTCAGATCTACTGACATCTTTATTTATGGCTTCTTAGTAGTATTAAAGGTATTTGAAGGAAGTGTTACTATAGCCCTGCCATTTTTTACTGGAACTTGGCATCGGAGAATGATTAGAATCTTAGCTCCTGTGTCATTCCCTTACTGGTAAGGGCCTGTAGCTCTGTTCTGTTAATTGTGACTCTTGTAAACCACTTCCTTTGGTTAACATCCTCAAAAAAATTGTATGAATCCGAAGGCAGAACACACGTTCATAACTGGGCGTTCTAATGAAACTTAAAGGGCACTGTTAGACTCTGAAGGAGGATGAGGCATCTTTGCTTAGCTAATTCAGGCTACCTTTTGGTAAACTCATTAATTTTACAGTCAAAAAAACTGCTTGGTTTTTAAATCTGAGTGGGCATGCTTTATAGCTTTTGAGATTCGCTACCCATAGATCCCTTACTGTCTTAAACAGTAGAGAGAAAATGAACTCTTTGCTTTTCTGACTTGTTGGAGGAGGGTATTTATTGATTATAAAAGTATCCAGGGAAAAATCTTTCAGAAAGCATAGTATGTCTTCCTGCTTGAGATACAACATCTGTGGATGTGGCCTGTGGAGGGCAAGCAAGCAAACCAGTGGATTAAATTAGATCTTTAAACCAAAACATTTTTACATTGAGCTTTGTATCTCTGAGAAGACAGGGCACTGTGTGTTTTGGGTTCCACCGAAGTAGTTTGGCCTAGTTGAGAAGTGTAATAGGGGAATGAATCAAAGGTAATCCAGGCTCTTTCTAATCTGTTGATTAACAGCTGGATGGAAGAGGGATATCATGTCTAGTGTCTCCTGGAGAAAAAATGAGAAGACACGAACCACTATTGCTAAATTTACCAAACTGTTACTAGCCTGGTCCTGAAAGAGAAGTACCCAAAGTGTGGGCAGGATTAGTTGTGCAGAGTGTGCTGGGCGTGTCCACAGCTTCATTAGTTGTTCTATCTACAGAACAGCTTTGTTGTTGGCTTAAAAGGAAAGAGACCAGATTGCTGCTAAGCAACAATGTTCAGAGATTAGGTAAGAGGCATGGGAAAGCCTGTGAAGTAGAGTCAGGCCAGGAGGTTTTGTTAGATTTAACTGTTGGTACTGTAACTTCTTGTGTATCCAGTGAGGACCAAGTGGAAACTGAAACAAAGAAATACGAGACTATAAAAACAAAATCTGTAAAAAAGAGAATGACAGCTCAAGATACTGGTATATATAACCTAGACAATAATAAAAACCTTGACTGAACCACCTAAAAATAATGACCATGTGCATCTGCGTGAACCTTTGTATTAATTCAATTTTAGAACCAAATACATCTGAAGAAACCGTATATAGGATACCAAGAGACACAGACTTGAAAGAAAAGGGCAAAAACAATACAAAAAACTCTAGCAGAAGGCATAACAGCAACAGTACTCTTTGCTCAGTTTCAGTGGACAATTTTTATTTTTATGGGAAACAATATCTTGAAAACCTTGAATCACAGAACCACAGACCATCTCAAGTTTGAGGAGATCCATTAGGATTGCTGGGTCCAACTCCTTGCTCCTCACAGACCACCTAAAACTAAATCATATGACTAAGAATGTGATGGTCCTCATGCTTCACGGCATCATCCTTCTGTATTTGGTAACAGCCCTTGTGTTCATCTCTGTTTTCCAGCCACTGTACTGACACTGCTCAGATAGGTGCAGAGTGGAGGATGATGTTATAGGGATGGAAAAGACAGCAGCATGAATTTCTCATTTAATGGAGTGGATGCATTTACAGAAGTTTGGGGGTATCTCTCCTCAACAATGAGGCCTCATAGACCATCTGGTGCTGATATTACTGCTGTGCATGAAATATGAGGTAATTAAGTTCAGAAGCCTCTACCTTAAATCCTGTGAATAGTTCAATAGTAAGCATGTAAATTCAATGTAAGCATGTAAAAATAAAAATTAGTACAGACTTCTAGCTGACTGGTTAAGAGTGCTTGTTCTGTAGCACAAAAGAACTGCATACTTGACTTAAAGCTAAGTAGTACCTAAAAACCTGCTTGAGAACTGACTTCAAAATCTGGGGTAGTATTAATAATCTCAAAGTAATTAGTTTTATTCTTTTAAGGGAAAACAAATGGCTGCTTTTCTTAATAGATCTCTTTGATGTAAGATGAGCAGGGTAATTAAAAAAACCCTACACCACAACACCTTGAAATTAGAACAAGGAAAACTATTAGCTATGTGTTTAGATTAATATTAGCGTCAAGTTTCAGGAGCTATACATACTGTTTAGCATAAAATTTACCATAAAAGAGAAGGATGTTAGCAACAGTTCAGCCTGAACCAGTCTTTCAGTTAGAAATAAACTTGCCAGCTAACCTTGATGGCTATAAAATACAGAGCATTTTGTCAAAGATCATATAAATGAATAAATAAATATGTGTTTTATCTATTATCTGAAATATTGATTGCTAAAGATTTTTTTTATGTATTGCCAGAAGCATGTAGCCTTCAGAAGAATCTTTAGGTTGCTGTTTCATGTCACTTCCTGGACTGCTCCCTTCTGCCTTTAAACCTGGTGGGTGTTTAACATAAACATCCATCTGGAACACCCCATCTGGAAGTGCCAGTGAGTGCAGAAGTGACCAGCCAAATGAGGCTTAGGTGGCTCTGAGAACACAATCTTAAGACCTAAACTTTCTGATTTGGAAGTATCTGATCAGCTCTTCTGGCCACATATATACAGATTGTTCTGTAATTATAGGGACATTTTACAAGAGCATGTAGCTACAGGAGAAGGGGCAATGGCTTCAAACTGAAAGAGGGTAGGTTTAGGTCAGATATTCGGAAGAAATTCTTTACTGTGAGGGTGGTGAGGCACTGGAACAAGTTGCCCAGAGAAGTTGTGGATGCCTCGTCGCTGGAACAGCTTGAGGCCAGGTTGGATGGGGCTTTGAGTAACCTGGTCTAGTGGAAGGTGCCCCTGCTCATGGCTGGGGGTGGTGGTTCCAAATGATCTTTAATGTCCTTTCCAAACTAAACCATTCTATGATTGTGTGACTGCAACTGTATGATGAGGAGAAGCAGAGTAACTTTGTTTGATGGGAAGGTGGTTTTGGAGAATATCAGAAATGTTGGGTCAAAAAGAGACATGCCAGTTTCTGAGTATGAGTTTTTTCATATTCATACAGATTTTTCCTTTGAGTGAATTACTAATGTTCACCATCTCTTCTGAAGCTGGAGACAGATTTTCTGAAAGAGCAGTAACACAATAAGAAAGGCTTTTTTACTTGCACTGATAGCAGAGGCTATCATTTAATCATAGCTCTTAGTAGGCCTAGGTAAGGTAAGGAATTTAGTAGAATATAATGCCAGAAATAATGTGATAGTTATTCATACTAAACTATGGTAGCATTTTAACTAACAGTTACTTCAGGTATTTTAAGTCAACTTGGATTAAAAAAATGTCGTGAAAGTAGGGCTTTTTCTGGGCAAAGGAAAGCAGAAATGGTTTAAATGCTAAGTAAGGAGTAAACACTTGTACTTGAATCAAAATAAAACAGTAATATTAATATGTTATGAATGAAAATAAATTACTAGTGAAAGTTCTTAAAAGGGAATCCAGACTGTGTTTGCATTCCTGTGTTCCTGAGCCCATCTTCATGCAGTTTTCCATCAGCAGTTCTTGATGTGTAGCTTCCTTAGAAACTTTGTCAATAAACTTAAGAAACATAGGGAGTATTTCCAGCACCATAACTGATTCTTATTAATCATATTCTATTACAAACTTATTCTTGAAATAATCTCAAAGGATTTACTCTTCTTTTTATACTGGATTTTGCCTGTATTCATTTTCTTCATTGTCTGCAGTTGTATCCGCTTCACACAAATACGAGAAATTACTTGTCACATCACACCTGCATTATGTTATTCTTTGGGTAGCACAGTAACCCTGATAAACTTTAAAAAAAAAATTCAACTGTATTATAGAGAGACTGTAGCCTTTTGAAGGTGTGCACCTTAAATTCACATCCTTTCCCGCTTGTATTTGCGAAATGCTGTAATGTTACATGTGCTTATCCAGTGGTGATAAAACCAAAAAGGCTTATCTAGAATCTATGTGTAAATTACAATCCTTAGTAGCAGCTTTTTTTTTTTCCAGTTTCAAATAATAGAAGCTGTAAATATAAAAGATTTGAAAAAATACAGCTTATTGCTGATATGTGCATGGTAATTAGGTGCATTTCTGTGATGTAACAGGAGTTTTTATTCAGTTTCAGAAAACTTTAATACTCCTTGGCCATGAAGATTGGATTAGAGGCGTTGAGTGGGCAGTCTGTGGTCAGTATGAAAGATAAATAAAGTTGTATTCTGGTTTAATGACAGTACTAGTGTTTTACCCCTCCAGCAGATGGCCTTAAGGCACTGTAGCACCTAAGCTCTTGTGGTTGTGATGTTTGTTTTCCTGAGATGGTGGTATTAATATTAAAACTCAAGATGAAACTTTGTATCCTTTTAAAACCTATTTTTCTTGCTTGCTTCAGGTATGTTTACCTGACTTGTACTTAACTGCAAACAAATTGGGGTTTTAGCAACTTGTCCTTTTCAGTATACAAATGTCTGTATCTGAGTGAGGGAGAGTTGGCTGCTTTTTCAAAGTGGGGAGGGTAGGGGGAAATAGTATGTTTATCTTTTCTTCTCCTGCTCCCCCCCCCCATGTTTTTTTTTTTAATTGGGAAATTAAGAGGAGAACCTTTTCAGACATGAACTAAGCAAACAGTTATTGCCATGGCACCAAAAAAAAAAAAAAAAGTGGAATTAGAGGATGCTGCAAGCCTGGAGAAAGGAGGAAAGGAGTTCTTGACAAGTATTGATACTGATAGAATTCCAAAAGCAAAGGCCATAAATAGTAGGGAAATAAAAATGTACAACATGTATAGTGTTTCCCATGTCTTCCACATGTTACAAGCAGGGACATATTCATATTCAATGCATTATAAAAATAGAGAATTTGAATGGGAAAGTGAGTTGATGTTGAAATAAAACTGGATATTTTTATACTGTGTACAATAGGGAAAATTGGAATAATGCTGTAGGTGCATGTAAGGAAAGGTGATAGGTTAGTCCTGGCAGTGGTTGCAATGAAAATGTAGCTCTATTTTTTTTTCTTATTTTTTTTGAAAACAAATAGGTGAAGACCTTTTCTTAGCAAGCTGTGCTCAGGACTGTTTGATAAGAATTTGGAAAGTATGTACAAAATCAAAGCAACTTCCAGAAACTGAAGATGATTCCATAAAACTGAAAGAGAATGTTTTTACTGTTAAAGGTAGGTAACAGCTGCAAAATTCTCTGGCACAACTTTTCACTTGTGTATCTCTTCATGGTTTGAGGGAAGCTAACAAGGTGGTTACTACCTAGTTTGTTTTGTTTCTTGTTGACTGCATTATTTTTAGCTGTTAGAAAAAGCAGAATTACTGTTTTAAAGGCATGGCTATGGAAAGTTAATGATGTATTACAAGAAATGGTAAAGCAGTGAGAGAGCTTAATATCAACATTCTGTTATTGTTATGCATATTCCAAGTGCAATATATGGGACACTTATTTGTGGGAGGGAAGCTGTAGTGTAGTTCTCCAGTTTAATAGCTTACCTTTCATTTTCTTTCAAATACAATGAATCAAGAGGTGCTGCTATTATTTTAAGATTAGAAACGTACTGAAAAGAACAGATAAGTGTGCACAGGCTTACTTTATGGTCATTTAACAAGCCGTTTAGCTGACAGTAATGTCAGATGCTTGCATTGCTGATACTGTAGGGTAAGTTATTTGGCAACTTGGTAATACAATGAAGTGTGTATGATGTTACGTGTAAAAAGCCCTCATGATACTTCTTGCAAATCCTGATTCATTGTTTGAAGTATCTTAATGCTTGTGTTTTCCATCATTTGGAGATGCAAATATGTGTAAGAGTATGCGTAGTGCCAATTTAGAGCATTTACTTCAATGCTGCTTGAGAGTTCTCCAGGAATTCTGAGAGACTGCTCTGAGGCAATACACTGACTGACCTGTGACCATCAATCGGGTACTCAGGGCTTGTGGCAAAGTAGGATTTCAAGGAGCTGTTCAATGTCAGTAAGCTTTTGAGATACCTGTAGATGTTGAAAGCAGTTGATTATTTTTACAAATGATAGCAGAAGTGACCTGGTCTTTCTTGGCTTTTAGAAAGAAATGTGCTTTTCTTTGATTTTTGGTAGATACTGACACATCATATGCAGTTTCTTTGGAGTCTGTGTTGGCTGGTCATGAAAACTGGGTATATGCAGTTCACTGGCAACCTTCATTTTCCAAAGGTAAAGAGGTATTAAACACTTACCAGCAATGTTAAGTGTCATGTACATAGAGCACAGTCACGTGTCTTTGTATTGTTTGCATGTTCAGTTGTTCCTGTAGACAATGACAGTCTTTAAATTCTGTAAATAATGTTTTATGAGTAAACAGATGTTGCCTTGTACTCAAGTTTTCTTTAAGGAAGGAAATTAAATAACTGAGCTGTAATGACTTTATTGTGATTGATTTGTGGCTTATGGTGTACAAATTAGTTTAATTAATCAGTATGAATTAATAGCTCTAATAGGTTACCTTGACACATGTATTTGAAATGTCTGTTCTTCAGAAGGTGAGCATTACCTCAAGAGCACTCCTTTCTTTTTAATGGTGCACATTCCTGGAGTAACAGTTTTCTCTAACCTCTAAGGCATTAATGCAGACTCCTATTGAAACAGTGTTATTTATAGTTTAATTTTGCATTTTGCTATAGTATGTATCTTTCTTTTGAAATCCTTAAATTCTGACAGCCTTGTTTGCAGTTCTGATTTGCTGTTATTTGCCTGCCTGGCATATAAGGGAAGGAGATTCTTGATTTGCCATTGCACAATCAGAACACCCTTGAATATTTGTACTGGCAAAGATGTCTTTTGTTGTGATATATTTTAGAGTTACTGGTGGCAGGTGACTTCAGCAGTACAAAGGACAGCTTTGCTGGTGTATATACAACACTTGAACAGCAGAGTGCCTTTAGAATGTCAAAATACATGTAGTGAAAGACACAGGACTTGCTTTAAAAATATTGATTTAGTTATCTGGTCCTTAAACTTTTCTTTTTTTCTAGATTAGACACCACTAAAAGATTTAACCTTTTAGAGCAAGGTTTAGGCACAATATAGGCCTGTCAGCCTTGCACTGCAATCTGAAAATTGTCCTGTTAGACCAGGAAGTCTTCCAGGTGCTTCTGCATACGTGAAGCTGCTTGTGTTCTGTGGCCTGCCCAATGCTGGGTTCCCCAAAACAGATTTTCACTAGTGGCAAACTGATCTGAGAGACCTGAAAAGGTAAGGTGGGAGGCCTCTTGCTAACGTATCACCTCATGAGATGCCCGCCAATATCTCTATTATCAAGAAAAATTCCTCAGTTGTTTTCCTGCAGGTTTCACAACTGGGTGATGAACCAGCTCCCGCTTTCCCATTCTGTGTTGGGCTTTTTTTTGGAGTGTTTCACTGCATTCTGGGGAGCAGTCCTGAGTTACTGTATGTTTTACAGGATTCTAGAGTCTGCTGAAGTCAGTAGCAAACCTAACAATTTGGAAAAAAACAGTGAATACTGGGAGATTATTTTATTTTAAACTGTAAATCTCTCAGTAAAAACTTACTTAGGACTGGAACTGAGAACTGCTGTGCATCCTCTTTGTGAAGCTCTAGCTTTTCCTCCAAATTATATTTAATCCAATATGAGTTTGGAGTGCGAAAACTGTGGAATATGGTTGTTCTCATATACATGTTTTACTTTTTCTTTGGATGATTATGCTGAGAATACAATACCTCCTAAAGAATACCTGGCAAGAATGTAGAGCCTGTAAATTTGGCATATAAGAACTGCATTGTGTTTCTCTCATGCTGAGCAATTTTCTTAATGTGTTTGTATTTCAGTATCACCTAATTTCTTTAGAAAATATTCTCCTAGGTTGTAGGGTAATAATTTTCCTTGTACTGTAGATGGCAGCATGCAACAACCAATGAGGATATTGTCTGCATCAATGGACAAAACTGTGATCATCTGGGAACCTGATAAGGAATCTGGAGTCTGGCTAGAGCAGGCAAGTGTCAGTCATTCTCACAATATGTACCATATTCAATTTGTTTTTCCAGCATCATGTGTGTGCTGTAGGGAGCAAAAACTCTATAAACTTCTGGCAGAGAAAGGCAAAACTGTTTTGTTGCAAAAATACTCATTCTGATGCTCTGTTGCCAGTAAAACTGTATTTAAAAAAAAGGTGATACAATATGATTTTTATTGTTTGTTTGTTTTATTGTTTGTTTGTTTTCTTGTTACTATACTGAGGAGTTTATGAGGGGTGTTTGTGCTCAACTGTCATTCATAGTGTACAAGACAGCTGCTGCATAGTAACACTATATGCTGTATACTCCTGGTAAGAGGAGGAAGAAACCCTCTTGAACTGTTTGCAGTTAATCCTTGTGGGAATGTGACCTAAGCAGTTACTGCAGAGCAGCTGACATGCAATTCATAAGCCTGGTTTTACTCACAGTAACTTGATCATGGGCTTGTGTCATTAGGTTTTTCTCCATTTGAGCTGAATACTTGTGTCACTTGTGTAGTATTCTGAAAGCTGTTCTAATGTGGATCATCCTAAATAAACAAGCAGTACAGCCAGATTTCTCTAGTGCTTTGATTGAGGTCTTTGTTTTCAGCTGACCTGCTTTTCTAAATTGCAGTAGTTCAGTTGGTGTTGTTTGTGTTGGGTTATGCTAGCCATTGTTTGTGATCTTTCCCGTCACAAAGAAAGTTCCAATCCTCTCTTGGGTGAAAAAGAGAGAATTACAGTAGGGTATTTAATTTTTCCTCTGTTTCATTTAAAAGGTGTGGTGCCTTTGTGCTTTAAGTAGAAGTTAGTTCAGAAAAGGGTGATCACACAGAGATGCCATTTGATGTCCCTAGGTGTAACACATAGTTGTGGCTTAATTCACAAGCTTCTAAAAATGGGTTGTGCAGTAAAGCTTGTTGCAAGTTGTGAATCTTTAATTTTACATTCTCTTTGCATTTGTTTGACCACAAATGTGCAGCTTGAAGTTCAGATCAGACATTTTAACTGCAACAGTCCGTTTTGCATCAAGAGAGGGAAATCTGAGCTGGAGTCCTGCAGGGAGGAAGGGCACAAGGGGAACATCCCAATTTCTCTCTTTCATCATGATATGATGAACAAGATGCCTTCAGAAATTCATTCCCCTGCTCAGAGGTGAGACTAGAATTCTGCCTCTAGCATGGTGTATCAAAGTCACTTCAATATGAGTGGTTTTTTTTGAGTGAGTGCTAATAAAATGGAGCTACTAGTGCAATGCCATTTAAAATGGGGCAATGGTTCATTTCATTTTGATCTTAAAAGAGGCCATATAAGAATGGGGGAGTTGAAAGCTTGAAAGAAATTGTGGTCTTATGTATTGAATAAAACTTGAAAATGTAACTTTATTAATCTTTTAATAAAATTTAAAAAGTGGAAGGGCACTAGAGCAACTATAAGGCCTGTGTGTATGCATGCATACATACATGTGAAGTCATAAGGGAAGCACAAAACGGGGGCCAGAATATGCCACAGAAGGAGTGTGGATCAAATTGCAGGTGTTCATGGGGAAACAGGGAAGTGAAAATATGGTAGGGAATCTTGAAAATTAAGTAGGAAAAAAATGTACTTGGGAACTACTGTTTCTTTGAATCATTTTTCCATATTGTGCAACAGAGCAGTAGCCAGGCAACAGATAAGGAACTGTTGCATCCAACAAGCTGGACTGAAACACAGAACATTTGGGTTTGCATCTCATCTAATGTGATGTTTTCTTTCCCTTTGGGGATCCTATCTTGAGATGTCTATGAAGGGAGGTTCCATTCAAATGGCATGCAGCTTTAATTCCCATGATATTTCAGTGCTTAACTTTGCAATTAAAATATTCCTTGAATGTATTTGTGTGTGTAACGTGAACTCTTGTCTATAGGTAGTTTTTCATCTTGTGAAATATGAATGATTTTGTAGGAATGGAAGACCATTTTCATGGATATTTCCCTTCTGTTCATTAATTTAGGTACGGGTAGGTGAAGTGGGTGGCAATACTCTTGGATTTTTTGACTGCCAGTTTAGTCCAGATGGTTCAATGATCATTGCTCATGCTTTTCATGGAGCGCTCCACCTTTGGAAACAGGCTACAGTTAATGAGGTACGTTGGTTTTTTTGTTAGTAGTATTACTTAAAAGAATTGTACTTTTAAGTCATTTGAGGTAAATTTCTGTTATTAATAGAAAAGTGTAACAGGATAGTTTAAAATTAGTGATTGAAATAGTCCTTTCCTGAATATAATACTCTATAGGGGTCTCAGTCCTGCACAGAAGGGAGGTTGAAATCTTCCACGCTTTAAACGCTGTTTCTTGCCTGTGGTGATCATGAAGTCAGTTGAAAGGACTGAACTCCTTTGTGGTTGTGCTTTGTTCACAGCTGAACAAATAACACAAATTTCTTTTAGATGGGAGCAATAAATCAGTATTTGTGTCTCTTTAGCCTCTCTTGAGTTTTAATAATTTGCTGTTTACAAACGTCTTTTTCTTACTTTCTTAATAAGTACATTGATACTTTTATTTTGCTTATAATTTACCAATCAGTCAAATGAAAAACTCCTTACTTCTTTGTGGAACTCTTTTAATAGAAAGAATGGACTCCAGAAGTTGTGATTTCAGGACATTTTAACAGTGTAGAGGATGTAAAGTGGGATCCAGAAGGAGAGTTTATCATCAGTGTGGGCTCCGATCAAACTACAAGGCTCTTTGCTCCATGGAAAAGGAAGGAAGAGACAGAGGTACGATCTTCAAAGATTTTGTGAGTGTGGTTAAGGGGGCTTGGTCTGTCCTGAGTTTGGAATGAGTCACCTGAGTTCCCAGCTGGTGATCTGTTTAAAACTGCTTGGTTTGGTCATTCAGTTTGTGCTGTTTTCGCTTTAAAAATATTAGTGGCAGAGTTTTTGCAATCGCTCAGTGTGATTGCAGTTCATTCCTGAGTCCACCTCCAGATTACCTTCAGTTAGTGTTCTCCCAGAGTCTTGGGAAACAGGCTCTGCAGTAATTCAGAAAGAGGAATACATGACTGGTACTAATAAGCACCTATTGCACTTGTTTAACAATTGGCTAAACGCTGCTGCAGGTAGTCATAAAGAAACTTAACTTGGTTGTGCTTTTTTACACTAACTTAATCTAAACAAAGTTCTCACTGTATTTTTTTACATTAATTTGTTTATGACTCTGTTTTACTAGAATGATTATTTGAACTACCTGAGTGCAGCTGGTACCTGTCCTGTTTTTACCCCCAGCCAGCAATTAAGGACCACACAGCTGCTTGCTCACTCCTCCTGCATTGGGTTGGGGGAAAGTCTGTTTAGGAATGCAGAAGTTCCTGTTTCTTGTTTCTCATGCATTTTCCTCCTCTACAAATACAACCTTTTCTGGCAGAACAGTACCAGTGTTCCATCCAGGAAACTGGCAGAAACTAGACCGACTGTAGTCATATAAGGCTCTGTACCATTGATTGGGGGAGGCTATTATAGCTGTCTCATCAAAGCTTCTGTAATGTAGACCAGCACAGGAGGTCTGATGTTTTTGAGAGAGTGAATTTGGCATGGTTTCTTTGATTTCTTTCTTCCAGGCCACACAGGAGTGGTGGCAATCCCAGTTCAAGAGCTACGCTTTGCCTTGTGTTGTAGGAAGGACATTTCCAGTTTCCTTCCCTGCTTTTTACCCTAATCTCCACTCTGGAGGGTACATTAAATATATCAAAACAAATCAGGACTAGCACGTGATGTAAGTTGGCAGCATTCAAGAGTTGTCAATATCACTTTCTCTGTGACAGAAGTGGTACTGAAGTACCGCTCTTTATTATGTATGCTGCTTGCTAAATTTTAATCCTATTTCTGAAAGAACTGATCTTTGGATGACTTACCTGCACAGCTCTCCCTGAAACTTTTGAATCTATTTAGCAGAATGATTGCAGTCTTCATATCTAAATTTGGCATAAACTGAATTCATGTACTTTGCCTTCCTGTTCTGACACAGAGCAGCCACCTGGCTAATTTGACCAGGTATAAATCTAAGTAGTTTCAATATTTGTTGCTGCATGAGGTGTGGGAGAAAGCTGTAGTATCCTTTTTGGATGGGTGAAGTGGAGAGTTGGGGTAGAAATGGGTCATTTGAAGAGGTTTGTTCAGGACTTCTGAACCCCGGAAAGGTTTTTACTTCTGCTCATGAACTTGGATAGCATAGGCTTTTAAAATGGCTTACTTTCCTTATTACACTGAGTTTAGCATCTGAAAAATTACAACAGGAGACATCCAATGTTTGTCTTAACAAGACACAATGGATGGTTCAGATATCTGTGGAAAGTTAGTATTACAGGTCAGTATTTATGTTTTTCCCTATAAGAAGGAAACTAAGTGTTAAATGCAAATAAATATCCTTTCTTAAAGTCTCAGTTCTGATATCAGAATATCAGAAAAGAGGGATAACCATCAGCTTCAATTTGTCATGCAACTTTGCATCCTGATTTTTCTGGAAGAAGCTTATTGCATGACTTATACAGCCCTCTCTTTGTCTGTTTGGGGTTTGAGTTCTGTTTTTTTTTCATTCCTGCTATGTGTTATGTTCCAAAGTATGCAAAAACGTACCTAGTAAAGGGTAAGAAGGGCTTGTTGCACTGTTTGATTTTATCCTTTTAAGAATGAATGCTTTTTTCCTCACTGGAAAACAATCAAGCCCTTGTGAAATCATGAAGTTTTGTAGGATGTCTCAAATTCCCATTCAGGTCCTATCGGAAACTTCAACATTCAAAACTCAATTGAATTTTTAGGGTGATATGTGCAGTGTTCAGTCAATATAATGCCTTTCCTTATATTCATATGATACCTAGTACAGTGTAAATTCTGTCTTGGCTACAGGCATTGGAATACTGAAGTAGTAGGAATTCTAATAGTGAAGTAGTGTAAGTTATTTTAATTGATTCTGATTCTACTAGCTCTTAACTCAAAAGTACACCCTGGATTTTTCCAACTGAAGTATCATTTAGGTGAAGTAGCAAATGACACTTAGGAAAAATCTCTTCTGAAAGTGCATTCGCTAGAAAACAAACAGGTTTTTTTTAAGAGTAATTTTTCCCATGTGTAGAATAAGTCAGATTTTTAGAAAAGCAATTAAAATAATTTAATATCTTTTTTGCTAATATTATTTGTTTAGTATGACTATAAAACTACCTTGTCTCTCTGTTTTGGTTAACTTAATTCTTGTTTTCTTGGATTAGCACTTGACGATTGGATAGAATATTTCAGGAAAGTAGGAAGAAAGAAAACACTTCTACAGTTATGTAGATTTTCCCGATTTTTTTTTTTTTTTGCAAGAATCTATTAAGATTTTGTCAGTTTTTTGCAAATCTTCTACTAAGTGGTCTCAAATCATGCTAACCCATGACAAGTATTTAAAGAAAAGAGGGAAGTAGGAACCTGCAGCCTGCAGTGCTGCTCTTCTTTGTGAAAGACAGATGAAGGAAGCAAGATAATTATCACTACCTTTCTTAGGTCTTACAGACCTACAGTTTTGAAAGTAGTAGGATACAATCGTCTTTTTGCTTAGGCAAATTATGTTCTATTCCTGTCTAGCATAAAGAAGTCACAGTAAGTGCCTTAAACACATCTGTGCAGGGACACAGTTTACTAATTAAAGGAGTGGTTTGGTGGAAAAATAGGATTCAACTGATGTATGTGAGCACCAGTTTTATGCACATCAGTAGAAGGTTGCTCTTAACTTTGCTTTATGTTAGTAAGTTCAGCAAGTAAATAGTGGTACTTTTTTTGAGCTTTAGATTGTGCTGCTTCTCTGTTTAAGAGTTGTGGTTTTGCTGTGTGTCTATCTTTAGGTAACATGGCATGAAATTGCCAGGCCTCAAGTACACGGATACGACCTGCGCTGTCTGGCAATGATCGGCCGGTTTGAGTTTGTGTCAGGAGCAGATGAAAAAGTGCTTCGAGTTTTTCGTGCTCCCAAGAATTTTATAGAAAATTTCAGTAACATCACTGGTATCCCAGTGGAGAAGCTGTGCTCCTCTGTAAGTGTGCTATAGCAATTCTAAGTGAAGAGAACCCTCTTAGATGTAAATAAAGTTAATGCTTCAGAAAATGTCAGATTGCACTAAACTCTGTAAAAATTCTTTTAGTTGTACTGAAACCTTAACCTTGCTTTTCCTTTCCCTTCTGCTTGTTTCCATGTGTGTTGTTTCATACGTATTTTTATGGTGGTGTCATATGAAACAGGTTCTATTTGAAACCAAACAAGACCTTGTATCAGAAGATTGAAAAGAGTGTGGGTAAATTTTAAGTAACTCAAACCAAAATAGGTTGCTGTACACACTTGGGGATTAAACAAACAATAAAGCCTGGTAATGTGTTTCTTCTTAATTTAAGGGTGTAGTAGTCTTGTCTAGATCTAATTATTGTTGTGTGGTTATGTGTTGGTATTACTAATTTTTTTTGTAATTGTATGCTTGGAAATAGCGTAAAGCTTTCAGCACTGTTTTTAGTTCTTACATACAAATATTTATAAATATGTACTTGCTCAGGCTTTATTTCCTCTTGGCATTGGAAATCTTCTTGAGACCTTAGATTCCAGTTCTTAGTTGTGGGTATGTCTGCTGTCCTGTGTTGCTGTCTTTGTTTGGTCCCCATTTACATTAAGTTCTAATTCTGATTTTGTCTGCATTTTGTAGAGCAGACTTCGTTCAAGATAGGTGCCTCTGTACAGTGCCTTGCATGCTCTTTGGATATCTCACTCAAAAGCAGGGTTTTCTCTGCAGTTTCTCATAGATGGATTAGCCTTTCCATTTAATTTAACAATTGAAATATCTGGGATAGAAATAGAATCATTTTCAATAGCAAGAAGTTACATAAGTAGCTGTTTAGTGCTTTAATTCCACAAGACTTCGTAAGCATTTGCATTAATGGCCATTGTACAAATAACATTGTGCTTTTATAAGGCTGGCAGATGTCATTATTTTACTTTATGAGGACTTCTTATCGGCTCTTCCTCTGAGTGCTGTTTTTTGATTCATATCACAAAGTGTTTCACATGGGCTTTGGTTAAAGAGGAAGGCTTTATGAGCTCTAATTATACAGCTGCTTTTAAATAGCTTTCTTGAAATTGTTTTCTGTGAAAGCTTTTTATCATTAAAGTGGGGAAGCTTTTTCTTAATTTGGCTCAAATGCCTTCCCCAAAAAAGTACCTAAAACCAAAAAAACCCAGCTTTATATTCAAAAAGGGTTGAATAGGATCATATTCAGTTCAAGTTCATGGTATTGTATTATACTTTGGATTGTAATCAGGAATGATTTTTGTTTTAGGGGACTTATACTTGTCTGTGTCTGATAAATTTTCTCATCTAATTATGAACATTTAAATACATTTTAAGCTGTCACTTAAATTACTGATTTCATTCTGTAAAACAGTGTTTCTTTGAACTTTTCAGATACCATAAGGAAGTGGGTTTACAGCTATTAAATCTTCTTTTATCTCTACATGAAGGTCCCCAAGTTCACTTACCTTTTCTAAATTTTTACTCTTTTCTCTATACCATTATGGAAGTATTTTCTGTGTGGTGATTTGTCTTTCCCTTGTGCTGCTTTGAACACGCACGTATTCCAGCCACATATCTGTGCTATTTACTGAGTTGTATTTCAAGTTGTGGTCACAGGCAGTCACCCTCTGTTCTCTTTTCCAAAATGCTGCTTTATTATTTCACTTCAGAACAACGATTTCCCAGTTCTATTGTGTTAAAAACTGCAATGCTCGCAGTTAATAGATTAATTGTCATGTATGCGCTAGAATAAATATAATTGTGGAAGAAAAGCTGCAATTAAGGTTGAAGAAAATCCTTGAGCTGGGGCCTTAGAAAAGCTTTTTTTGTTGTTGGTTTTTTTTTTTTTTTTCCTTGCAGAGTATTGGTTTTTATTTTGTCCAAGAGTTTTTCGAAGTGCCCCCTTCACTTGCTAGGAAATTAACTCTAGAAACTCTTGGGGATTCCTTAAGTTGTGGCCTTTGAAATCCAAGATTACGTGACAATCTGTGTGTAACCTTTCTTTTTTCTTTAATTCAGCAGTCATCTGATCTTCCAGAAGGTGCAACTGTGCCAGCTTTGGGATTATCCAATAAAGCTGTTTTTGAAGGTATTGCTAATGAGAAATAATGGTTATGGTGTTTCATGTGGAAACTTTATTTAAGGGATTGTTTTAGTGTACATATTAGGTCTGTAAATGTAGGCTTGACTGCAAGTTCCAAATCTAGAAATAAAATAATGCAAAGTGTTTATTTCTTTGCTAGAACCTAAATACTGTGCTTAAAAATAAAAGAAAAAGCACAAGTAAAGAAGAATTAGTTAGCCAACAGTAACTAATGTCTTGGAGAGGCAGGGGAGATTACATTATGGGGGGACAAGGAAGGAGGGACAAACATCTCCCTAGAATGATAAAAGTATTCTCCTGAGACTGAGACTAGAGTCTGGTTTTTCATAAAGTCTCTGGTAAAAATGCACTACAGTGGAATGTACAAATTAGGTCAGACCTGTTTTTTCTCTGCTTAAAGCTTTATGAGAAGGTATGATCTAAAAAAAGGAAGCATTTTAATAAGCTTTGTCTCCAGGGTCTTCAATGGCAATAAGACAGATTTTCCTAAGTCATTTGTGAGAGAAAAACCACCTTTGTTATACTTCAAATAACTCATAAAATGTATTTTGGCAAAGTTTTTTCCCCCTGCTTTCTCATGAGTTCTTTGAATGAGAGAGGGAACAAAACTTCCTTCTTCTAGATTATTGCCACACACAGAATAACTAATTTCAATTGATGTCATGTGGCCCACACAGAAGGAGCACCATGAATAGAACTTCCCCGCATTGTCCACTGCTGCTCACACAATGCTGTCAGCACTGATGGCTTAGAGTAAAACACCACAGACATGTTCTCACTTATTCTGAAGAGGAATCTTCATGGTGAGCAATGATCAGACAGTGGTCTCAGATAAATAGTGCTCATTTAATTTTCAAGGAAAGAGAAGATGGGATTAATGACAAGAGTCTTTGCTTTGCTTTTTGTATACCTGCTTTTTGAAACTGCTGTGCGTGAGGTGTACATTGTCAAAAAGGTAGATTCTGTCTGAGAGGAAATGTTCCCTGTCTCTGTACCTTTTTCTTAATACCTTCACAGTGAAGGACAGAGTTGAATTTTAACTTATAATTAACTAGTTTCGGTTACCTCTGGTACTTTTGCCTAAAGCTAAGGACTGAGTCCTCTGCAGTTTTGCTGAAGTTTGCAAGTTGTAGATACACTTGCTCAAGTGTGGCTTTTCATTTAGTCATCTACATCAAACTTAGGAACTCATCACTTGTATCAGAGATTTTTGTCTTAAACTTTGTCAAATACAGAAGGAAAGTGTTAACATTGGGGAAACACAGGTTGAACTCTGGTGACTGCTTCGCTCAGTCAAATTCTTTTTAGGAATCTCTAAAAGACTGTGCTGATGGAGAGAGGTCAGTTTCAAAATGAAGGTTAGATTATTATTTTTTAAAAATCTTCTCATTCTCATATGCATTAGAATAACAAGCTTCTAGTATTTATATTATTGTAACTCTGCAAGCAGAGAAACCTCGTTTCAAGTACTTGTAAAAAAAATAGGTATTTTTTACTTGTGTAGTCAATCCTCATATTTTTCCTCCTTTAAGTATGTTCTTTAGCTAATGAAGTCCTTACTTTGAATAGGAGATATGGCTGTTCAACCAGATGAGGATGAAGAATCATTTAATACAATTTCAAATCAGTATCCAGAGGTTTATTTTCAACCCCTGATCCTTACAGGTATGAGATTAATTTCTGTTGTATGAAATAGAGAATGAGGTTCATTGGATATAAACTTGAAGCATTATTTAGCAGATTTGAAAAAATCAAATTTGAATATGCTGTACAAATCTTTTTTAGAACCTCCACCAGAGGATCACTTGCTGCAGAATACCTTATGGCCTGAAATTCAGAAGTTGTAAGTTTTATTTTTTCCTTTTCTTATTTAAGTTACAAAATTTCCAGAAAGCTGTTGCAACATATTAATATAGTCTGGTCTTGCAACTCTTCCTATATTGCTACCTTGTTTGACTTTGTGTGCTCTCTATTGCTTGTAAGATAAATAAATTTTATATATATATATATATATATATATGTAAAAATTAGGAAACAGTGTAGAAAATAGCAGTTAGAACTGATGTGTCACAATTTTATTTTACTTGGTTGTTTCTCCTTAAAACCTTGTCTATATTGAAGGTCTCTCTGTTTAAGGAGTTTTCTGCATCTTTCCACTTCATGGCACAGGCCTGCAGATGTGGTATGGAAGTAAAGGCTGAGACATTGATGGAGGAGCTTGCCCCTAATGCCTATCAGAGTTGTAAGGTGCAGTAGATGGAAGCAGCAGCCAAACCAGGATGTGTGTCTAGTGGTAGAGCAAAGTGATGAATGTTGAGTGAGATGGTTGCAAATCCAGTTTGGGTATTGAATGCTGACAGAGTGGTTGTCAATTGCAAAGATAATGGAGTTATGTGATCATAATTGTTTTGAGGTTGCAGGGCTTTAGAATTCTTCAGCTGCATTTTCTTCCTTTTCTGAAATTCACAACAATTTTCTCATGAATGTTGTCACCTGGTTTGTTCCCTCATGATCCCAGTAACACAAGGCTGTGCTTTCACAGTCTTCAAACTTTTAGTATCAATCTTCAAAGTGTAGCCCAAAGAAATTGAATAATCTCAATCTCTTATGGGTTTATTTTTCTGAATCTCCTGAAAGGGGTCTCAGACTGGAACAAGACGAATGTTGAGCCTTTGCTGATGATCTCAGTTACCTCTATACATTACCAATTTTGTGACTTCAGTTGGGAGGGAGGAGATAAAAAGCTTTGGGGAAACACTTTGCAGCTTGCTTTTGTTTCACTGAGGGTGAAGTTCTGTGGGAGCTCATCTTTGCCTTGAATTGGCCAGTAAATCTGCTTTGAATGCTTTTAAGCTCCGTTACTGTGTTTGCACTTGAAAGTGGTTTTAGGAGGAAAGCCAGTGGATGTTAGACCATATCTGCACATTTTGTAATTTCTAACTGTTACTTTTAACTGTTTCTGCTGTGCATGCTATGGCTGCTAATGGACTCACATAAGTAGGTTGATAAGGGATGTTTAAGTAGTGAAAAGGAGCCAAGGCCAAAATTCTTCTTCATTTGCCTTTGACATTTCACAGTCTAGTGGGACATTAATATTTTATACGCTGCTATGGGAGTACTGCTTATCTGCCTTTATATCTTGCATTCATTAAAATAACTCTGTTTTATGATGGTCTTCAGATGACTTATCTGAGCAATTTTTTCTGTTTTTAGAGATACAACTAATGATACAGATTATTTTATGCAAGAGCAACAAGATGTACAGCATTCAAAGACTTTCAGATTTTTTGCTCAGAATAATCTTGAAAGAAGTAACATGAAATCGCATAATGTAGATTTCAAGTTGCCATAGCAGCAGAAGAACATTGTGAGGCACTGACTTGCTATAAATAGCTTGTTTGTCATTGACATTTGTGTATTCCTAGCTCTAACTTGACACCAGATTTTGAAGGATTAGTGCTGGGTTTTGCAAAGTGTTTGCTTGAGGAGGTTTTAGTATGAAGAACTTGCGAATTTTTTATGTAATATAATAACTTTAAAAATATGGTAAATCTTGTGAGAATATGCTAATCTTTATCCTCTTGGAAAATTATCATAGAGTGTTCATATGCAGCATGCTGAGATTAAAGCCTGAGTGTTGACATAAATATATATATATATATATGTTTATATGTATGTACATTTCATATAATACACTTGGAAGTTGGAAGAGATCCTTTTTGATGCTATAAAATTACTGCCTTCATTTGTCTGGACACTGTGAAAGTCCAGTCAGTTTACCTGTGCATTAAAAAAATGCTATGAATTTCACAATGCTGAGGCAAAATTGCTTGTGGTTGAAAATATCATTTCATTATTCATTCATGCAGTTAACTTCTCTCCATTGTGAACCTTTATTTGGTGGTGTACTATGCAGTGAAGAAATCAGACTTTGTTTATGGGATCAGAGAATGCGGTTGGATTGTTGCTCCTATGCTGTCAAGGCTCATATGCTCTTTTAAAACAGCATCTCCTATTGCCAGTAGGTTAATCCTCTTTCCTGAAGACAGCAGTGGGCTATTCCAGCTGCTGGTCTGACCTAGGATAATCCTGCTCATGTGACTTTGCAAAAGACAATATTTTGTTTTTTCTGTTAATTTAATAAGAATGGTTACATTTTGATGCTTGCGTTTAGCAAAAGCAGCATTGCATGCAGAAGCCTAAAATGTTTCCATCAGCTGCTCTTCAATACTACTTTTAGGAGATTAAAACCGAAGCAACAAAGGATTTGTTTCACAGGTTATTTTTCCTTCCTTGAATTTCAGGACATTTATACTTTTGATGCAATAAATATTTTTTTAGTTTTAGAAGATTGACTTGCAATGGTTTTCACTACAAAACAGTCTCCAGGAATGTGCTTTCAAAGTAAGCATTATGATAAAACTCCTGCTGGTGGCAAATTAAGAGTAAGACATGCAGTAGTACCTTCATCATTATAAGATACAACCAAGTTTGCAATTTAACATTCTAGTTAGGGGTACACACCAGTCCCTCTCCCTGTTAAATGGTCTAGGCACAGTTACGTTTCATGAAAAGCCAGTGCACTCCCAGTCTTCAGACATGACTGTGGAAGTCTGTTGACAGGATATCCCCATCAGTGATGCTTTGGACTCAGTCCAACAGGTCCAGACAGTAATTTGTCATTTAAGTAGGTGGCTGTTCTGGCTGCAAGTGAAATCCCATGAACATCAATCCCATATAAGAAGTTAACACTGCTGACTGAAGGAGTTCATTAAGAGAACTGACCATCTCTTCAGAGCTAGGAGACTCATAGGAAACAACCCCACCCTGCTAGTATTGAGCTGATACTTGTCTACTGTTTATAGACTGCATCTCCAATTTTACTTTACTTCCAGTCTTTTTTGTGACTGATTTTAATTTGTATTAGTCTGATTGGAATTTCTCCGCATTAGTTAAATACCAATCTGGATATGTGAGCCTGAATTTCAGCAGAAATCATGCAAAGACTGATTAAAAAATGTGTTTCTGGAGAAGGCTAGAAATTTTGGGGGTTTTACAGAGGTGTTTTCCTTTTCCAACATGATTCTTGTCCTTTAGTTCAGAAATCTTCTTGCAGTATTTCACAGAATAGGCATTCTTTGACTGTATGTTTGTGGCATATTTCTTCTGTGGTTTTCAAATATGTGACTTATGATTTTTCTTGGTAGTGTTAAAATTGCTTTTTAAGAAAATAAGGATACATTAAATGCTGCTTTAATCTGCTTTGTTAGTCATTAGGATAAGCTTTTACAGTGCTGATGCTTTAAGACTGTGGAATGGGCTGGAGAGATTTTTCTGTAGCCAGTTTCTAATGGAAGAATTTGTGCAGATGTTTAAACCGAGTGCTGAATAAATTATTTGGGATGTAACACTGAAACAGTGGTGAGAAGTTCCCGGCAGGTGCCTTTCATTTTTGAAAAGGGATTTAAATTAATGTAAGAACTTTGATACATACTGGAAAAAAGATTGTGATGTGTTGAATTTGTTTTCACATGTATTTCAGATATGGACATGGATATGAAATTTTTTGTGTTGCTTGCAATAATTCAAACACTGTAATTGCCTCAGCATGTAAGGTAAGACAAGATTCTAGCACCACCTAGTGAAAAGTGCTATCAGACTTTTAGGCCTGAATTTCGTTCTTTCACAAAAATGTGGAAGATTTTGTATAAGTGACAGTTGCCTTGCAAAGGTGAGAGTGATTGCAAATATGGTATTATTCCTAAATTGTATACGATTCATTTGAAGATATTAGTAAGATAAATACTAACAAATACAGATCTGAAATCTTTTCTGATATCCTGTCAGCATTAAAAGAAAGGAGTGAAACAATGTTGAAACTTACCAGAGGAAAGCTGAGTCTTACTTGATTTCAAGCCTTAAAACACGCTGTCCAGTATTATAATACTTTGAAATGTGTGACTTTTATATTTGCTCTCATTAATTCACACTGATATTTTTTTCCATCCATACAGGCTTCCAGAAAAGAACATGCAGCAATTATTTTGTGGAGCACTGCTTCTTGGAAGAAACTGCAGAGTTTGTCTTTTCACAATCTGACTGTAACTCAGCTGGCATTTTCTCCTGATGACAGATTTTTACTAGCTGTTTCTAGAGACAGGAATTGGTCACTGTGGAGGAAACAAGATTCTTCAGAGTCAGGTAAGATATGTGAAGTCGGTATACAAATTTGTAGACTTGGAAGTTTGTTCAATATTTTTGACTGCAAAATATTTGAAAGAGAATTGATAAAATATTTTAATGGACAGTTTGTGTACGACTTTGAAGAATTATTAATGTTGTAGGCTCTTGTGGATTTAAGAAATGCAGTTAATGTGTGGAAAGATAGAAAGGAAGTTAAAATGCAGAGAAGAATATAATCAGGCGTTAGATGGTGTTTAATTGATGGATGTATTGAAGTCTGCTAGTCCTCCTGCCTTCTGCATGTGATTGTATGTTTGACTTACTGAAATCAAATATACTAGCTGAACTTCATATTGGCATTCTGTCAAGGAAAGCCATCTCAAGAGTTCTGTGCAGGCATAGCCGAAGGTCTAGCGCTGCACCCGTATCCTGCATAGGGCTGCCTTGTCCCTGCTTGCAGGACACGACCCTTTGAGACTCTTGACAGGATTAATCTCTGTCTTTGGTGTGGCTTTCTGATAATCCTACACAATTGATTAATTTGACTAGGACTGGCTATGTCTGGAAAAAGAGCTGATAGTAAGGATTCAGTTGACTTTCTCATTAAGACTTTGAGCCTTGCAAAATCATGAGGAGATTGCTATTGAACACTTTAATAGAATCCTAGAACAGATGCTTGTGCTGAAAGCAATTATCATTGCACTCTTGGCTTAATAGCATATAAACACTGCTGGGCTCTATAGAATGTTCCTAGAGACTTGGCAGTGAGTTTTGGCCCCTTCAGACAGTGTCCGGTTGTATCCTGGCTTGAATTTCTGTTCTATTCAGACTTCTATTCTAAAGCCTGGCATATTGTCCACAGTAGTTACACAATGTTTCAGGATAAGGATCATGAATACTCATAGCAAGTAGAGGAAATCCTCTTTTCATCTGTTCATCAATAACCCTTCTGTCTACAAATAACATCATTATCAGTGTAAAGCAAAACTGCTGCTATTGGCATCCCAATAAGGGGTTATTCAAAGTCTATCCTCCAAAATGACAACCTTTTCTACTCAGGAAAAGCATTCCCATTTACTGATCTGCTGATCAGATTTAGTGCCTGATTGTATACATGCTGAAATGGCAGCTTGTCTCTTTGGGAACACATTAATCTTTACAATTGGACCATTTTGATTTGAGCAGTTGGGACTTTACTGGTAAATAAGAGTGCCAGTGAAATTACTGGGGAAACGTGAACACATGGTAAATGTTGCACTATTCAAAAACTTCTGAAATCACTGTTCTTGATAGAAATAACCTGAAGGTGTTATACTTGGACTTAAATTCCTCTGAAAAAGAAATACATGTAAAAGATTGAACTGTTCCTACTGTTTTAGGGCTATAAGGGCTGACTGATATGGTCTTGAACAGTTACCACTGTGGTAAATGCTGGAAAAAAAATATTCATGTAGTCCTAAGTATTCCCAGTTGCTTTAAAGAAAAAAATAATGGAATAATGAGCGGAATAATGTCCAAGTATTCCTGCAGTTCTGACACAGAGTAAAGTAAGAGTAACAATCACGTTTAATATGTAAAGTGGTTGAAAGAAGGCTTTTCCTCTATATGTTTTATTCCAGGACCAGTCTTCACTTGCTGTGCCTACACAGATAAAAATACAGCTGTTCACAGTCGAATCATTTGGTCCTGCGATTGGACACCAGATAGCAAGTATTTTATTACTGGTAGTCGGGACAAAAAGGTAATTAATGTTAAAGGAATTTAGAAAGCCCAGGGCTATTTTAAATGTATTTTAGAATAGCAAACACTATGTTCTAATGAGCCCATATTTTATATACACACAAAAATCTTATTGCATGTATTAGCACAGAAATCAGTGATACTTTCATAAGCTAAATAAAGTGCTAGAATATGTATATACAAGACTATGGGCTGCCAGTTGAACATTCTCCCTTCTTTTTTCATGCAGTAAGACAAGCATACATGACATAATACTATGGGTCTCAAGTTTTTGTTTAACTTTCATAACAGAATCTGGTTTTGTTGTCAGTAATTTTAATGAAATCAGACAGACTGTCTACAAAGTTGGATCTTTGCAGGTAGAGATTTTTTTACTATTTTCAGGGTCATCCACTTAATTCTGTGCCCTGGAATTATTTCGATTAAGTTATTCCTTATGTTTTTGTATGTGCATTTACAAGGAGATTAAAATGAAAGTTCCTAGATTACTCTTTTTCTTACAGGTCATTATCTGGGGCCAGTGTGATCTGTCAGTGATTACTGAAGGGAATGTGCTGGATTCAATCAAGCCTTGTTCAACAGTGCTGGATGCTGGGGATTCTGTGACTGCTGTTGGTATCAGCCGTGTGCTTACTCCTGATGGAAGGTATTGCTGGTTTTCTGTGAGGTCATTTTGTGTTTAATCTGAGATTAGTATTTATCCCTTTAGTCAACTAGATTCCTGTGGCTAAACCGCTCCCAAAATCTACCTGTCAATTATTTTGACCATTCTTTAACTGAATGACCTCTTCTTTCTTTCTTTCCTAGCCACTTTTTCAGGTGTATGGTGACTTCTCCAAAAAGTGTAACAAGAAAAAAAGAAAGTTTGAGAGGGGAGGGAGAGAGGCATTGTACTAGTTTGAAAGCAAACCAGTGAGAGATTCCAAGTCAGATTTACAATTTAATAGGAAAATTAGGATAAAGGCAATAATACAGAAATACTGGTTTAAACTGCCAGAGTCAGGATATGACCTGACACCCCGTCAGGCAGGGTGGCAGTAGCAGTCCGATTAAAAGGTGGCTGCAGTCCTCTTGAGGTGATAGATGTGGTTCTGTTGAAGCAGTGATCTTGTGGAAGGGTCTGGTCTTCCTCTGAAGCTCCAGTGGTGGTTATGTGGCTCTTCTCCTCTGGGAGTCCAGTAGGTAAGGGCTGAGTGTGGTGTTCCAAACCTCAGATTATATCCAGCTAGGAATGCTTGGTTCCTCCCCCTGGGCGGAGCATCTCACAATGGGATGATGTAATTCTGTGAGTCATGCAGTGAGGCTGGATGGCCCATTAACAGAAGGTATCCCTCTGGAGGGAATTATCAGGGATGTGTCATGAAGAAACAAAGAGCCCTGCCCCTCCTGGTTTCAACAGATGGTGATAGAATACATACTTTTGGTTACATCTTACATTGTAACCTAAGACAGGCGTGAACACACCTGAAGTACATTAATTCTTCCAACAATATTGATTTATCTGTTCTTTTTTTTCCTAATCAAATATGTGCAGCAGGTTTCTGCTTTGTTCATTTTTTTTTTGTGAAGCAGCTTTGACGTAAATTGTGATGTATTAATTTTTTTCATGGAAAAGTAAATACTGGTTTGAAGGGCAAGGTACAACAACAGTGCTTGAGTGCTAGTTCTTTCTATGCTGCATTAGAGCTGACCTCACTGAGCTGTCTACTGTAATCTCTAAACTAATGTAATTATTCTCTTGATAGATACATTGTTGCAGTAGGCTTAGAGAATGGGAAGATTATCTTGTACACATGGAAGCAAAGTGGGAAAGAACCAGCACTGGCTGATTGGACCACAAGCATTGAGATGTGTAACAGGTAAGTCTTTTGAAGTGAGTTATGAGCAATGAAATATTATTCTTCAGACTAACAGTGCTGGAGTTCTGTTCTTATAGTATAAAATATATTGATCTAGTTTATTTCTATACAAAAATTGTTATCCTTTTAGGAAAAGTTTGATCCCTGAAAGTGTAAAGATGTCTTGAGCAAAACCCAGAAATAAAAATATTGGTTATTTAGATGTATTAATAAAACCTCCCAAAAAATACAGACAAAAACCAGAGGGGAGTTAAACCCCAAAATACTTCATGCTATGCAGACACTTTGAGAAGTATTATTATTTGTTGGCCCTACTTAAAAAAAAAAAAAGCTTTACTTTTAGTCGTATATATGATGATAGAAACACTTGAGAGAGTGGAAAGGATCACTGTCTATATACATCAGCAAAACATTTTGGAGTGGATGACAGCAAGCTTTCAAGAGCAGCTTCCAGGAGAAACCAAAGGAGTGACAAGCTATGTGCAGGGCTGCTGCAGTGACAGCTAGAGAGACTCTGTGGAGAGACTTCAGATGTTTCACTTGAAGCACTCTCCTGGGTTCCTCTATCACACACTGGCATTGATAGTAACAGAAATGGAAGTTGATGGTGACTTTGGCCTGTGTGTGCTTGAAATGAATGGGAAAGAGACACCAGAAAACAGGAAATCGCAGGCTAAGAGCCAGAAATCCGTCATATCTAAGTAACTGAGATGCTCGACCTCCAGCTTAATGTGGTAAAACTGAAAATCAATAGCTGCTTGAATTATTGATGAGTGAGAGGATAAAATGTCATTAGTGTTAATGACCCTGCTTAATAAGAACTTAATACCTGCTGGTTGTCACAAGTCAGTTTTTCCTCAGTCGGTAGTGTAAACTGAAGAGTACTAATTACGTGAGTGTTGATGTTTACACTCACATGCCCAACTGTGTTTAACATTTTGCAGTTACGTATGGATTTCTTTTTGTTGCAGCCAAAGTCATGCTCTTGCTGTGAAACGCTTATGTTGGAGACATCATGCAGGCAGAGCTGGACATAATGATGAGAACAGCAGCAAGTGGTTGCAGCTTGCAAGTTGTGGAGCTGATCACTCTGTTAAAATATTCAATGTCAACAGATTTGCTCTTTAGCAAAGACAGCATGCCTGTTTGCACCAAAGAGATTCACAGCATTTTATTTCAACTTTTAGCCACTTTGATTATTGAATTTTCTCTTTTCTGCTGTGCAAAGTGAAATATCTGACATGTAACTTATTAAAACAACTTTGGTGGAAGTTTGAAATGTCAAATATTTTTTTATTGCTGCAGTTCTGGGAATATGAAGTATATGTTTTGTTTGGTGAATATCCTGAAACTGAGGGATGGGAGGTGGGGTAGGGCATGGGAGGATAATAAGAGAGCTTTGTTCTCTGTGACTCCAAGGGTAGGTGGGAAGCTGCTTGTGGTTGAGATTCCACATGGAGTACTGAATTTTTTTTTAACTCCTCTTGCTGCTAAACTTAACTGTTGGTTGGCCTGCCAGTGCTGCTAGTGTGTTTAGGCATGTGCAGCCAGAGATCAGGGTTAAACACAGCTTTCTCTGGTTGCCTTTGAATTTATATTACAGCCCTGGTCCGAGTCTGAGGCCACCTGACTCTGGAAGGAGTAGTTTGTGTTTGCATGCTTGGACAGGCCTGCTTCTTTGATTTTATTCCTTTATTCTGCTGTGCAGGGCTGAGCTTGTGCTTCTTGGTCAGGTGGGGCTTAAAGCTGAACTCACAGACCACTAAATGTTCTGGTGTCTCCCCTGTGAGCCCTCTATGAGCAGAGACAGAAGAGCCACATCTTGGACTGTTGGAGGGCTATCCTCTACAGTTTGGACTGGAAAAGCTTACGGATATCACTAGGCAGGAGCTAAAAGGAGGCAGCCATTCCTTACACTGCCTTTGGGCTCTTCCTGACTTTTGAGGGCTCCTTCTTTGCTCTGATGAAAACAAGCTAACTTAGTTGTCCCATAGTGTAATTTAAGTAGGATGCTAATAGACTGAGAGTACTTCAGACTTTCCCTCAGCAGGTCTGTATCTGATTCCAAAGTCTAATTTAGAAATCAGTTAAACTTTGAGAATGAAATGATTGTTATTTCGGAACCGCTTGCTACCCGTAAATGGCAATGCAGAGGTAATTGGAATTGTGTTTAACTTTTTACAGTGTTGGATATTTAAATTAAGAGTGCAGCTCTTTCAGAGTGGGGAATACTCTTTTCAGAGTAGTTATAGTTTATGCCTTGAAAGGTTTTGTATTTTAGGTCTTCATTTTCAGTTCTGTTTTTCAGCCATTAAAAAAAAAATCATTCTTTAAAATGGGGACAGGGGAATAAAAAAATGACTTATTAATAAAGATGATTTGCTACATTTTGCTTGTGGTACCCAGTGCTTTCCTTACATGTGTGCTTTAGCATTCAAGTGTTTGAGGATTGTATTTCACTTGTCTGGGAGTTTTTAAGCAACCATATCCTGGCAAGAGGAGGACATAACTTACCACTCATGAAGTTTCAAAAAACTGCCAGAAGTGGAACTTTATTCTGTGTCACAACTGTAATCTTGTATCTTACAATTTGTTGATAATACTGTACAATTCTTTCCAGTAGTAGTACATCTTGTCATGTGGCCACTTCTGGGCATAGGCGACAATGAAACCTCATATTAGTTGTCGCTCTCTTTTATTTTGTGAAATGCTGGCATTAAACAAGCATCAGCTACTAGATGATTTAGTAATCCACTCCATTACCACTGGGACTCTGTGACTCAATCACATTAAAGATTACACCTCATTGTTCCAGCTTTAAATGAACCAGATTAGTCTGTTGGTCTCCCAAGTCTAAGTGTTTATAATAGACACTTTTAATTTTCAGTTAAGTTAGAGGTTGTCAAGAGACACCTTGGCACACAATTAATATTTTATGTATGATACTATCTTTGATCACATATCACTTTGCTATGCATTTAGTAGGTGTGACTTGTATATACACCTTTATCTTCTAAGAAAATCCACTCATGTGTTTTCCAACCAGCATGTAAAAAATACTAAGAAATGAGCTGCTGTCAATGTAGGTGGTGCTCTGAAATTCTCTGCTTGTTGCACCGTGCCACTGAAAATGGAGTTGAGAAAATTGATGGGACAAACTGAAGTTTTGTAAAGAATATTTTAATACCTTTTGGTACATTTGAGGTAAAGCCATCCCATGAAGATTTTGGATGCATATTACCAGTATTTACTGGCTTTATGCTTCTTTTGAAGAGACTTTGTGGTCAAAGATATGAACAAACTGTTTTATGTAATCAGAGCTAAAGGAGGAGGATTGTTTTGTCTTACAGTAGAGGTGAACAAGCAAGAAATGGCATGGGCCTTATTGTTTGTAACCAGAATCAAATGGTTATTGAGGTCATCCAAAGCAATGTTAAATCTTTCAGTCCAGGATGTAGGTGTAGGCATCCTCTCAAGTCTGTGTTGGACCAAAAAGCCATGCTAACACTGCCATTAGAGGTGAGGGTGCCGTGGTGTCCGGTGGATCAGGAGGACAAAATGAGCTGTTTGTGTAAACTGGGAGGATGTGGGATGCTGACATTCAGCCCAAGGAACTCCTGCCTCGGCTTCACATGGTAGGCTCCCTAAATGCTGCTGCCAAGCTATCGATAGTCTTCATTTCTTCAGTTATGAAATGGGAAAGAAGGAGCTGGAGCATCATGCTAAGCCTTAAGAAAAAGGCTGTTGTTTCCTGCAGTTGCCTATCTTGTGGGCTGGGACTTCAGAAGTAACTAGAAGCAGTTGAAAATTTCAAGGAAGTAAATTATTGAACTCTGAGCTATTGAAAACATCGCTCTGGTAACTCTGACTAATCTCTGTTTTCCAAAATATTTAACATGAAGAAATGAGAATGCTCCTTGGCTCACTGCCAATGGCAGCTAATGCAGAGATGAGGGAAGAGGAGGAAGCAGCTGTGTCCTCATTTAGACTCAAATCTCACTTTAAAGAAGTGGCTGTTACAAATTAGGAAACTTTAAAATAACTGAAATGGGAAGCAAAAATATTACTTGCTCTGTTTTAAGGAGCATCTGGAGCTGTACAAAAGATGAGACAAAATCACTGACAGGACAAAAATCAGACTGCCTTTTGTGCATTGGAAACTGGTAGAGGTGGGAGTTGAGCACAGTTCAGCAGTGCCCCACTACTGCTTTTTTACCAGCAATCCTGTGTCAGGCTCTGCAGCGGTAGTTTTGAGGCAGCAGAGTGTGTACCCCGTGACTTGCCCAGCCCTTGACCCTTCCACCATTCCCATTTTTGCCCTGTGTACTGGCACATCCTCAAACAGTTGTGGGATATCCCTTCAGACAGTTTTCTCCCCCAGCCAGGAGCTGCTTTTTTTCCCATGCCAACCACCAGATTCCTCTTATCCTACTTCTGTGTTTGCTGGTAGGGAGCCGAGGGGGCTGTGGGCTCCCTTTGCCAGCCCCTGGTACTCTTGCTGAAGCACAGCTCTTGCTGTCACCTTGTGTGACCAGCTCTAGTGACTGTATTTGAGCAGTTTGTGTTCAGTGGCATATCCAAACATTGTCATTTTCTGCAGCGACTCATCCTATGCTGTAATGCAATAATAAAACTAGAAATGATCTCTTTCTGGAGGGAATTTAGGGAAGACCATGTGACAAATCGCAATGCTGTGCCACACTAACAGGTACAGTTATTACTCCAGAGAGTAATAACTCAAGTATTACTCCAGTATCCTGGGGTAGCTCTACCAACCACATGTGCCCTGGACTTGAAGTCCTCGAGGAGAGCTGCTCCATGTAATTGGTTTTTGCAGGACTCGGCCAACATTCTGGCTGAACAGATGAGGGGAGGTGGTGTGCCTGAGGTAATTGCCGTGTTACAGTGGTGTTACCCTTATATAGACTCCAGCAGATCCCAGCTGAAATAAAAGGGTTGCAGCAAACAGACTTTTTACTGCAGAGGGCTGTTCCCCTTGCCTCAAAAGCTTGTGCAAACACCGGTCTTGTCCTGCCTCATTTTGTTTTTTCTAAGTGCTTTTCTGTCTTTACTCACCCCCTCTTCTTCTAAGAAGGTGATTTGCCACCTTGGTTCCTTCTCCATTCCTTCAGGCCCCTAAATACTCCTGTAACCAATCCTTATTTTCTCAACAGCCTCCTCTCTCTTCTAGTTGTTCTTGTAAAATAATCTTATGCTTTCTAATACACGATCATAGGAGAATTCATGTGTATCAAGTGTAACATCCTCTTGGTATTTTCTGTTCTGTCTTCTGTGCCTCTGATTCTTCCTTTGCTAGGTTTTGGGCTTTTGGTATTTACACAGCCTGTCCAGCCTCATTACCTCCTTTCTTCCTGACAACAAATTACTGGCATACGTGTGAGCAGCATGCCCTCCTCCCGTACTAAAGCATAAGCTGTCTACCTGCCAGTGGGGGGAACTTTTCTCCTGTACAAAAATGAATTGACTGCAATCTCCCCAAGAGAAGCTTTCCAAGTGCTTTTCAAGATAAAGCAATCGTTATGTTTGTCTCTCTGTTTCATAATCTTGGAGAGTCTCTGTCCTGTGAGTTATCATAAAAAGATGTGCCTCTCTGAGAGAATATCTGTACTCCACAGACAGACTTTTTAGAGTGTAGAAGCTTTCTGCTGTTTAAATTTTTCCCTTTGACATGACAGGCAGTCCTATATTCAATTCTCTGGATGCTACAGGTTTTCACCACTGTCCACAGAGAGCACTGAGCTGCAACACACTATTCTCTCTCTGCAGAAGAAGTTCAGCCAGGGAGGTTGAACAAGCTGCCGTGCAGGCAAGCTCCTGAGGTGCCTGTAGGTTGCTCTGTGTAAGTCTTCAGGGTGGGTCTGTCTGACCTCCATAGGTGCTAAAGGTGTGATGTAACCTCCAATGGGTGCTTTGGTCAAACTTCTGCTTCTTTGGTGTGTGCACACAGTCTCTTTATATTACAAACATCGCTGTGCCTTCAGTAACAGCTCCAGGTCACTAAGTCCATTGGGACTAGTTGAAGTGGGAGCCGCTTTACAGCTGGTGAGCATTGATTCAGGCCAGCAGACCACCCCTATAGTTACAGGTGCATGGAATGTAGTCTGTTAAAGCTAATAAAAAGGTATAAATGTTGGGTTTCCTTAGCTACTACTAGAGAAATGCCAGATTCAACTTTTTCTACCCATTAAAATTAAATTTGGTGTGTTTTATCATGTAAAAGCTGAAAACAGGAGTTATGTCTCTGATGCGAAATTCTGCAATTCTTATTTATTGCTCAAAAGTGCGTTTCCATAGATTAGAACTGAAAATTGCTAGCTCAAAGCTGAAATAAAACCAGATTATATTTCCACAGAGCAATAGGATCATGTGTTTATTAAAAATGGAAGGGAACTCAGGAAGTCTCTGTTTCAGCCTGCTCCAGGCAGGGTCAACTGTGAAATCACACCAGGCTGCTCAGAACTTCAGTTCTCAGACTGCCAGTCTGCTCTTGAAAATCTCAGAGGATGGGGACTGCACAGTCACTCTGAGCAGCCTGTTTGACTGCTGACTGTCTTCATGCTGAAAACTGTTCTTCTCTCAGTTCTGAACCTCTCTTGGTTTATGCCCTCTCTTGCCTTCCTTCAGCTCACCGTTGTGAAGAGCTGGGCTCCATCATCTTCACAGTCTCCTTTGTATCAGATGGCTGCTACCCAGTGCCTGCAAAGCCTTCTCTTCCCCAGGCTGAACCTGGCGCATCCCTCCGCCTTCCCTTACAGGGCAACGGATCCAGCTCCTTCTACTGCTGCACTTGCTCCAGTGTAACATCGTCTTTCCTGTGTTGGGAAACCCCAAACTGGACAAGTGCCCATGGTCTCTACTAACGACCATGTGTCTAAAGTCTGTTGTATAGTTTCCTTCCTTATGAAGTCCAAGTCTATAACTCTCTCTTCTTTAACCTGATCATGTCCCTTTCCTACACTATTCCTTTGCATGCACTGGACTGTGTGGTGGTGATGTGATCCCAAGACAGATTTTAATGTGTGTCTGCAAAGCTGGGACCTTCCCCATACCCACTGTGCAGTGTAGTCCAACATCCCCACCAGATGGGAACTCAGGCATTGCTCTGGCCACTTGGCACACTGTTTCTGGGAACAAAAAAGTACTCCTGTCATATTAGTTAAATGTCCTTACTCCATGCTTCCACCACTGGTGAGGTGGAAGTGGCAGAAAAAAGATGTTTTGGCTCTGGCTGGAAGCTCCATTCATCTCCTGCCTCCATTTGAGTGTGGGGTGCCTGCCCTCAGGGAGCAAGGCACCCAGGCCAATCAGGTGTCCAGAGCCCACAGCAGAACTGCAATCCATATTAACTGTTTCCCTGTGACTTGGGATAGTCAGTGCAACTGTCTATTTAGATTATCGAGAGCTGACACAGGAATGTTATATTGGTTGTAAACCCAAACAGCCCCTCACCCCTAAAATTCGAGATTTAAAAAATTGCTTACCATCTATCTCAGAGGAAAAGAAATGGATGCTATTTTAAATGCCTGAACTGTGCTCATTTCACTGAAAAATCAGCGAGTTAATTGCTTCCACATGCCCCGGACCACCAGGTGGCAATATAAGAAAAAGGATAAGTGTGAATTTGCAGCACCTGTCATGTATACCCGAAAAACCAAATAAATTACAAATATACTCAAACACAGGTATTTGGTCTCCTCTGAGTTGTTTAAATGCAGTGTTTCAGTGACAAGCATTTCTCATGAAACACTGCTTTTGAAAGCATTCTTCTGGTTTTGTCCTGCAGTTGGGAAACTGTTTGTAAACTTCAGAAAATAATGAGCTCTTCTTAATCACATGCCAACATATCAATCTGAAGAGGATATAAAAAAAATCTTAATTTTCTTGCTTTATCCTGTTGAAGTGTAAAATGGGACTTAATTTTTTGTGTCTGTTTTGTTGTTTGTGTTTTGTATTCTGAAAGGCTGTGTGACCATGTAGACGCCCTGGGAGGGGTTTAAGCTAATGATGTCTCATGCACCTCCTGATGGCAGCTGTGATTTAGATTAAAGGGTAGATTTAGTTGAAATATTAGGAATAAATTCTTTACTGTGAGGGTGGTGAGGCACAGGAACAAGTTGCCCAGAGAAGTCGTACATGACCTATTCCTGGAAGTGTTCAAGGCCAGGTTGGATGGGGCTTTTAGGAGTGATGATCTTTAGGGTCCCCTCCAACCCAAACCATTCTATGATTCTAAATTTTTAAGTGATGGATGACCATAGTGGATCTTATGATGAAATTCTCCCAGATGCCAGTGAGTTACGTTTCAGGAACATCTTGAGCCAGAGGGAGAGTCCTAGTGCCTATTAGCTATTGATGAATTTCCTCTTCCTTCCATGGATTTGTCTAATTGCTTTTTGAATCCATGCAAACACATAATTTCTCCCGTGATTAGTGGGTAATCCTGAGGGTAAGTCTGTGCCAATAAGAAGATGTGTCTCTTGTTTGTTTGGAACATTTAATGCCTCCTTGTTATTATATTAGAAAAGAAAAGGATTAGTTGTTTTTCACTGTCTACTTGTTATTTCTGATTTTATAGACCTCTAGCATATTCCCTACTCATGGATTTCTTTTGCAGTTTGAAGGGTCCTGCTGTAATTTAATGTCCCTTTTATGGCAGCTGTACTCTTCCTTTCATTGAACTTATTGCCTCTTCGCCAGCACTACAATATTTATACCAATAAAGAGGTATTTATTACTGGTTCTGCATCTTTTTATGTATTCATGTTTATCTGCGAGTGTGTAACAAACCAAACTGTTTATATAAAGTACTGGCAAATAATTTTCTTTCTTTTCTTGTTTTGTTTTGAAACAAGTCAAAACTTTTTTATTTGAAGCATTTAAGGCTCATGATGGTGTCTTTTTTGGGTATTTGTGACACAGTGTAGTATCTTGTCTCTGGACTGTTTTGTTCTTTCCTTATTTAAGTCATAAATTGATTTTTCTAATATCATTCTGGTCAGCAGTGACAAGTTGCAGAGACCTCAGCATCGCAGCCCGGTGTGGAACGATTAGCACTTGCTGCTAAAGGATAAATCCAGTACTAAAATAACAGGGTAGCTGTAACCCAAGACTGAAGGTACTGGCAGCATATGTTTGGGACGTCTGTGCAGCAGCTGATATTATGCCACCTGTGTCTCTGCAGCTCCATCAAAGAATCAGTCACTCACAGTGGTGAGAATTTCCTTTATCAACTCAGTAAAAATAGAGGAGGCTGGTGAGTGACTCCTGTGATTTGGTGAGAGCCTTTGCAGCCGTGTCAGGAGAGGGCTTTCACACTGTGTGGAAAGCCTCCCCACAGATGTGGCAGATGTCAGAAGCCCTTTCCAGCTGTCCTTGCCCACAAAATCAGCAGAGAAGCAAAAGTCTCCATAGGATCTTACAGATTTAAAAACAAACAAATAATTGATTTTTTAAAGTCTAGAGGAATGTGTAGTTGCTGTTCAGCTTGTCCTTTTGCATAATGTAGGAGGAGATATTGTACTCTGGGGAGTTACTGAGCAGTGCAGTGACTTGTGGTTAACCAGGTTATCCAGGAAGATCTTTAAAAAAGTAAAAGTAAAAGCTGGAAACATGTCCTTCCTCCTCCACAGCTCACTTACTATAATGCAGCTAAAACAGGTTCTCAAAAAGCAAAAAAGAGCTTGTAAGGTTGTGCTGTTGGTCTTGGAGTCTTGCTCTGTTATGGTGATGGTGGGGTTGACTGGTCATCTGTGAGACACCAAAATGTGGTCTCTTAACCAATGAGAGAAGTTGTGTGAAAAATGTAGTACTCATTTTTCTCCATACGTCTTGAGGAAGCAAATGAAAATTTGGGTTTGATATGCTTCAAAGAGGAAACAAATGTTAGAAAAATGTTGCTCAGAATTGTCCCTATCCTCTTCTTCCCCAGCAGTTGTTTGATTGAGGGTGAGAAGTGGTGCCCCAGACCCAGCTAAAGAGCCAGCCCAAAGCAGGCAAAAATACTTGATTTCAGCCCAAGCACAGCTTCAGCATGGGCAGAACCACAGCAGATGAAGACAGAAGTTGCAGAGTTTTGAGATTTGCCTAAAGGCTCAATGTTTGCAACACCCCTGCCCCTCCTGGGAGCAGACTGTACTCTGCTGTGGTGATGACGATGATGTGTGCGTGGAGAATGTTCTGCACCTTGTGCTTCTACGTAGGTGTGGGAGAAAGGTGAACATATGCTTTTGAAGAAGCTGTTGTATCCCTGTTTCCTTCTAAAGGTGCCATCTGTGCTCTCTGAGTCACCAGGATATAGTTTACCCTACGACAGGAGCAGCTCTTGACAGGTGCAGTAGGCTCTGAGGTCAGTGTAGAGGTCGATGTGTGTTTGGATCTGAGAGTCCTATTCTGCACCATCCCTTCAGCTTGGCAGTGGTGACAAGGCCAGTCTTCCTACAGCTGGGCTGCAGTGCCTTGGGGTTGCTCTTCTTTGCGGTCTTTTTCTTCCAGACATCTTCCCACCTTGTGCTGCAGCCAGATGGAGACTCTGTTTTAGACATGTACAATGTTTTGTTGACATCTGAAACTGGCCAGTTGTGACTTTGGCTGTGATGCCATTCCCATGTTCAAATAGTGAAGCTGTTTGCCATGTCTCATGGCAGCGTGTCGGCAGATGACCAATTCACCTCGGCTTCTGAAAGCACACCATGTCCCAGGCAGATGTTCCCTTTTTTTTCATCAACTCTTGGCTAATATAAACAATATTCACTTCCCAAGTGGCACAGATATGCAAATGAACCTTTCACAGGATAATGGCCATATGAAGCTTTGCTAGCAGGCATTCACGACATGTGGAGGCATGTTGGTGCCAGATGCTTGCAGGCTTTTGGCTGTGCTATTCCCTTTTCCAGTAGGATAGTCAGTACTAGGCTATTTTGGGAGATCCACTGCAGGCCCAGATCAATGATTGGTGCTTCTTTAACACCTTCAGGCAACAGTGCTCTCCAGGTTGCCACAGGATTAGCTGGCCCCTACAGTGTCATTCTGCCTCCTAAAGCCCTTGGCTTGTCTGGCTGCTGTGGAGCCTTTTACAAACACCAAGCCAATGTCAGGTTGCAGCATCTCTGAGATGTGCCAGTTTTTCGTGGCACAAACAGAACAGTGCATCATTCTTAGTGAAACCTTCTGAGGAATCAGGTTGTGATGGGATGAACAAAGCTGTAGCTAAACAATGAGATTCTTCTGTCTTTTCAAACTAGGTAAAATGTAGTATCAGCGTATACAGACTTCCATAATGAGGTAAAAACCACTCACCAGTATACATGGAACTGCACAATTTTTGCTTCTTTGTTTGTCAGGTTAAAAAGACTGCCTGATATATTGAGGTCTGTTGCTTTATCAGAGGAGAACATCAACCTGCTTTCCCTTTTTTCTTTGAGGATTAAAGCTCACCTAAAATAGCTGAGTTCAGTATATCTCTTGCCAGCAGAAACTGTAAAATTGAGATGGTTCAGGGACTGGTGACCGAGCCAAACTCACAGCCTTTGCTTGCATTCAAGTCGCTTAAAAAAATTGCAAGCTCCCACCCTAGGGTGACAGGATGAAATAACTCATTGCTTTGGGAGGCCAGAAAGGGAGAAAGCAGTAGCAGTTGTAAGGCACTGTGGTCCATATGGACTTCCTTGGGTGGGGGACACCTCCCAAGACACGTGTGACTTGCAGGAAGTTTGTTGTCAGGAGGATGGGTACAGCCCTTCTCATCAACTGCCTTACTGTTCGAGTGGCCACAAATGACTTGTCTAGGGTTTCACCTTGGCATCCTGCTCTGAGCAAAACAAAATTACAGGAGGCAGCAGGGACAGCAGGAGAGCCAAAATGCATTGTTGATGGCACAATGGTTTTCAGCATCCAAAGCTATCCCGAGATTGGGTCTCTCTCTCAGTCTGCTCACCACCTAACCTTTGCAGGCTAAGGCTGTCAATATTTTTTCCTACACAGAGAAGAGATCTGTGCTACATCACCCTCTCACTGGGGAGATTCCTGTCCTAACCCCTCTGCCCACAAAGCTGGAGAACCAGTTCTTTTCTTGGTTGTATGTGGGATTGTTAGGGGCAAAGAAGAACCCTGAGAGGTCTGTCTTTTCCCTGACCCCACTGTGTGTACTGCTGTTGGGCAGCCAGCCTGCTACTGCTTGTCTCATGGTGGGGCCCTTCACATGTGCTCTGCTCAGCTTTTTGTGATTACTGTTACCCATTTGTGCCTCACAGTGTTGCTTTTCCCTAGATCATGTTTGCTCTGTAGATGACTATTTAAAATAAAGCAGAGTTGATGTTAAGTAGGCAGAACCTTTGAAGGCCTTTACTTGCATTTCAGACAATGCATGCAATTATTCCAGCATCAGCATGACTGTTTTGTTTGCCAAATGCTGATCTGATTTATCACTATACTAGACTGAAAAGTGGTATAGTTAATGACAGTCAGCTCCAACATCTTTTCCTGATTGCCTATTATTGTCCTGAACCAGTTTAATTTTCTATTGTCTTTGTTGAAAATGTAGAAGGGGAAGAAGAGGTTGTTTTAATCCTCCGTATTGGACTATTGAGAATAGCCAGAATTTAATGTGCCATCAGGAAGGCAGAACTACAGCCTTGCTTTTTGGTAGTGACTCACTACATAAATTAAGCAGGATGGTCCCCAAGGCTTATACTTCTCATGCACTCTACGTCACGTTAGAAGCATTAAAATATTAACAAACTTTGATCCCAGGGCAACTCAATGCTCACTCAGATCTGTTTTCAAGCTAGAATGCACTCCCTCTTTGGAGTCTGTAGTAAACTTCAGAAAACTTGGCCTGAAAGCCCAGAGCATCATCATTCAGCAGCACCTAAACTCCCTCTTCAATTATTTAAAAGCCACTCTGAGAGACTCTTTGGAGTCGTGTTACAGATATCTGTTGATATTACAGTTTTTCATGAACTGGCACATCTCTCTGGCCCTCCCCAGTTCTTGTGAACAGTATACCACCACCTCATTCTCCCGAGCACCTTGGAACTATCAGTGTCCTTGTGTTGATGTCACAAGGATGAGACCTTAAATATCCTAAAGCTGTGCCTAGTTAGCTAGGGTTTCTCACACAGGAAAACCACTGAGACTGAGTTTCAAGAAGCAAAAGAGGAGAGGCGGTTGAAGGAATACACCATTTTCTCTCCCTGAATATTTCAAGAGGAGCATTAGGTACTGGCCAGCTATCAAAACCTTTTCTCACATGCTCTCCTCCCTTACAGTCTTGCTTCCAGGGACCTCAGTGGTGGCTGCAGTGAAGAAGTGCCTGTGTGAGGAAGGCAAAATAAGTCCCTGACAGCTCTGCCTCCTGCACTGAGCTGCCAGTTCAGTGTTAGCGGTGTTTTCTTCAAAGGCTCCTGCAGCTTCCTTGCTGTCATCTCACCCAGGTCTAGAGGGCCCAGTGAAAACTGGCTGCTTGCAATAGCAGCAGTCTGCTATTACCTCACAGGTGGGTAGTGAAAAGCTAGAAAGCAAACTGAGGGGTACTGGTCCTTGTTCCATTATATTTTTTAGTTTTCCCCTTCTCATCCCCCTACTCAAGCCTGATTGGGCTGTGCCTAAAGAAGTTCAGAGTATTCCTGAAACTTTGTTTTGAAAAGGTCTTCTGAAAATTTTCTGCCAGTTAAGGCCGTGCGAAATGACACATCAGAAAGAGCTCTGGTGCTGCAAAATGACATGCCCATCATCTCCACATTTCTCTCTGTGAATGTCTTCCAGCATTTCTCCTTTAAACTTCAGCTCTCACCCAGTTTTAATTGTTGCTTTACTTTGATCTTTGCACAGCAAGTATTTTTCAGTTGACTTCACCAGAAGAAGCTGAAGTATCACCTAAGGGTGATGGAGATGGGGGAATAAGTGCATGTCTGGGACAGGCTCTTTTAGGAGGAAGTAGCTACCGCTGGCATTTGGGTGTCCTTGAGTGACCAGTAGCTCTGGATTTGTATTCTCTTCTGAGGGGCAGCTATTTTCACTCACTGGTGAGAGTTTCCAGATAATGAGATAGACAGTAAGAAGCCCTTTTCACCATGGACTGACTGTGAATTGAATGAAAATTAAACAATAATCAAAACAGGCAATTCTGAGTCTTTTGTTGTTGTTGGCAATCAGGTTACCAGCAAGTAGCTTTGGTGACCCTGAGATTGGGAGCCACTAAAGCTGGCAAGATAATTAAAGAGGGAAGGACATGCAGAGGGTAACACATGCAGACCTCCACTAAGCTGAATAGAATACAGATCACAACTTTGCTTTGTCTTTTTTTCCATCAGAAATTTTTGGCATGTCAGTAAACTTCTGCTCCACAGTTTTTCTCTGACAATTTCCCTGTTCCTCCCTGTTCAGATTTCTGCCTCAGTAAAAGGACAAACTGAAAACATTTTCAAAATTTATTTTCTAAATGACCACAAGATGCTTTATTGAAAAGATGACTTTTCCTTCTGCTTCTCTTACAAACAGACTGGATTGTATTCGCAAAGGACACCTCCAACCCACAGAGTGAGGAATAAGCAAGTTAAAACTGCCTGAACAAACTGAGTAGCAATAATTTAAGTACAAAAGAGACCTTAGCAATTAGGCTAAGGAAAAAGCACCTGAAAGAGTAAAACAGCTTTCTTGCTGATGAAGCAGCTAGTCTCCATTCAATTCCCAGACGTGTGAAAAAGTGTATTTTCAAGCCTGGCTTGGTTTCATTAGTAACTAAAATCTAAACTGATCATAAAACTACAGGGGACAATGTCAGGTTTCTGTCACAGGCAGAACAATGCTAATGGCAGCAGATGTATGAAAACAAAGGGACCCAGCCCAGGCTGGCAGCAACATACCCACCATAATTTGCTGCTGAGGATCCTTGACATGTGGGATAACTCTGGAAAGGGCCAGGTGTGCGTGCCCGGCAGATGAGCGGCACACGGAGCGTGGCAGACACTTCAATGCAGCACAGGGTGGTCGGCAGCAGGATCAGGCTGCCATGCAGGGCACGCGTAAGGAGCTGTGGCTCGGGCACGGGGCAGCCTGGCCCTGTCTGGCCAGCAGTGTCTGCCTGCACACCTGCCTTGGGGAACTGCATCCAGGCACAGCTCTGAGGATCCCTGCCTATGGGGAAAGACAGACTGCATGGGAAAGAGAGCAGATGTAGAGGCAACAAAACCTGATGTGTGGCTGAAACATGTTCCCTGGGCTCAGTTTTTCACAGAGCTGTCCCCACAGGGCCTCTCTCTCTCACGGAGCTGTCTCTGCTCCCCAGGAGATTGCAAGGTCTGTGGGTTGAGTGCACCTGCTGTGGAAATTCAGCTGCAATTATCCTGCATTTCTGCACGGAGTTGGAATTACCTGGCTGCAGGGTGGCTGTGGAGGTGCTGCTTTTCTGGGGAGGCTCTTGGGGCTGCAACAGGCTTTGAAAGAGGAGAAGTTTTGTTTATCCACTGACTAAAGCTTCCAGAAGGCAGGTAAAATTTCTGTGTTCATTAGGAGTACAGGATGAGTAGGGTGTACTTGCTGAATCATTTTCTGTGCCTGAGCATTGGCCGGAAAGTCACTTGTGCATCTAAGAAATCCAATGGAAACTGAAATGGGATTTTGAAAAAAAAATGCAGCAATGCTCTAGGACAACTCAGTGATTTTGAGCATGGAAAGACTGGACAGAAGGAATACATCTTGGTACCGTTACCTTACTTGTTCTGGAATTAGGATAGTTTTTAAAGTCCCTTCCTAACGCAGGGGCACAGACAGCAAAGAGAACAGACATTTTTATGGGATACATTGGCAAATAATTTGAAAACCAATACAGTATACATTTCCAAATCATCTTTTATGCAAACAGTGGCCCAAACTGTTTGGTTTTTTTTAAATCAATGTAATTGCAAAATTAAGTGACAAAATTTACTGCTAGGAGAATGTCCTATTTTTGGCTCAAAAATTGACTCACCCTGACTGCTGCTGCTGCTGTGTGTTCTTGCTGTCCTTCAAAACCAGCAGACAGAGGATGAAGCAGGATGGGTATCAGTCTCTTCTCCCAAGTAAAATGCAGCAGGACAAGTGTAAATAGCACCGGGGAGGTTTAGAGTAGATATTAGTAAGAATTTCTTCCCTGAAGGGATTGTCAAGCATTGGAAGAGGCTGCTCATGGAAGTGGTGGAGTCACCATCTCTGGAGGTATTTAAAAGATGTGTAGATGTGGCACCTAGGGGCACGGCTCAATGGTGAACTTGGCAGTGCTGGCTAATGGCTGGACTCAGTGATCTTGGAGGTCTTTTCCAATTTGATGATTCCATGATTTTATGAATGAGCATTTCTGGAAACACTGTTAACTAGTTGAGGAAAGGAGCTGAATATTAAGGTTATGAAACAGCTGATGGTTTGTAGGAAAGTATAAAAATATTTCCATTTGAAGGATGGAACAAGTATTTTATTTGACTTAAAGAGATCCATTGGCTGTGCACTTGTAAGTCCTAGCAGATAACGTTAGATGTGAAGCAAAAGTCCTGGGCATGCAGGGTGAAAATCATCAGCTGTGTTTCCAGGCTGCTCAGGAGAGGTCTTTGCTTGTTCCTGTGAGTTTAGACAGAGGAGAAGCTGTCCTGGATCCCAGCCTGGGAGGGAAGGGAAAGCAAAAGAAACATGCCTCTTGCTGGGACAGCTGCTGACAAGAGAGAGGAGCAGCAGGAGTGGCTGTGCACCAGCACTCTGAGCAAGGGGGAAGGTCTGAGGGAAGCAGAGGTTAATGGCTGGTGGGAACTGGCTGTGATCATCTCTTAAACTCTCCACTTGTGGTGGGGTCAGTGCTGACAGAGATCAGCTCAAAGTGAGAGTTTAGAACACCCAAATCTGACCACAGCAGGCTGGCACGAAGCTGAGCGCGGATGCCCTGTCGGTAGCAGAAGCAGTGTGTTGAGGGGTCAGGTCTAGCAGCCACAGCCCTTTTCAAAATAAGGGTTTTCTGATGGAATTTTGTTCTTTGTGTAATTTAAATCCTTTACCTGAGAGTGATCCCTCATGGCTCTTGTGGATGTACTGAGTTTAACCATCAGCTGCTCTTGGGTAATATCTCTGTGCTTCACTGCCTGTACTGCTGCCCAAGCACACAGTTAAGGAGAAGTGTGGATATTATGTGGAGCTGCTCTCTATTAGCAATTCCCCCCCTCCTCAGAAGTGCTTCTTGGCAATGAAATTGTCTTGCTCTCTGACAACAAAATCCATCAGCAGGCTCCTCTCAGGTCTCGTCACCCCCTTCACTACCTTTCTGCTTGCACTGCTTAAAACAATTTTTAGTATTCTTACTTCTTTATTCTATTTTGCTGTGTTATATGTAACACTTTTGGTTAGTATTAAAAATGAAGAAGTAAGGAAGTAAGATGGCTTTACAGATCACCTAGACTGCTACAGAATCGCCTATGAGCCTACTTCTCTGATCAGCTATGCCACAGTAAAAATCCTTGGTAAACAGTGTGAAATTGCATCAGGATTATCATCCAGGCAGCAAACCTATGATCATTTAGGCAGGAACAAGTATTTTCTTCAAAGATTATAGGAATAAAGATTAGAATCCTGTATCTGAACCACTCTACACCAAATTAATTGCTTTGTTTTTATTTTAAAATGTAGAAACAGCTGAAGTACGTGGGGAATTTGGCTTCCATAATCTGTAGTCAGGAATCAGAGCTGGAGATGGCTGTACCTTCACTGGGAGAGAATGAGAAACATAGTGGTTAAATTTTATTTGGGTCACTTGTAACATTTAATTTTCATAGTCAGTTTGGTTGGCAGAATATTAGATTATATATTTTTTTGTATAATGAAACAATGGAAATCCATATCAGTCCTCCTCGATAAAAGACAGTGGGATTATACTGTATTATATTATAAACACTATGTATGTTTTAATAGTCTGCATGGGCTTTCCTGTAAGATGAGGCTTGGGAAGGGAGCCTTTTTCCTCTTGTCAAAACCAGTAGAGTGGAGCTAGGTCTTTTCAAATCTGTAATAGCCCTCTGAGGAAGGAGAGAGATGTAAACGACAGTGATGTGAGGGAGGCAGACACCCCACCTCCGCCCACCCCCAAGTGCAAGTGTGTAAGTGCATGTGAGAGCTGGTACTCAGAAGCAGAGAGCTGGCAGGATCCACCTCTTCTGCTGGTGGAACAAGAATGGATTTACATCTCATCTGTGCCATCCTCCAGGGCAGGGATCGGAGCTAAACAAAGACCTCTTCAGCATGGGAGAGGGAATCCGTGTATTTTATGTGACAGCTTAGGTTTACTCTTTGGTGCAAGAGGACTTGGCTGCACTGTACCACCAGCCCACGTCAGGGTTGGTCCAGGCTTTGCAGTGTCAGGGGAATGCGGGAGTGAAGCCTGTATGCCTTGACCACTGGGGGCATCTGCCGGGAGCAGCTGAAAGCATCTCGCTTGGCTCTCTGAGCCTTTTGGGGTGCGGGAAGCAGAAAGCAAGCAGGTTGTATAAATTCTCAACAAGACGAGTATACTAAAATTACAGCACTCCTACTTCTTTCTTCTGAGTGTGGGCATTAAAAAATACATTTTCAGTAGGCAGGGAGTGGGTGTGTGAGAGAGCAAAGTGTTTGCACTCCTTTCCCACCATCTCAAAAAGGGTAGATGTTTCAGGGGAAAGGATCCTGACTGCAGTGCTCATCTTTGATTAGCACATCATAAAGAAGTCACACATTGTATTGCCCATTTCTAAGTGATTGCAGAACAGGTTATGGAAGGAATAGACTAAATTAATATCACCAGATCACCAAGACTGGAAGACATTCACCCAAGTCTTCCAAAGGTGAATGTAAGTATGCAAGAGCTGATCTGCCTACAGCAGCTTGCAAACTCTTGTCTAAAACCAGTTTGATGTTATAAGGTTGTTACAACCATGACACGAGTTTTTTAGAAAGGTTTCCAGTGGAGACAGAGGAAAATGTAGGCTGCTAAATTTGACACTTGTGCTGGGAAACCTAATAGGAAATATAAAATTATATATTGTTTTTGCCTAATGAAACAATGGAAATCCATATCAGTCCTCCTCGATAAAAGACAGTGGGATTATGTGGAGTACAGACAGATGGGGGGTATTCAATTCAAAAGGAAAACAGAAGGGAGGATGGGGGAATTAGTGGACAGGGAGTAAAAATGACAGAGATATTGGTGTGACTTTGTGCCCAATCCTGTCTTATAAATTATCAGAGTGGTGGTTTAGGCTGGACTGCTTGGTATAATGTTCTTGAATTTCCTAAAGACTTGTGAGGACCTGGGTTGCCTGGGAGTGAGGTTGCCATGAACACCTCCACCTCTGGTTGCCTTGAAGAGTTGGTAAGAGATGGTGGGGCAGATGTGAGGGTGCAGCTAGTAAAGGAGAAGAGACTGTGCAGAGGTGCGAGCGGTGGGTGTGGGAGGAAAGCATAGCAGAGCAGGCACTGAGTGGGAATAATCCAGGCAGCAGGACAGGGAAGGAGACTGGGGAAAGGAAAACAGATGTGGGGAGGCAGCTGTATACTGGTTTTTGCTTTCTATCTAGAAGATGAGAATGCAGGGTGCTGTAGGAGAGGCACTGATGGAGGCAGCCAAGAAAGGCTGCTTGGGGGCCATGGGCAGATGTCACTCGAGACATGGTCCCTTGCAGTGACTCAAACAAGTGCCCTTGGCACAGCAGAGGCCTTGGCTTGACGTGATCTCTGGAGGTAGGACACTGCTTTCTAGTGGAAGGATGAGAGGCAATGGGCACAAACTGAAATAGGGGAAATGCCATTTATATGTCAAAAGGTTCTTCTTTATGGGTAAGGGTGACCAAACACAGGCACAGAGGACCCAGAGAGGTTGTGGAGTATTCAGAAGCCATCTGGACGGGTCCTGGGCGAATTGCTCTAGATGGCGGTGCCTGAGGAGGCAGGTTGGAGTAGATGACCTCCAGAGATCACTTTCCACTTGGGCTGTTTTGTGAAGAGGAGGATGGGGCTACTGTTTGCTTGTGAAGAAGCAATGGGAAGAGGATAACAACAGTTCTGGGTTTTAGGATTGATTTTCCATACCAGTGTGTTGTCTCTCCTATTCTATCTTTCTGATAGCTTAAAACTCTTTTATATAATGCCACTTCTTGCATCCAGCTTTTTCTTCAGCCCCCAGAAAGTACATTTTAACTTCCAAATTTCTAAGTGTAAGCTTTTAGTGAGAACGTCTTGGAATAGGACCAGCCCTGTTTCTGCTAATCAGTACCCAATAGAAGAGCTTTAGTCTTTCTAAAAGTAATTCCTTACTTTGTTTCTCCAAATGCACTGGTTTTCCCTGTGTGAATGAGCCTGTCAGTAAAATTGTGATTAACCCATGTTCTGAGTTATGGATCGATCTTGAGTTCGCTTCTTGTTATTACAAATTGAATACCCCAGAAAATGGTTAAAGTTCTGAAATATCTTAAAGGCCAACTTTCTCTTGAGTCATTTGGTGACAGCTACAATTGCCTGAAGCATTAAAGCTGACATGTCACAGCTTAGCTGAAGAAAGCTGAGATGCACAGTGTTTTCAACAAAGAGACCTTGACCTTGGAAACAGCTTTTGTGCTTGTCCTCCAGGAACTGTACTTGTGCATCTGAAGGTTTTGGTGCAAAATTTCCTGGGTGACAAGAGTGGGGTGGATCGGGAGAGGCTGATGGGTAAGACATGGGGTTCATGAATGGTTGATAATGGTTGACATTAGCATATGTGTGGTTGTTTTCTTCTTCTAGTATATTTTACCTCTGAGGCCAGAGGTTTGGATGACTTTTTAAATACCTATTTTATGTGTAGTTTAAAAGCAGATATCTTTGTCAGTAAGCCATTTAGCTAGAAGCTTTCTTTAACTCTGTAGTTAAAGACACCATGTGGTGATTTGCTAGGAAGCCTAAACAGAGTTGATAAGAGCTAGATAGGCCTGCCAACATCTTTGTATAGAGAGAACTTATTTTACTAAATTAGAAAGCTATCTAGGGACAGAACATCCTCCCTTTCTTGAGAGGAAAACCTCTTGACTTAAAATTTCATAAACTCAGTGATGTTTTTTGTTAACTCTGTTTTATATACCTGATGACAGACTTCTTTGAGGGCCAAGTGGTTTTAAAAAGTGAAATCCCTTAAATACACTTTGATCAGCCCCCCAGCTTCTTTTTTCATAGCTATTAGTTTTTTTCTTGTACTGAGTAATTAACTTGCTCCAGGTGTGTGCTCTGTTCTTGTTGCTAGTTCTATCTACTGGGGAATAGTCTACTTCTTACCTCAGGTTTGAAAAGTACCCAAAATTAAAACAGCCCCTGTAATATTGCAAAAGCTAGCCTGCTCCCTCCAGAAAACTACTTCTCTAAAGGCTCAGGCAACCTGCTTTACAGTCAGCAGTGAAATAACAGTGGAGACACAATCAAATAAATCAGTGTTAGCAGCTGTAAGGCATGGCTCCCAGTCCTGTAAAGCTGCCTCTTGCTCTGAGGATCTCTAGTGCTGCCAAAGCAGCCTCGTGCACATGAGCTCCAGCAGCATTGTAATTATGGGAAGGAAGTGTTGGCTGTACGGACATCACCCAAGCATCTCCTGCTAGCTAACACTTATTGATTTGATGGTGGGTCGAGTTGCGGGAAAAAATGTTTTGGAAAACAAAGGGTACAAGACACTAATTGATCTCTAAGTCACTTTCCCATTTGCTGTTTCTCCTTGATTAGTTTCACTGGCTGTTTCTCCTCCTCAACAAAGTAGCTGGAGCCATTGCACCCTTCACCAGCACCAGTGGAAGGAATTACACATATATGCTGTTTTATCCACTGCAGTAAGAGTTCTGTTAAAATACAACAGGAGAAAACATCTGGGCTCACAAATTCCACATCAAACATGAATGGATGTCTAAGGAAAAACTTTCAGTAATTCATTCAGCTTTCTCTGAGCAGTCAGACTGTTTTGTGGAGTCTGCCATCATGTAGAGCCCTCCCATCTGGCTTATCCTTTTGGTGTAGACTTCTGCTCTGTTCTCTGGATTTGGCCGCTTTAAGTATCTGTAGTGACAAAACCTAAAACTGGTATTTTTGTGTAATTTAGAAAACTTCCAGCTGTCTGACAGACTGTTAAAGAGGTGAGGATATGTTATAGACCTATAAGCACACAGTACTCTTTGTAATAACAACAGAAAAGCTATTTTGATTTTCTTCTCCCATTTGGCAAGTCTCCAAGCATCTGCTATCCAAGAATATCAACCTTTTGTAGCAAATTGGTGTAGTGAAACAAAATAGGTCCAATTTTCTTATTCCCTTAGTGATGAAACAAAAACCCCCGAAGAAGTGCTACCTTTAACAGAAGGTAATGAGAACTGTGAGGTCGGATTTAAGGTCCTTGTAACACATCTCTGGTAATAATACGGAAATGACATTAGATTTTATTAAAAAACATAACAAAACCACCTCTGTTCATTTCTTCCTCCTTTAAGATAAGTGAAAATTGGGATATGCAAGGAACAGATTGTCCATCTTGCAGTTTGGGCTATGTTTGTTTGCTGGGTTATCCACACTCGCTAGAGAAAGTTTTTATATCTGGTGCTGAGGCATAAAAGGGCTTGAGCTCGGAAGAAAGGCAGGGTAAAAACTCTTTGGGCACACCTAGCCACAGTCATCTTCAAATCAGCAGATCTCTGGTCCTGAGGCGAGTTTCCTCTGCTTACAGCTGTCTTTCCAAATTTCCCTGGTGTTAGGAAGTAGATAGGGATCTGTGCCTCACAAGTGAGCAGGAGGTCTGCTCTCCAGCCACCAGCATGGCAGGCAGAGGCAGCAAAGAGGAGAGGGGCTCCTGGGGCACACTGTTCTCTGGGTGTTACAGCAATTTCTTGAGTTCATTGTAGTGATTTGCCAGAAGGCTTCTGCAGTGAAGGGAAAACAAATCAAGCTGGAAGCTGGCTAGTGGGACAGAGGAGGAAAATGGGCAGAAGAACATAAATGATGCAATTTCTTCATGTGGCAGCAGCTAAGTGGTTAAGGACAAAGAGTACTAAACCCATTCCTTAAGCCATGCCTTTTTGGAATGCACCTGAGGCCAATGTTGCAGAGGAACACCAGGCTTCAGACAGTAGCAAGAGACACAGGTGTCACTGATTCCACCAGGGCAGGCAAGTGTCAGAGTGTCAGGGGACAGTTGCTGTCTGACCTTGAGTTAGCAGCAAGATGTCCTGTTGACCTTTCCTTGGGGGAATCATGTGGGGGGCTGTTTGCACCCTTCAGCTGCAGTCTCAGAAGGAAATTGTTGGGAGCTGCCAAATCTGGTAGCCAGATGGAGGTGAGATTTCTTCTGCAGCCCCATGTCCCCAGCAGCCAGGCTGAGCAGGTATGTCCTGCAGGCGCACAGGGAATTGTAAGGACTTAGAGAGCACAGTTCCCTGTCTCAAACACTTTTAAGGCCACAGAAGAATTTTGCCATGAGATAAGCACAGAAGGGAACAACAGGATGTCACTAACTCCAGGCCTGGCAGAGACAAGATCTGGTTTGTCTGGTTAAACATCCTGGGTAATGCATCCAATCAAAAATTCCCACTGTTGGCAAACTATGTAAAGAAGAAACTGCTTGTATGCTTATCACCAGACAAACCAAGATCACACCAAGTTATGGGACAGATGGCATCTGCAACCATCCAATGCTGTTGCTCAGACACACAGAGGCACTCTAGGATCTCTCCACCCACTGGCCTTAGACCCACAGCCTACCCAGTAAATGCTCCTTGGATCCTCTGCTCTCCAGTGCCTCCAGCACACAACATGCAAAAATATGTCTGAGCCAACCTGCAGGTGCCACAATCTCTCCAATAGCTGGTTTTGGGTTCCTAATCTCTCCAGTAGTCAGCTCTCAGACCTCCTGGTCTCTGTGCTGTCCAGCCCATACTTCTGGCTGCTGCAAGACCTGGCTCCCAGGACTCTCACCCTGCTGAGTCTCACTCCATGTTTGCCAGTGATTACACAGCACTCTACACATCCAGGCATGCCTGAGGGTCTGCTGGTTTCTCCAGCTGCTGGCATCCCAGACAAAGGTGTTCTGTTCTTCACGGTCTGGTAGCCTGATCACTGGTACTTGGGCCTCCATGCACACAGAGTAGAGAGCCCCTCACCCAGGAAAGTAGAAATGGAGTTAAATGAGAAGACAGGACAGGCTATTGCAATCAGTCACAGGGCATGGCCAGAGAAGTGTGCTGATCAATTACCTGTTTGCACACAATCAGCTGCTTTAATCCTATTTCTTCGGGGCTTTTGCCATGCTTATTTCTCTGAAACCTCTTTGATCCCTCACTGTTCCTCCCTTAAAACCTGTAGTCTTGCAAAATCCCCACATGCCACATCCCTTAAGGCAGTAACACCCCCTCAGTCTGTAAGGTAATCCAGAAGGTCTCTCCCATCAAAACTCATCTTGATAATGGGTTTCATACCAGGACAGTGGACTGAGCCTGGGAATAGCCAGCCTCTCTGCCTGATTAGGATATTGGTGTTTGGCTGCTTGTCATCCTCCGTGCTCCTTTGTGTTGGTGGAGAAGTTTGGATAGCAAAAAAATTAAATCTAGATAAGTCAACTTGCAGAACTCTTGTAGGAAGGCTGCACATCCACAGCTGTCCTTGCTGTTAATGGGAGGTGAAGCTAATTAAAATTGCTCAGGGCTATTGCCAACAAAATTACATGGAAGCACTGTATTCATTATTTAGTAAGCTTTGCACTCTAAACTCTACCACATAACCTCACTGTTATAAATCATATTACATTCAAAGAGCAGCTAAAAGGGCTTGGGTTTTGCCATCTGCTCATTTCTCATTTGTTTAATTCTTGTCTCATGAAGCTATTTTTGTTTCATACTCCAAAATTAAGACTGAGTTGGCCCAAGGATGTCAATTTGAAGTTAATGATTAAAAACCCCCCAACAACAACAGATTAAGGAAAATGTTAAAAAGCAGGATAATGAAAACTATTGGTGAAGTTAGATATAAATCCTGGTATGCTGTGTAGTAGCAAGATGGGAAATTGTAACTACTTGCTACTGTTGTTTACCCCACATTTCTGCTTTATCAAAAAGGCAACAATTTATAAAAAATATATGAGCCCAGAATATCCTGTCAAAATATTCTTACATGATAAACCAAAATAATATATATGCAAAAATGTCTTATCAGCTCAAGAATATGGGTGATGGGAGGTTTTAACTTGCTGCATCTTCTGATGGAAACTGAACACAGTGAAGAGGAGACAGCCTAGGAGATTTCTGGACTGTGTGGAAGATGAATTCCTATTGCGGCTGGTAAGTGAGCCTACAGGGATGAAGTCCTGCTACACCTCCTGTTTACACACAGAGAAGGACTGGTGGGAGATGTGGCGGTCAGAGGACATCCTGGGCACAGTGACCATGAAATGACAGAGTTTTCAATCCTAGGTGAAGTAAGGAAGGGGCATCAACAAAACCCCTACCCTGAACTTCCTAAAAGCAGACTTTGGGCTGTTCAGGACACTGGTTTAGAGAGTCCATTGGGAAACAGTCCTTAATAACAAAGAGGTCCAGGAAGGCTGGACATATTTTTGGAAGAAAATATTAAAGGCGCAGCAGCAGGCTGTCCCTTTGTCCTGAAAGATGAGCCAGTGGGGAAGAAAATCAGCCTGGTTTAACAGGGAGCTTTTGCTGCAACTCAGGGAAAAACCAGAATTTATGATCTTTGGGAGAAAGATCAGGCACTCAGGAAGAATACAAGGATGTTGTCAGAGGATGTACAGAAAAAAACAGGTGAAAGCTTAGCTAGAACTCAATCTGGACACTGCTAAGATGATAATAAAAGTTTTTTTATAAGTAATTTAACAATAAATAAAGAGCCAAGGAAAATCTCCATCATTTATTGGATGCAGGGAGGAACATTGTCACCAAGGATGACGAAAAGCCTGAGGTGTCTAACACCTCCTTTGTCTCAGTCTTTAACAGAAAGACTGCTTATCCTCAGGGCAACCAGACCCCTGAACTTCTAGACAGAGACAGGGAGCAAAATAGATGCCCTGAAATTCATGGGGAAGTAGTTAGTGACCTGTTGAGCCACTTTGACACTCATAAGTCTATGGGACCAGATGACATTCATCTGAGCATCTGAGGGAGCTGGCAGAATTGCCACACTGCATCGTTAATCATCAGTCCTGGTTAACTAGGGAGATCCCAGACAGCTGGAGATTAGCAAATGTGACACCCATCTGCAGGAAGGGTCGGAAGCAGGATCCAGAGAAGTACAGGCCTGGGGAAGGTTGTGGAGCAGACCATCTTGAGTGCAATCACATGGACAGGACAACCAGGGGATGAGGCCCAGCTAGCACAGGTTTAGGAAAGGAGGTGCCTGCTTGACCAATTTGATCCACTTATATGAGCATATGACCCCTGTAGTGGATGAAGGTAAGGCTGTGGATGTGTCTACCTAGACTTCAGTAAAGCCTTGGTTGCTGTGTCCCACAGCATTCTTCTGAGAAAGCTGAAAATCCATGGCTTGGATGAGGGCACTCTTTGCTTGGTGAAAAACTGCCTGGATGGCCAGGACAGAGAGCTGTGGTGAATGATGCCATATCCAGTTGGAGGCTGGTCACTGGTGGGGTTTACCAAGGCTCAATATTTGGGCCAGTCCTGCCTAATAGCTTTATCAATGATCTGGATGAGGAGATCAAGTCAGTAAGTGCAGATAACACCGAGTGTTGATATGCTGGAGGGTGGAAAGGCTCTGCAGAGGGATCTGGACAGGCTGGGTTGATGAGCCGAGGTCAACACTGTGAGGTTCAGCAAGGTGAAGCGCCTGGTCCTGCACTTGTGTCACAATAACCCCAGGCAGCGGTACAGGCTGGGGACAGAGTGGCTGGACAGCTGCTGAGGGAAAAAGATCTGGGCCTGCTGATTGACAGTGGGTGAACCTGAGCCAGTGGGTGGCCAGGTGGCCAAGGAGGCCAATGGCATCCTGGCCTGTAGCAGGAGTAGTGTGGCCAGCAGGACCAGGGCAGTGATTATCCCCATGTATTCAACAGTTGTGAGGCCACACCTCAAATCCCATGTCCAGTTCTGGGCCCTCACTACAAGAAGGACGTTGAGGTACTGGAGTGGGTCCAGAGAAGGGTAACTGAGCTGGTGAAGGGTCTGGAGAGTAAAGTCCTATAAGGAGCGGCTGAGGGAGCTGGGATTATGTAGCTTGGAGATAAAGAGGCTCTGGGGAGACCTTATCACTCTCCACAACTCCCTGAAAGGAGGTTGTAGCAAGGTGGGGGTTGGCCTCTTCTCCCAAGGAACTAGTGAAAGGACAAGAGCAAATGGCCTCAACTTGTGCCACGGGAGATTCAAGTTGGACATCAGGAAGAGTTTCTTCACAGAAAGGATTGTTAAGCATTGGAACAGACTGCCCAGGAAGGTGGTGGAGTCACTGTCCCTGGAGGTGTTCAGAAATGCCTGGACGTGGCACTCAGTGCCATGGTTTAGTTGAAATGGTGGTGGTCACTCAGAGGTTGGACTAGATGATCTTGGAGGTCTTTTCCAACCTTAGTGATTTTATGATTCCGTATTAATTTTGCACATAGGACCCTAATGTTCCAAACTTGGCAGCAGGGAGGTTTAATTCTGCAGTATAAAATCAATGTACTTACATGTACTCAGATTGTCAATACATCCAGAGAATGGTTTCTAATGCAAAGTTTTGATTGGAAAAATGCAGAAACTTATTCTTCATTGCCTATCATTTTCTAAATGTCTAACTGATTTTCTCAAACTGCTTTTAATATATGCATCCATGCATATGTTTTCTTCCTTCTCCAGATTGTTCTGTTTTGCTGTAAACCCTTACCCTGATTTATGTTTTTCCATCTGGGAAACCATATGAAATAACCGTGATTCAATATTGAATTGTCTTCTCCCTCTGCTAGTAATGTGTTTATCCCAGTGACAGGTTTGACCACCATAACCACTGGGGGAATAGGAGTAGGCAAGTGCTGGAAAACGGCATGTTATCTTTTTTTTTTTGTAATGTGTATGTATGTAGTTTCTTTGTGTTTGTTTTTGTTTTGTTTTCTTATTTTGTTTGTTTATTTCTATGCTTTTTGAGATGTTGCTCAGGTTGATCTAAAAACCACGTGTAACAATATTTTCTCTCAAGAAGAAAGAGCAAGAAAATCATTCTTCTCCCTTCTTCATGTATTCCTAGGTCTCTTTTTTTATACACTTTGGTTTCCAGATACTTGTTCATGTCTAGAATGTTGATGAAAAATGATCATCGTAAGTTAACAGCCTGCTCCCCTGAAAGGGACCGAGTCCGGAGAGCTGGCCGAATAAATGACACGTACACCGATACATTTTGAGCATCGTTCTCCCTTTATTGTTCAACTATGCAAGCTTATATCTACTTTTGCAAAGATTCACGCCCAGTCCCTCTAGACAGCCTCTAATCAGTGGGGGAGACGACCAGTGTATAACTTTGCCAAGGACTCTCAGGGCTGCCTGCAGCCAGGGGCCAGTTCAGGGGCTTTTCCTCAGCAACCCTGGGTTGTCCAGTCTTTCCAGGGGTATCATATGCCCCTGTTCCATAAGGAATCCCTCTACACTCCCTGTTGATGAACTTGTTTCACTAGAGTAAACCTAAGATGAAGTGGCATAAATATAATGGTGGAAAATAATGGTGAGTGCTGAGGCAGGAACAGGAAAACACTTCTCATTGTCAGCCTTTTCTATGGTGATTTTAGGGAGCATTGAATCATTCACTTTACGTAACTCTCAGGATAAAGACTTTGCACAGAAATTACCTTGCATCTCACATGAGGTAGTGTAGTCCATACTCTCTCTCTCTCTCGTGCTAATTCTGGGGGAGGGGAGAAGACCATCAGACACACGATGTTCCAAATGACTGAATGACTTCAGATGAAAAAATTGCACTTTCCCTTTTTTTGCATTAGACCTCATGAAACTTATGTGGGCTTTTGTACACACTTTACCTGTGCCCTTCTGAGCCCTGAAGGTCAAGAGAACCAGATTTCCTTCAGAAGAAAGTCTTTGAGGTGAGCTGTTAGTCACTCAAATTCTTCCCCAGAAGGAGTTCAGAAGTGGGAGTGGACTCCCTTCCTCCTGGTCGTGGAAGTGGGTTCCCTTCCTCTAGCCCTGGCTTGGCTTGGGGAGATTATCTTTGTGCCTTCCTAGTCTGTTTGGCCAGTCTTTCTTGTTGGCGAGATAACAAGAGTAGTTTCACAATGATCACTGTGTTTTCTTAGTCCTTTACCATATACACTGAAACCTGTCAGCTTCAGGCTAAAGAAAAGAACAAGTTAAGCAGCTGATCCCAACTATTTAGTGATTCTGCAGCCATAGCAAAACCAAGCCCAGAGATGCCAAAACACAACCCAGTAAGTCCTGATAGCAGAATCATCACTCAGAAAATGTGGATAACATGGTCCGTATAGCAATAACAACACTGATCTATTGGCTTGCATCTTCTTTGACAGAGGTTTTGTTCTTGGATTTCATTCTTGCCATTTCACCTGTGAAAGAAGGACTCAATCAGTAATCTAGCTAACTATTAGGTGGCGTGATGCACTTGGCAGTTGTGAGTAGCAGGTTTGGCCACCAAAGGAACCCAAAAAGGCGAAATTGAGAAGTTAGAGAAAAGTAGAAGAGACTTTTTAGAGTTTAAAGGCAGAAGCTCTCATCAAGACAACTAAAGAAACATGAGGAGGATGCTAGGTAGAGCAAGAAGGAATAATGTAATTTATGGGTAGCCCAAATGACTGCCTGACAGGTGCAAAAGCAATTTAGCAGATTGTGGGGTGTTTTTTATGCAGAAAGTCGTTGGGGACGTGCAGCTCTGCCCACAGCAATTGCATTGGGAACAGTGTCAGAAAAAAGGTATGACAGAGGACTGTCATCAGCAGAGGCATCCATTGTATGCTAAGGCAGTGATCTGTGTATTAAATATAAGGAAAACTACAGTGCATAAAGCAGCATGGAGCTTGATGTACCACAAAAATCCAAATAAATCTTTGCCAGTTAAGTAAACACATCCCTGAAAGTCATATGAACTGCTGCTCTACCCTTCTGCTGGATTAATGCTATCTTACAGAGGGCTACAAGTTACTGGTAGGAGATGTCTCTGTCACAGAGGCAGGAACAGATGCCTATCTTAAGACCACTACAGTTCACAAGGGACAGCTTACAACCCTGAATGTAGGTGGACAAATAGGCAGATGTATCCTAAAGAGCGGGGTAGGTTCCATGATGAATAAAATCCCCTCGGCCAAGGGAGTCCATCCATTCAGCATGGGGAATGCGAGGGCAAACTCAACTTCATTGTCTTTCCATGTCAGCGATGTCAGGAAAGCACAGAGCAGTCTCATGTGGTGTAGCAGACGAATCTCATGATGAATGAGGCAGCGGATTCTGAGGAAAGCACTTTTTAAACAGTAAGCTGGTGACTGGGATTAACAAAGCTAAAAGATGGCCCAAAGATTTCGAATGAGGGTTGCTGATGGCTGCTTAGTACATCAAAATTCTTACCCCAGGGAGAGGGTGATGCTTTCCTAAGGGACAGTTCAAGACTGGACAGAACTTTAGGAGGAATGGATGATATCAATAAATGTCTTTCCCTTTGTTAAGTTGTTAAACACATTTTTTAACTTCTGTGATAAACATGAAGTTTGTAGTGTAAGTAAAAAACCCAGAAGTTCCTTTCTTCTCTCCACCTTAGGTTTTCTTACATAAGTACAAAGACTACACTGTAAACACAGACCCCTGTAGGAATAGCAGAGAGGAAAAATAAGATGAAGTGTCCTTATTTGCATAACTAGTGTAGTACCAATAATGTAACTGTAATGAAGGTAATATAACATCTATTTAGAACAGAGTAAAAGAACTGAGCATCAGTAAAAAGAAAACATTATTCCAGAAGAGAGAGAAATTAATGAGAAACATCTTTTCATCATTTTGAATACACCCCATTAAATTAATTTGAGCAAGGTTGTCTAAATTCTGATATGTTCATAAATGTTTTTGTGCATACCAAGCTGAACTAGGTCCTGAAAGAAAGAAAAATGCCTTCCTAGACTCTTTCTCCATATGCAGCCAGAGCAGCAGGGTATTCATCAAAGCCATAAACAAAGTGCATAACCAGAGATTTAATTCTTGAAATTGCACTTGGCTACAAAACTTCCAAAGCCACGTGAAGAAGGCCTTTATGTGGAGTGTCTTACAGTAGCTTCAGAGTATGATGAAGTAAATTAATTCAAGGAAGTTATTATTGCTTGCAGTTTGCCTGTGATGAGAGCTGGGACTGCATTTTCTTTTTGGAGCTTGGATTTTAATCTATGTTAATATTAACATCAACAGGGTAGTTAATGAGGCCCAAGCTCATTTTATTATCTTTCATCTGACTGAAGCTCTAAGCTCCTACCCGCACAGCCTGGGATACGCACTCTGCATGCTGGATGAGGAGAAGCAGTTTATTCTCGAGCATTTGTACTGCACAGACACGAGTGCTCTGTGGTTGGTGTTCTCCATATGGGAAAGTTAATTTTATTTCTGTCTTGCTTGAAAACAAACAAACAATAAATCAGAAACATAGGAAAAAAAAAGGCAAAAAACAAGGGGTATGAAAAGAAATGCAAGCATGCCTGCGAGGTGTGAAACAGAGCTGGGTGTTCACGTTTTTCATTCTAGAAGACAATGATGTTTGATGATTGCTGATGTACCCTGGGAAAAAAATAGAGCTTATTTGAAAGGAGGCTGTATTAACACAGTCACTCTTTGATTCTTGAAATTATTTTTATCACATTTGGGTCTCCTGAAGTGTTCGCTTCTCATGATTTCTCAAGTAAGGACTGACAGCCTTTTCAGAAAGATTTGAACATCTCAGATGTTCCAGCATCAGTAACAACTGCACTAAGAACAATGGAAATGGCAGGTGGAGTTAAGATGGTAAAGTAGATGAAAAGAAAAAAAAGAAAATAAAGATGAAGTGTGAAACCGTGCAGCTTTTCTGGATGTTGCACTGTGGAGAAATGTGGTTCGGAGTGGGTCTGTCTGGCTGCTGAATGTCCCAGCCACTCTGCCTACCTGCAGGAGCACAGGGTGCTGGAGCAGGGTTGGGCAGGTCCAGGAGGATGAAGGAGAATTTTCACCTTCTTGGCTGTTTTGAAAAGACTCAGTCAGGAGACTTTGCTAAGGTCTGGAAGAAGAGAGGAGTAGTTAGTCTTCCTGCCATAGGATCAGGTTAGCATAACAATTCAAAGCAAACTTCTTTTGAGAGGAACGGATGGGCAGCTGACACCATTGCTTCTGTCCCACGGCAAAACAAGTAACTTGCTGCTCAGTGGGGGGAGATCACAGAATCACAGAAACATTTAGGTTGGAGAAGACCTCTGAGATTATTGAGTCCAACCTTTGACTGAACACCACTGTATCAACTAGACCATGGCACTGAGTGCCATGTCCAGTCTCACCTTGAACACCTCCAGGGATGGTGACTCCACCATCTCCCTGGGCAGTCTGCTCCAATGCTTAACAACCCTTTCCATGAAGAAATTCCTCCTGATGTCCAACACGAACCTTCCCTGGCACAGCTTGAGGCTCTCATCTTGTTCTGTCACTGGTTGCCTGGGAAATGAGGCTGACCCTCACTTTGCTACAAGCTCCTTTCAGGTAGTTTCAGATGCCTTTGGGTTGATCAGTTTGTCACTCCTACTACTGCAATGCTGTGCTACAGACCAATTAGATGAGTGTCTTTATATGTCTTTCCATCCTCATTAAAATTTTTCTTGTCCCTAATAGGAGCAGTTTTATATAAAATGACAGTATCGTATAGAGCAAAACGGGATGGATGGAAGGGCAGGTTAACACAAGGCAATAAAAGGTCTATGGAAAATTCACATGTGCAAGCCTGAATTTCAAAGCTAATTCTTCACCTTCAAAAAGTTACACGCCAGCTTCTGCAGAGATGAAGGCGGCTTTAATTAGCAGTGAGAAAATGGGCCCCAGTGGGTGGAGCAGGCAGGCTGGATCCCAGGTTGTGGCAATCCAAATCAGCTGCTCCAAGATAACTGAAAGCTGTCCTCTAACTCAATGGTCCATTAAATCTGGGATGTGTTTACTTGATTTTGTTTTGAAATTATTTTCATTTGTCTCAGTGAGATATGCCTGAAAGTTTTGATCTGTAGCAAGTACTGCTCTTATTTGTTTGCATGGATTATGCTGGAACAACTCATGCATTTTTTCCACTTTGCTGAGCTCCACTCTCATCATAAATTGCTTATTTAAGTTCAAATGTCAGTTAATTCTTAGGTAAATAGATTCTTGTATTTCAAAATTAAAACAAAGCAGAAAACATAGAATATTTTGGGAGAGAAAGGACTGAAAGGTTCTCAAATAATGGGGACACTTATAAGAGAAATATTCTTTATCACACAGCAGTATGACAGATGTTCAGCTGTACTTGCAGCTTGGAGAGTTCATAATCTCAAAGGAAATTTCAAAGGAGGCCTCTGAAAACAATAAACCATATGTACATAGAAAGAATAATGAAAAATGCCCTCTTCCCACCCCCTGAATAAGGCAGTCTGGTTAAAAAAACTGTTTCTTTGTCTGTAAGAACCAGTGTGTGTAAAATTTTCATAAGGATTGGTAATTTGCAGGCTTCACACTCCTGCAGCCTTTCAGTAATAATGAAAGCCTGGAAACAGCCTAAGGTATAGAGATACCGAACTGAATTTCAAACTTTGAGCTTACTAGAATCTGAGGTCAAAATCTGGAGGAAAGTCACTCCCATTTTAGTTACTAGCAACACCGAGGCAGTTAGTGACGGTGTTGGCTTAGTTTCTGACAATTTTAACAGCTTTATTTGTACAGCCAGCTTTCTGGGATGACAGTGACTACTATCTTTTGCTAGGGGTGCTCATATCTGATGCTGACATTGATGTATCTTCCTCAGAAGTGATTGCAGCTGAATCCCTTGTTCATTTTCATCTTTATGACTCTCAAGCCATCTTCTTGTACGTGTGTGTTGGTTGTTTGGATATTTTTCCCCTTTTCTCCCATTAACTCTTTCGCTTTTCTCAAATAGTGTCTTCCAGTGACATAGGTATGAGCCAAGGCAAACCAAGGAGGATTTCTTTCCAGTGTTCAGTCAGGATGAGTTGTGGGGCTTATTGAATTCTTAACTTAAAGATTTAACCCTTATCTCATCACCCTCCCTCTGCAACCCCAGAGTGAAGTTACTGTCCTTGCTCCCCTTGTTATTAGTGTCCTTCACCCACCACTCATCACGAAGACAGTCAATGTATTTGGAAATGTGGCTGCCTTTAGGATGAGCAACTAACACATCCCTTTTACCCTTCTTGAGGAGAAGCTCAGCAATTTGCTTTTCTCAGCAGGTCTTTTAGTGGCACCTCTATTTGCAGATGACCTTGTCAGTCAGGCAGGTGGTCCTTGCACCTTTTCAGGAGATGTTGCCTTTATCTCCTGAACTGCTCAAGAGATGACTTTTACCTCTACTGTTCTTTCTGTGTCTCTCCACTTCAGACACAGGCCTAGTAGGGGAAAAAGTGAAGGGTTTCTCAGACTGGAGGAGCAGTTTTTTTCTCTGGAGTAGTAAGAGATGTCCTTGTGGTGTGTTGTACATGATGTGTCCAAAGTAAAAGGAACACAATGTTTCCCAAAGAGGGATGTTTGTGTTCTGGAGAACACTTTGCTCTTACAAACCTCATCCTGGTTTGATATCACCAGGTGGATATCAGCAGCCGATAGACTGCTTAATCATATGGAGTAGTTTTATGCCATCTAGCTTTTGGTGAGGATGTGAGGTTCCTCTGTCCTGTAGAAGAGGTGTATCCATCCCTCTGCCTGCTGGGAGGGGTCCCTGGTGTTTGGGGATACTGGAGTGTCCTTAGACAGGGCAGAGTAGGAGCCACTTGGGTAACAGTACAGCAGAGCATTTTATGAAGACAAAGCCATGTGCATGTTTTCTTACCTGCTCTTTTCCAGTTTTTTGTTTCTGCATTAGGCTCCATTTTCCTTTCAAACAGGGAATGTTCAGCTGCAAAGGCTCAGGATTTTGTGGCAGAGTAGGCCAGGGCTGAGGAGAATTAATTCTGAGCTGGGGATGACTTGTGTGTTTATGTGTTTGGAATGATTTTTGCTTTTAAATGCTTGACAAATTCCCAAAGCAGGAGGTACCATGGGTGTCTCTGCCTTGGCATTTGTGGTGTTTTCCAGGCCATTAATGCTGAGCTGCTTATACTTTCTCCATGTCCTGCCAGTGCTCTGTGCAACACACACACATAACACACTCTCTGCTCCACACCTGCCCCCTGTCTTGCAGTCAATTTTATTTGCCAGAATGGTCAACTTCAGATCTGTGGGATGATTTGCTGCCTGTGGCAGCTCCTCTGGTCAAGCGTGCATCCCACATTACTGAGGACAGTGGTACGTAGGTGGGTAGGTGGGTGATGTGGTCCCTGAGGTCGTTGCAGCTGTGGGTTGTAAATGTAATTGATACTTTTCTTAGCTTATGTTGCACCCATTGCATGTGGGCACAGGATCCGTTCTGGTCAAAGCCTGTGTTTGCTGACTCATGAAGGTGTCCTTTCTCCTGAAGCTCAAGGTGATGTGAGCTCCTTTTTACTATGCTCCTTTCTGTTAATGAGCCAGCCCAGAGGCTGCTAGCTGCTGGTACCTACAACTCCTGTCCTCAGATCTATTTGACCTTTACTGAATTAACCTCTGAAGTTCAGTAATTTGTTTAATCCTTGTGCGATGCTTAGCTTTGATGGGCATCCATCAAAAAAAGAAAGTAGCAGCCACTTTCTTTGGGGCAGTGAAGGAGTGTTTGAAGATGCCTCTTCCACCTTTCTCCTCCCACATGTCCTTCCCTCTTTGCCTTCATTTGGCCTATTTCAGCACTTCATCATCAAGGGATGTGGTTTAAACCAGCTGCAGTTTGCAAAGCTAGTGGCTCAAAATGCAGGTTGTCTGTGGCAACACTGATGTGGTGGTACTGTCACCCAGAGTTGTCCTTGCCCCACCTCTTCCAATGCATCTCTAGACCCTCTATTGATCCTCTGCAATGTCATTGAGTGAGAAGTGACAAGTACAGTAGTGCTTTTAGAGTCCTGATCGACTCAAGAGGCAGAGTGCTCTTGAAAGTGCACTCATGAATAATATTCACACATATCAAAGTAACGGCTGTAAGTACTATTCACCATGTCAAGAGATGGAAAAGGCAGTCAGTAACTGAGAACTGAACTCCAATTAAAATCATGATGCTTAAACCATTGTAATAAATCTGTCAGTCTTCTCAGACAGTGAGCAGAAAATCCCTATTAAACAGGTCAGCGACAGGGAGAGTCAGCTTGCTGAACAGGCAAACCAGCCCATCCTTTGGACTGTGGTTTGAGAGCACAGTAAAGCCCTGCTGATATCCAGTAGGGTGCTGTGGAAGTGCTTGCACAAGCCTTGCTGGGCTGGCTACCAGCACCTAAGCAATCCTGACCAGAGATCAGCAGAAACACTAATCTGGTCTTAGGGAGAACAGGCACACTGTGCTGAGACTTGTAATGAACAAACAAGTTCTGAAAAGAACAGAAAAGATTTGACTATCAACCTTTAAGGAAAGGTATTATATCTCAAAAAAAGAAAAAAAGAGAGAAAAATGCTCTTTCCTTACCTTCCTTGATTTTATTTATTTGAAAGTAGGGCTGCAAGATTAGCAATCTTCCATGAATCCAGTAGCAACTTTATGATTGTATAGGAAGCATATTTGTTGTGCCTGTGGAAACTCAATGGTTCAAATAAAGCTGCTCCCCTGACATTTCCCTCTTTTTTTTTTTTCATGACCCTTTAAAGTAATATTTCTCTTTGTTCTGGTTTCCTATTATTCATGAGCAATTCTAAATTCTTCACATCCTCCCACAATTTCTGGTTGAATGTAGGTTTCGCATTGAAGTTGTTCTGTACTTTTTTCCTTTCTTGAATGAGCTTTGATGTATCTGTTTGAGTTTCTCCTGCCATCTGGTATTCTGCACTGAGAGACATGATCCTCACTGTTAACTCCTCCTTGGTATTTTCTCTTTTTAAATATGTTCGGAGGGACTCCTAAGCTGCATCAGAAACCTGCTGCAAAACCATTTGTGGTGGTTCTAATTCCCACATCTTGGGCTTTATGACATTTTGGGCTGGCTTGAGGATGCTCCCCTGTTGAAAAGCAAACAACTCAAAATGTTCTTTCCTGTCACTGTCTCATTGCCCTACATTCCCACCCTCCTCCTGTTCTGCCATGTGGAAGAACCTGCTTTAAGACACAAACCCCACCACATGCACAAAACTAGATGGAGAGGCTTAATGTTTGCCTTCATGAAGGATTTGGTGTTTATTCTCAGAAATGTCTCATTTGTTAATGCAGAGATTTTACTATTGAGCTGGAAGATTGGCTCAATTTCAATAATTCGTGTGAAATAGTAAAATATTTCCTTTTCTTCTGAATTCACATTCACTGTGGGGCAAGAGAGAACAGTGTGTGGGCTAAGTGTGGTTTGGATATAAATGTTCAGTACATGTTTTGATTAGTTTTCCATTTGAAAAAGGTCTTAGACTTCACTCTTGGGAACTGCAGTAATTGTATTCCGGGGCAGAGGCTCTTCTATCTATTATCTCCAAATGCAAACTGTTCAACTACTAGGATGTGTATTTTTATTACATATTACATTTTTATTAAAATGTAGTGTTGTAATAGGATTCCTCTTTCTCTGAGGAGGCTTTTATATATATACCTATGTTTATATATATACACACATACTCATTAAAAATGATTTTGCTATGGGGGAAGAGGGCATTGAGTGCAAAAAGCTAAGTTTTATATATTTTATTCATAAAAACAGATTTGCAACAATTTATTAAAAATTGATCTCATGCAGTATAAGGTTATACAAGAAATTCTTCATTTACATTTTCTTCTGGCAGTTCCAGTCTAGTTTAAAGCATTTGTGCACTAACATCATTGGAAAATGCCATTGGGGCACAGCCTCTTCATAAATTTACAGTACATTTTTGCTGCAGTATAAAAGAACAGAAACATTAAATAGCTATATTCACTTGGTTGGTCTTGTTATCTGCAGTAAAGTAAAAAAAAAAAAATGTTATGGGAGAAACTACAGTATCATTGAGACAAAGAATGTACTGCATGGTTTAAACCTAATAAACGTCACACAGTCAGTATTCACGAAGTTACAGACACACACACACACACACACTCACCTCCAATGGTCCGATACTTCTGAATTATTTTTTTTTCCTGCTAAGTTGGAATAATATTTCTACAGAGATCTTTGTGTATACATTATATACAATATTGTAATTTTCTCTTTTTAAAAATTAACATTCCTTTTAAAATAAACCAGGCCCTGATGATATTAATAAAGCAAGAGAATACTGTCAACACACATTGAGTGACGACATCAGTGTTTAGTGCTTAAACAGAGTAATGAGTTCTAGTTTATCTGTGTTTATACTTACATGGTTTTTTGTTCTAAAAGCTACAGATATTTCCATAACCTCTCTTACTGTATGTGCCAAGTGAAATATTTTGTGATGCTCCTGATTGCAAGATTCAGATACATATTCGTGTTGGTTTTGGCCACTATGAGGTGTGTTTTATTTTTAATGGAGATTTATGCTAGCTTGTCAAAGCTGCAGTTAATTCCCTCAGGTAATGAACCCCTTCAGCTGTGCTTCAGTCATTGCTGATTTGTAAACCTTTGTACAAATATCATTCCAAAGGTTTGGTCTGAGGGGCACAGGTGTTGATCGAAGAAAACTGAGAGCCTAGTGGGTGCTTCATGTGGTTTTTTCCCCCTACTTTTAGCAAACAGCCCTGGCAGTGAGAGGACACATTTCCAGTCCTTTGAAAAAAGAAGCTGCATGTGTGTCTCACCTGTGCCTGAGGGTTTGGCTCCAGAGTTGGTCCAGACGGTACACCACCATCATTCCTCCTAATTACTTTGGTTCAGGGAAAGGAGCTAAAGTATAAAACCAATTGTTTTTTCACAGTCCTTTCAGGATTCAGATAAAATATTCTATTGGTAAATTTGATTTGTCCTCTCTAATATCCGCTACAACTGTCACACGTACGCAGGTACGAAGCAAACATTGTGTATATTCACATCTATGTGCCCTGCAGGCTTTGCCCGCAGCAGCAAAGTGCTGTGCCCTAATCCCTCCCCCCCAAGTCCACTAAATTAATTTTACTGTAATTATGTGTGACACAGTTCAAACAAACTAGGAAAAACAATTCATCCTGTGGCATTAAGACTTTACTACCCATCTGTCCTCAGTGTGCTGAGTTATCAGCCCTAGGACTTTTTCAGACAGTTTAGTGTGTTATGGTTGGTGCTATTTATTCTGAAATAGGTGCAGAAACTTTGCTAAAAATGAAGCTGCAGATGGTCAGCAGTCACTACCAATGCCCCTGGAGATGGGTGAAGTGCTCTGCTTGCAATCAGCAGCTCTCCAGCTGGTGGCAACTCAGAACTGGAGCTTGGGTTACACATACAGCTGCAAGGTAAAGGTGACCCTGCTCACAGCACTGCAGAGTCTCAATGACACCCGAGGAATCATTTCTCACAATTCTTCTTTCCTACTAAACATCATCCCTGAAATGAAAAAAAGCAAGACTAACCAGTGCAGAATGTTTCCAGCGATTTAACACAACTCTTGTAAAAATGAGTGTATCTATTCCAACATGGTATAGCTCAACCACTGCATTTTCCTTACATGGATACAGTATAGAATTGCATGTTCTCAGCAGCCACATAAAGCTCAGTGACATTTGAGTGTTTGTTTTTTTTTTTCCCTAGTGTCTTTTTTGCAAGATCCATATATCCCAGCCTCCTTGTTGCTAGTAGAAATTTTGGAAGAAACATTTTTCAGTGACTTCTAGGTGAAGAAATAAAAACTCCATGAATAAGGCTACAGATCAAACTCCTTGTGTCCTCCTTTGCTTTTTCACATGAGTTACATGGGCACTCCTGTGACGAGGGCCTCAGCAGAAGTTCCTCTGCATTAAGAGCCAATGTTACATGTTTGTAGCAGAGTTCTAGGTCAGATGTTTAGTCCAGTCATTGAGTACTTAAAAGCAGTTCAGGAAGCACTGATCTCCCTCTCCTACAGCCCTGAAACCATCACTCGGAAGGAGGGGGGCACGTGTCTGTGCCGAGGACTGGCACTGGGGCTTACGCATGGGCTGGCACAGCTGGCATCGACTCCTCCTATGGACGGCAGGTAGGCGTGATGGAGGATGGGCAGCTGCAAGGACAGCCGGCGCTGTATGCTGCGGGAGAGACAGGGAGAGCAGCGTTAGCCAAGGGCCAAATGGAATACATTACATGGCTGGTGTGCTCCCAGGGTGCTGCGAGGGAGTTCTCTGTGCCTGCCGCTGTGACCGACAGGGTTAATGCCAAGAGCCTGGCCCTTGCTGATGTTGAACTGTGCCACCGTGATGTTATTTTCCCCTTGGGGAATTCTTCTGGCAGGTTAGACATGGCAAAGGAAAATAAGCGTGCTTTCTCAGCATCCCACAACCTTCTGAAATTCCCAGGCACATTCAGGTTAATTGTTAGACTGCTGATACCAGGAAAAGGGAAAACCTTAAGTTTGCAAAGAGGCTGTATGGCTTGGTGACCCCCCACCCCCTGCAAAGCAACCAGCTGCCTTCAGAGCCCTGACCAACTGTGTAGACATGCACGAGGTCACAGACTGAGTTTCAAGCCATGCATCACTTAGCACAAGGATGTTAGTACTAAGGATGGCATTTTTGCAACTCCAGCTGAAGCAAACACAGGTGCATCGTGATTGGGACTGATGGCTTTTTCCTCTTTTAAGTAGCTCCTCTTTAAAGTTTGGGTCTGTGCTTTTGAGGTGATAGATGTTTCAGCCAGTGCTATGGGACTGAGGAACTGGCACTCTAAAAGCAGTCCTGTCCAACACCCATACCAAAATTCAGTGTTCCTAAACCCAACATTCTGTATCCATTTTTCCAAGCAGATTGACATCATAATAACTGGTGTAATTTTTTTAAAAATGGATACTAAATCCTGCTCACAGGTATCCCATCTAAGCCCTTTCCTTGGAGAGCATGGTGCCATTAGAAAAGGCCTCTGCTACCCCTGTGCAGTGGATATACTAGCACCTTCCACAAAATCGAAATCCTGTTGAGGTTTGCTAGTGTAAAAGATGATTTCAGTCATTTTATCCTCAGGATGGCTTTGCATTTGGAGACATTCACCCTTGAAACACAGCGGAACTTTCTAAAGAGAAGAAAGATGTCAAAGTGACTGAGCTGAACTGAAGACTGGCTTTTGGATTTCAGAACAAAAATGCCCATAGAAAGCATTGTAACTGTATAATAGAGTTTTAAATTTATGTTTGCCCATTATCTGATATAATGACAGTGTATAGACAGGCCTTTACAAGGGGTGCATGTTTGACAGCTAGCCCTTTGAACAGCCTTTCTGATTCAAATGACATTTAATTGCTTGTATTAGGTAGCAGACACAGATACCAAGGCATCCATTGCACTGCTTGGGAACCAGGCAATATAGCTTTTAAACTCAAACAGAAAGAAATGTAGTGTTCTTCTCTTTAGTTTCTCCACTACAAACTTTGGCTTATTTATACAGAGGTGCAGTAGAAATAGCTGTTGTCTGCCTACCCAGGAAACTCTTTCTCGTTGTCTTCCCCTCAAACTCCCTTTAAAACTTTCATGCAATGTTAGTCCTCAGTGATGACCATTCTAGTGCTGGCAATGCACTCCTGGAACTGAACAAAATCCATTCATTGTTATTTTGCTACTGTGCTTGATTCTTTCTGGTGCTATCAATGAAGTCATGCCTTGTTCCCAAGGAGTGCAGAGGTGGCATGGCTCACTCTTTCTCTGTGCTGAATCCTTATGAGCCCGATGCCATGGATTGTCATTCTGTCTCTTGTTGAGGGGTCAAATGCAGAATTGCCCGCACTTATTTTCCCACCAGTGGAAATGCTTACTTTGTTCAACTGTTATAGACTTCTCATTAAAGGGCTTTTTGAAGCTACTCCAAGAGAATCCAGTTGCATAATCAAGTGAATAGGATTTTTTTTTTCATCCATTTCACTGTTAGCCATACCACGGACAAAGCATGTTTATTTAGCTATGCCAACAGTAGCTGCAGTGGGTAGCGAATTTTGCTTTAACTGTACTTAAAAGTTTACTTTCACTTGAAAATTTGGTTCCTGGAATTGGGGCAGAGAACTGTAGCCTGGAGACTTGCACACAATTAAGAGTGTAGACAAAACTCCTAGGGTGAAACGTGAAACAAAACAAAACAAGTAGCAAAATCCAAACAAACTTGCTATTTTCACCTGACGTGAAAGTAGATCTTGTGCCTTGCCTCACTCTGTTTAGGGCTCCTTTTCTCACAATATGTGTGATTTTCCCTTCTCCCAGTCCTTACACATTTTGCCTATGCTTTTGGGGAGAGCCCTTGGTATCAATACAGGCTGGGGGATGAAGGGATGGAGAACAGCCCTGCCAAGAGGAAATTGAGGGTGATGGTGGATGAAAACTGGACATGACCAGGCTATGTGCACTTGCAGCCCAGAAAGTTAATCATATCCTGGGCTGCATCAAAAGTACTGGGTCTAAAATCATAGGCAACCACTGAAGGAGATGGAAAGGAAAGATAATTCCACACACAGAGCATCCACTCATCAGGATTCTGTGACAGGGGAAGTGTCCTCAGCTCTGTACAGAAATACCATTTATTAGGGAAACATAAAATCAAGTAAAACCTTGACTTCCAATGTCAATGCACACAGAAATACAATGCAGTGCACATGGGAATGCATGATACCACAAGGGGGGCCGAGGCATTTGAAATATATTTTGGTTTTGTTATAGAAAATCACTAATAAGATCCATTGGTAAGTGGGGGGACTGAAACAAATTGCTGCAACAGTCAAACATCTGAAGTTCTGTGGGAGTGTGTAAACTGTGTCTGAGCACTCAGGGATTATTTCAGTTAATTCTGCAGCACATTAATGTTGATTTTTATCAACTGCAGGGAAGCTGGAGAAACTCTAAAAGAACTACAGTAAAGCAAGATGTTCTACTAGCAAGTAAAAGAAAAGGAGACTTAGAGGTGACCTTTTCCCTCTCTACAACTTCCAGAAGGGTGGTTGTAGTCAGGTGGGGGTTGGTCTCTTTCTCCAGGCAGCAACTGACAGAAAGAGAGGACACAGTGTTAAGCTGTGCCAAGGGAAATGTAGGTTGGATATTAGGAAAAAGTTTTTTATGGAAAGAGTGGTTAAATACTGGAATTGTCTGCCCGGGGAGGTGGTGGAATCACCATCCCTGGATGTGTTTAAAAAAAGATTGGATGTGGCACTTGGTGCCATGGTTTAGTTGAGGTGTTAGGGCATCGGTTGGACTCGATGATCTTAGAGGCCTCTTCCAACCTAGTGATTCTGTAAACTAACTGTTCTAAACCCACCTTATTTTAATGACAGATTTGAGTTAGATCATAGATAGACTAATATAAATCACTCTCAGTGAAGAAACAAAGGCCTGTTCCTGCTGAGGCATATGGCTGCAATGCAATAATCCAGTCACAACCAAGTTTTTTGATTGAGAATTTTTTGTTACTTAAATTAACATAACTGGCTCCAGTTATGCTTTGAAGGTTACAAAAAACCCTGCATATAGAAATAGTCTATTAAGATCACAAGTTTTAGTGAGGTCCCCCAGAAATCTGTCATCACCTCTACTTAGAGATCTGGAAGACTGTTACATATTGTTGCTGTTAAAATGAGAATGGTATAAATTTTAATGGTGCCAAAAGCTAATGACCTGCTGGATGTAGGTCACTGATGAGAAGGGACACACACAGGAATGAAGGAGCATAGATGGATGTCCTTAAGGGTCACAGAAGGTAAACCATTGAACGTAGCCTTCATGCACATAAGCTGACTGATATGATCTTTAGATAAGCAAGCAGTACTGCCCATCAGGAAAGATGAGCAGTTTGATGCTCATCAAAGCAGATGACTTTGCCTGAGAGACAACTCATCCTACTGGGAAATGAATGATATCTATTCTAAACCGGTTCAGGCTGCTTTTTGGACCTGAGATGAGCTGGCACAGTGCAGCGTCTATCCACACAGCTAAGCAGCCCCCAAGATTGCTGCTGAGCATTTGCTGGGAGAGCACAAGCAGGTACAGCTGTGCTAGGGAGTATGCTAAAAAGCACAATGGGAAATCAAAGTGCAGGGCTCGTGCCTGTGCACTGGTACTGCTTCGCCAGTGCTTTTACTATAGGAGGTGTTAATTTATACTGTGTAGACAGTGTACACAGGAAAGAAAGCAGTTGGCATCCACTTTTTGCTCTTCTTATCTGATGGCCTGATTGGGTATGGAAAATTTTACATGGCAGTATGGAAAACCTACTGGGTCCTGTCCAGCGGGAAAAGGAGTAAGATGCCAAGAGAACTGAGAATCATCTATATTCATGCTCTAAGGCTGCTTTACAGTCATACAGACTACATTTTCCCTAGGTGCAGCGTTCTAAATCTGAGCCAAGCACAAAAAAATTGTTTTTCACATTCTGATTGAGACAATGTAAATATCACCCCATTGAAAAATGTGAAACAACTTCCTGCACTACTGCCTGAAGTGCATGTATACCGTTCTGGGTTCACTTTGGGCACAACTGTAGAATAAGGGATCCTACTTGCAATGAGTCAAATGTAGCACTAATGGTAAGAAAGAATGAAAAAATCCCAAATCAGCTCTTTTCTGGACTCTGTAAGAGCTTTCATACTGGAAGATATCAGTTTTCATGAGTGCTGACAAGCACAGGAAGCTGGGAAGATTTTTTTCCCCACAGTCATTAAAGAGTTAAAATTTCTGCAGGCAAGTGATTGAATTAACATCCTCCTTTCACAGGTTTGTGACCAAGAGGAAATCTTTTTCAGACTAATGTCCTTGAGATCGTGTTCTTGAATAAGAAATAAGTTTCTCAGACTGTGACTACCTGTCAGATGCCCTATGTATGAAGTGAAATTAGAAAGACAGAAACTACAGCTTACCTTTAAATCCTTTTTTTTTTTTTTTTTTGACAAAAATTATATATTTAGCAACCATCAAAGGACAGAAGTGCTGCCAGACAAGCTGAGAAACAAGCCCAGGGGTGCAGAAGGATATCTTCAAGAGCACAAACTTTGGAGAGAGTCAATCTCTTATCAAAAAGAGGGAAGTCCTGAAGACAGCTATACCTCTCCTCTCTGGCAGATCCACTGTGCCTGGGCAGTGTGGCTCTGGTATCCAAACCACCGCCTCATTCCCAGGGAAGACACTGGCCCTTGGACCTGGCACAGTCACAGCTCTGCAAATGCTGAATGGCACCGTTTAGATTTAGCAGGACTGTATTAATTGCCTTCCATAAATGACTGTTCAGATTTGTACTGACCCACTCTCCAGGACCTTTAGGAAATCTCAGTCTTCTCATCAGTTATCACTAGCCTAGAGGAAGTTCTGTCATCACCAAATGTTTTTCTTTGCCTGTATTAAATCTGTATCGAGACAATTGGATTATCTGAAAGTCTGTGTTTTTCTTAGCATCTTTCTTAATGTAAGGGAGCCACATGCGGATGAGGCTGCATTCACACTACATTATTTCTGACAAATGGTGCTGAGAAAAACACAGGCCTCTAATAGCTATGCATTAAAGCACTCTGCTGACCCCACAAAGTCAGGAGAGCGCTCTCAGCAAGAGTCTTGCTTTTGTGAAATAACAAGATATTTCGTCTACTGTGGGACTTTTTCCCTTTTCTTGAGGGGGGTGGGTGTGTGTGTGTGGATTAGCTTCTTTGCAGGTTTGGGTTGGGTTTTTTCTTTGAGTGCAAGGACAGAATTAGAAATCCACGTGTTTTCCTGCACCAGGTAGTACAAGACAGTAGCTACTATCTGCAATCAGGGCTGCTGTTGCTGATGTAACGTGACTCATTCTAGTAATCTGTTTAATTTATTCTGTTTTTAAATAAGTTTTTAAATTGCCCAGGAGTCTGACAGCTATTAGCTCAGACACTGATGAAGCGATGCTCGTGTAACCAGGCTGCCTTGGGGAAATGGCTGATGCAGGCACACATGAGAATGCTGCTTCCCTGAGCTCTGGCCCATGGCAGGTCCTGCTCAGAGAGTGGAGGGTAGGACACCAGTTTATTGTATCAGTTCCTAGAGAGAAAAGCGAACACCCAAAGACTCCTTCCCCTCTGTAAATCCAGCCAGGGTTTTGTGCCATCCTCTCCTTGTATCTGCAGCATTGTTTCTAAGGGAAACTACTTAGTGCAGGCTTTCCTGTGCCAAAAATCAGGTCCAGCTGCTATGGCAACGTTGAGAAGCCCTCAGGACACTTTTTATTTCTCATCTAGCTTAAGAATGTAAAAGAACAAAATGTCTACATACACCATGAACCCCTCTGGCTGGTGTGTGGAAGGACTTGGACATTTGACAAGAGTCATAAGACACTTGTGCACATATGTACATCCTCTTCTCTCCTCCACACACTGGTGGTTGGGCACAGCTCATCCTGCAACTCTCTACAGAAACTTTAGACATCATGCTGTGGATGTCTCCAACAAGAAAAAAGAAACATTTGTTTGCCTTCGGGGCACCTTAGGATCTAAAGTCCCTGTTATCCTTTGAGTTTCATTGGGGTGGTGAGCGGGTGGCAGGGAGGTATCACAGTACAATGTTGCTGCCTATTGGTGCTTTAGGAGGTGCCATTCACATTCCCCATTGCTGATGTTTCAGGTTCTCTCTGTAGCTGGGGCTGCATGAAAGGGGGTTACAGTGAAGGTCTTCCCATAAAAAAATGCATTGAAGGGAAGTATGGGCTTTGATGAAATGTAATAATTTAAATTACCATCTTGTCAGTAAGATAATGATGTATACTTACTGTTCTGGAGAGTTGATGTCTTCTATGGGATCTTTGTTTGTTCTGGAAGGGTCTGATGAGCCCCACTGTGCTGGTGGATTTTGATCAAGATGATTTTTCAAAATGGCTTTCTCACCATCTGGATGGACAACACATTCAATTTTACTTTACTGTGACCAGGTGACCATTTCAAAATTGTTTCATTTTAAATTTTCCCAGATATCCATAATGCCACAAAGTAAACTCATACTACCTATATTCCAATATAGTCTCAAGTTTTGCTGTGACAGTTTGGTACTCTTATGTTTTGGTTGATGTGTTCCTCCATAGGAACTACCATGAAGAAAGAGAAAAGTTACAAAACCTCTTTGTCCTCCCTTTGCTTCCCCCCACCTTTAAAAAAACCCCACAAACCAACCCTTGTCGTCCCACCTCTATGCAGCTGTATCACTCTCTCTCATCTAGGCTTAGGCTATGTGAAAAATTAATGTAACTATACTGTTCTTGCAGTTAGAAATTGTAACCTTCTCATAAACCCTCTTTCTTAAGACTTTTCCTGAAAGATCTATAACCTCATTGATATATAGACCCTTGATACTCTTATGATCACACAGGCAATTAAGTGCTGTCATTTGCCTATCTGCTACTGCTGTCATTTTTAGCATGGAAATATGATTCATATCAGTTTCACTGGTCCATAGGTTGTCTGCAGCATGGACAGCTAATGATGTCATTATTCTTTTTTCTTTTCTGCACAGTGATAACAAAACAGATCATAATTCTTGATTCCCCTGGGTGTCCTGGGAGTCCCTGGCTAGCTGTGCTGATGCCCATGGCATCATTCCCCCTGAGAAACACAGGCGAACACAGCCATTTTAAGAAGATCCTTTCTGTTCCTGCCTGCTTTTTCAAAGTGTCTTTCTGTGTTAAGCCAAATAAAATCATATGGAAAGCATCTGAATAATGAGGGCAGTTCACAGTTTTCATAAATAATTACAGAGAGCTCCAAAACCATCACCAGCAGTTGTTTGCCACACAAACAGAGAAGCAGTGATTGCCGCAGGCATTGAGGCAGCATGGAAGAGGAGTCTGAGGTAAATTCTTGAAGAGGGTACTGGAGGATTTGAACATAAAAGTGGGTATGAGGGGGAAAAACAGGAAAAGAGTGAAGAAAAAAGGAAAACAGCATGAAAAATCTGGTACATTTTGAAGGGTTAAGCTGCTTTTCTGTTGTACTTGTTTAGGAGCCCCAAATAATGCTCAGCTCCCAGCATGCTAGGAATATCTATGTTATCAACAGGCACCGGGTGTACAAAACAAGCAGCAGAAACACAGAGTGAGGAAAGAAGCTGGAAGCACAAATATTTTGAGGGCAAACTCCAACATCTATAATTACCCTCCCAGTAAGCTCATCCCTGGCATTATTTGATAGCATTCACTTCCTGCTGTGAAAAACCTAAAAAGCAAGCAACAACCAAGTGTGTAGGTGAGGAGGCAACAATGCACAGACATGGGGATCACTACAGCTCAGAAGGAGACAAGATTTTTCACTTATGTTGCATTGAAGAGAAGGATCTGGCTGAGAAAGGAGGTGACCAGAACACATGAAGCTGCTTCAGCTGGGGCAGGAAAATGTCAGTAGAAGAGAGCAAAGGAATTCAGTTGTAGCAAGAAGAGTGTTTAAGAGATGGCAGGAGTCAGTGATGGTTTAGATGTGAAGGGAGTAGAGTAAAGAGTCAAATCTGGCAGTGGCTAAGATAAGCAATAAGCTCTATCATCTCAGGGCAGCCTGAAGTTTGCTGATGTGGCATTTGCTGTCACAAGCGTTCAGTTTTTACTTTCCGTACATTGCATTGCTTTGTATATCAAGTTTGACATTTGCATAAAAGTCTTGTGATGTCTATAAACAGACATGTAGAAAAGAACACTTTTTACTTCTGTGATTAAAACCAACATTCAGTCCTGAGCTGATGTAAGCTGACAATGGAAACTGCTGACTTTTTGATATAGACCAAAGTAAAAATTTGAGTAACCCTTGTAATTAGGGATGGAAAAACTCTATGATTTAATTATTTTAGGGTTCCAACTCCTTTGGACAAGATAAGCAATTTAACATTTTACAAAGCCACTAAAGATATAATTCTTCATCAAATGATTGGAAAATGCAACTGTTGCTGTTTGGGAGTATGTTATTTAATAGAATAATCTGTGTTGTACACGCTAAAGGAGTTTCATGCACTTTCAGATGTGCTGTGAGAGCGAGAGAGAAGGAGGTGGTCCTTGTCAAAAAGGTGGGGGATTTAGTTTAGAGTAGAGCAGAAATCATATATTCTCTTCCTACTCGCCTCTCAACACCAACTGCCCATATATCACCGTGTGTTATTCTTAATAGACTCTTTTCTACCACTCTTGCAGATGACTTGCCCTTAATACACTGAATAAATTTCTGTATACAAGGCTACCAAGTGCAACTTTTACTGTATATGTATAAAATACAGACAAAATGCACATTAAATTGTCGCTTTTTTTCCTTTTTCCTTTGCTTCTTTCAAAATTAAAAACAACAAAAAAAGTTAAGTAATTCTTATTTGTTAGGCATTTTGGGAGAGGAGTTGTTAGATTTCTATTTTGCAGCTATGGAAACTAGAATATCTTTATTTTTTATTTACCTTTCATTTAAATAATGTAGAGCAAGATTCTCACTTAGTCATATGCTTCTGGGAGCTGGATCTTAAAGAAAAAACACTATTGCCATATGCACTTAAAAAACTTAAGGGTTTAGAAAACTAGTTTTATATACCTGAGCAACTGAAAGAAAATAAATTAAGGGCAGTGGTAAACATTTGATTTCCCAGTTTCCCCTGTAGAGTGTAGCAGTGTTTTTGGTACTTTCCCATCTTCTCCTCTGTCCATTAAGTATGCTGCATGGAAAATGCCCTTCATTCTCAGGGTACTGTCTGCCACTGCAGATCCTACCCAGTAAGTTGCACCGGGATGATGTAACGACCTTCTAAACTGAAATTACATTAGCCAGAAGCACCTTCTAAATAATTTTCACTTTTGTAGACCTCAAACCGGAACTCAGAAATCTGGATAAGTGATGCCTGAGCACTTTCCATTCAGAAAGCTGTCGGGAAAAAAGACAAATACATCTCAAGGGCCGCACAGAGCACTCAGCAGTGGGCTCATTATAAAACAAAGCTTGCTGCTGGTGGTCGGTGAGAGACAGAAGGTTTTAGCTCAGGACCTTTGTCTACCTGTAGCAAAGAAACAGCTTCCGTTTACAAAGCTCTGAGCTGCAAAAGCACACCCACGCAGGCTGCCGAGGGGCTCAGCGAGGAGGTCACTGCTCCCAGCTGCTCTCCTCTCCCTCTGTCAGGGGTCACCTATAATCTGCAACCTCGTGCTGCCAAAATTACCTGGGCAGGCTTAAACGCACCGTGCGTTTTAACAACTCTCATTCAGCTGCAGGCAGAAAGCACCAGGTTTCTGAAGCACTGATGATGCTTCAGTTTTTTTCCATGGAGTTTAGAAAACATATTTTTTTAACTAGAAGATTGTTTTGTTGATGTTTGTACACTGCAGCTTTATTGAACATCTTCATCATTACCCTTTACTGGCAATATTCCTCTGATGGCTTAGAACTGGATGGCAGAACTATTCTTTATCCAATATCTTCCAATTCTATTGTTGTTTCTCTTTGCTAGAAAGCATATTTTGTGCTCCACAAAGAAGCAAGTGTGGTTTAATAAAGACTTATAAGATCTGGCAGAGATAATTTTGCTGATTTACTAAGGAGCTTAGGAAACTTTAAATCTAGAGGTAGATTTTTAAAACCTGCTGTAATTTTCCCCAGTTCTGTTGTTTGGACTGTGAAACATGACTAGGCAGTCTCTGTTTTTCATGTGAATAGGATGTAAAGAAAGTAAGCTGAAAGGAAAAATTAAAATGATCACATCGTCTGCTGGGTAATCAGAAAAAAACTTCTCCTAAAGGAAGCACACTGCACTGGCAATCTAAATTATAACTTCTAATAGTTATGTTTTGAGAGAGGAAGATTTTTTAAAAAGAAAAGCCAGCAAGATTCTGCTCTGATTTATACTACTTTAAATCAGAAGAAATTACCTTTACTACAAATTCATTTCTGTGCAAGAAAGGGCAGGTACTGAACCTCTGACAGCTTGGTCTCCCTTTTGAAATAGAAACAAGCTCCAGGACTGAATCCATTTGTTAGGCTTCATAGAAACTAGCATACATATCGCTATATACCTCTATAAAGAAAGGAACTATATCCTTGCTTCAAAACAGCATCCCTTTAAAGGAGTTATTTCTGAAAGCCCTTACCTTTGAATCTATTTTTCAATCTCAAGCTTAATGCTTGAATCGCATGAACTTCATAGAAATGATATTTCCCCCATCTATCACAGATGAATTCTGTTTTGCTTCGCATTTGTGAGCAACATGCCTTTGAAATCTGTTTTCCTTTGAGCTGCTTTTACATGGGGAAAAAACTAACACTAGGAAACATCGGAGTGGGGTGACAAGTGGTAGGCATATTTGACACGTAAATGAATGCTCCCAGCCTGTTTACAGCAATGAGTAAAGACTGCTTTCTGGCTTAAAACAAAGTTTTCTGAGCAAGGAAGGGCGCCTGTAGAGAAAGAACCTGCAAAAAGGGTTTGTTCATAAGGGGCGACTGCGGCAAGGCTGTCTCTTTCTTCTCATGTACTTCCCATAGAATGGCCTAATTTCCCTAATATGCTACTCTGAAATATACTAGCCAAGGTAGAAATTGAGGGAGGTTGTTCTCCAGGATTTCTTCTGAGCTTTGCTTTATAAGAAACACTTGTAATCCATGATTTTGTGAATTATTTCACATGGAAATAATTTCATGTATTAAAACATCAAAAAGAAGTCAAGTAGAGTAAGATAGTAAGATTCCAAGTGTAGCAAAATTATCCAGCCCCCCACCCCCAAACCACACAATATCTTTCCTCTGTCTATTTGTCTCTTCAGGAGCTTTTAACTCTGCAGGAACTTGCACAGCAGAAATAAATTCCACCTTCACAAACTCTCTCCTGTCTGACACACTGACATGGGTGCAAGGAGCCCTTTTGGGAAGCTCTGGTTTGTGTCCATTTTAGGACATTTCTTCCCTGGAACTGTGTGGAACTTTTCTGGAACTTCCTCTTTACACAACATCACACTTGAAGCACTTGTCCTCCTTTTTTCCAAATGCCAGCCTGGAAAACGCTGCTGTGCCTCCAAGCCTGACTGCTCCTGCTGAACGGCTCTGTCAGTGACAGAGACGGCCCGAGCCAAGCCTGGCCTCCCCCACACCCCATCCCTGCCTCAAACCCAGCCTAGCGTGTGGCTCTGCCGCTCCAGCAAGGCCACCAGATCTCACAAATGCCAGGGGAGAAGTTAATGTTGCCCTGGGCACAGAGCTGAGGTCACTAGCAGGCACAGTGACTCAGTCATGTGAGGAATGTATCAAATGAAGTTAATGGTATGCCCTTTTAAATGCGGCTGGGGAGACCATTCGAAGTCCCAGAGCCACAGTCTGTGGAGCATGCTGAAAAGTGCTTGACCACACAAAGCTCTGTAGCAGTGCAGCTAAAAAGCCTGCATTAAAAGAAAGCAATCAAGCCATAAACCACAAATCACATTTTCCTAATTGCTTTTCTTACATAGCCAATTGCTGTAGATGTCTCAGGAACATTATGCATTTGTGAACAAGAGATGAGTGTTTCAGATAATATCTCTCTTTAAATGAGGTGTACTGAAATGTGCTGTAAAGAAGGAGTCCCTGTGCCAGCAAAGGGCTCCTGGAATACACCAGGAGCTATTGCTGTTAATAACTAACCAAGAATCCCAAAGTTATGAAACACTGCCTGAGGTGAGGTAGATATAGGAGTTCACAGCTGCCTCTACCTATTTTGGCTAAAGTAATTTAACTTTTGTATCCTAAATCCATATGTTTGATGTAAATGAGGGGGGTGGGGAAGGAAAAGATGAATCAAATAACCTCCTTTGGCACTTGGTTATAGGAGTTAGGATTTTTAACTCTGGGCAATTTTTACAGATCAGAAACCTACTGAAGTGTACTATGACATTAAAGTTTGATTAGGGCTTGCTTGAGATGCATTGCCTAAATCCCACATTATGATCTGTTCTGTGAAGAGCAGTGCCCTGAGTTTGTGTAAGCAATAGCAATGGGGTTACACTACATGGCATTCTCTGTGCGAGCTCTTCCAGAACAGCAAGGTGTTTTATAAAAACAAGTGACATAGAAATGAACCACAAAGCGAATGTGGCACATTATCTCCTATGATTTTTAGCTCCAAGTCAGCTGCTGTTTTGAGCCTCTCTCTTTACTGTCCCATTCCTACTCTCCCAGCTCACATTTTTCACAAGATTAAGGAAACCTCATCATCACCTCAAAACCAATGTTGGACGGGCTTCCCCAGTTGCACAGTGGGGATGAGAGAGATGGTCACTTCTAGGTCATGCTAATAGATTATTTACAATTCTGAAACTTCTTCACTCAAGTACCACCAGGGATGCATACTTTCAAGGTTCTGTACTTTCCTTTCCTGAAAGTTCATGAAATGCACAGCTACAGAAAGCATAGTCATGTCATTCAGAGTTAGCTTTCCTGTAGCCGTAAGGGCCAGAATTTTTTTAAGTACCATTTAAGCGATGTTTGTTTGAATCTGCACAGAAGCAGCAGTGACTCAGCAGCATGAATTCTCCAAAGCCTTGTTATTTTGATTGGAATGGCAAATTTATATTAAGCACATAGGTTGACTTTTGGGAATGGATGCGGTGAGACAAACAGAAAAGAGATTCAGACATGTAGCTAAGGGACAGGGAAATGTGGAAAGAGAAGGAGCAGAAGAAATGGAATTGGAGGGACAGAAAAGGCTAGCAAGGGTTGTTGATCACGGTGGCTCAGAGCCTGGAAGTATGAATATTTAATGTCACTTGTGTCAGAATCGGGATACACTGTAATGTACATGTGTGGAGTATTTGCCACCAGGTGTGGGACCAAGCTTCAAACACCTGCTGCAAATTAGGAGCCAGGTCTTCCTCATTCCCAGTGAATGGATGCTCTAATCTTTCCATATAAAGTTGGCCAAGGAAGAACATCTTTCTCCACCTGTCCCAACTTTTGTGTGGAGCTTTATGTGGTAGGTCTATTGAGAAAATTGTGTCCAGAAACTTCAGTATGCCGAATATCTACCCTGTTAATCCCAATAATACATAGTTCCAAGCTACTCTGCATATTAATACTCCATACTTAGCCTCCATACAGATGATTTTAAATATGCACCCCACAGCAGAAGTGTAAAAGCTAGGGAACTGCACTGGGGGAAAATTAGGAACAGAGACAATCTTGGATGCTGCTGCTTCAAGCAGCAATTAGGCATCGATATCTTTTGTATACATAGACACAAGAGAATGCAGAAAGGTTATATTTTATCCTTGATTTCTTTGCCAGCCTCCTACTGCTAATGGAGTGCATCTTGCTGTGGGAAGCATCCATCCTAAATTTATACCCAGTGTATTTCTTGAGAATCATTTTTTGTTCCTCATACCCAAACTCAGATGGGCATTTGGCACAATGCAATGTATCTTTTCTGCTTGAAATATTATTCATGATTTATCATTTTTCCTGGAGCATCTGACATGAGAGGAACATTCTATGTGTTCCTTTCAAACTGCTCATCCCACTCACTGATGTTAGTTCTTGCTCCTGATCTCAGCCCAATAATCACACGCCTCCAGCAGCTATTTACGTTTTCCTTTTCCTCCTTTCCCCTCTTCTGTTTTTTTTTTTTTTACTTTTAGAAAGGACACTGGGAACTCTCCTTCTTTTTTCTTTTTGCCACAAGTTATACAACCCAGTGTATACCCAGCCTAAAACAAAAGGCGCAAGAAAATGTAACCTTATCCCACCAAAATTTCAATACACTTCAAAGACATATGTGGTCTGTTGCTGTTGTTCTAAAATTATTCTTCAAGTTTATTCACAGGAGTAACTTCTGTCCCACTTAGCCAAGCTTATGGTGCCACATCAATAAGAAGCTGGAGCCTTGCAGTGTAACAAACACGCAAATCTGCAACTTACAAACACAGAGCAGATAGTTTTTCACACACTATAGTAATATTCAGCTGTACAAAGCTATTTGCCAGAAGTCACAAAGTACATCCATTCCAGGTCAGAAATGGAAGGTGGGTGTCCTGGCTTCCACTTTTATTGCGCTATGCACCAGATTTTATTGCTTCCCAAAAAGCAAAATGGCTCTAATGGAAGCAATTCTCTTGCATGTAGTTCTTCAGGGAGCCATGCAAGAGACACAGGAGAAACAACTTAGGAATATTATAGTTGTCATGAAATCCTTTTTTATCAGTTCCTAGGGAAGAATTTTCATACATGAGCGCCTTCAGTTCTGCATTTAGAATCCAAATCAGCACTGAAATATTTACATGCTTCTCTTTTACATGCTTGATAGCAGTGTCCAAAAGCAGGATTTCAGCATCCTAGTCAGGCAAGCACATATTAAACTGGGCTTAAAATTCTGTGACTTTCCTCTCTCCATGCAGCACAGAAAACTTGACTTCTGAACACAAGTACACTTCTAAAATTTTCCCACTTCACCATGTGTATTAAAATAGAAGACATACATATAGAAATAACTACTCAGTGGGTACTATGTAGCTTATTATGTGAATCTGCATACTCTCTGTAATTAAACCAAAATATTTAAAGCTCTGTCTTACCAAGGTCTGAGTGCTCTGAAACCATTTCAATGAGATTGCTGTTCTAAAGTTTGGCAGGTTAAGCTACTAATGGATTTTACTAACACTCACCTTTGCTGTCTGTGAAGTTCCGTATACTAAGAATGTCATTAAGGTCCTGATAGTGGTTCTGCTTAATGTATGTTGTTTTCTCAGGAGTGTCCTGAAGTTGCATTGTGACCTCTTCCAAGTCTTTGTCCAGCTGCAAAACAAAGAGAGTACAAATCCTTCAAAATTCAAGAGTCCTTGCTTCAGGTATGTGCACTGAGGCGTAGCTTTCTATAATTAGACTGGAAGGCAGGTGGTAATGCAATTACTACACTGTGGCAAATACAGTCTTCTCATAGCACTACTACACTACCTCTAAAAATAATGCTACAAGTAACAAATTTTGTTCAACTGTGATATTGCACACAGGGTATAGGAGAGAAATAAGCTTTAGTAGTTGACAGTAGAAGCAATTCAGGTGTACTGACAAATGAGAAAGATACGAGCATTAGAAAGCCCAGTCTGAAAACCTCTCAACTATTTATTATCTACATGTAAAATTGTGGCATACATAGCTGTAACCACTTCATCCATCAAATTATCGAACGCACAGCAGGATATAAGGGAACTATGGCACGTCCAGTCATGTGAGTGACTGCAGTCAACTCTACCAAGAATGCTTTACTTTTAGCACTGAGCAGAGCACAGAGTGCTCTCCTCAAGGGGTAACTTGTTCTACAAGTTGTCTATAGCCCCAATTGAAAATTACAGGAAACAAGCTTCATAACCCTCTTTGTGAACAGTTGTGCAGGATGTGGTGCCAGAGTATGTCCCACTCACTACCAGCTTAACCGAATTTTTAAAGTGCTGAATTAACTTTATGTTGCTCCTTATGGAACTGAGGCATAGCAACTCAAACTAGATGAGACAGAGATGTAGCTGCTTGCCATGGTAAGGCATGTTCCAAATCCCCTTGACAATGAAATGGATTTGGGCCTACTGGTTCTGGGAATTTAATCTATTTAAGCAAAGTCCAAAAGAAATAGGCAGGGCCCTGCGAGCACTAATGTGGCTGCTCTGACTAGCCTTACCTCTGCTCATCATCATGAACCTTGCGAAGCACAGGCTGAGATCTTGTGTTAGGAGGCTTAGTAGAAAAAACTACAGTAGAGTACAGGAACAGAGATAGCCAGCAGGGCCTTCATTAAAAATGTCAAGGCTCTCACATGAAAGGGCCAAAGCTGGCAAAGCTGAACTAAATTTCTTTAACAAGGTAGAGATAACTTTTACTTTTGGACTCTCTGGTAGCCTGAGTAAATACCTTTTAGTTACCTAGGCAATTGTCATTACTTAAGATCTGGACAAAGAAATAACTGTTGTAATAAAATACTTTTTCTTCAAGGTATAAGAATACAGACTGGACAAGAACAGGTTAATTTCTTTAAGATATGATCAGTGATGGTTATCTTGTCTCAAAAATTGTTCAAGACTGGTTTGTCATCGTTTCAGGTCTACTGAGCAAGGATGGACATAACTATAACTGTACCTGCTATAGCTCTGATGGAATTCATGTCCTCCAAATACTCAGCCTTTCCCTCAGTAGGTACTGAAGAAACTTCACCACCTTTGTGCCAAAAGGGTCAGCTCACACTTTCATAAAAGTCTTTTTCTACCTTAAGAAAATACGTAATTCTGTTTCATGGAAGATGTAAAAATCTGTCTAGCAAGTTTTGGAGCAAACTCTCAAAGAGGCTGAGAAATAACAGCAAAAGCAGTCTCAGAACTCAGCCATAAACAGGAACAAAGACAGCCCTTAAGAGCCCCTGGGGCTGCGGATCGCTCTTATGCTTGTTTGTAAAGGTTACACTTCTGGAGCTGTGGAGCTCAGCATGTCCATGTGAAACAAGAGGGCAATTGGCCTGTCACAAAATAATAGGGCAAGTTTCATTTTGCTAAGGCACATTTTCATTTTATCACACCTGCTACACATTTGCTGTACTAGTTAGCAAACCATATAAATTGTCTCTTTCCTATTATTACTATGGGGAAAGTTAACTTTTTTCTCTAAAAAGTAGTCAGCATTAAGGAGATTGCATAATTGCAACAAAAAACAATGAAAAATAAAGTGCCTAGGCAGTACATGCAGTAAAAAATACCTCTGTAATTTTCATTCTCAAGCGGTGATTCTCTGACTGCAATCCTTCTAGTCGAGATGTGCTGGCCTGATTGACGCTGGTGACTGATGTTGATGTTTTTGAATCTTCTTTCTTTTGATTTTGAGTGAACTGAAACCGTCTGTTCTGTGTGGCTGCATCTGGATTTGTTCGCAGTGTGATGAGCTGAAAGGTTGAAAAGCCTTAAGAAATCCTGTTTTATTTTTGCAGCTATTTATTTTGTATCTCAAAATACTGAAAGGCAAACCAAGAGCTCCTTTTTGACTTTCAAGTATAAAACTCTGGAAAGTGAGCTCTGCTTGCCATGTGCACTACTTGAGATGATTTCTGAATAACTTTATAGAATAGGTTGAATGAAAATGATTATGAGAAGGGAAGTGTTAAAAAAATTAGGAAAAAAACTCATTCAAAATATATTTATCTGTATTTTAAATATATTAAAATATATTTTAATATTCTATAAAATGTATTTTTCTCCTTCACTGACATGTTTATACTTTAAAAGAATATGTTCCTTCTTCAAGAAAAAAACAACCCACCAACCCCTTCCCTTCCCAAGTACAGTTCCATCTGAAATTTCTCCTTTCCTACTGTTACAAATAACACTCAAGCAGAGAGAGACATGAAGCAGGAGTATTAACAGAGAGAACTCATGGGAGATTGCACTCTGGAGATAACAGAAACTTAATTAGTTTTTAGTGACCCAAAATAAACCAAATCTGTTCGAACAAATTAAATAAGCCAGTTAAAAAAAAAAGTTAACCTTAAACATATTTAATTTAAGCAAATGTAAGTAAAATTTAACACTCGGTGACAATGTGAAAATATCACCTCGACATGAGGAGAGAAAGCTACTGCTGTTTGGCAAGGGGGAGAGAGATTCTCCGATTACTCTGGAGAATACAAAATTTATGTTACTTGCCAAGCAGCATACATATATATTTGTATACAGACAAAGCTGAAGGAGCTCCCTGCCCTGAGAGGATAGACATGGAATCATAAATCCAGAGGTGTTGAATTATCTGAAAAGAGAGAACAGGCAATCATTCTGTATGTACAGCTCACCCAGATTTTGTGGTATAACTGCATTTCGGAATTGATTCCTCTTGTTTTAAAGAGCATGGCATTGTTCTGCAGCTCTGGTGGCATGAAGTAAGGCCCTACCTTCTGATTGAGAGAGGTATGACTGCTTAGACTCTGAAGAATGTGGTCCCTGGCATGTATTTACAGACCAAGGCTGCAGATTGGGATGATGCTTGCAGATAATATACTTAATTTTTCAGGTGGTAAAGTAGATGGAGAAGGCTAAGGTGCTCTGTGTCTTCTTCACCTTAGTCTTTTCTGGTAAAACTTGCCCTCAGAAATTCCACACCTCTAAAGTAATTGAATACATCAAGTTCAGCCAGCCTGATAAATTGTATGCCTGAGGATTAAGGGAACTGGTCCATGTCATCATGAGGCCACTCTCAGTCTTTTGGAAGATGATGTTGATTTGGAGCAGTTTTTGAGGATTGGAAGAAAGGAAATGTCACAGCTGTGCTCAGGAGATGTGAGAGAAGAATTTGGGGAAATGCCTCCTTGCCACCTTCACCTGAAAGAAAATGCTGCCTGACCAACCTGACTTACAGCTTTCTTCAGTGAGATGTCTGGGCTGGTAGATGAGAGTAGAGAGTTATTTTTCTTGACTTAAGCAAAGATTTAACACTATCTCCCAGAGCATCCTCATGGTTAAACTGACAAAATAGTGATTGGACAAGAGGCCACTGAAGTGGATTCAAATTAGGCTGAACTGACAGGCTTAGAGGATTGTGGTAGCCAGTCACTAGTGCTGTTCCTCAGTCTAGAAGGAAATGGGTCTGGGCCAACAAGAATCTCCTGAAGCTAGGCAAAGGGAAATACTAAGTCCTGCTCTTGAGGAGAAATAAACCCCAAGCACCTACCCAAACAGCATGAGGGGTGTTTGCCTGGAAAGTAGTTTTCCAGTAAAGGCAATGGGAATTGTGGTGGAACATAAGCCAACACTACCCTGGGCCAACGGAGGTGATCCTTCCTTTCTACTTGGCCTGGCAAGGGCACACCTGGGATGTTGTGTCCAAGTTTGGAGTCCCCAGAGCAAGAGAGAGATAGGTGTAGTAAAGAAAGCCCAGAGAAGGGCCACAAAGGTGCTGAAGATGATCACAGCCCTTAGGATAGAAGTAGAGACTGATTATTTAGCCTTGAGATGGAAGACATTGGGGGGTGACATTATTCATGTGTATCCAATATATGATGGAAGAGAGTAAGGAGGATGGAGCCAGACTCTTCTCAATGATGTCCAGTGAAAGGGAGGGGGACACAAGCTGAAAAACCAGAATTTTCACTTAAACATCAGAAAAACTTTTCCTATTGTGAGTGTGGTCAAATGCTGGTAGAGATACTCAGAGGAGTTGGGAAGTATTCCTCTGGAGATAACCAAGAGCCAACTGCTTAAGGCCCTGGGTATCTTGCTGTAGCTGAGCCTTCTCAGAAGGAAGTGTCTTCAGTCTCACAATTCCTTGTTTCAAATTAGGCTGGTTGTAATGACTGCTGTGTCTAAGTCCCAGACAAAAAAACTACATGAAAATGAAGTTAAAGGTGAAGAATGTTAATTACAAAGCTTCTGAAAGCAGCAGGCCGAAGTGTTAAAAGTTCTGCAATTTGATGTGGTCTAAGTTCAAACTGAATATAAGATAGAAGTACTGCCACTGAATCATCTTCACCTGGGATTTTACAGCTAAAGATTGCATGTTTTGAAACAGGGACATGCTGTAATGAATTCATTCACATGGTGTGGATTAGATTGAAAAGTCCATGAGAAATATTGTTGGCTCATGTGGTACAAAGAATGGGGTTAGATGAGCTTTTAAATTTTTTTTTTCTGACCATAAAGTCAGTGGAGCTTATATCTTGCTGTCTTACATCTGTGCAGTTTCAATTTTCACAAACGGTCAATGTTGAGTATCCACAGAGCCAGTTCCAAATAGGCATCAAATGCTACCAACACAGAAGATGAATGTTTTAATCCCTAGAATTGGTTTTGCCTTGCTGCTCTGAAGGAAACTGGATAAGAATTAGTGTGTTAATGCCATTGCAGCCAGAAATGGTATGCAATTGCTGGGTGACTACAAGTGAGCCCAGTGTTCTGTCTCAAAATGGATGGAGTAGAAAAAATGAAAGGACATGGAAGCTTCATAAATATGGATAAGCTTGTGACAATTACTTCATGAAGAGACAATGCATATTAGGATTTCTTCTTTTAAAGAAGTGAAGAATATGCTGAAAAGTACTATAGATATCTTGGTCCTTAAAAAGGTAATTAGACATAGCTGTTAATTTCTAGCAGGAAAAATACGTATAATACATGTTTGAATTCTGCAGATAACTTCTACAAGATATGCTTGATTGTGGAAATCTACAATAGTTGTAACAATATTTGGAAAGTTTTTGATCAGATAACAAGAATGTCTGCAGTTAATGCAGTATAACGATGCAGTATAATGCTATCAACATTTGTACCTTTAAACCGAAAGGGTAATGAACATTTTTTCCCCTGATCTGTCTCACTCTGCTATGGGATTTTCCTCATGTTTTTTTCTAGGCACTTGCTACTGAACAAAATAGCAGTGGACGAAATGGACATTTAACTGGAGAAGTATAGTAATTGCCGTGTTATAAGTAAATAAGATTAGTAGAGCTGACAAGAAGGAAGGGGAAAATGTCATGTTTCATTCCCTAGTGTGTCTACATCGTTGAGTAGTTGCCTATTCAGATTCATAAAAAAGCTGTGGAGTAAAATTGAATTTCAGCACTGTTGACCCAGGAGACTGCTGAAGATTAGTTAAAAGGAATGCACTTTACTCGGTATAGCAGAGAAGTAGTGGCACTCACCTGGCTCAGAACCACATTACTGCTTGCATCTGTCTGGTCAGTTTAATAAATGAGAAAGTGCAGTCGTCCAGGTCTTCATTTTCATCCCCTGTGCCTGATGAGCAACAGGCTTTAGTATTCACCAACAATCCTCCTGTGTCACTAAGATTGTACTAATTTACGACATACTTGATTAAGGGGAGAGATTTGGTGCCTGTCTCACACTGACATCTTACCTACATGTACAAACTAGGTAGTGCTGGATATAATTGTCTGTGGGGTCCAGACAAGCTATTGTGCAACCTGTGCTGGAGCAGGCTGAGGGGAGAGTGCTTGCCAGCCATCCTGCTGTGACTGTGGCACAGCACAGCGAGAGGCGATGTAGGACAATATATATGAGTGCTAGAAGAACTCTCCAGCTGTGAAAGCACTCACATGGGCATTGGAAGTGCTGCATTCCAGCCCCTGCTTCAACATCTTTCTTTTGTACCTTATCCAGTGATGAATTTTATTGCTAAATAGCTAAGCATTTGGAAACCTGACACTATGTGAAAAGAATTTAAGTACTTCATGCTAGGAGGCTATGGTTCATGTTTGTATTTTGAGTAAAAAAGAACTGAGAGGAAAAATGAGGGTAGGGTAATTGGGGTTTAGAAGAAGATCAGAGGAAGGGGTTAAAAAAGGAATCAGAAAAGTCATTTCAGAGCCTGTGACAAGAGAAGAGAAGAGAAGGATGGGCAAAGGAGCATGAAAGCAAAGGGGCAAAGAGCATGGACAGCATTAATGATTCTCTTTGAAGAGAGTTCTGACATTCTGTAGAGGTATTTTTGGCACCAGAGTTTTAATATGCATTTTCATAGAGCTTACCCACTTAAATCTAGTGTGTTTCAAAGTACACTCTATTGCTGTGTTTGTGAATGTTCCCTCAATTTAGAACAAAGTTGTGATTCTTCCCTAAGATACAGAACAAAAATATGACTATACATGTCTGTATGGCTTTTTAATATTTGAGAAATGAATTGCAGAACTTGCAAAAACATCCTGTTTAGTCAGTCCTGGAGAACAAATTACTTTTCTTTTGTTTGCAGATCATAAATCAGCTTCTGTTGCTAGTCTGTGCCTCTAATTTCTTTCAGTGATTGCGCTTTGAGATAAGTTCATCAGCTTGTTTCTTTTGCACACACAGTTCTTGGCCCCCCAGTAGATGAGATGCCCCTAAGCACCAGAATCTACTGACTAAAATTTGCTCAATACATTGATTGAATATGGTCCAATAAAGAGCCACAAACTTCTTATAAATACTCACTTGAAAAATCTAAAAACAGATTTGAGAGGCAAAAAGACCTACATTTTGCCTTGCAAATGTTTCAGACATCCAACTGCATATGCATCTAATTTGGGATAATAAGCTATGTTTACACAAGCCACTTAAAATGAACACAATTGAACATTTTACTTCAAAACATCAAATGCATTCCCTAGTACTTGAGGCTTTGCTAAAGTAAGTTTATGTAAAAATCAGTTTTCCCTTCATTCAAGATCTGTCTTATTCATGTCTAAAGCCTAACTCTACAAGGGAACTGATTAAGTTCCACCCTTCTGCAGGTAAGTATCTTCTCGATTCTTCCAACAAGGCACAATGAACCTGTCCTCAGAGCCCAAAAGAGCAAAAGGAAATGAAAGCACGTGCCTCCCAGTCTGTGCTTCACTTAGTCCTTTAATATACCCATTAACAAATATAACTTCAGTGTCAGCATTTGCAGCATACATACAGTTTTCCTCTGAGGTGCTGACAAAGCCTATTGTACCACCATAAACAAATACTTAGAGATTTAAACTCAATTTATCTCATATCATGCTAGTGAACTAAAAAAGATCTCACTATTTTGTAGGTATAGAAACAGAGATCTTGATTATCTTGCTTAGGGTATGTAAGAATCTTAGAATATCCTGGGAAGGGACCCATTGGGATCATTGAAGTCCAGCTCCTGGCCCTGCGCAGGAACACCCCAAGAGTCACACAGAATGCCTGAGAGCATTGTCCAAATGCTTCTTGAATTCTGTCAGGCTGGTGCTGTGACCACTTCCCTGGGTATCCCTTTCCAGTGCCCAACTACCCTCTGGGTGAAGAACCTTTTCCTAGTATCCAACCTAAAACTCCCCAGGGACAGCATTATGCCATTCCTTTGGTAGCTGTAAATGGTCACCAAAGAGAAGAGAGAAAAGACAAAATGTGGCAGAGTAGACAACAGGACCTGTTCCCCCTGAATCTCCACTTATATTCCCACTCTTTCCAAAAATTTCCTGAAAGCTGGAAAGAGAGACTATTCCATTGAAACTACAGAAAACAACTTTTGTTTCCCCAGTCACAATTTCAGTAAAAATATAGACATTAGAAGCTGATGTATTCACACTTTCTCCAAAATGTCATGAAGATTTGTTTCTCCTTCAGGGTCCGGAGACAAGAGTTTATAGATGGGCTTGGTCAAGAATTCATACATATCTCCTGAACTTGAAAAGGTAATAAACACCTACATATTACATCATAATTACAAAACAGCAGGAAAAAAAATCCATATTCATGCAAAACAAATTCACCTACCTTAGGTACAAACACAAGGCAGAGAGTAATGGTGCTGCAGAATATTATGACTAAAGCAACGATGCAGAACTGCACATTGGGTTGGTCCCGAGTAAGGAATGAAACAGCAGCACCAATAATGCACATGATCCCCACGTTGTACACACTCATTCCGATATACTTGCTGTCATTCAAAGCAGGAATGCTGACATTCCGTGTCTCCCAGGCGAGGAAACACCCGAATAACTGAAATGGTAAAAGAAGGAGAAAACATGATAATTATAAGAGGAATTGGCTGTCATCCAGAAAAAGCACTAGTTTAAAACAGATGTGTTTTCCAACTTGACAACTATGGGTTATATTACAATTCAGAGATATACACCTACCTTTTGCTTAATATCTAATTACCTGTGGGATTTGTTTTGCTCACTAGGACAGATTCCGACTCTAACAAGAAAAATGTGAAACTTAAAATTAGTCTGATTGAAACAAATTTCTCTAAATGGTATGGTTATCTTTATTTTATATTTTTAATAATTTTAAAGACAGTCCTTCTGTTTCTTTTCAAGGATTCCAGTAAAGATATAATGTGCATTGTTCTTTTAGCTATTTTTAGCAGCTGTTCTCAATATACTCTTATCAATCCAGCCATTCATTACATGATTATCACCTACATTAATAAGCAGCAGTGCCAAGATGTGTCCCATGAGAGATAAATATACAATGCAGAAAGTGTCACCCGAGTTGTTCAGATTACAATTATAATGTCTTTTATTATAGTGGGAGTTGGTAATGGCCTTTCAATTGCAGTTGTCTAATGATTTCTGGCATGAAACATTCTTGTGGCAATTTTTTGTTTGCTTTTTTCCTTCGGTGTATTTTTAAGCTTTAGCCCCTTTGTTATTTGCAAGATGCTTTTGCAATTCAGCAGGGGAAAGCCTTTAGTGGAAGGAAGCCATCTCCATCCCTCGAAATTTAATTAGATTTTTCTGCAACGTGAACTGCTGCAAACAATTATTTTCTTCCTCTTGCATTCCTCAGAGAAGTCCTGGCAATGCAGTAAAACCCTAAACGAACTCAAGATGCTGTAAATAGGTAACCCACCCTACAGTCTAGGCAAAGCCCCGTAGGATTGTATGGTGCCTTGGGAAGCATGACAGAGAGCAGATGGTATTGGATGAAAGGAAAAGACAGAGAGAAGAACTATCACTAAGGTCCAAGGCATGGTTTCTATGTTTTCTAGCTTTTTTTCTGATCACAGTGCAGGGACAGACAAGAAGGAGAAAGAGCAAAGGTGCATTCCCATTGACCTTAGTAGCCTTCCTCCCAGACCATCACATTTGTCCACTGCCATATCATGAAGATAATATTCTCTTTCATATAACTCCAATTTATGTGCAATCCAGGAAATTGGAGGTCAATGATGATGCCATTTGGGGGATTAATTGCAGTTGTCTAGTATAATTTACCTTCTATTTTTCTGGTTTTTTTTTTCCTATGGCAAATAACCTGGACTAGAAGAACAGTGCTGCCAGACAAACAAAAGAGAGCAGGCAAGTGACAGAGTGATGTTTGTTCTACAGACTTGGGTTTCAACTGTAGTAACACCTGGACACCAGTAACTGCAAATTTCCTTGATTATTTGCTTAGTTTTTATCTCAAATAACAATGGCAACAAAGCCAACCACTTGTGATTCAGCTATTTTGCACTCCCACAGGCACTTGCAGGCTGCAGCCACCTACCCACTCACCCAGGCACTTCCAATCAGGACTTGCTGCTGAACTGCCAGCCCTGCCCTCCCTGAGCTTGTCTGCTGGCTTATTTCATTCTCTTGCCTGCAGCACATGTCACCCTGCCACATGTTCATGGGCAGCGCTGGCTGGGAGGCTTTGGCAGATTAGGCATCTACTCTCAGCCCATGGAGTGTGGCAGGCTGCTGGGGCTGCGCAGTCCAGGCACGGGATGTGGAATCACTTGCTCACCCACTTTCCAGTGCTGCCATCACTGCTGCAATCCCTGTCAAGATACACTGACACAGGTGGCCCTTCCCAGCAACAGCAGCAGTAGTTGCCCTGGCAATCCTTACCCAAGTCCTTTTCAGCAACATTCCCACCTTATTTCTCTCCACACTACTTCAGGAGATGGTCCTCTCCTAGGGCACTCCATTGCCTCATTGTTGGAGTCCTGCCTCTTCAGTTTAACCCATCTCCTTTAGTAGGACTAGAGCCCACACCTCACTCTGGCCCATTGCCTCTTCTCCTCACCTTCCCAGCAGCCTAAGATTTGCAGGAAGAGCAGTAGTGGCTGCTGCAGGCAGAGCACAGCAAGGGGATGCTCTTAAGGGGTCTGTAGACAGCTACCTGGGTCAGCAAGGGGTCTTGGCCATTCAGGGAGGGCAGCCGAGGTGTGTGAGCCCATTATCAGGCTTTGTGCCAGAGCAACAGCTCATCCTCTGATACATTTTCAGAGCCCTTCTGCTAAACAAGGCAGTACCTCCAATGGGGAAGGGTGCAGGCAGCACTCCTTTGCTGTTGGGTCTGGCATGTGCACAGGCAGAGCAGGAATGTACAGACTCCATTACAGGCTCAGCAGAAGCAAATTGTCACTATATTCACCTGGATGTGTTGGGGGGACATACAGTGGTGGTACCTTTTTTTAGGGTACACACCTGTTCCTTCCAGACACCCCATCATCTCAGGGGTTGCCTGTTGTCCACTCCCTGCACTCTTGGTGCTGCACAGCTCAGTTCTGTTGGAAATTTACATTTTGCCAGCCCATGAACTGACAAACAGGCTGGTCTGGGCCTGTTTTGAGGGGTAGAAGGAATCCTTATCTGTATTTCTGCATCGCATTTTTAAAGGCATGAGACCCTGATTAACGATGGAGAAGATTTCTATCTTCTCCGACTATGGTTAATTATTAATGAGATTTTTAGGGCTGTAGGTCATCCCTCACTCTCGTCCACTTCCCCCAGTATGAACAGACTCCATTCCAAAAGCATTATTCTGGGAATACAGCCAACATACTTACATGAGCACTTATTACAAATAATGGGGATGAATTTATAGCTGAGGTGGTTATAAAATGATCTAAAATATCAATTATAATGGAAAAAAGATCGTTTGGAGTGTTGTGGTGGTTACGGTTTGGCCCATTCTCATTTATAATTGAGAACAGCATGGGAAACTGTTAAATATCTTTGAGATGAAAGGAAGATATGTACTTATTTATACGATAACTAAAGAAAGGGAGAGACTCTTGCAGCAAGTGGGTTTCCCCAGAATTAAGCACTGTAAATCTGAGAGCATTGTTTTTAATTTTTGTTAGCATTTGGGGTAAAATGCTTGCCTCAGGAAGAGAGATTTCCTTTTCTAGAAGTCACAGCTCATCTCTGAGACTCAAACATGGATAAAAGCTGAGAGTTTTCTGCATCCTGCTGCCAGTGCAGTGGTGATTGCAGAGGTGCTCCTTGTTTGCCTGGTACAGATGCCTGCAGGGCTCCATGGGGTTGGTAAGGTTTCTCCTCTGAGATAAAGACTTCCTGAGGGAACACGATGCTTTGGTTTCCCTCCATCTGCCCTTCTTATTTTCCTCCTTCCTGAGGCTCAAACAATATGCACACATGAAAGATTCAGTTTTATGACAGTAAAAATTCTGTAAATCCCTTGGTAAAATCCTGTAAAGTGGCTCAGTTGAGGAATGGGATGCAGATATTGCTAGTGAAGGGTCCCGATTTCTGTGATTCCTTGACAACTTTTGAATATGAAACTTGGGAGCTACAGTTAAAAACACAGACTCATAGTACCTAGTTCAGCTCCACTTTACTCCTGGTACCTAAACTTTAAACATTCATCTTCCCCAGATAAGAAAATTACATTTCAAATTATGCTTGGGGGCCCCTAATTCTGGAGACTGCTGTGGAATTTAAGGACTATTTGATATTTAAGACTGCCTGCCGGGATTTGCAATGCAGCTGTCTTTCCTCCTCCAGGGCTCAAGCTGGTAAAGGCTTCTCAGACTGTCTACTGGCTTGGGCCCCACACAGAATACAGCAGCAGCCATCTTCATTCAAGACATTGATGCTGGCGATGACCATTGTGTAGCTTCATGTTTGGAGGACACGGCACAATTCTAAGTTTTGCCTGAGATGTGCTCCCTAACTCCAGAGCACAGTCTGGCTCCAGAAGGAGCACCTGAACTTCTTTCAGAGCTGTCGAATTTTATGTAATGAGAAAGTGACTGTCTTAATTAATTGGGCACTTGCATGGGATGTTAGTTCTGATCTCTGCTGAGAATTTTGATTAACCAGTCTTTAGAGAAGGCATGCATGAATACGCATTGGGATGGAGGCAGGCAGCTCTTAGCAGTGCTAATGTGCTGGATTTGGAGAGGTGTAGGACACATCTGTCCCCACTGTTTTATACCAGCTCACTTAGGCAGCTCCTTGCTGGCAGTTACAATTCCCATCCCGAGGCTTCTGATGGACCCCACGCATCTCCAAATAACTCGGGGCTATATGTTCTCCTATAGGAAATAGTTGTATAAAATTTAAGGACACATCAGCCTACTAACAAGTCTAATGGACTAATTTTAGTCTTTTTTGGATCTCGACCAATGACACTGTGAATGCAGCTAGGAACTGCAGTATAGTTCCTACACTGTCAGTCATGAACGTAAAGCCTTCTTCAATTTTGGTGGTCTAATAAATACACACATCTTCTTGATGTATAAAGTGCCATAAAATATTGGTTTGGATTTTCTCAGAAGATATGGGCAGCTGTACAGGCAGGGTTGGTTTGTTTTGCCTTTTGTTTGAGGGTAGGCAGCTTCCATTTGACACTGATTTAGAGTGTCTTTGCAACTGTTGGTATGGTAGGTTTAGGCTGTGTTGTCAGTGCACCCAAAAAGGCTGTGAGAAAACCACTGCATACATTTGGGAAAAACAGTATCTGAAGACAACAGGATTGTATCACTGTGATTAAAGATAGAATAGTGGTCACTAGGAGAAATCTGTATTATAATGTTAGAAGCATAACAGGTGTATGGAGAATATAATACTTGTGTTTTCAGAATTTTACAGGCAAACTTTAATTTTAAAGAAACTTATACTGACCAAATTTTGATAGCTGTTTGTAGCTGAAGTATTGGAAAACATTTAACACTTTTTTTTAAAACTCTACCAGCTAGTTAATTTTAAATCTTGTTCATGAGAATTACTGCTAAACACAGTAACAATTTCTTAGATCCACAACATAAATAGATACAACCAAGTGCCTAATTTGCTATTGGATTGCACAGACTGTCACATGACAGGAAGGAAATTATTTATTCACCTCCATGGTACTGCCTTTAAACCATTTTTTATATGTTTCATTTCAAAGTCATGTCAGCTTAGGTTAGGAAAGAAAGATAAAGAAACTTAGGAAAGAAAGATAAAGAAACTTATACTGAAGATATCTGAGAAGAGCAAAGAAATACCAGAGGAAAAATCTCCAATCTTGTCAGAAGTCATGCTTGCCAATAACTAGGGAATATGGTTTTGGAAAGATTATATATTGGACCAGGCTGCAGCTTTGCAGCTAGTTGCTGTATTGTAGTAGCACTGACCCTACTCACTTGTGGATTGTAGCCCTGCTCTGCCATATAAAAAAATAAAATGAAGCCTTTTCTTTAAAGATTTAACATTGGGAGATTTTTGTTTGTTTTGGTTTTGTTTTTTTCTAGCTAGATTAGTGTGAGATTTCCCCTCCTGGCCACCTTAAACCAAGGCAGTTCTGGACTCTGGCCTGTAAAGACCTTTCAGCCTGGAGTACCTGTGAAGCTTGACTTGTGTGTTGTTTACTCAGGTTCATTCATTAAATCCAGATCATCACAGACATAGGCACATTTTTATTTCAGTGAAATGGCTGCAGATATTTTTCAATGAGGTTTCTCAGAACTTAAAAAAAAAAAAAAAAGGGATTTTTGGTTTTCATGTTTTCACTGGAGAATTGTGCAGTAAAAATACTGAGCAGCTTTCAGGAAGATGCATATAAAAGTGACCTTTTTTTTTTTTAATTAGCAGTACAATAAGTAAGGTTAGAAAACTGAAAGACAAACTTTGCCCTTGTAGGTCTCTTACCTTCACAGTCAGTACAATCTGATGTTAAACCATTGCTCACTCCCCTGATCTGAGTCAGCTGTGTATTTAGTTCATTTTCACAGAGCTGCTCTGGAAGCTTAATATTTCTATTGAGCATTAGGACAAGAGCTAAATATTATTTTTAATTGCAAGATATGATATTCAGCTACTCAGCTGAAGGACTTTCTTCTTGGCAAAATCCTTTATTCCCAGTGCAGGACAGAAAGGCAGCGGTACAAAGCTACAAACACTAACAGGCATCAAGATTTCACTTTATACTCCAGCCTCCCAAATCAACAGGTCAATAAAATATTTTCCCCTCTTTCCATTGAGACTATATTTGACTTTTTTCCATGAAAATTCTGCTTAGTCATGAAACACATTCGAGTAACTAAGTTTAAACAAATACACAACGGGTCATTAGCAAATATCCATTTGGAATAGCGTTATATTGTCTCTGGCATAAGATTACCACAATCACAGCTCTGTAAAGAGGTGAAGCACCTCTGCTAAAAACCAGTGTGTGCTACAGTTTAAATCTATTTCTGCTGTGCAAAAATTGATGCCAAGAGACATGTAAGGGAATACTGCACTATTTGCAACATTTCAAAAATATATTTGAAGTTTCCTTATGGTCATATTAGGGAAAAATTTATCCAACAAAACCATATGGAAATGTGGTTTTGGATGCTAAAATACTGTCCATGTTTTATAAAAGATATACTAAATATCTGGTACCACTATAAACTACTTTCCCCCACTGCAAAACTTAACTACCTTCCTCTCTGATCACTGTAAGATGGGACAGATGGGTTGGTGCTAAACCCACCATATATATGAGTTGGAATCATGCAAGTTAATCGACAAAGAGGAAGTTCCTTCTTCTGAGTACTCTTTTTGATCATGAAGGGAATTAGGAAAGAATGCAAGTATATGTGTTAAAAATCAAAGGTATTATCAGAAAACAATTGGGAATTTTAACATAATCTGAAAACTATTCATTTTTTCTACACATCAAATTGATTAATTTGATAAATGAATGAATTAATAATATGGTTGATATAGTCTCATAAGATAATTGGGAGGGACTTGAGGAAATCATGTAGTGCAACCTCCTGCTCAAAAAGCAGGCTCAGATGTGAGTTCAGTCCAGGCAGTTCATAATTTTATCCAGTCTGGTTTTGTAACCTTTTTAGGACAAAAGCTGGTCAGACTCTCTGGGTGACTGCTCCACTGCTTCCCTTTCCTCAGTGACAAAAAAAAAAAAAAAAAAAAAAAAATTCTTTACATCCTTCATTGAGTAAATATAAAATAATAGTAAAATAATAAAAGGAGTAGCACATCTTGCACACCACAGCTGTATGGTTCATATGCAGCTCCTGGGCTTGACACACACAGAGGGCTTAAGCACCTGAAGTAGCAGAGAGAAGCTACATCCAACATCCAGCAAGGACAGCCAGACCATCCCCCAGTACCATCTGTAGGTATCTAAATGCTGTCAGTGACCAAATTTTCTGCTGGATATTTGCTAACTGGTGACTGGTTGTCACACAACAAGCATCTGCTTCCCCTCCTGCCTGTAGGGGCAAGAGCACAAAGTCCTGACTGAAGAGTGGGCTTCTGGCCATGACTGGAACTCAAGCTCTAAACCATGGTACCTAACTCCTTTTTTGAAAATCTACTCCCAAGTGCATAAAAAAAATGGAAAAGTAATGTTTATGAATTAGCCAACAAAGCAAAAGAAACCATTGGAGAAGGGGGAAGGGGAAGCAACAGGGATATTTACAAACAGCAACTGAAAGATGTTTGGGTATGTGCTGTGAATGATCTGTCCTAAGCTTTACATGTGTAAAAAAGCTATTACCTTAAAAATTATTTTGGTTGTTGTGGAATGTAAAATAAACAGGCAGTAAAATGGCCAAAGACTAGACAGAATGTAACAAAAATTAAAAAGAGGAAATTCATAACAATGATTATGAATTAAAGATCTAAAATAGAGATAGAGGAAAGGTAAGTTAAATGTATGGTAGTAAATGAATGGCTAGCAGCATTAACAGAATTTATAAGGATTTATAAAAATGTAAGTTGAGAAAAATGAATTGTAATAATGATTAATTCCTTGGAAGATGAAAAATTCAATAGCAATGGTGCACCATAAGATTGCTCAACAAGGGATTTTGCCCTATATTTACATAGAGATGGAACAGTCCATTCACATCTTGCCAAAACAGTGAAGTGCAGCTTATTCCAGAAGTAAGAGACCTCTTGAAAACTCTGTCAAGACAAGCTGTTTTAATCACAGAGATCCTGTAATTTACATGCAGGAGTTTTAAGAATTGATTTAGAAGTTGTCTGGACTACTGGGTTTAATTTGATATTTATATATAGCAAAGATTTGTTGGATATTTGTTGATATTTATTGGAATTCTGGCAAAGCTCCACTTAAGATGCAAAGAGGCCATATGGGAAAAGAGAAAGTGGAACACCCCCAGTGATTACAGAGCTATTACTGTAATTTCTCTCCTAAGCAAATTAATGAAATAGCTGACACATGAACTCATCCAGTAAGTGGGGAACAAAAAAAAAAAAAAGGATAGAAATATAATTCAACATGCTATTATTTTGCAAGACTGAATAAAGGCAATTACATTCATGAAGATTACGTAGATTTCTCAGTAGTAGATTTCTCAGTGCACAGTATCATTATTTAAATACTGAATGCTATAAAATCAATACAACAAATTTAAACTGATTGAAATCTATGTGATAAATCTCAACATGTAGCTATTAAAGAGAAGTTACTGAAAAAAAAGGATAGTTTTTAAAAAAATTCTAACTTAAGCTGTCCCATACATGTACATGGGCTTGGAGGAGACTATAATAACATGGCTGAAAATGATGCAGAGGAAGCAAAGGCGAAGAATGGTAGACAACTCACAGCAAGATTTTTAGAAAAATCACAGAACTTTGGCCAAATGCAAGAAAATTTTCCTAGAAATAAAGACATCAGGCCATTTTAGAGAAAGAGGGATAACATATAAGCAAGAGCCAACAAAGTTCAAGGTTTGGAATAAGACACATTCAGCTTAGCAATTAGAGAGCCTTAGGAAGCAGAGGATTCTTTCAGTCTTGAAATTAATATTGAACATTATCCCAAGGATATGTATTAGTTGAATTAATGTTTTCTTTGGCTTCATAAATCAATTACAGAATTGTGTTGTGCAGTATATCAACTATAGTGGAATGCCGGAAAATGAATCATTAGAAGAAAATAAATTTCTTATTCTTATGGACTTTTATCAAGTTGCATGGTGCATATGCTTTTTTTTTTCCTATCTCAGTCATGAGATACTGATAACCATACTGATATTTTCATTCTTGGCATTCTTGGCATTCTTAGCTAAGGATGATCTGTTAAAAATGGTGTATGGGAAGTGGTCAATATTATTGGTTATGGCTTAAAACCCCCTCAATTAACACGGGGCAAAAGTAGAATTTCATACAGAGAGCAACAGTCAAGCTCAAAATATAGTTTTGCCTCAAAAGCCTGTTTCTCAGTAGCTGAATAACAGGTATCTGTAATAACATGTCAGGGACACAATGAAACTTCCAACATATGTGCACCTTGAATCTAATGTTAACTTAAAGCATTATCAGGAAGAGAGGGATCAAACAGTAGACAAGACTAATGTGTGTGTGACTAATAAGCAAAGCATTCTAAGAGTCCAGTCTGGTATTGTTCTGGCTGAGATGAGAAAAATAATTCATACCCCTCAGAAAGATGTTAGTGCACTCCCTAATAACGCATCACCAGCAAGGTGAAGATGGTGTGTTTTCTGTCATCCTTTGGAATATATGAAATAAAGGTGCTTTTCAATGTGTGCCTCATCAAAAATCAAAATACTGCAACTGACTAGTTGAGGTGCAACTGATCCAGTTGACGTAATGGTGCTCAGGCATAGAATATTCTCAATCTCAGAAGTCTTTTTCAGCCTAACTGATTCTGTTATTCTGCAATGGTCAACATGTACACATAGACAGACCTTGAACTTGTCTGCAGCCTTTTAGGAGCTGAACTTGAGAAGGGAGAAAACACTGAATCCTCTAAGTATGGAGCAACTGGAGAAGACTAATACACTGTTCATTAAGAAAATTAATAAAGTGGTAAAGGCAAAATGTAGGATGGTCATTTTCCTGTTATTCTCTAGTCACGAGTCCTGAGGAATCTGAATCTAATAACTGAGAAGCCTTCATGAAGTAAGTAAGAATTTCCTCACATCCCTTCAGAGGCAATTGAAGAATTGTGAATCTGATTTTTAAAGTTTGCTTACTTTAATTTAGAGGGAACCAATGTATCCTGTCATGTAATGCCTTCCCTTATTTTGCCATACCTTGCCTTCCCTTCTGTGCTCTGCCCTACCCTGAGTGATTTATTCACTGCATCAGTTCATTTAAGACATCAGAATGGACAGTATTGCTTTTACTTCAAGACAAAAAAGAAAAGAACTTTTTTAGGTTAACCCCATTTTTTGTATTCCTATTTTGAGACAAGAGGTCACGGTAAACCATTTTGGCCTGAGTAAAGCCATTTTACCTTAAATATTGCATTGTACTGTAATAAGCAATACTAGCTCTTTAGTATATAGCATGTTAAATTAGATCTATGTTTTATTATTACAAATCACAGAATTTTGTACTAGCTAAACCTTTATAAAATGATACAGTAACATGAGAGGTTCTGTTTTTTGTTCTGAAGGCAAAGTATGTGTGGTGTACAGAATGTTTTTGGTGATGAGATAAAATGCATCAATTCTGTTGTCCTCATATCACTCATTCACTCATCATAGCAATTATTTAAATGATTCAGATGAGTATCTTCCTTTTTAATATGTAGCGATTTGTGTGTTAAGAGGGCACTGGAGTAATAAAAAGTGTGTATTTCACTTGTGGTTATGAAAAGCTGTGTGTCTGAAATTAGTGAGTAATGGCATACATAAAATAAATAAGACATTAGTACCACTTAGGCTGAATGTTATAGATATGCCACAAACCAAGAAATTCAATAGTGAATTGGGTGTTTTACATATGCATATATCCACATATATGCACATATTATTGTCTAATAATGTAATGGCATTTGCAAAATAAGCTTGCAAGTGACACTTACAGACTTAAAGACAGTCACATACCTTATAGAACATAGTCCAACATACATGCTGACAAATCAATATACAGCAAAGAGCTAGTGAGAACCAAAGTAGTCTGACTACTGTCTAACACTACTCAAACTTGAAACTTCAAAGAAAGTTGCCTGAGAATGTATATTTAAAATATTTTTACTGAAAACATTGATGAAGTTATTTAAAAAACCAAAGAAACCCTACCATTTGTTTGAATCTTACTGTGGCCCCAGTGCTGGTCAATGTCATGGCTCCCAACTTGCAGCATCCTTCAGGACACAAATCCCTCAATGCTGCACTACATGCCAAGGTTGATGTGCACCCAGAGCCACCCAGAGCTGACCAGTCAGACATGCTGAGGTGTGGAATCTCTCCTGATTCCTGATCCCTTTGGAGGGAGCAAGTATGTCCTAGGTCCTAATTTCACAGCCTGCTTGGACATTCTCTGTCTGAAAAAGAGCCATCTACTCCTTTCCCTTTCCCTTTCCCTTTCCCTTTCCCTTTCCCTTTCCCTTTCCCTTTCCCTTTCCCTTTCCCTTTCCCTTTCCCTTTCCCTTTCCCTTTCCCTTTCCTTCCCCTGAGAAGACTTCCTTTTGCCTAGTAGCTCGAGGATCTGAGCTCTCACCTGGGACCTGGAGACATTTGATGCTAGTGCCTTCTTGCTTGAAGGCTCACCCCAGCAGAGTGGTCTGACCACAAAGCAACTGTTTAGAATTTAAAGAAACAAAACCCCCCATCTCTCTTTAAACACTTTTCAGCCTGAAGAAAGCAGTGTGAAACGCAGCAGGACTCATCAGAGCAGTCATTCACAGGGGAGAGGGAAGAAAAGGACTCCTGGCACGAGCAGCCCCCTCTGGGCAGCAGCACCAACCACACCAAGTGGCAGCAGCTGACCCCATCTTTCCCGGTGTCCTAATGAACCAGCATGCTCCAAATGCACAGAACAGATTGACCCCTTCAGGCACTGTAGACTAATGTCTATCAGGCTTAGGATCCAGATGGGGCTCAACTCAAGATAGGTGTTCTGCTGGTCAGTGCTGTCAAAATCAGTGTTTTCAAAACCTTCAGGCTCAGGAGCTTTTAATCACTAATAGTCACAGTTTCTTTTTCTTTTTTTAAACTATCAAGCCTCAGGGTTCCTCATTCCTGAGCTCTGTTTTAGTAACTAAATCTTTTTATCGAGATGGGCCTCAGTGACAAAAGAGTTATTTTCATTCAGGCCCCAAATTAATCTTGCATCTTGTGGTTATTTCTCAAGGACATTTGCAACTAAGAGGCAAACACCTCGAACAATCTAAATCTACCTTTTTGGAGAACCTATAGGAATTCAGAGGATTTGACTTCTTTATTTACAAAGCTGTCTCGTTTGTAGACCCATCTTTTCACTACTAAATTTCATGGTTTGTGGTACACCTATAATACTCAGCTTAAGTGCTAGTAATGTCTTATTTATTTTACAAATGCATATATCCACATATTATTGTCTAATGAACTTTAAAACAGACCTGATTATAAAACTTGTACTCAAGGCCATTTTAACTGACTCCCAGCCATCAGGAAAGCAAATAAAATTCAATTGATGCCTATCAGTAAATAGCAGCTTGAAGTCAGTGCTGTGCAGAAGAAGCTGTGCTTACCATCAGCAGCCCTTTATAAGCATAGACGATCCCAAGCCAAATGGTCATGTGGGTGTTTTCGCAGTGCTCCAAGATTGGTCGGATGGAGATATCTCTGCCCGCAGGGTCCGGCTGCAAAATGAAAAGGTGGAATAGTTGGACTCAGATTTCCTTTGCATTTGCACCTCAGTGGTACTTAGATATATTTTCAGTTAATTGAGGATGTGCAGAATACAGAGTGGACAACTTTAAAGTAACTTGTGATGAGAGCGGACCCATGAACCTGCAGAGAAATACCGTGAAAAGCAAGGATCTGAGGAAACAGCTGCATGATACCTACTACCTGGTGAGGTCACATCTACTGCAAACCTGAAAGAAAATGTCTGAAGTCACTCTGTATTTAACATTGTCAGTCATATTTATCAGCTTTAGGACATACAATTTTCCAACAAGGCAAACAGCTTGAAAGCAGAGGCATGAAAAATAATGTATTTAAATTCCTCTTTCCTTTCACCTGCGGTTCTTGTGTCACTGGCAAATGGCTGATAAACAATGTATGAAACATTGCCGTGTTTCAGTTGGTTTTTCATTGATAACCATGAGCTAAATTAAAGACCATTTACTATGGAAACTACACCAGTAGCTTAGGAGAGACTATAAATCATCAAAAATAAGGAAAAAAGAAAGTCTTTTAGATACGGTGATTGCCTGTGCAAAATGAAATACTGTTGGAAGCTTTGTAGCTTTCCATTTATTTTGAAAAGGAGCTTGTATAATATTGCAGAATCAAGAGGACTTGGAGACTAATAGAACTGTTTGTATGAAGGAGGAGCAATAACAAAGACTCAGAGAAACCTGCAAGAACCACCCCTTGCCCTCCTCACATTTTTTTTTTATGAACAGAGGAAAGAACAGCTGACACACAGAGCAAAGGGTTACTAGCTACTATGCTGTACACAATTAGAATAGATATTCGGGTCTGGGCAAAAGGCTAAACTGCTTGTTAATGATGCACATTGTACAAGAACACAAGGATCTTCTTGTATGTGATTCTTAGAGAACTTGTTTTAGTTACATGCTGCAGAACACTCCTGCTGGCTATCCTGAGATGCATGTACCTACAGTTGTTGTGTTTACAAAAAATGCTGAAATACTGAAAGCTACTTTTCCTTTCTACTTTGAAAGACTGGATTTGAACTTCAGCCAAACTAAGATCAACCCAAACGCAGCTTTCTGTACCTGGTTGTCCCAGTGGGCATTTCAATTTTCCTTTTTGATGAGTAACACATGTAAAATGTTTCAAACATAAGTATAGTGATCATTATATAAGAAAAAAATCATGTTTTCACCAACTGAAAGTTAGAAATATACATGGAAAGACTTTGAAGATATCTGAATAATTTCCTAAAGCTTATTCTTGCTGTCTCTGATGATGTATGACTTCTGCTATGTATTTCAGCAGTCACAGCAATAATCTTCAGTTCACTTTCTTCCACTGGTGTTTTTGTATGTGAAGCATTTCCCCTGACCTCATACTCTGTAAAAATGAGAAAACCCAAACAACCTTGTGCTATGATGCACTGCACAGTGAAAGTACTCACAACTTTCTTTGCAAAGCCTTCAGTAGGCAAGACATTAACATTTAAAACCTTTTCCTATCCTGAACTCCTGTAGAAACCCTGAAACAAAAAATAAAGCTCTTGGAAAAAAAGCTGGGCTAAAATAAAGTACGATAAAAACCAAGGCAGCAATATTAACTCTCCCAAAGAGCTTATGACTCCATCCTAATGGTTGTTGATGGCAGGCAAACAACCATTAGCTGAAGAACTGAAATGACTACAAACATTAAGTGTCATCACAACATTTAAGATGCTACAAATGTTTGTCTGGGGATCAGTTGAACTACCTCATTCTCCCTGATCAATGACAAAAGCCCAATGCTAAAATTTAGGTGCACTGAAAGCACTCTTTCATCTCAAAGTTACATGAAAATATACATAAACCTGATATGTTGAACATCATTTTTTTCTATTATGTAATAAAGTTCACCAGGCAAATCATTCACACAGAGCTCTGTATATGTAACTGATGTGTCAACAGGACTGTACTACAGAGACATTTTTGTAAAATTCGAAATTATATCTAAGCCTGCCAATAGCACCATCTCTCATGGTCTGGAATTACAGAAGTGACATAAAATTTAAGGCTGTGGTCATCAGGCTTTCTTCTTTTTTTTTCCTTCTCACTGGTGAGTCAGCACAGGACTGTCTCTTCATTTCCCCAATTCTACATCCCTCCTGCCAGGTATTTCTTCTCTTCCAGTTTCCCACTTTTCTGAAACAAGAAAGTGTATAAATAATGTGGATTGCCACCTGGTGCGATGGACAACGTCACGTGGTTTGTTTCCCCTCTTCCTGGATTGAAAACTCCAATCACACGTGGACTGAAGGATTCCCCCACCTTTAAGTAACTATAAGTAATTGGAATAATTCCCTGTTTTGAAGCATATAACTGAAATGTTATTTGTTCTGTGGCAATTATATTTTTATTTTCCCTATGTGGCTATTCTCTCATGAAAATTTGTTTCAAAATTGGAAAGTGTATGTCCATTCATTACTCGAAACCTCTCTTTTAAGATCCAGGCACAAAAAAGATGAAGTGGAAAACATAAATTCTTTTCAAATACTGTTAGAGAGTAAGCATCATTTCCTTAGTAGGAAGATTGTCAGATTTTATGACGCATGATAGTTCAAAACTGATGCTAATTAAGTAAAACAGCATGTTCAGATTTTCTTTGTGAGATAGTAAAATCTTGTGAAGTGCTCTAGGTAGAGCAGGAAAAGAAAGAATACTGATTGCAGCATTAGCAAAAATGTACCTGGGGAAGCACATCTTTCAAAAGACTTTCGAGATCTGCAAAGCAGTAGTACTTTAAACAAAAATTTGCTGAGGTCCTGTACATGTGGGGTTAAATGTTGGCACGTAGCAGTAATTTTAAAGTGAACTGATTTTGCTGTTTACTTATCTCTGTTGCAAAATGACATTCCTGTTCTACTGCCTTTAATTTGCCATTCTGTTTCTTCACTGATTTTGTATGAATTAACTAATCATAGCAAAAAGCTGGGTTAAAAAAACATTAGATATTTTCTGATGTCAAAAGAATTTTCAAAAACTCTACAATTACAGCTGAATGGGGCACTTGACTGACCTCTCTAATCATCCACCATTTGTGCACTTTGTTATTGCTTAGAGAGGATGACAACATAAATGCTACCAGTGATTATATATGTACTGGAAATTTGCCCTTTCCTTTTATAGAAAACAATCTCAATGCCCTTCAGATGTCATTCTCAAAAGCCTGAAGACCTCCTATCTTGTGATTAGGCTGAAGCTTTCCTACCTCTTCTGAAACCTAATAAGGTTTCTGACATTGACATCAATTTCTGGAGTGCTTTCAGCAGTTGAACATAAATAGTTTAGTCTGTTCACTTCATACAAGAGTTGTGTATCATCACCAGTAAAATGCTTGTTTTATGTGAGATCCACTAGGTCTAGAAAGCAACCCAAACCAGTAAACAGAATGTTTATATCCCCAGTGTGTGTGTGTTTAAACTATTATCAGTCAATTCTGTAGTTCTGTTGCTTTTTCATTTTCTTTGCTCTTCAGTCTGCTGGGAGGGCTGGAAGATCCTTGTCATAATAGGTGAGTGATGGCCCAGGTGGGAACTACCAGAGGGAGAAGTGAAGCTTAAAACTACCAGGAACCATTAGGGAAATCTGAATTTATTTTTTTTTTTTTAATCTATAAGTACAATTTCTTAGTGGCTATTATATTAGCCAAAATCCCTCTGGAAAGGGCAGATATTTGTATGATGTACCTTTGACTTAATTTGTGTCTTTATTGCTATTCCTCTTCTGTAGCTTCAAAGGTCTTCAAAGGAGGAAGGGTCTTTGTTCTGTGAGGCATTTTATCCAGCAAATGTCTTGGAAGAACAGACTGGACTAGCACACAGTATCCAAAAGTCCTTGACCTTCCTAAGGTACTTTTTCTTCATGGTCTCCTCCTCAGGTCCATTGGCCAGCACAACAGATGATTCTGTTTGCAGAGTTGTGGTGCTGCTATGTGGCAGAGCTCACAGGGGGTCAGTCTCATCCCACTCCCTGTTTTATCTTCCCTTTAAATGGCTTCAATTGAACTGGCATAATGACTGTATACTACAGCTAATTTGTAGTGTGAATTAGATATCCCTGGCATCTTTAATTTGTCATATTTAGCAGGCATATGGAGCTCATGTGATTCCTTGTCTTAAAACACAGACTTAGCTAAATTAGAAGATCATTCTTACTTCTTAAATTCACTTTTTTTTTTTTCCCAAGGATAATTAGAGTTGGTTTATACTCTAAATTCTGCAAAGGTATTTCACAAAAGGATTCAAACAGTTTGAGCATGCAGTGTGAAATTGAGAGCCAGACTCTTAATTACTGATGAAAAGATGAGGATCAGACATTGTCAACTTTTTGATTACCTAATTATTTGTAGGTATTTATAGAGCAAAACAGCTGTGATATGAAAAAGAGATTTTCCAGGAAATGGATCCCTTTTGTTTCATGTATTTTTTGCTTTGTGCAGTCATACTTTCCATTACTGCAAAATAGGAATGGTAATACTAAGCTACGGTAGCTCATTTGGAATGTCTTCCAATTAAAAATGTGGTAGGCAGCCTAGAATAACAGGCAACCTTGTTTGTTGATACCTGAGCTTGGGTTTGGGTACATTACAGATCACACTGTATGTCACAGGGTAGCTCAGCAAAGCACAAAACTATTACTGAATTCTTGCAATCCAGTGGCCAATCTAATTTCCCTTCAATTAATTGAAAAGTTTGGACATTTGTGTAACATTCTAATGATTGAAAGAGGAGGTATGAAGTGTTTCAGGACACAAGCTTTCTTACATAGATCTGAATACACACCCTTTGCCTCTGTGACATGAACTAAAGGGTTTCTTTTGGTTATCCAATGGGATTAAAGAGTAATTTCTGCTTCATTCGTTTTCTTGTTATACTGAAATCCAGTTCACCACCCCACCTAAGCCAATGGACTTTAGGCATTGTCTGGCTTCACAAATACTTCAACAATTAAACTCTACCCACAATTCAATATATCAATATATATGTTTATATTGTAACTCCTAAAAAATCTTCATTCCAAGTGGTATTTTAGTATGAGACAGTAATTCAGTAAGGGTTAGCTAGCAAACATGACACAATACAATAACACTTGCTGGAATACCAATGTGAATATCCCCTTTTTTTTTATTCACTCCTCAATTCGGTTTTCTAAAGAATAAAGAAGATGTACGATGCAAGCCAATGAAAAAATACTGATACATTTGGGGACTAAAAGGATATTGATGTTGCTATTTTACATCCCTCAGCTTGTTACATATACAGAATCCATGCTTAAATTTGCAAGTGAATGGGAGTGAAGAAAGACAGGAAACCTCCCCCAATTATATTAGAGATAACCACTGTAATTCCTATTATCCCAAAACAATAATGTTTGTTAATACAGACACAGTGATATCACCCTGTAATGTATTTAAAAGAAACCTACTTTTTAGGTCTCCATCTGCCTCTTATACAAATAATTCCATAAATCAGTCAGCATACATACTGTAAATTAGTGTGATTTCAAGATGATAAAATGCCAGAAGAGCTATTTACAAACTCTTTTATCATAAATTTGCCCATACATTTATTTGTAGAGAAAATCTCCCATCAACATTATTTATAGCATCACTTTACTTAATGAGTTTTATTTTCCTGTTGTGATGGTTCATTTTTGTTTAAATGAAAGTGTTTTTTGAGAGTCAAAAGGTTCCTAGAGATTTCTTGCTATTTTTATTATCTCCTAATCCAAGCAGTTTCCTTTATTTATATTACGTAAAATGCAAAGTAGTAGTTTAGACTGAGTCAAGAAAAAACTGTGATCCCTGCAAACAATTGCAAAATAGCAAATGAAAGGGAAAAGGCAAAATTCTCTTGAATCATGGAGAGTTTCAAACAACTGTGACTGAGTCTTCCCGCTCTGCAGTCAGCTATAGCTTCAGTAGAAATTTTACATCATATTATTTCCTCAGAGAATGTTGCCCCAGTTGCATATCTAGTGACTGGATAATGAAATATTTCTGTGTATGTGCATGGAGACAGAGGGACGAATGTTACAAAGGCTTAATAAAGCACTCTCAGCAGTAGAATGTGTGGTTTTCTTTGAAGGGAAGGCAAGGGGCCAAGACACATAAGAAAAGTAGGTCAGAGGAATGAAGACCTTTGTTACTACTCAGACCCTCTTGCACTGCACAGATTCTCCCAGAAATGTGCAGTTCTTGGTATCAGCTTCACAAGATGAGGATTTTCCCCTCCTTTCCTGTGAAGCTGCCCAGAACTGTGGTTCACAGCCCAGACTTGCTGTTCCTTCTAGTTTTCTTTTCTTTCCTAGCTAGATTTGCTGCTACTCTGAAGGCCATGCCAGGCACTCCTTTTGGTGGCTGGAACAATTCAGTGCCTCCTTGCTTATTGTAATGGAAACAGACAGCATTCTTGGGAAGGAAGGCAAAGGCAGAAAGAAGAACAGTAGAGTGAAACCACAGAGGACAGCCAGGGACAAACTGTTTGGGTGGCCCCAGCTGGAAGCAAGGTAGAGGTTCTTTTTGTAATTAATTTCCTAGTGGATAGGCTTTGAGTTGTAAGCAAGGATATGACTTATTGCCCATCATGTGGCACTCAGAGAAACTGGATTTAACACTTTTCCTGTAAATAAGACAGACTTGCATCCATCAGCTAACAGAATCTATCGTCAGTTGCTTCTTCCTATAAGAAAAATCAGGTCCTCAATTTTGCCCAGCTATTTGGGTCAAGGAGGACAACAATCTCACCCCTACAATTGTCTTATATTTTCTATTTACTGCTATAATTCCCTTGATTTATGGATTCTGAAAATATTTATCACTATGCTTATTTGCATTGTAGTGACAACAACAACAAATGGACACTGACTTAATTTAGAAAGTGAAAAATCCATTCCCTAAGAGGATTTAAAAACATATATATCATGTGTGGAAAAGAGAGAAGCATAAAGTAGGGTTTTATGACATTTTCAGAGGCAAATATGAGCAGAGACCACTGCCACCCTATGCAGGCTCTGATAAATGAATAGTTTCTGGGCCATGGCAAATAAAAAAAAGACTATTTCTCAACATTAAGGACCATTTTAATTTCCTTACTTGTTTTTTTATGTTCTCCAAAATGATAAGGTGATGGTCCAACAACCTATCAGAGGATTTTGCTGCTGTTTTATGACTGCACTAAGACATAATTGAGGGATTGCTGTAGTAAGGGGAGGTCTTTCCTTTGTTTTCAAAAATTTTGATCAAAATCTTTAATTTCTAATGCTAAGATCGCATAATAAGTATATTCCATAATTTCATCACTATAATTGAAGCAGAAACACCTATTTGTCCTCCCTAAGTCCTTCTAAAATTAGGTAATTCAACTTCCCCAACACAAAAGCTGCTTTCTCGTTAATCAATTCCCAGTTTCTTGTTGACAGTAAAATGTAAGGTGCATCTCAAGATACAGAAGTACATGAAAACATTTGTCTTTCATAAAAATGTTGAAGATTTTGATTTTTTTCTCCCACCTTGCAATACTAGTAATGTCTCAGATATAAACATTTGTACATACAATTTTCATCCAAACAAAGGAGTGGATGAATAAATCAATAAAGTTCAGGTCAACATAAATACTTTGATTATTTCAAAAGATTTTATTTCATTTTGACCTTTTAGACTTGATAACCTTTTTTGATATAACCTAACTCCATTTTGAAAAGAAAGGTCATGTTGAATTCAAAAGAGATGTTCTTTAGTTAATAAAGGTCAACAAGAATATTTTAGCACTTTCCTACCAAAGTAATTCTGCGTGGGGAAACTGAGACCACCTTTTTTTATTACAAATAGATGAATCTTATGGCTACTCAATGCTTTCTGAGAAAAATATCTCAAAACTTAAGGAATATTAACAGCAACAAGATTGTAAATCTGTGGTCCTGATGGATTACTTCTGAAGATTCACACTTGCTGGTACAACTGATCCTATATTAGACCAGCGACACCAATGAATGGACCACACATCTTTGCAACTTTCACTGACATCACTATGCCAGCAAAGCTTACAGACTGAGGGTGAGGGCGGGTGATTAAAGGCGTACAAAGTATGCATTCATCTTCAGTAGAGTCCTGCTTCAGCAGTGAAAAACGTAGGCCTAAACAAACTAAAATTTCACTTGGAGTCTTAAATCAATGTCCGTCCTGCTTTAAAGAAAGACTCTGAAATGAGGCTTTCATAGTCATATTGACATTACAGTTAAATGAGACTGTCTTGGTAGCTGTCTCATCTTCAGTAGAACACAGAATATAGATTTTCATTGCATTAACTCCAGTTTGAAATAAAACATCTCTTTTAGAAAAACAATCCCATGACAATAAACCTTTATAGCTCTTGCTGAGCCAATTGTATTGACTGAAGAAAAAATAGCCCTAATTTTGGTTCTAATGTCTAAAATGGATTGTCAGGTTCCTTTAGTTCTTACTATGTTTTGCCTACTGAATTGAAAGGCTACATAACAAAAATTTGTTCCTAGGTTGGTATTTACAGATTTTGACCCAGTAAACTCTTAATGTAGTCCTTGATAAGCTTCTTCTTGAGCTGGCAGTGTTTTGCACTGTGGACATGTTTTATCGTTCTTTAACATGCCTTATTGGTCTTCACTGGAGCATTGGACCAGCACATTTCCTGAAATCTGAAGAGTGGAATGGAGTATGCTCAGCTGGTCATAGCTGCCCTGCAGGCATATCCAGGATTAATACCACCACAACACCCAAGGTCAAGTGAGACCAAAACATACACATGTAACTAAAGATGTCACAAGATCTCTCCATTTTTCTTTTCTCTATTCTAAATGATGACAGAAATGTAAAGATAGTTTAAAAGCTATAGAAAAGAAAAAAGATAATCTTGAAATTTTATTCACCAAATGCTTCTCTTGATTTAATAGGAATATTTGACATGAGTGAGAACCCATAATAGTTGCACTAAGCTACCTTCAAAGCTACATGCCCCCAAAACACAAAAAGAATAGCAGTTACAGGGATTTTTGATTTTTCCATTTCATCTTTCTTCTACAAATAGCTATTTTGGTGTTGCCACTTCTATTGACGCTATTTAGAGCAAAGCAGGTAGTCATGGGAATTTTTCTTTCTCTCAGTTCAGTAAAACTTTTATGCAACATTTTTCTTAAATAATTTATTTTCTTTCAGCATCTGTCAGACCAGATTTCATTTAACACAAGTCTACCACACACTTTAAATGTTGCAGGTCCTTCCTCTGGTATACAAAAGAAGAATTTTCAGTTGAAAAAGCAAACCAATGTGAAACAAAACCTCGCAACCATAAAATCTATTTTATATTTCCATAGATTTTTTTTTTTACATTGTTAAACTCTAAATCATATAGGTTTTTTTTGTTTGTTTTTGAAGCATATATATGATATATATATATAGGTAGCACAAGCAGATAACTCTGAACCTACTCTGCCTTGCAATTCCAACATATTCTTGATTATAGTAGTACATTTGCTTATTTTTAAGGTTATGTTTCAGTGAATTATTGTATTAGAAGATCCGGACACAACAAAATGTTTATTTTTTCAAACTAGAGAATCATAGAAAGCATTGATCTGATGTGTTTTGATTTTTTTTCTATAGCTAAATATACAGTGTATATCCACAGCTGTACATTTCTTCTCTTGTCATGTGAACTTGAAGAAGTCCAAGTAGATAAGATGATCTTACCTACAAGCATCTTCCCAGTACAGGTGTATCATACTGTGTCAGGTGTCAGCATGTTTCAGGAAACTGGATTGCTCCAGTATTGGAAGAAAAGCCTGTAATCTTTACTGGACTTGAAGAATTCATTGAGGTTGTTATTTCTGTGGTAAAGTGCTTCCTCTAAATCTATCCATAATTTTTTAGTAGGGTGTAGTTAACAATTTTATCATTCCTCCTGTTATTTTTTCAGGGATGTCTATTGCATAGTTTTATTTTGACAGGTGAGCATGTGTAATTCTTCTAGAGTACTTCCAGAGCTGACATGAAAGCCGTCAAAAGCTCTTTCTCAGCATAGCCCCTGACAGCTTACACTTACACCCAAATTTTCATTTCTGAGATCAAGGCACTGAAGAGAAACAGTAAGGGGTTGATGCCTTAGTTCTTGATACCACGTTTCACAGCTCACTGAGAGACCAGCAGAGGACAAGATAAGCACAAGGAGACAGGCATTATCAGCACGAGGGCAGGAAAAGCGGCACATTTCTGAACAGTGATGTCTGGTGTCAGCCTGGTTTGTCTGACTTGGCATTCACCTCCTTTGCAGTATTCACCTACAGCCACTAACCAGCCTGTCACACATTTCAGAACAAACCTCTTCTGTCTGAGCTATCTGAGGAATTATTATGCTGTCACCATCTCCTCTTTAAGGCTGCAGCGTGACAAGACTTTAGAGAGGCAGGAGGTGTGACCTTCTGGCACTTTGCACTGGGCTGCTGGAGGGCTCCTTGGAGCAGGACCAGCTGAAACAGCTGGGTAAGCAGCACTGGTATGGCCCCAGGAAATCTAGTTTTGCTGATGTGCTTTGAGGAGCTAAGGAAAATGCAGAATGTTCTGCTACAGAGCTCTTAGTCGATCCTCCCCAAAGTAAATCCACACTGAGGATCTCTTGAGCACCTATGGCGATCCAACTTGGTGAGAGGTCTTACTCCTCTGCTGGAGTAAACTTTCATTACCATTGAAAAATTGAAGTTTGAGGTGGTATCACAATTCATCTGAGGCTTGAAAAAGTGTCAGCAGTGACAGTTCTTGATCACATAAGTTTCTATACAGCACAGTAGACTTTTGGTGAATTACTCAGAAAATCAAGTAAGAATCTCACAAATACATCAAGGATAGAAATAAACCTTGGGAAAAATCCTGAGACCTAATGGAATGAGGGAAATATGGAAACTCAAGAAGACTGAAACATCAGACCATTTTGGCTCAAGAAGACTGTGTGGAAGAAAGGAAGTGAAGGTGACCACTTTTGCCTGCCAAACTAAGAGGAAAGGGAAGGGAGGGCTAATGCAGAAAGTGGGCAGGTTCACACGCTCCCCCTAAACAGCATTTCCTTCTGTCACCACCAAGTGGGGTATGAACTGACTCAGCAATCCCATACACGGTCCCCCAGTTAACACATATAAACCAACACATATAAATTAAAAATAGCAAAGAATTCTTTCTGCAACCTGATCAATGTTAATTTAAAAAGTATCTCTTAATGAACTTTTATACAAGTGATTTTTTCTTTTTGAAATGTGTCTGTGTAAGTGTTTATTTCCATGGCAACAAGGCCTGATGTTCCCACAATCACCTTGACATTACTTTATGAATACATCAGGCATTCAATACAACAAATTAAACAATAGCAATTATTGGTTGGAAATTGAAAACTGCTTTCTTAGAAGGTGTTTGAAGGCTATGAAATATACCTCTATATGAATCAGAAATTATATTATTATTGTTATAGAAACAGGAACTCCTGTAGAGGCAAAATACAAATGTAGTCTTTTGAGCTTGACTTAACAAAGTCTTAATTTGAAAAATACCCATCCGATATTACCATCCAGGGACAAATGGACAGTGAAAGACATATGACAGTTTTCCATACACTTGCTTATGAATAGACAAGTATATCCACCACTGAGCAGTGCTAGGATATGTTCAATGGGATGAAAAAATGTAAGAATTTGAGTAGACCATGATTTAGCTTACCTGTTAAAACATCGGGATTTATATATAACATATAGTTATATATGTTATATATTAATATAAGTAGCATGGTTTACTTGCATACAATTTAGGGATTAGAATATTTACTGTTCATGAAAAATTTTGAAAGCACCATCAAAAGTGTACTCATATTGTTATTTTCAGGGAAAAATCCAAACAAATTCTTACATTAAATTTCACAATATTACAGTTTTTACTGGGGCTTTTAATCACAGCTAAAAGTTACATGAACCCATTCTGTACAGACAGTTTATGACAGCCTTCCTCAATTAAATAGGACCATCTTCCACAAAAAATTATTTTCTGTAGTAATTTGGACAACTTGTGGAATAATTATGTAAACAAAAAGTACCTGAAAAACTGAATCTAGTGTTTCAAAAGGAAAGAGTCCCCATTACAAAATTTGCACGTTAAATAGTACCTCAGTACTATATGAGCAACTTGTCACAATATGGCCCTATGCATTTAAGTTTTTATGAGGTATATTAACTTCTTACTGTTCTTTAAATGTCTTTTTCTCCCTGAAGACATAAAGTCTGTGGTATCTCGATTACTATATCTGCTAATTATGACTAAATAAAAGGTTTCAGTTTTAATGTAGTATTTTTAAATACACTGCTTTCAAGTATTGTATCAAATATAGTAGTCACAATATGCAATTTGGGTTGAATCACAGGATCGTGAATCTAAACATTGAGATATGCATTGCTCATGTATGAATCAAATCAAACCCTGAGGACCAACATCTCTTGTGACAAGCAATAAGAAGCTTCCTCCAATACTTTCTGATCTATATTACCTGTGCAAATACGTTCTTTTTAATTAAATAGTATGTTATCATAATACAGATGTTATAGTTCAATTTCTATTCCCAACATATTTTCACCAGTATGATTTCTTGTTCTCTCTTTAATAGGCTCTATGTTTGCCAAAAAAGTCTCCAATGAAACTAGTAATGTTTAACTCCACGGTAAAAATCATTTGCCTATGCCATGGGTTACAAAGACACAGCCTATTGCTTAGAGATTGAAATCAAATCCACCGGGTACCATTTGTTGCTTCTGAGTTTTTTCTTCCAAGTATTTTACTTAGTGGACAAGTAATATAAATATATACCTGAAATTCCCTGATCAAAGACCCAGCTATATGGACATAAGAATATATTTACTGGCATGTCCTAGCCTCCTAGGTTTATCTGCACATGTGAATGGCTATCTTCGACCCTTAGCTTTCCATCATTATCTAAATGAATAAACAAAACTAGAAATGATAAATACACAGAAGAAGGACATGACTGAATATACTTCTTTTTTTTACCATCATCATGCCATTTTTAACAAATGATGAACACTCACATCTGTACAAAATAGCATTTAAAATGGCTGTAAAGGACAGGCAGGTGCAGGCTGTGTTAGCAGAGGAATTTATTTTATGTGCATGGACAGTGGCAAAAACCCCAGATATGACATTATTAAAGCTATCCATTAAAGTGGTTGTCCAGCAGGGTTAATGTGTCTTTGCTAAAGGGTGCAAAAGGGTGTATTTTTCTAGTTCTGCAGAGAAGTGCAATTCAGAGCATATTATTGTTTTGGATCCAGCAGCCATACCTAAAAATTGATTGCTGCAGTTGTTCATTCCTGCCAGACAGCTGCTGGGGTGGGATGAGCACCTACTCTAGTAATAGCATGCCTTCCCTGAAGAGAATGGGAATCTTACTTTTAATTTTAGTGCAGTCAAGATTATGCCTCTGATTTTTTACATTTTTCAAACCTAACAGGATTCCTACCACTTCAGCTATGAGTCCCCACCTGCAGCGCTGCCTGGGCTGGGCACATCTATTCAGACAAAGCCCTGGGGCCTTGTTACCCACCAGTGGATGGAGCACACTGGGCACACTTTTGGAGTACTTCTGATGTAGTTCCACTTAAAAAATGAAACTAAATCAGAAGTGCAAATTCCCAAATCAAAATGCTGATGCAGACAGACAGAGACAAAGTTCCTTGAGGAGAGAAGACTTTTATATCATAAATCAAGACTTAGATTAAACTGAATAACTTGATTATTAAAGGTGCATGTGTGTTTGTACGTGTATAGTTTCATATGACATATCTCTGATATGGATATCTTTTTTTTTTTAAAGAGGAAATTGACTTTTAAGAAGCTGGAATTTGAAGAGTCAGAGTTTCTCTTTTAATTTGCATTAGAATGATGAACTATAATTTAACAAGAAGATCAAAACAGAAAACTGAACCACCTTGCAGAAGCTGCCTTTCAAGCATGAAAAGAGATTCAGAACGTTTCTGCAAATTGCAGTCTTCAGGCTGATGAGACATTCACTATGTCAGCATCACCACAGACAGAAACCTGGAGGGTTTTTTTAGCTATACCCTCACTCTAGATCTGTGGTTTTTAACTTGTGTCAAACAGTGATAGCAAACTATCAAGTATGGCAAGGCTGATTTGTGAGGGCGGCTCCCATGTACCATGGTACAGAACACCAGTCACTCTTGGTAGTGCCTTACAGGCATTGCACCCAACCTGTCCCTTGGTATTCTATGGCATGTACAGGTGCTCCTGTGCATGTGCAGCAAGTCCAGGCCTTCCTGAATGCAATCAGGGGAGAAGACACAGTGTGCTGTCCCCTGCTTAGTACACAGAGCTCACAGAACCAACAGTGGGAGCACTTAGCAAAAAGCTAAGCATTTCTTTTCTCCCAAGTATTTCTTCTTATAGCCAAAAGAGTGTCTTGTTAGTTCACTGGCAGTTTCTGGAGTACAATGCTAAGTGTATGCTTTCAAATCCTTAGTCTGTGTCAAATTCACAGTGCATGAAGAATGGTGGTAAAGGGGTGGAATTCACCCAATGTGCTTTTCTGTCTTTTTCACTTTATAACTACATCTTCTGAAGAACATCTGTACCTCAGTGGACAGACTGTTGGAAGGACAACAAGATGCCAGGCTATTCAGATAATTCCAACTTCAGGAAACCATGGAATAGCTGGGGTCAGAGGGCACATCTGGAAGTCATCTTGTCCTTTCTGTTTCACACAGGACTAGCTAGGATCAACCACATGCTGTGATCGACTGTGGTGGTACCCCACACCTTCCTAGAAAGCACAGGATGTCCAGCTTGTTTGCCCAAAGCTGGCCAAGCTGTGAGAAGACAGGGCACTGGTGGCACAATTACCTCAGGCCCACATTTCTGGCTTGTCCTAAATTTTGCACAAGAATACTTTGGTGTTCCAGTGTGGGTTTTGGTCTGCACTCAAAATGAAGTATAGATATGACAGTGGAATATTCCAAACACAGATCCACAGGGAAAAAAAAAAAAAAATTCCCATGTTTTATCTTCTGCTTAGTCTTCATGTATATGTCTTTCCCCCTAACATATGCCCCAATTCCCAAAGTGATGGGTATATTGAAAATTTATGCATGCTTTACATTTAATTTAATCATTTCCATAGCAACTCCTACATTTCAGGATGTTTAACTTTAATCCCAAGATACAGAATATATTCTTTTCAGAACAATTTCCCAGGCTGTATTTAGCCACATTCATATATAACTTTCTACAATTTAATTTTCAATGAAAATTACCCTATCATCTACCAGAAGCAAAAGTTTTAACAAACAGATTAACTTTTATGACTTCTTTCATCTCACTCTGTGTTTAAACAATTACTCCTGCATCAAATGGAGCTAATGAAGCCTGATTGCTCAGAATCAGTGCTTTTGATTGATAGATGAAGCTGTTTAATGAAGTCCAACTTCCAAGGAATAGATCAAAAGTGCCTCTCCTCCTCTTTCTTTCTTTCTTTTTCTCTCTCTCACTCCCTCCGGGTCTTTTACACCAGTACTCTCCTGTCAGGAGACCCTAAAGGATGAACATGCTTTCCAGAGGCCTGGAAATTCAACCAGTGGTCATAATGACATGATGATAGATAAATCAAAGATATATATATTACTGTCTATATGGTGAAGTCTGGAACAAAATTAAAGGCACTTGAGGTGATGTATGATGCACATAGCAGTAATGAATTGATGACCCATACTTCTATATGGGTGACCTTAAACTGCTTTTAAAAACATCTGAGATTCAACTAGGAATTAAAAACCAACGCAGATAAAAGAGGAAATACATATACAAATAAAGAAAAACAGGGGAAGTATGGGAAAGAAGATCTTCCTTACAAATTTTCACTCGTTTTTCATCTGCATTTTGCCTTTCTACATGTCACTTCTGAAAAGAATTCCACAACTGCAGGCTATTAATCCTGCGCCTTTGCTGTCACAATAGCAAACTTCCATCACATCTGATTCCTGTTCCAGGACCTCAGCTGGTGCAGCACACATTTGTTACACTGGTATGCTTCCCTGAGCAGTCAGCATAAAGCAAAAATCTAATGGAAGGTAGGCGAACGAAGCATTCAAATTTGCCGTCAGGTTACGCACACATCACCTGTATTTTGTGCAAGCAGGAATGCCTAAGCCAAGTGGTGAACAATCAGGCTTCCCATGCTGTCAGGCAGTAACCTGATGCTTTACTTGCCTGATGTGTCACACAACCTGAGCTGCTATGTAAACAGCAACAAATAACCTAAAAGGTGACACACTTGAATTTGCAACTTGCACATTTCTTCCAGTTCCATCACTTTCATGCTAGGAAGCAAGAGAGGGAGTAAAGAGAGACATAGTTTCAGGATCCTGTCAGGCTCCAGGACATAAGCATCAAATAAATCAATTAATTTAATCCTAATGCAATTATCTGCTTTAGATGAAGGGTGATTTTAGCTTGCTGAATTCACTTATAAGAGTAAATAATTATCCTAAAAAGTTTATACTGTTCTAAAGATGATAGCATTCTCAGCAGCCCTAGTACAACTCCAGTGACTTGAGCGGAGCTGCTAGACGTAAATTTATTACATAAAGGAGAGCTGCTTTCAGTCAGGCACTGACGATTTGATCTCCAATTAAAAAATTAATCTTCAAAAATAAAGCCTGGCATTACAATTAAACTGTTGTTAGATGTACAGTGAACGTGCAACTGTAGCACTGAAATGATACTCAATTTGTTGGTGGAAATTTCAATAACAGGTTCAAAATTGAAGCCATTTCCTTGGCTTTCCATTCCCAATCTGTTGTAAGTCATAGTGTCCTTGGGAGGGCAGACTATGTATAGCTCACAAAAAGAACCTAGGATATTAAATCTTAACAACCTAAAGATCTGCTGTTTATTTTTTTGTAAAAATGGGTTAGTGAGGAGGAACAGTGTCAGGCAGGGATTCGTAAAAAACAGAGAACTTCATTAAAGACATGTGGCAGTCTCAGCTCCTGATCACACAAACAGAAAGACCAAGGTATTTCTCCAAGAAATGTTATCAAAGCCAGCAGAAAAATTTGTAAATGTGCATCCTGTATTTCCACAGGTTACTAAAGAGACTAGTACGGGTCTGGTATCTGTTTTGCATCCTGTAATACAGACAAGAATAAAAAAAGAATATCAGATGGAGGACTGCTCAGCCTGTGAACCTTGGCAGAGCTGGAAGGGTCCAGCTGCTCAACAGCAAAGTTTAGGCAGTTCTACCCTCAACACTGCACTTGGGCATCTGAAAAGTTAAGAGCTAGGATTTCAGGAAATGACAAATGGCAGCTAGACTGAGCTTGGATGACTTTGCATGTAGGTGCCTATGAGATATCTAGGAAATTAAGAATTTAAATAGTTTTGGAGTCCTGACCCTGCATTCCCACATACCTCCTGCAGTGCTTTAGCTATTGCTGGCTTTCCCTGAACAATGCACCGCCATGCAACAAATACTGTCAACACACAACCACCCTGTCTGCCATCCCCAGATCCTTTTCTTCTGCTTCCCTTGCAACCATCCATCTTCTTCTGTTCCAAGGAGTTCCCCTCCTTAGTTCTGAATATTTTCCATGTAGCTAATTAGTTTAATTCCATGCATCCCTTGCATTTGTGGACACATTCCTTATTTACAATTTCCTTAATTTCTGGTGGCAGAGGTAAAAATGAAGCAGCCAGGTTTTTAGTAGGATGAGAAAACCTGGGAAGGACCAGAGATGCTGCCACATCACCCGTACAGCCCAGGGCAGCTCAGCCCACGGGAGGCTGAGCGACAGGCAATCTTCTACTCATGGTGAGTGGAAAAGGGAAATAGATGCCTGAGAGAAGGCTGGAACAGTAAAGCTACAGAAACCTGGTAATAATTTCCTGCTGTATCCAGAGCTCCCCAAGCCAAACAGAAGCTATTATGTTTAACTTCAATACTAATGTGTATTCACCCCATTTGAAAGACATACTTGGCAGGTTATAATGATGGCCTCTAAATCATAAAAATATTGAACATATAATACCGAAGGAGAGAAATGGCAGCTGAAGTTACTAAGTTGTTGGTAAGGTATTGTTTCAGCTATCCACACATAAACTGGTCAAAAGTCACATTGGGACAAAGTTTAGAGAAGAAATTTCTTTACAAATTAAATGACTGCCTCAAGCAAGACCTAGTTCTGAGTACTGAGAGGAAGGAATGAATCTCAACCAAAAAATTACTTCAGCTAAGATGAATTTGGACATTATTATTCTGAAAATATAAAGGCTACACAGATTAACAAGAAAACAGTCAAAGTTGGTAATTGATTTAATTATTTCAGTTCATGTTTATTTGCATCTCAGTTCTGAGTACTAAATCGAGAAGCAGAAGTTTGTCATAGCAGTACCTACAGTTGAACCTTAAACAGTAATTATAACCAGTTTCCTTGAAGGAGAATAGATAAGGATACAAAGCAATTCCTATTTACATCTATCATGAAAATTCCAACCCATCTCAAACACAGCCATTAGAAGAAGAAAGAAAACACAGGAATAAATAGGCAATTCCTCCCAGCGTTAGACACTTCATGAGACCATTCTCACTAAGGCCGAAGACAACAAAACAGAACCAATAAGAAGAAGAGAACTATCAGAGATGCTCAAGGATGTATTTCCAAAGAGGGCAGGAGTGCTGAGTTTCAGGAATACACATCCATCATTTTGATATCACCAGTACCTGTGTCAGGCCAGCTCTGTAGGCAGCATACCCCCGTGACACCTCAGTTTGCTCTGCAAGCATTTCTAGCAGGCACATCCATTTTGGCAGTGAGGTGCCTGCATGGCACCTCAGGACATCTGTTCACCTGCAGCTTGTCTTATGACAAACCTTACCACAAAATGCTTCCCAACTGACTGACATGTGGGGCTTGATTTTCGAAAGCTGCTTTGGCAGCACCTACCCCTGTGTAAAACACAGCTTGTGGGAAGGGCAGGGAGGCATCCTTTTCCTCTTCCCTCCCCCCACCCCAACTGCTGTCTATCAGGATGGAATAGAGATATGCTCTAAACTCTCTCCTGCCTCATCAAATTTGAATCAGCATCTTCCACTTTTGCACACTAACTTGCTGAAGCACAGTAGAGTTTAATACCTCATACTCAAATTGGGAAGAGAGGGAATGAGAGAAACTGCTACCTCCTCATGTCCCTTGATGTACAACTGTCAGCTGGAGGAGAGGAGATGCTGAAATGAGGCACCTCAAAACCTAATTTGGGGTCAGGAATTCCATTAACTAGTGCAAGTACTTGAAAACGGACCCAGTTCTCTGTGTGGCTGAGCAGCAGTGAAAGAAATGGGTATAAAGATTAGAAAGGAGGTTGAGAAATTTTGAGATCGTGTACTGGAATATGGAAATCCCTGGCCATGAAGTGTCTCTAATCCTTTTCTATTTTTAGTCTAACGCTTCATTCCATGTTGCACAGAAATCCATTCTGCCAGCAGTTTCACTGGCTTAAGGAACAAAACAAGTTCTAAATGTGGTAGGAATTGAGGTAAATTAAACATTTCTTGAAAAATCCCTGCATGACTCAAATAACCAAAAAGGTAATTAAAAAAAGAGGCATCAAGGTCATCAACACCCTGAACTGCCATCAACAGATCTCTTCATACTTTTAAAATAAAATTATCTCCAGTGCTGCCTTGCACACAATAAACACCTAATTTCTCCTGAATGGGAGTAATGCTGTCATACATGTACACACCAGTCACTTTGAGAAAAGACGGTGACAGGAAGATGTACATGGACTATCTACATTGACTATTGGAAATCATCCATTTAATCAACAGTGCCTTTAATTTGTTTCCTGAGGATGAAGACAGCTTCTACAGCTAATCCTGACTTAATATTTTATCTTTCTCATACATGGACAACACTTAATTAGAGGTAAGCTGCATTTGGTAGAATATGAAACTGCTCAGTTATCTGTGTCACCATTCAGTTGGCTGGCAAAAAAAAGAGAGAATAAAAAATATGTATTTTTCATAGGAATTTTGTAAGAATGACAAGTATTGTCACAAAGAAATGCTACTATTTATCTTGTTATGAAGTAATAAAAAATTGTATTTTTAACCCTCCTGTAGAGTGAAGAAGTGATAACCTAAAATAGGGTTTTTTATTGAAATGTTCCCACTCCAATCCCAACAGCATATACTTCCAGTGTACCTTGAAGAAAAGAATTATTTCCCCATTTTAGTGATGGGGAACTGTGAAAGATTGAATGGATTATCCACAGTTTTAATGGCAATAAGTACACTGGAGTGGACTTAACTGGAATCCTGAGTAAGTTATGAGACCACTATGCCAGTCTCCTACTCCAGTTATCAGTAGCTTCAATTGTGTTTTGTACTGAGCATCCTAAGATCTCATGTGTTCCTTGGTGCAAAACACTTTTCCACGGCATAAATGACAATTATTGAATTAATATCAAGGACAAACTTGGTAGGAAATGAAGCTTCACCCTTACACTTAAATATCAAAAGTGCTTCTGAGAAGTGGGGTGGGAAAAGGAATGACTTACCCAGAAGCGTCGTGACAACATACAAGCAGCATAAACTTCTGCTGTGGTAGCAGAGTTGCTTGTTTTACATAAAGAATTATTTTATTACTGCTGGTAAAGAAGAATTCATTTAAGTTAAGCGGGTTTTCAATAGAACATTATAGAAAAAGTCAGATCTTCATTATTGCTGTTGCTATATAAAAGTACAACTTATATTTCACAGACAGGTGTGAATTTACACTTAAAATCATAATTTGTTTCAGTGGTTTTTTATTTTTTTAGGTAACTAATATATCTGCACTGCACCACAGCAAAGGAACTGTCACTGCAGTTCCAGAGGTGCTTTGCAAAATGTCCAAACTTTCTAGCTAACCATATTTCCAGGAAAAAGAAAATAAAATCTTCCCCCCAAGCTACTGGAATTTTCTCTGAAGGAGTGGTAAAATCTTTATTACTTGTATAAAGGTTGCAGTTTTTTTCTTCTTCAGTTCTTGCACAAGTTTCTCCAACAGCTTACTTATGCATAGTCTACAAAGAATACCCTTTCATCTATTAAAAATATGCTGATAAAATTAAGACTTTGGCTGACAGTTTGCTGATGTCACATTAGAAAGAGTAAATACACTTTTTGGACTTTTCCACCATTAATTATTTTATATACTACTGTCATGTTAGCTCCTATGTATTTTCTGAGTTTTTAGAAAGCATCTGAATGAAATTCCTTTATGATTTTTGTTGTCCTACTACCTGAAATTCCTCTTTCGTCTCTGTGATCTTGCCTCCCTATATTTTCCACTTTCATCACCATGTGCCACCAACATCTACCACTCTTATCAGCTACAAAATTGCTCTTCAAAATAGAAACTCTTATATTATGCTTCTCTTTGCTGCCCTTTCCTCTCTCCTTTTAAGTTGTCTCACAGCAATTTAAATATAATTGAACTTAGGGCCAACTGTCAGTTTTGATATATACATATATATATATATTTATTTCTAACCAATAGATGTATGAAGCCAACCTTTTCTGATCTGTTATCTGCTTTTTCAACTAAAATAGCAAAATAAAACCACCATCCTCTGACTTTCACTATTAAAATGTAAGTTAATAATACCACAATGCATTTTCTGTAATAGAGTAATGATTGCCTGGATCACTGGCTTATGTAGTACATATAAGCTCTATTATTGTGATATACTTTTGATTTAGTATCTTTTGATAAGAGAGATAGAATGTGTAAGAAAACCTCTGGAAAATATGTGCAATTGCTCAAACCTGCATGCTTTCAAATTTTGCTGCACTTCATATATTTTTTTTCATGCTCTTTTACTCTGGTATTCCTGACAACAGAGTATTTCAGTATATTCTTTAAAGCTTTAAGGAACTTTAAAACTTTAAAGAAAATATAAAGGACACAAATGTTTTGCTGTTTTTGTGATGCCTGAGAGGAATGGCAATCTCATATTCTTTCCAAACATCTAAAAGCTATTTGAAGGCAGGCTATTTCAGCTTCTGCTGTGCTTGAAAAGTGAAACTCCAAAGGCATCCTCATTGACTACTACGCATTTTATTTATTAGAATTACATTTCTCTTTATGCTTCAAACTGAAAGTGGGAGGTTTGTCCTACAAAAGTGCTTGAAAGTTTCTACTTTCTTCATATATGACTATTAGAACATGTCTAATATATTTCGTTTCTATTTTCCACAACTGGATGTAGTGACTCACACTTTGTGGCTGTTCTTTTCATTTTGGAAGCAATTATTCCTGAAAAGACTCATATACCCAGGTTGTCAGCCAATTATTTCTTATATGCCTGAAAAAAACAGTCGTCTTTGCAGAAATGTATCATTCGATGATGTGCTGGAGTCTATGGGAGTGTTAGATTTCTTTGAATATTTCAGTTTGGACTTTAATTGTTTTTGTTCATAGGTGCTAAATTAATGAATTAAATTCAGGACTATATTTATCCCTAGCAAAAAGCATAGATTTACTACCTTAAAGTAAGTCTCCATTTATTAAAAAAAACCCAACATCAAGAACAAGAAACAACCTTCAAGGAGCACTGAAAAGAACTTCCCTATACTGTGCAGCTAAAACATACAGAAAAGAGAAGTTATGTTTAGAGCTTGTTTTGCAGTCACCACAAAATATCTGTATTTTAAATATGAAGCTCAACAGTACATGAAATCTGCAAGCACATCTCATGTAGGATTTTACCCTTTGGCTGGGGAAGAAGAGAAAACTATGACAGTCACAGCAAATTATTTTGAAGAACTCTTTCAGACTAAGCAGAAACAACTCCACTTAATGTGAATCTTACATCTAAATAAAATTCAAATAACTACACAAAAGGCTACAGAGCCTTAGAGATTTAGATTCTTTAAGCTAAACTCTTTAAAAAGAATGGCAGAAGTGGAAGCAATCCCTTCTAGTGCATAACCACTGTTACACAAGGGTGATACACTTCATGAGTTCCTCCTGTCAGAACTTCTTATTTTAATTTTTCCTTCCCAGTGACAACCTTGCTGTAGACATTTCCATGCCTATGACAAGGAGAGAAAATACTATTCTCCTGTGGTTTTAGGGATCATTATGTGTAATCACAGCAAAGCTCCTTTATCAGAACAAATCCAGTTTAGCATGACATTGTTGGAGGTCTCTTGAGATGGCTAAACCTTAGAGGTTTCCTCATGTAACTCCTACTGTGTAAGTATTGCAATTAAGTATGTTTCTGACATACTAATAGACAATTTTCCTTTGAAACAATGTATTATAGTTTCACAGGAAAATTCTAAGACACCTCAGAGATCTGTCTGTAGTTTAACCCCCTGCTCAAAGCAGGGTCAGGTATGGACTCAGTTACTCATCCAGTCTAGTCTCAAAATGGACAGAGACTGCACAACCTCTCTGGGCAACCTGGTTTAATACAGGATTGTGCTCCCTGCAAAAGAAGATTCTCACTGTGTCTAGGCCAAGCCTATCTATTCTGTTTGTGCCCACTGTTTCTCATCCTGCCCCATGCACTTCTGATGGGAAGCTCATCTCACCTCCTCAGCAATGTACTCATAGGTATTGGAAGGCTGATGTTAAGCCAGCCTGAAGCTTCTTCTCAAGACTGAACAAGATCCATTCCCTTAAGCTCGCTCCTCAGGTGAAGTGCTCCAGCCCATATCATGTTGGTGGCCCTATCCTGAACTTGCTTCAGTAATGAGCTCACAGAGATTTAGGATGTGTTAGTGCTTTTCTTGGACTCCTGGAATAGTACAGGAACTCAAGGAAATGGTATTCCAAATAAAATTGCAATTCTTTTGAATCATCAGTGATAAATTGAAATAGAAATCTTCAAATAGAATTTGAATTATTTACAAAAAATTGGACAAGGACATGGAGTGACAGAATCACAGAATATTCTGAGTTAGAAGGCACCCACAAGGATCATCGAGTTCTAGTCTTAAGTGAATGGCCCATATGAACAATTGAAATCACTTAAATTTTAAATCATATTAATCATACGCATTTCAGATATTAACGGCAGAAATTTTAAGACCACAAACTGGCTCTGTCCTAGTTTCTTGTTTCATCAGATCTAAGATCACATGCAACCTAGTTCATGAAATAACCTTAATTTTACAATCTCCATTTAATGTGAATTATGGTTTTGACAGGTGGATGTATATGTTTGTAAAATCAGCACTTCTACTTGAATGCTCATGGTAAGTAGCTGATTCCGTAAAACAGAGCCGCAACAAAAGGCTCCTGCATGCAACTAACCAGGTGAAAAGTAGAAAGAAGTAAGGTTTTTTCTGAAGCATATGCCATGGTTTGTGCTTTATAAGGGACAAAGATTTTAAAAGTTGATGTTTGAATTTGTGTTCACTGGCAAATACAATTGGTTTTGTTCCATTGTCTTTACAATGAAAATAGTTAGCAACAAGTTTATGTAATTATTTGAAGCATGATGTAAGGGCATGGTGGATGCGCCATCATTTTTCTTTCTGAAATTGAGATGTGTTGTTGAAATACCTTCTAGAAAAAACAGCAGCTCATGTACTAAGCAGAGGAAATACAGCCACTCTGTTACTCTGACATTCAAATTAGAAATGGCTCTGACATAAAGTATACTAATATGAGAATGCATTTTTTAAAATGAGGGAAAGAAAAATGGGACCAAAAATATGAAAGAAACAATATTTTAAAAATAGAGAAATTTGAAAAGCCTTGACTGACTTTTGTCCTACAGGCTGGGTGCTTTGGCTGTGCCTCTGAGGCTGCGCATCCCTGCCAGGGCTCTCACTTAGCCCACACCTGCTCCCGAGACCAGTGAAGAAACATCTACAGACAGCAAATGTTCATTAGACCTTTATGGTGACTGAGCAGCAATGTCAGAGTAGCCAGACGTGCGTAGTGTGATTGAGCTGAGGGTATGGGGTCCACCTGATGCTATAGGAAAGAGGTGTGGGGGTTGTTATGCAGACCTACACTGAATTTAATGCATCTGAGCTGTAAGATGGGGATCAGGTGAGATGGGGGCAGGCTGTGGTACACAGCTCACCCCAACCCTGCAAGAAATGTGGAACTCCCTGCTGAAGAATATAGATAAGCAGTTTTCCATCCTCTCTTCCTAGATAAGAGCTACACTGTCTAACACACTTAACCCTCTCATAACAGTTCTGTGTTGCATATTTAATTAATTACATAAAGGTGACAGTTAAAACAATGGAAAACAGAATAATAATACTTGCCATTGTTTCCTGCAGTGAGATAAAATGTCCCAGGTACTTCTCAGGCTAAAGGATACTCAGCATTCTGAAAGAAGCTTCTGTTTTCCTGTAATTCTTGGAAATTAGGAAATTCACTGCCTGAATTTCCAACGCTCTCTTTAAACTCTGATGCAAAATATAGGTGGAGCACTTTGTGAATGTATTTTGAAATATCAGTGGGAATATGAGTACTTAATAAAATATCGTGCACCTGGAATTAAGGCTGTGAAACTTTTTTTAGCCGAATCAAATTGTTGATTTGGATCAAACACCCACATTTGATGTGGCTCATATAGATTTTTCCCTCATTTTCTCCTACTGTGAAAAAAAAAAAATCTTTTTCTCTACTTGTTAAAAGAACAATGCTAAAGAGAGCCTAACCAAAAAGAAAGGATGGGTTCATTCAGCCACTCAGAGATTTTCAGTGTAGGAACTCCAAGCTCAGATGTCTCCTTTTCTTGAGAGGATTGGAATTCCCAGTTCCTACCTCCCGGGAAAGTGCCATACCCTGGTGCCACGATGGGCAGTTTGCTTTGCATTTCACCTGCTGAGAAACTTTCTCTGTGTTACTCAGTGGTAACTGGTGTGAACACTGGTGTGTGTCGAATCACAGAATTGCAGATTAGTTTGGGTTGGAGGGGGACCTTTAAACGTCATCTGGCCCAACCCCTGCTGTAGTGCACCCCAGTGCATTAATATACTGTCTACCCAGAAAAGGTCCCAGCACATGGCTGGAGAATCAGCCTCAGACAGCTCTCTCATTTCTTTTTCTTTTTCTTTTTTTTTTTTTTTTTTGGGCTGCGTAATTATGTCAATATTTAATAAATAATGAAACAATCTCAAAGGGGAAGAGTGAGGAAGCCCTTGTTTAGAACATCTTATGACCTGATTATCAGCACCTCCTTCTCAGCTGACATCCAGCATTCAGTCTTACAGAGGACGGATTTTAATTTTTTCAGATTTACAACTGAATCAAGTCCACTCCAGCCTTCTACAGTGCTCTAAGCCCTGAGAGAGCAGGCAGACAGAAACTAATTCCTTTTGTCTAGCTCAAGCATGCATCTGAATGAGGCACCTTTTTTTTTCCCCACCTGAAATTATTTGGTGAATCTAGTTTACATCTGTGAGATACTGTGAATTTGTACTTTGAAGTAATTAACTTTTTTTTTTTTTTGCTAAAACATTTTGTTCAGCTATGAAATAGCTCACAATAAGCCCTCTTGGTGAATCCTGTTTGGCAGAGAATAACTACAATTGCACAAAAGTTAAAACAAAAAGAAAAAAACACAACAGAAAAACTTAGGAGGCTATGAAGATTTTGCAAACAGAAATCCCAATAGTAATAACCAAAGGAATATGGCAAAGAGAGTATTTTGGGCTCTGTAGGTGAACCCAGCAAGGCACTGCTGACAACCCCCACCAGGTGGCTCTCCACGCTGGAGCATAGCAGCTTGGAAAATCCCTTCTCGTCGGAGGAAGGGGCTTGTACTTATGCAAAAATACTGAGATTTGCTTCTGAATCTAAATATCCACCTCAGCTGCTGAACAGATGCTCAGCCTAGGAAATGGTGTGAAAGCCTCACACTCAATTCTTCTGTTTACTTTAGGCTGTTATTTCTGAATTATTGCTCTGCATCTGGAAGGATTGTTCCCTGCTTACTCAACTCCATATCCTGCAGTACATGCAAGTGGGATGTGTGTCTGAGTTAGCTGGATGCCTGTTTACTGTAAAGAATAATACAGCAGAAGTCCTGTGCACCACTAAAATCCCAATTAAAGGATCATGCAATCTATCTTTTGAAATGTGATCTTGCTCATTGGCTGGAGCTCCTCTCTCTTTAAATATTTTCTATTTCTACCCATGACTGCTTAAATTTTTTTCCTCAATTTCTTTGAAATAAAGATCCCATTCCTTAATAATCAAATATATTGTCACTTTATTGTGGTGGCAGGCATTTATAAGATGTTTTTTTCCTCACCACCTCTGCCTACCTGAGAGAACAATGATTATCAAAGTCATCTTGCTAAACTGGGTTGTCATTACTGGGTCAGAGTCTGAAAAGGATGCAGCAGAAAAAAATCATCTTTATGCCCACTCTGCTTTAACTGAAGGACACAGCAGAATGGCTCCTGTTTCACTAACTTTAAATGACCTTGGTCTTTGCCATTTTAGAGGAAGACAAAGTCCTAAATTTTGAGGGCTTAAGTTTTTCATCTCCCCCAGCATTTAATCATCTTTTCCTCTCTGCCTGTTTAACAGCAAGGTTTTTTACATTGAGAAAGAAGCAATGGGGACAGAGTTATGTTTGTTTTCTTTCTCATCCTAATTGTTCATTTTGTATTGATTCTTCACAGTGCTGGCACCTGGACAAAGAAAGGGCACTTTGCAGCCCAGTGTTGCTTCTTTGGGGTACTAACACATAGTCCTCATTTCAATCTTTACAGAGCAGCTGCTTGTAATGTAAAATGTTATCACCAAAGCAAGCTAGCAAAAAGAGATTTGTTTACTGAGCAATCAAAGCTATTCTTACAAAAATAGGAATATTGAATGATATTATGGAAAGTCTGTGCAATAAGATAAAGTGGTGAGTATATGAAGAGATAATCCCTGAACCAGATCACAGGTGCTACTTTTTTTTCTCAAAATCTGACCCCAAATTTGATAATCTAGGAAAACTGGAACCTATCCTCTAGGTATAATATGTTACATAATAACTATATTCAGAGAGGGTATATCTTTATAAATATATATACAGATTTATTTATTTATTTATTTACGAAGACTTCTGAATTCAGTGCTGAAATGAGGAGCAAAAACTGCCTGCAGCTGAAGACCTGGTTCTGGTTTTGCCACTTCTGTGGTTCAAGTCTCCCCATCTTGCTCTGTTTTACCAGGTGCATCACCAAAACCCATCATTCTGCCATGCTGATGTTGAACACAAGGAAGAGGAAGGTACACACATAGGCAATCTCCTGGGGAAGCAACACCATTGCATTCTTCTCCACTCAAGGATGCTGAGAGGGAATGCGGCCATGGCAACAGCAAAGGGATGGATGGGGCCTGCCTCCTAGGAAATACAGAGAAATCCCTCTGCCAAGTAGCACATATGCCACAGATGGTGGTAGCAGGGGCGACCCACGGCTGCTTTCTGCCAGCAGCCAAGTGTGTTTCCACACATACACCTGAGCCCAGTCTATAGAATTGCAATTGACAGGATTTTTAAATACAAGAATTACCTTACAATACTCTATTCTACCTCAATGTCCAAGGGCCATAGCAAAACATACTATGTAAAAACTTCACTTATGTCCCTAGTTTATCTCTACTTTAATTCTAGTGCATGTATTTATAAAATATAAATGGTATTGACTTCGCATGCACTTAAACAAAAGTTTAAATAGATTTAAGTTTTTTATTAGAAGGCTACATATGTCCTAAAGATAATTAAGGGAACAATGAGCAAAGCAGCAGTTCACCATTGTTTAAAAGATGCAATGAAGTGCAGATTGTGTAATGTTAGGAATGAGTTCAGTTTTAATTTCAAAGATGTATGGCTGGGACAGATATGTTAATCACGAGAAGCGTCCTGTTAAAATTAACAGAAGAAACAAACAATTTTGAATAAAGGCAAATTTTTTCAAGAGAGGCGGTAAGAAAGCCAAGACAACCCTCAAAACCATGAAGCTCATCATAACATCACAGAAACTGCAAGGCAGTAAGCTGATCTTCCGTATTTTCTAAAATCCAACTGGACTTACAGATACATACCTACCCATTTGCAATATAACTTAGTATTATTTCTGAAGCCAGAATATAATTTCTCCCCCTTCTACTTTTTTAGTACTTTTGAATTTGGGATATGAATGCACTAACATAGTTTCTGCATTCATTCTTCTTGTTGCTTTGCATTGCCACGAGGAAGAACAGAATAAGAAAAAAACTTTTTGCAATTCTAATCATTACCACCCCAACAGCCCATGGGGTTCGTGTTCACAAAAATCTCTGGATGTGGGTCAAGTTCAGACTTGCCTCTTTTTGCCTTGAGGCATTTTTCTGCAAGGCTAGTTCTATAGGGCAGAAACACAGAACATTAGACAGAAAGCTATTTTTAGCCATTAAAGACATTATGTTTTAAAAAATAGAAGCATTGCAATTTTCAGAATAATTGTGCTATGCAGCAAAGATTACACAAATACCCTAAATGTGAAGAAATGGCATCCTTTCCCTGACAGCACTTGTTTTCTGTCCTTGACAGTGACAGCTTATTTATTTTGTATTGTTTTTAGAGATTCTGGAGTGCCTAAAACACAGTTGCAGCATTTTTCATGTAAAACAATTCCAACAGCAGCCTGATGTGAAAGTTCTTCGTACAATCAGGTCAATCATAAAGAATGCACTATTTTAATAGTGGGAAAGGCTAATCATGTAGGAAGCACCATTCTGTAGAGTGAGCACTATTAGGCAGCAAACCTTAGAGCAGATTGCCACAAAGAATAAACAAAGCTGGGTTTTGAGCACTTATCAAGTGCTTTTTCCAATCCCTGCTGCTGCTCATTATATCTCTGGGAGATGCTCTGACAAAAAGTGGAGCTGGGGAATTTCACATCTCCAGCCAACAGAGGAGTGTCAGAGAGGCTGATAGCTGTCAATAAAACTGATATTTACAGCAGAGCAGGACATGATGAAAACCAAGATACAGATGTGTGTGAATTACCCTTGGTATCACAAACAAGGAGTGGAGCCCTCCTTATAAACAAGACTTGCCTGCTGATCCAGGAAGATAAGCATTTGAAAAGGGGCTATCAAGAGCCACTCATGAGCAGTCTTTTCCTCCAAAGCAATTTTCCTTGAGGATACAGGAAATCAAGTGTTCATTGATAATGTTCACTTTGTAAAGGAGTAGTGTGGGTCAGATTATCAGATCTGCTTCACTTACTTTTCACAGCTCAACCAGTGTCAAGGATTTAAAAATGAGACACATTTGCCAGCTAAGGATCCTTTCAGTACAAGACAGTTCATTATAATTACAAATACAGTAGTATCCCACCATTCCTAGAAAAGGAAACACGTTGGAAAGGGCTGCAGTTTTCTTGCACTCTGCTTACTTTGGCAAACAGCTCCTTTAGACCAGTTGCTAATTAGCAGTCTTCTGAACAGCACTAAATTCACCCAACACCATAGCTCATGCAGAACCATCCCCAGAATCAGGAGCCAGGCAGTCTCAGCCATGACCATGGTGAATGTGAAAACAAGCATGTTACAAAAAGTCGTTTTGTTCCATGAAAAAATTAGATATTTTAATTTTATGCTAATTCAGAAAAAACGCAAATGTTGAAATATCTTAGTTTTTTCAGGACATTTTTTCCCCCACAGCCTCAATAGAGATTCACAGTCATGCTTTACTTAATAAAGCTTACAATTCTTCCTCTTGAATTACAAAGGTTCTTTTTTGTGTTTGCATAGACATGAATTTGTGTGAGAGTATGTGTCTCATCTGTATGTTAATTATTGATTTTTAAAATATTTTATTTTTATTATATTTTTAAAGTCCCATCCAAGCATCTGACTTGTTGTGCAAGTGTTTTGGTTGTAATAAATAGTTGACTGGATATCACTCATATATTTTCAGAGCTATTGAAAGTAATTTTCAGACACCTCTGTATTCTGGAAAAGAATATGCTGTCACCAAGAACAATTATAAGTGACTCTTTCTTTTTCCTGTTGTTCTGATTATATTCACTATTTCCTTTTAGTTTTCTCTCCTTGCTGGATGGAAAGATGAAAATTGCCTATGCTCTCAATTAATTTTCTTACTCTGCAAATTAAACTTCCTGAAAATTGTTCCCTTAAAAATGAATTTATTACTTTTGCAACTGCAATCAGTCTGCACCCAGATAATCTCATCCTCACTCTCTCTCATGTGTATCTGCTAGTCCCAGATGGTTCCACTTTATTATGCCCAACTGTGGCGTAAGGATGGCCATGCAGAAACGGGGGAGTTCACAATAAGTAGGCTTTTTTTTTTAAATCTGACCCCTTCTAGAAAGTAGGAGTGTGCTGTTTGGAAGACATTGTCTGACTGTGTGGAGCTTCACCAGCATTTGTGAGATGCTAAAAGTTTCTGTCTCAGCTTGTTGCTGAGACAGAAAATGGTAGGTGACATTTGAATAGCAAGATTGCTGAACTGAATAGGGTCTCAGCATTGTAGACATGTAACCTCTGTGTATCACACTAAAAACAAACAAAAAAATGTTTCACATTTTTCTACAAAGGATTGGAAAATGCCTAAAACACAATAATGTGTTTGGAAATGGTTCCAGTGGGATTTGCTCCATCACTATCACAACAATTAAGGTGTGGTAGATTGTCCTGCAGTTCCCTAGACCCTCCTGCTTGCCCTTATTTAAGGTATCAGTGACCTTTGGTTTTCCAGTCCTTTGAAACCTCCCCCAGTCACCACAATTTTCCAAAGATAATCAAGAGTGGCCTCACAATGACATTTGCCAGCTGCCTTAGTCCTCATGGATGCCTTCTGTTGTGTCCCACAGATTTGTGTACATGCACTTGGTTTAATATTCTGTAATGCTATCTATCCTCCTGAGCATAAAACTTCATTGCTCCAGCCTTTCTCATGGGTGTCGGGGAGCTGTGACTCCTCAGGGCGGATTTTATCAGTAAAAGCTGAGGTGAAGGCACTGAGTACCTCACCCTTTTCCATGTCCTTTCTCCCCTACTCCATTCAGTGTCAAGGCCCTCATTTTTGCTGATCTGTGTTTTGTTGATGGCCCTGTAAAAGTCCTTCATGTTCCCCTTCCTGTATTTTCCAAGACTCAGCTGTAGATGGGCTTTAGCCTTCCTAATGCCATTCCTTCACAGTGAGAAAATATCTCTATATTCCTCTGTTTCACCTGTTCCAGCTTTCACCTCTTCTACTATTCCTTTTTAGGTCTGAATTAAGTAAGGAGCTTGTTCTCACCCATCATAGAATCATTAACCTCTAAGATCATCAAGTCCAACTGTCAACTCAGTACCACCACCATATTCATCACTAAACCATGTCCTCAAGTGCCATATCCACATGCACTTCAGGGGATGCTAACTCTACAATTTCCCTGGGTAGCCCCTTCCATTTCCTGACCACCCTTTCCACAAGGAAATTTTTCCTAATATCCCTTTCTCTCTACAACCTCTGTTCAGGTAGTTATAGAGAACAAGATCTCCCCTCAGCCTCATTTCCTCCAGGCTAAACAGCCCCAGCTCCCACAGCTGCTTCTCATAAGACTTGTGCTCCAGACCCTCCACCAGCTCTGTTTCCCTTCTTGGGACGTGCTCCAGCAGCTCAATGTCCTTCTTGCAGTGAGAGGCCCAAAACAGAACACAGGTGTAGCTTCCTGCCACTTTGGTTTGATTTTTTCCCCATTGGCATGGCTCACTGTTATGCATCCTAAAAATCAGCCAGAGCTCCTGGTCTGCTCTTCTCTCCATGACCATCTCTTATCAAGTGATCCTTCAAGAGGCCAAAGTCTGCTGTTCTGTAATTCAGAGTCATGCTCCTCCTATTTGTTGCTCAGAATGTGATCTCTACCACCTCATGGGCAGCCAAGACTGCCCCCAACTTTCATATCCCCAGTCCATTCTTGTTTGCAAGCATCCAGTCTAATGGAGGATCAGCCATTGTTGGATCACCAGGCACCTCTGCTGGGAAGTTGTCATCAGTGCAATCCATGTATGACCAGGGTTGATTGTTTAATGCTGTGTCCAGCACATAACAGGCCCCTTATGAGAAGGAGGGTGTTCAACATGAGGCTTCTTCCCCTTGTCAGAAGACAGCAGCATCCTCTTCCTCATCTGGCAGTCTGTAGCAGATACCTGCCACAGCATGGTCTGCCCTTTAATTCTAAGAAATAATCTGCTGTCTCATTGTCTGTCCCAGGGCAGGCTCCATTAATCCCTGTTAGTCTCTCACAAAAAGCTGAATGACTCCACAACCTTACCCCCCACCTGTTCGTGCTGCAGTGCCTGTGTCCACCCACTGCAGCATGCTGGCTGTGGGAGCTGTCCCACCATGTCTGTGCAAGGTCGTAGACCTGCACCGGCACACAGGCTTTTGATTCCTCCTGCTCTTGTCTCATGCTACATGCATGCATCAGTGTAAAGGCATTCCAGAGGGGTGCTCCAACCAGCTGATTTCTCACAAAGTATGAGAGCTACTCCCATGATACTGTCCTTGTGGCACTTCCCTGTCCGCCTTCATGTGCCTGAAGTGGGTGTCCTTCACCCTGTTTTGTCATTCTTAAGCTCTGTCTCATCTACTGCACCTTCCTGCCAACACAGCCCACCACTTCCCCAATGGACTGTGGGTCACCATCTCTCTTCACCCCCTCATTCCTAGCTTCAAGGTCTCGTCAGAAGGCTTTGCTGCTACTCTGTTGGCAGAGATACTTTTGCCTGAATCCACCTCAGAGCTATTTTCTAGAATCTACCTAAGCACTAATTTCAGACATTTGCATTAGTAAGTAGAAATCACACAAAGCAAGGCTGAAAGAAATCTCTGAGACAGGATGAAGCATACCCAGCTCACTCTTGATTACACATTCATCTAACGTGTCCTCAGAAATCTCCAGTGAAGGAGACTGCACAGTTAGCATGTTCCAGCACAATCTGTCCCTAGATTTACATTTTTTTAGCATCTAACTTAACTCTCTCTTGGATAAATTCAGCTAACAACTTTTGTCCTATACTCAGTGGATAAGAGAAAATTTTAATTTCTCATCATTATAATAACCATGAAATTTCCCAGTTCTTTTCATGACAAGCTTTCTCATACTTGTTTTGTTCAAAACAAAGACGCCACAACAAGTAAGCAAATTCTCAAACCTCCCTCACAAGCCATTTTATAAACTTCTCATAACTCTTTTGACTTTCTTTTGGACTCTTAGCAATATGTTTACCTATTCTGAAATCCAAGCATCTGAGATAATGGCCTAATTAAAATGCCATATGTAAAACAAAATACCTCCTACCTCCCACGTTTTAGATACAAACATTGTAATTCCTCTGCTCCTTTTTTTTTTCAGCAGTATGAAACCGCAGTTTCATATTTAGACTATGATCTATGCCTGCTCCTTTGTACAGTATTATCACCCTTACTTCAAATCTTCTGTTTGGGTATTTTATTCTTAGTAACTGTAGCAGCTCTTTCATGTCTAATGATGTTCAAAACACTTCTTCAAACTACCATGACTTGAATTTTAATCCTCCAAAATATTCCCATCTTATCAGTGGATGAAAAAAAAAATCTCAATTTTTTCATGAGCATTTTCTGATCATTAATGAAACTGGAAGAAAACACAGGAAAAGCCTGTAAAGGACATTATATAATATGTCTTCCCAATTTGACAGTGAACTGTCATAACTACTTTTTAGTACATTTCTGCAGCCAGTGGGTGCACCCACCAGATGGCAATTTCATCCAGAACATTTCCTTAAGTTGCTTATGAGAATGTAACTGGTAGTGTGTCAAAAGCCTTATTAATGTCCAAATATATCACATCCTCTGCTTCCTTCGTATCCACCAGGCCAGTTACACTGTCAAAAAGAAACACAGAAGGATTTGACTTGATTTATTCTTGATAAATTGATGTTGGCTGTTTCATATCAGTTTGTTATTTTATTATCTATGTGCCTAAAAACTGATTATTTGACAAATTTGTTTTGGTAGCTTTTTGGCTATCAAAGGCAGGGTGACTGTTCTACAATTTGTATTTTGTCATTGGCAATATTTCACAAAATAATGATCCTTTCTATTGTACTGAAAGCATTCTTGAATGCTCAAGTCAACAGTATAAAATGTAATTGTAAATATTAGACATTTTTTAAACTAAATTACAAATTTGCAGAAGAACTTTTGTATCTCTGTTTTCTGAACTTGGATTTTGCCTTTTGTTTCTTCTACTATTGCAATTGTGCATGTTCCAAGTCTGTTTCTTTACTCTGTAGTAAGTTATGAGGACTCCACAGAGACATTTCTGAATTCCTTCTCTGAATTACCCCACAAACCCCTTTTCTTACACTTCTTCAAAGTCCTGTCAGGAAAGTCTTTCTTCATGATCCTTACGCAAAATTAGCAAAGCAAAAGTGGTTTACTATGGGCTTGTCTGCAAACTCCTAACAACAATTAGCAAAACAAAGCCACTGATTGCATGTTTTATCCTTCCTTTGCCAATTGTTTTTGCACATTGTAAGTGTTCAGGAATTCAAACCATCTCAGTGTTTGGACAGTGAATCTTTAGGCTACTAAACAAGAGATCCAGTAAGACCTATCTACAGCAACCTCAGTTAAATCTGCCTTTACCTCCAAACTTTTCCTTTTTGTGTTCAGCCTCACAAGATAAACACAGAACAAGGAATTTGTAATTTCTAAGAGACAACACATTCAATTAGCTCATAGTACAATGCAGTGCACCAAAGGATTGTGAAATAAACCAGAAAGTGCTTCAGCCTCGACACAATATTTCTTACAAACGTCATTCTTAAAAAAGACTCAGTAACAAAACACTTTTAGGTTGCTGTAAGAAATCTGGATGCTTTGAATGACTTATTAGACAATTATTAGACAATGGTCTAAGTCATTATTTGGAATGGTGTTCCCTTACTGTTCAACTTCCAGGATTACTCTGGATGCAGTAAGGAAGATAAGGAGTTTCCTGTGGTACACAGTCCTACAGCTTCACTTTGTCTGGTGGTGCTGAAGTAGTGGAATATATTATCCAATATTTGCATTAACTTAGCACTCAGGAACTACACAGTTAATCAAGTCAGAGGTAGCATCATCCCAGTTTACACTGGCAACTTATTTTAAACAGGAGAGACTCCTTTTTGTGCGTCAGGGCCTTCTTTTTGTTGTCCAGGCTGCTCCTGCACTCTTAATGCAGAGACCAGTTCATCTCCATGCTGTTTCCTCTCCACTGCAGGATTTGGCAAAATAAGGTCACTGTAATACAGTTTTCAGAAAGAGCTTGCCTGTGATGCCTCAGATGTTGAAACCTGCTAACATGGAAGGATGAGTAGGAGGTAAGCCCATTACACTACTACCCTCAGCACCACTGTACTGGCCTTCAGTGAGCTCCTGGGTAGAAGTGAAATGGACAATTTAAGCCTATAAAGCCCTAAATAGTCTGACAAGAATCTAAATAACAATGGCCAAAATCCACTGCTGAAATCATTATTCTGCAGTGTAGCCTGCGAGGGTACCAGAGAAGCAGAGCCTCTGCACAGGCGTGACAGGCAGCCAGCATTTTGCCCGGAGAAATCTTCAGTTTTACTCTCCTCACCCATGCCATTAGTCAACTTTTAGCATGCTGTAACAACCAATGTTCTTGTATTTCAGAGGAAAAGGCAAGATCAAAGTTTGAGGAGGTGGGGGATAATCAATGTAAGTATACAACAGAACATGGGATTATGTATTAAAAATTAACACACTAGGAGCACAGATGTATATGGGCACCTATAACTGTGGCACTGAATCCACGTGTTCATCCTTTCTCATCCCAACATCTATGAGAACTAACTGTACAAACTTACAGATAAAAAGGTGCCAAATTTAATCCAAAACTTATTCAAACGAGTTAAATCACATTAATACCAGTTCACAAGCATTTCCTCAGTGATGTTTCTCTCTCTTCAGATCTCAGACAAGTGATAGAAAGACAAGAGAGTTGATCAAAGTAAAATTAAACCGCCTGTGGCTGAGATTAGAGGAAAAAAGTAATAATTGCTAAATGAGAGAAGGCACTTCCCCTGCTAACAGACACACAGAAACCTTAGGTCTATATTTGAGATGCTGTGGACTTAACAAGTTTGTGGGGGAAGGCTGGCATGACATTAACTGTGTGCTGCTGGCACTCAAGGGGATAGAAAAACTGCAACAATTAAGTTTTCAAAAGGCTTTTTGGGTATCTCATATTTAAAGTTTCAGTTGCTGTTTTAATCACTGTTGTTAACAGACAGGAATTCCTGTGAAGCAGACTACCAGGAAACTGGCTTGTTTCCCATACCCTTTATATTCCTGTCAAAATTGAAGAGGGATAACTTAATTTGTCAGTCATTTTGCATTTCTCAACCCTTTTCTTTCTCTGCTTCTTTTATTTACAGAAGAAATAAAGGGAGCCACACAGAAAGTATTTTTTTCCCTTTCATAACTGCACACTCCTTCCCACCCAAATCTGCACTTTAGAAATTGATGCAATTTTCACATAGGACAATAGACTCTAGTAGTTCCTCTAATGTACTTCAATGTGTGTTTACCATGTGCTGATGCCATCCATGGTGACTCCATAGGGAACTGCAGGCATTCCAATGCAGAACACTCCTGAAGTTGCTTTTGCATGGAATAGTAGTGTGAGCTGTTACTGGTCTCTCAGAGCTGTTTAGCACTGATGTCCATTCTCAAAGGAAGAAACAACTCTCAATACCTCCTTCAATCCCTTAAATCAACATGTACATACTAGCAAGCAGATTTCTTGTCAGGGCCTGAGTTAAATTTTGCACTGATTTCCTGATTTGAAACTAACAAGAATATCTGTTCTGATTACTGAACATTACAAAATTAGTGTCTACAGGCAATTTTTCTGCAGCTTGGCAATGCAATGCATCCATCTGAAACCCACTACACTGAGTCCTTTGGTATTTCCTTATTTTCTAAATGCTGGCCACATCAATAAATTGCAGTATTGTTTGTATTGGTGTAGCAGGTTACTCCTAGCAGGCATTCACAATTGCTTCAAGCATTCATAATTGCTGCAGCCCATTTAGTATGTCTCCCCTCTATGGGCATGTGGCAAAATAAAAAGTTTATTAATGTGCAGAGCTCTGATATAAAGCAATTGCTCCACTTATGGAGCACATATCTCACAACATGATTTATAGAAAAAATAGCTGGTTTTTCTTTGAATAACTGAGGCATGGCCCTTGACATGGAAACTGTACCATATAACATTATTTTTGTCTGTATGTACACACAGACACATGACACATACAGGACAATATATACCTGTGTACATGAAATTAGGTCAAAGCATATGGGAAGAGTATTACACAATTGTAGGTTAGAGCAACAGTAAGTTTACAATTACTAAACACAAGCAAGTTCAACTGGAATGAAAATATGAGAGAGGAGCAATTCTCTGGCCTGATCTATTAATGGTATCTTGTACCAGATATTACTCAAAACCTGTCCCTGAGCACTCTGCTGAACCACTGGATGGCATCAACCTGTAACATTATCAGTTGCTGCTGCTTTTGTCTTTATACAACTCTACTGATTATTCTACCATTTCCTACTGCTTTATACACACTCTTGTTCACTCTTCATCTAAACTCCCAATCCCGTGAATCCATCCCTTTGGAAAAAAAAGTTAACATAGTTTATTATCCTAAAAGAGATACTAACTGTGACCTTATTGCCATTTCAGTAACTGATTTTAATTATACTACCATCTACAGCACCAGCTGCACAATACTGGAAAAGAAATCTCATTTATGCAGTTCCTAGAGTCTAATAAACTTTTTAAAGACTCACAATCCTTTTATGCTCGACAGGCTTTTAAATAAAAAGACAGTTTTAGAGTATGAAGTCATGTACTGTCAAAGATACTTCTCGTTTTACATCTCTCAATATCTGCTGGTTAACCAGTAAAACTATATAACTAGTCATATTTTATGAAGAAGAAATGATGCTTTTCATAATACCGGAAATTCAGATTTGGGAATTTTACTGAATATTCATTTCTAATGGTTGCTCTGTATCTCATGTTTAAAAAACTTCCTTTGTCAAAAGTATTGATTTCACAAAACATCTGGCTATAAAGTCAATGCTGTCAATGGGAACCTTTGTAAGAGGAGTTATTTACATGCACATCACACTTTGCAGGAATGGGGCCTTTAGAGGCTCAATTCTACCTTCAAGTATATCTGAACAACTACATTTCAAGCCAATGCAAATGAGAAAGAAGAACTGAGTGCTGTTTGTAGAGTTTGGCATCACTGATAGCCTTCTTCTAAGGAGAGGAAAAGTGCTTGACTGGGAGAGCAGCCTGTTACACATAAATGTTGAAATTCACTGGCTCAGCTGCAGTGCGATGCTGTTGACTCTGCACACGAATTTGTACACACTATTCCAGTTGTGCTATGTACGTCTGGCATGGGGGACTTGTGTTCATGGCCACTGCCAAAAAAAAAGCCCAAACAGATACACTGGACTGGTAGTGCGCCTTATGCACTCCCTATAGAAATTACACATTTGTCACTGTCTTTACTGGGTCTACAAGCCAAGATCTACTGCTAGGAGCCTCATAGTTCTTGTTCACGTTACAATTTGCCATCTCATCAGTGTTCATGCCCTCATGCTGTTTCTGCTTCACTTGAGGGCAGGAGTCAGCTTCACTTATCTTTGAAATATTCAACAAAGAGCATCCCGTAACAGTCCCTATAATTCATTTTGGGCTGTCTTAATTAACATGAGATTTATTAGAAGGAAAGAATCAAATTAAACTTTAGGCAGAGTAAAAACATGGTCAGATTAACGCCATGATAAATTTAAGTCTCTAGGCCAGATTATTTCTTTTTTTAATTTATTAGATAGATAAGAAGGAATTTTAAGAACTACATTTTATAAAGTTAATCTGCTGCTGCCCAGCAGCAATGTGCTTTCAAGTCTGGATCCAGTAAGGTGATCCAGAAAGTAAGGACAGGGATGGCTATCTTTCAAGCACCTGCCTTCACAGGTTTGGTGGCTGGATTAGATACGTGGACATAGAGAGATATCCTCAAATGGAAACCAGCACAATTAGAATCTTGAGTGGAATGCTACCTAGAGCTAGGCAATAGGATGCCAGGATCATTAAATCTTGCCTCTTAGGCTGTCGCAGTGACCGCTGCTGCCCACTGCCCAGGCTAGCTCCAGCGGTGTGTGGCAGGAGTGGGGAGCAGCTGGAGGCTCTCAGCTTTAAAGCTGCTCCTCTGAAGCCTCTGCTCTACCCTGCAGAGCACCGGCTCCAGGCACTGTAGCAGCCCCCGACAAGGGGAGAGATAAAAAGCAGCCAGGAGGCTTGCCACGGGAGGGAACCCAACTTCACCAAAGGGTATCTACAGAGGACAAGCCCAGAGCAGCTCTGGGCAACACCTTATAAGGGGAGGCATTACCATGGGGATGGCTTAACAGGGGACCAATAGGGATCTTTAGGGGCGGGATATGGACAGGGATAGACAATCACATAGGCCAATAGCCTCGAGGGGTGGAGGGAAAGGGATCACATGCCCCAATGGGGCGTCCAGGTTTAGGGGATTTCCAAGAGGGGAGGTATTCGAGGGGACAGGATCTCGGGGGACTGCTGGGGACGATATAAGGGTGAAGAGGGAGGGCTTTGGTAACAGGCACAGAACTTTCGGGAACAACAAGAGGGGTTTGGGTGATTGATAGGGAAAGAGCTAGAACAAGGAGAGGAGAACAACCATGTAGGGAGCACCGGGGGAGCAGCTTGGGTCTGGGGCAAACCCACTGGGAATAGGAGCGGGGAAGGTAGGGATGAACCATTGGGATACAGAAAACATATGAAAATACAATAAAACCTCACATCACCACATTAGGCACATCATCCGGATTCCTCTTTTTTCTTTTTTTCTTTCTCCAGCATGAAATCCATGCATCAAATATACTTTGGAGATTTTCTTTAGAAACAAAGCTAACAAAATACATGGTTTTCCATTTCCACATAAAAATTGGTACCTTAGACCACTGATCAGGAAGAGGGGAGCTGCTTCCTGGTTCATTGAATAAAATTCAAAAAGAAAAGATAACTTTGAGGCTAGGGATCAATCATCTATGAAAGCAGTTTGTGTCTCTGATCTGATAATGCAAAGTGACAATTTTCCAGGATACAGACAAATGTGCCTATGAAGAAGTGTCAGTGCCTGGAACTGGGAGCTTAAACACTGAGCAGGGAATTGAAACTGGTGTCCCAGTTCTTGGGCAAATAAACTCACCATCATCTCGTGCTATCTGAAGGGTTGTGTTTTACAAGGAAGGGGCAACTGTCACAGAGATTTTTGTTTGGTGTTTTTTTGAAGTCTAAGTGTGTCAGTGTGTTAACCCTAAAGATTAAGCTTCTCAAACTTAATAAGACGAGCGATGTTTCCCTTCCAAGTACTGGTGTAAAATGATGTAAGAGTTTAATCCATTCTGCCAAGACTGAGGCAACTCATCACGTGTATTATTCTAGAGGATTTTAAAGCAGTAAATGGAGTGTTACTGGTTTAGGTTACAGCTGCAGAGTTTTGGATTTAATCACATAATTCTGCTGAAGTTCCAGTTAAGGTTCTTGAACTTTTTCTCTTAATTCTAGTTTCTAATTTGTCTCTTAACCTTCTATCTTTTTTATTCATATTGCATATATGCTCAGCATTGCAAAACTAAGAACAAAATAAAGCAAGCAGTAATATTTTTCTGTAGACACAAACTACTCTTCACAGACCCTCGAGTCTTAACCAAAATTTACTCAACCCTAATAAATCTAAGTTTGTGAAGTCAGCTGGGTTGATGTTTATGCCCAATAATCCAAGGTATCTGAACTTAGAAAACATGAAACTAAGCAGTTTAACACTGCCTGATGCAGATACCAGAAAAAGAGAGGAACTGATCTTTCTGGCCCCTGAGATTGCCGGTGTGGAGGGATGGAGACTCAGTTTCTGTTTCCTGCCGCTTTATTCCATCACTGCGTGGAGAGACCATTGTCACTTTTTGCATTCCTTCAAATAAAATGAAGTAGTGCCTGAAAGGATCTTTGGTAAGTCTGCACCAATAAACTTCTGCAGATAAGTACAGCTGAATGAGTGGAGTGCTTTTTGGTTTGAAAGGGAGTCATCTCACAGAAAAAAACCCTCTTTTTTATTCTGGTTTGTTGTGATAAATGACTTCAGGTGATGCAGAAGAGGCAAATACTGGTAGTGTGCAGCAAAATATCATCATGTCAGCTGGTAAAATGCTTCTCAGTCCAGAATTGCCACTATATTCACTTCTGCAGAGCTGCTCTGGCCAATGGACTGCGTATCACCTCCAAAATGTTCTTTTTAGTAACAGTGTGGTTAAAGACATGCCTCTGGCAACACAATTACTATCAGAGTATATCACTGAGAGGTTTCTGGGAAAGTCCTTCTTTGCCTTAAAAGTCAGGGTTTTCTCTGTACAGTAATGTTCAGAGAAACCCCCTCCATTTCCCTGCTGGAGCTACCAGTAGGATGGTAGACTTGTAATAGTTTTAGAAAGTGGCCTCATAATTCAGGCATTTAGGCTGGATTTGAGACCACTGGCCTTGTATTTTAATCTCAACTATACAATTTTATTTGATTTATATTGGGTAAAGGAGCACAGATTAGGACCAGATTTACACAGAATAGACAGACACCAGACTAAAATAGCCTGTCTGAATATTTTATCCAGTCTGACTCTCTGGAAGGCTCATCTATATTAGTTTAGTTATATTGAAAAAAAATTACTTTTCCAAGAAAGCACTTTCTGCTTTCCCCCCTTTGACCCTTTCCATCTCTCATGCTGTCAGTTACTTCTGGATAAAATCCACTTTTCTCCTCAAATCCCAGTCCAGTGAGTTCATGTCATTTGCTTGTAAAAATCTGACAGATTTCATCATCCTATAAGAGAAACTGATTTGAACTCCATGATCATTCCAGTGATACAATGTCTGATCAGGTGCTATGTCTGAAGTGGATAGAGTAGTTTTTTGTTCCTAGTAGATTAGGCATGTCTTTCATTTCTGCTGACATACGTATCTAGCTCTAGCTGTACTTTCCAGTTCCCTCAAAATTTAATATTTCAAATGCACCTGTCATGCAACTGGTGTGTTACTCAGTGAAAAGAGGTCAAGGTGCATGGATCTTAGATGACATTTCAATTATTCTTGCCTGAAGACAAATCATGTGTTTTGTCTCTATATCTTAAAAAAAAGGCATAACTTACATTTCTGCCAACATATTTCCTTCTCTTTATAAAATATGAATTATTTATAGATTTTACAGGTTTTATACTGTCATAGTGTTGAGCAGTTTAATGTAAAATATTCCATTCAGCATTTGTTGAACAAATCCAGATAAATACTAGCACCTTCTGTCATACAAAAAATAACCTGAAAACAAATAGCAAGCCACTTATCAAAACAACAAAGAAATAGTCTTTTCTGATTTGTTGCCTATCACTTGAGTACTGTTTGAATTTCCTGCATGCATGATTAATATTTTACAAGAAGGAAAACAGACAGTGGCCAGTCATTGTGCTGGAAAACCAAATTTGCTCTATTAATATGTATTAATTTGCCATAAACTTCACAATGCTTTTAGATTTGCAAATAATTTTGCTAAGTCTTCTAAACTTAAATCCAGAATAAGTACCTCAAAAAGTCACAGGAATATATTGATCTAGTTTGGGAAGGATTTTCTAGCTGATGCAATATCTAACACCTTATACCCCTTATAGTAATGTCAACAGTATAAATGTCATTGTAGTAGTGGTAGAGCTCAGGAGGGGAGACATCAACAATTGCACAGATAACATTCAGATTTGCACACACACAAACTCCAGAAGAGGGGGAGGACTTCAGAAACAGATGAAATAATCCAGGCTTAACCCCTCCTCCCACCAACTAAAGCAGATGACATTCACATGGTCACCGAATTTGCTATAACCACAGCTTCCTGAATATTAGTCTTCATGTATCCCTTATCCATAGGCACACTCCCATATCTCTCATACTCTCTGACTGGCACTGTAATTCAAGGACTTCAAGTGTCTCATCTCAGAGTCATTAGAAACTTGTATTCCATCTACCACTTTGAGTCACCCTAGACACACAGCGAGGTGATGGAAAAGAGAGAAAGAAAAGTAGATAATAGGATCCACAGAGACAAACCATTTTGAATTACTGTCATTTTTAACAGCAAATAGGTTTAGAATCTAGTAGTAGGGGTTTTTTTATAAGAATGCCAAAGGGCATTCTCAGAGAGAGGCAGGAATATGGCCCCTTATAGCACAAAATGATATGTTTTCAACTCATTACTCATTTTCCTTCTTGTACGGAGGGGATTGGTCTTTCACCTTACCTGGCAGCCTGGGGATTTACTGACTGTTTAAAACAGTCTGGTGGGTGGTTGTTTACACCTGGTAACTGCAGTGCTCTGCAAGTTATTTCATGCGGAACCTATCAGGGTGAAAAACGCTCCCTCACACAGTGAATATGGCCAGTGTAACCTCTGTCAGGATGCAAAGTGTCACTTCTCTTTTAGGAGGATGAAATCGTTGCAGGCGAAGTGGATTGTCTGAGTTCTGATACATTTTCAGGAAGAGTGGACGACTGAGGGTCCATATGCCTCCTGTTTGCTTGTGCTGAGGCACGTGCGAAGACCATACGTTTGAAGGGAGGGAAATGTGACACTGAGACTGTGTATCCTTTTACCACTCCTGTGTGAAAGCAACGCTGGAGAAGTGATACTATAAATGCCCACACACTGCTTCGGACTGGCAGCCAGCTCTGAAGTAGCCTCAGGTGAAATCTTGCAAGTGAAGCCATACAGGATAACAATTATAATAACATTGTGATGCAAGGATTTAAGCTGATCACATTGATGATAGTGACCAGAAATCTTGCTGAAATTGCTCAGGATCCCAGGACAGTCCCAGGACAGAATTGAACTCAACTCAGTATCTGGAAAATAATCCTGAGATCCTAATGAGCACAACAAGGCTGATGTCACTGTCTTGAGCTGAAGATCCATATGGGAAAACTGACTGAGCCATATTGGTTATATCCTCCTGTTTTCTCTTGGATATGCAGAAGGAAGTGATACAGATAGCAACAGAAAGTTCTTCTGTATCCTGAGATGGAAGATGTGTCATTTCTGTAAGGGACACTGGTTTACAAAATCTATTTGCAAATGATTTCAGATGTTGGAGAAGAAGAAATGGAAACAGAAAAATGTGGAAAGTAAGAGAAAGAGCTAAACATGCTGCTTTTTTTTAGAAAAAGATGTCTTGTGCCTACCCTGTTTGCAGGATGATCTTGTATTAGGATCTCTGTAAGTGATTAAAAAAATATTTCCTTTGTCTGATCCCTTAACTGAAGTGTGGGCTTGAAATCTACAAAAGAATAGATGTTTTGCTTTCAAAAACAACTGACAACCTTTCAGTGACATCTGCCACTACCTGGGATGCTTCAACAACTTGTACCTATGAGCCGTGATGCATTACACCACAACTACAGAGCCAGAAAGATGCACGCACAATGTGAAAAATGTGTGTACATATTTTTTCATAATTTTCAGTACTTCAAAAAGGTTTCGTAAAAATATAAGGGAAGTCAGTGTAACTTGGAGCAACATCAGAACAGAGCATCAGAACAGCATAAGGATTGGGACTTTAAATACAGGAAAGCATTCATAGTAAAGGTATAATATCAATGTGATTGACAGTGATAATGTCAATCCTGAGTCTAGAGAGAGGTAATCAACAGAACTGATAAAAATATCAGATTTTTCAGTGTTACGGGGTTTCAAATTCATCTTATTTCTCTACTTGTCAGATCTGTAACACATTTTCCAAGAAAAACATATCTAAAAACATAACCAAAGCAGGACTCCTGTAGGCCAGAAAAATCCTTATGGTAGCCTTTATTTTTCTACACAATTTGGATACAGTGCGATGTAGGAAGAGGAGACCTGGTAACTGAATTGCTATACTGTAGGCAATTTTAATGGTAAATCCGAATACGTCTTTCCCCGAGATTGAACTCTCTGAGGAAGTTACAGAGCAATTAGAGATGCAATTACAGTAAGTCATCAGGACCAGATGGTATTTCATTCAAGGATTGAAAGGAATAATGTGAAAGAGTTTACTGGAGAGGATATTTATTCTGCAGCTTCCAAAGCGGCAGGTTTGGCTCTCTCAGCAGAATGAACAGCATACTGAAGAGCCCCAGACAGTTGTCCACTGAATCTCTGGTGACACAAGATGAAGCTCTGGTCTCTGAGTCCTTGCTGCTCCCCTAGCAAAAGAATGAGTCTTGCACGGTAACTCTGAAATTCAACACATTTGGACTCTGCAGAAAATTTGACTTTCATGTTGAGTGATTTCTACTGAGAAAATGGTTTCAAGAGGTCAAGACGAAACTCTCAAACTTTACCACAATCTCAGATAGCAAAATTAGTAGAAATGCAGAAACCACTGTGTTTGTTCCTTCTTGAAATAGGTACTCAATGTGGTTCTACCTGGATTGGTTGTATCTATGAAGTAGATCTCTGGTTAGTAAGAGATGTACCAGTGCAAAGGGCCAAACTGACTGATGTGTAATCTGCAAACAGTAAGGCACAACTCTCATGGCAAGGGCATGCCACAGGATTACAGGACTACCCAAGGGAATATTGCCCCATCCTAGAGTAAGCTGTATGATTCTTCTGAGCTAAACCCACTTCTTCCCTGTGAATTGTCCCTGAAACTCTCCTTGGTTCTATTAAGTGATAAATGTTTTATTAATGCTTTACTGCTGACCACAGTCTCTTATGGTCTGTAAGTTTGGACTGAGTTTTGTGCATTTGCTCTTTTGCCTCCCCAAAATTTAGCATGAGGTTCCTGTCATCAATGGCAGGGAGCAAAGCTTTAGATGAACATAGAGAAAAGAAAAATAAACACGTAAATGAAGCCTTTTATAAATTTTTTAATTTATAGGAGCATCAGAGTGTTTAATATCACAGTAATCTGAGAAGAACCTTTAGGGGGAATGATATTTCAATTGCCATTGTACCAATGATTAAGAACAAAGCAACCTTGGATTTTTGAAGGCAATAAAAAGTGGAACCGAGTCTGTACAGAAAGTATGGCACAAAGTATGAATATTCTGGTATTCAATACTAAAGACTCAAAATGCTTATTGGGTAAAAGATGAATGTCTGAAACTGATATTAATGTCTGAGTATTAATTCAAATCTTTAAGACTGGTAACAACTACTTCAACAAGCAACATACATAGGATTTTACACTGAATGTGCATATATTTCAACCATGCTATGCTGGCCAATTAGAACTGATTAAATATGGAAGATTAAATCAATCCCTAACATTCAATAGCTAGAAAATATGTTTCCTTTCTTTTTCTGGGCACTTTTGCATAATGAGATAGCTCTACCATATATCCAGAAAACACTTTGCATAATCCAGTGCAATTAAACCCCACTGTATATGCAAGTTATTCTTAAAATAGCATCTGTTTCTAAAGATAGCAAAGCTGCTCCTAAAAAGACAGCTTTGTAATCTACAGACAGAAGCAACTTAAATGAAAGCCAGGGAAACTGTCTGAGAAGCTAGTTCGTAAGTTGGTAAAACACTGATACAATTTGAGATGATTAAATTTAACATCTGATCTGTCAGATAAACAAAAAAAAAAAAAAAAGAAGCACAAACTTTGGCACATTTTGTCCTTCATCAAATGTGCCTGCACCTACGATACTTTTCTCTGCAGCATCCCCCAGTAGTCTCAAGCCAAAAAGCCAATCCCATTCCTGGGTGCCTAAAGTAGAGCAGATTAGTCAATCAAGTAAAAATACATCTAGCTTTACACTGGGTTAGAGCACACAATGGCAGAAAGCTGCCATTTTCACACTCTTCAGCAGGATTAAAGGTTAAAAGGTTATATCCTTCAGAGTTATAATAAGCAATACTTATTTTACATACTCATATGAAGAGAGAACTGGACTGTGCACTACTAAAGTTTACTGATTGTACTAAATAGTTCCAGACATTAAAACACTACAAAGGACTTAAACTACAGCAGGATTTGCACAAACAGGGGAGATTGGACCGTCTCACACCAGATGTTACAGAAATGAGCTCTTTGCCTTCTGAAAGCATAATGCCAACATAAACTAAATCCCTGAAAAACTTACTTGGGTTTGGGCTGTGCAGGACTGTGAAGAAATAAATTTCATGGCCTGGACAGGAAAACTGAGACAAAAGATTATGCCAGCTAATACTGTGCCAGATTTTTGATTCCAGCAGTACCACAGCACCCATCCACTTTTTTCAAGAATATTATCCATATCCACATATTTATAATTTTGAATGCATAGTTGAAACTGCAAGATGGAGCTATGCGACAACGAACATAAATAAACCTGAATTTCTAAATTTTATTCACAAGACCTAAATCTGTGGCCCTCTGGAAAGGAAATAACTTTGGGAAAGACGTAGTCCACCAGCCATTTAAAAAATTTATTTGAGCTAAAAATTGTACACTGTTAATATTCTATTAAAATCCCTCCCATCCCCTCAGAAAAAAAAATGCTGAATATAGCTGGACAATTTACAGAGCATCTGGGATGGAAAACCTGTTAGAAAATAAGGATATGTAACCTGTTTCATTTAACAATTTTGCTATGTTTCCCTACATGATTTGCAAAGGCTGGAGAGATAAGCAGCTGGCATGCTTCTGTGCTTTGAGGGTTATATGAACCTTTTTCTTTCTACAATATGCAGAGTGGAAAGAGGCAGTGGCTCTGCCACTGTTTCCAGCCATGTTACAGACACAGCAGTCTCAAATCCCACCTGATAGAGCCTGACCGTGGATTAGTACATCTGTTTTCTGACCGTCCTTCCCAATTTTTTTTCCTGTCTTTCAATGCTTTTAGCTGGTAGGATGGCCTTCTGTTCACCAGGAGAGCTGGCTTATGGATAGTTGGTTATGCTGTAACCCAAAATTGCTCTCACCCTGGCCTGAAACTGTGTTTCCTCAGTTATTCTCCATATAGTCTGTTGAGCTTACTCACTGGATAGGTGAAATATCCCTGGCAGTCATATGAGAATATTTGACGGGCTTGTTACTGAAACAGGAGACTCTTCCAGAGAAAGTACTGCAGGGAAAAGGCCAGAAACTGCAATCCCAGGAAATGTTTCTGGAAACATTAGCAGCTCTAAAGGAAAAACGGTAATTCTAATATTGTCAACTCACAGTGAGGATCACAGTAAGATGCCTGAAGCTATTATATATAACCATGCCAAAGGATGCTTGAACCACACCTGAAGCATTCCCCAAACAATGGCAGAAAATCCTCCCCCAGACACTATAATTTTTTTCATCTTCTAGGTTGCAAACCTCACGCGTGGTCCAGCCAGCCCTGCTTTGGAAGGAGCAACACCTGGGGCAAGGAGTAGGAAAACTGGTAAAAGCAACATGCATTTCTGCCATATCTGTTCATTCTCCCTGTGTCAACTCAACTGGATTAAAACAGAAGGGAGGAAAGGTAATCATTGCACCAATCTGGACAAATAACTACACACGGTTGCTCTATAGTGTGAATGTGAATGCTTCAGGCTAGTTCATCAGACTGAATTGCTATAATCACAGTAGGTACACAGAATTTTTGCCAGTTCTCTGCTCCTCCACACAACAGAACCCGACTTGTGATCTACTGTGATCAGCACTGTAACGGTCTTGTAAAGTGTCTTCCTTCCAAGATGAAAACTAGTATCATGTAAGGATGCTCAGCAGCATTTTCTTTTAACATTTATAGTAATATGAATCCGCTTGTAAATGACAAAAAAGTAAATTTGTAATATCTTTCTCTCCTACCCCAAACCACATAAAACATTACAAATCTCTAAATGCTTTTGCAAATCTTGGTTCTAGGAGTGCTGTGGTTTGGTAGAGGAGGATGTCAATCTGTATCCAGTCCTCACATTAAATTTCATGGCCACACTCAACCCAGATGCAGAAACACAGCTCACAGCAGCAGACTCCATAGCCATGACAGTAAAATTTTAGCTATAGTAAAATTAAAATGACTACTGTAAAAGAAACTCTGAGCAATTTCCAGATTTTGGATGTTCATGCATACCCCTGGCTTAAATAGAAACAATATTACTGCTTATCTTCTAGGGGTGCTAGGAAACAAATAAAATGATTGTCATTCTTCCTGATTTTTTCCCATAAGTCAAAAGTTAATTACTTCCCAGATGGCAGAATGGTGAATGAAATGAATGCAGTCAGCTTGCCTAGAAAACTGGATTCTAGAACATATGCAGTGAAATGAGACAGAAAAAAGGGCTGGCAAACAATAAATATCTATTTCCTCTTTGCTTTAAATAGACTAAAAGGTCAAGAGAAAGATATGACTGACATTTGTCCAAATAAATAGCAATAAAACTAGGTATATTGGTCCACAAGCAATCTCAGACAGAGGGATGAGCACTAAATTGGCTAGTAAAAGACATTCCTCCATAATAATATATTTCTTTTATATTTTTTAATAATAATAAATTGAGATTAATAGTCCTAAGTTTGCTGCTATTCTGCCATATTGCTAACAGTGATAAAGATCGAGTTTTATTACACATTTAAGGGATTCTGCCATATTGCTAACAGTGATAAAGATCAAGTTTTATTACACATTTAAGGGATATAAAATAAATAAAAGAAATATTTTCATGGTTTTTAAGTGTATTATATGTATTATATGACAGTAATTTGCAGCATTCATGGTCTGCACACATGAAACATTTGTACTCATAGCAAAAGATTCCCTTTTATTCTTTTGTGTCACAGCTGTTCATCTACCTCACTGACTTAACACTGACAAATATTGGGAAACTAAATGAATAGTGAGAATGGCTACAGGCATCCCAGAATGAGCTGAGCTAAAATATTAGGGAGCCAACATTAGACACAAGACTCAAAAGCCACAAAAGTAATGTGTCAGTTCTGGATAAAGTCATCAGAGAGGTCTACATCAGAAAAAACAGACGCAAGTGATTGATGGGTTTTTCTTAGCCCTAAGCTTCATCTGCTAAATTTAATTATTTCAAATATTATATTGTGTGGGTTTATGTCATGGCCATCATAGTTTTCCCACGGAAACCCTTATCCATCACCTGAGATTAGGGACAGGGATTTTTTAAAAATCAGTTGCGTTTGAATAGCCAGGTGATGCAAACATGAAAGAAAGAACACCTACTGTCCAAATTGCAACACTTCATCATTAATTTGTTTTCAGTTTGTTCATTAGTGTGGTAAGAGTTCTTTAGCTATGACCAGTAAGGAGCCTCAGCCCTGATCTGCTGTTGTGTGAACTCGGATAGGCCAAGTCTTGTAGGAAAAGATCTGCAATCAGATTTTGTCAGTCAGTGTACATCAAATATTCTCCACATATCCCTTTACAACAGTGGCAGCATTTAAATAGCCAGGTCTGGAGCTCCTGTGGTACTACAGGAACAGTACAATCCACTGTGACAGACTTTTATTGTGATGTGATACCTTGGCACCTGAGATGATGTGATTTATACTCATTTCTGATAATACATTTTTCACATAGGTTAAAACATCCGTTGGGCTTGGAAGTGTATTCACTGGTTCTGTTGTGTTCAGCAGAACATCAGAATGAAGTAAACTCTCAATGCAATAGCCAAGACCTACACACAAGTCAGGAATGCTGACACATCCCTGTTTAGAGCTGAACTTTCCGGTACGGTGGCACTTTTGGCACCCTTGAAAACCTAAAGGCAGGATGTGTCAGGTTGAAGAGCATGGAGAGGGAACCAGCATAGTCCTGCAGGGATTGGGGTGCTCAGCTGAGGATTCATCCTCTACAATCGATTGTTCTTCAGCAAACACCTTTTAGAAGGGCAGATCACAGTTCTCATTTATGTAATGGTCATTCTCAGTACAATAATATGTACCTTAATAACGAAGCCTTTGTCCTGCTGGAATTTCATTGTATAGGTAAAACTGCAAAAGAATCTGAGAAATTCCAGTGCCTGGTCCCCTTAGCCGCCAGCTGGGATCTCACTGAATATTTTCTCCACATCCCTCAAATATTGTAGTTTAGGGAGAAAAGAGTCTGTTTTGGAAACAGATATACTTGAAAAATAGTTACAAAAATTAAACTCTATTTAAGCATAACCATGGTTATGTCTGTATTTTTAAAAATTCCAGAGCTTGATTTTGGCATTAAACCATACACCTAAACTTGGCAAATGGGCTGAAGTGATAAATGAAGCAGAATGAAAAGAGACCCAAGAGACCAGGCTTGTTGATGCAATCTAATTGGCATGGATTCTTATGGTTCTTTGACTGTAAATGGAATAGTGACTATGGGAGAAAGAGTTAATATATTTCATTTTAAAATCCGAGTTTCTACAGAAGAGGTTGCTGCAAAGCTGTGAGGTGATGGGCAAAATAAATGCAACAACAGTGAACTACAAAAAGATAATATCAGCCTGCACCTAGCACAAAGCGCAGATTCCAAACATCTGTTTTAAAAGCTCAGTATAGGGGTCAGAGGTGGGAAGGGTAGGCAGAAGTGGAGAGCGTGTTTTATGGGGTTTTTTCCCTCTATTTCAAAGAGAGATTGTTTCAAAGTACCTAAGTATCAAACTATCCAAGTTAGACATTTAAACTCCCAGTGCAGTCAATGACAGATTTATAGTCTCTTTGCAGTCTCTCTGAATTAATGAAGATTCAAGAGGTCACCAATCTGGGCTGTTTACCTCTGGCACAGGCTACTGCCACTGCAGCCAACATGGCAGAATGGATGATATACTTGCAGCAATTCAGTGCTCACACATTAACTTAAAATAACTGCTGACTTTCTTTTAGGTTAATGACTTAGGTGGCACTCTATGGCAGCCAAAATGTCATTCTGCCACTTCTGGTAGCAATCTGGAGAGCCCCAATAGATATCAGGCTTGGATGTTTGATGGCGGTAAATTGCCCAGAGACTGTCTGCTAGAGCACAGCTGACAGCGACTGAAGTGCTTTTAAAAGGCGTTTCAATGCTCTTGCATAGTGGAAGTTACCCTAGAAGGAGTGCTAAGCTGTGCCTGACCACTGACCTCTCCCAGATGCTTCAGCCTGTGAATGAAGATTGCAGGGTAGGCACTTCAGTCTGCTCAGATTCAGTCTGCTCAAATCCTCTGCAGCTGCGCCCTCTGCTTTCAAACAGGAGAAAGACTGAATATATGGTAAGCAAGATTTATAAGTAACACCTAACTCACCAAAAAAGAGGAATTCCTGGGATTCGTGTCAGCATGGATCTGTCTCCACGCAAATGCCAAACAGAATAAACACCTCATGCTCAGCTAAAATCCAGGATGGAGAGAGAAAGCTGGGGTTTGACCCTGTCCCCAGAAGTCTCTCTGCTTTCCATCACACAAATGGGCAATATAAAAAAAAAAAAGAAAAAGATTTCATGAATGGATTATGCTAAATAAATTACTCTAACACAATTAATCTATTGCAAATACAGATAAGGAATGCATATGAAAGAGAAGCAGCAATCTGATACATTTGAATCCAGCTGCTTCAAAGCTAATGAACAGAATGAACAGTGAAAACCTAGCACTACTTCATGACCTGAATAGAAACTCTGTGCAGAGCTGTACAAAACAATAAACCTGGAATACAGGCCAGGACACAATCTTGCTTAGTATCTATGCAAGAATACCTTGGTTACGGTACCAAAACCTGATATTACACTGTCAGTCTTCATAGAACTCAAACAGATTATCTCTGCAAAGCATTAGCAGAACTGCTCATCCAGCCTTCCAGTTACATAATGAAGTCTACGTAATTTGCTTGTGCTTGTACAGGATCATGCTAAGTCAGCTTTTCCTCTAACCTCATACACTTATATAGAAAGAAATCCTGCAAAATATAGCTTCATGGCATACAGACAGGAAATGTGGAAATATGTCAGGTGTCCTGCTCTTCCACACAGTGGAAGAACAGCAGTTTTGTTATATTCAAGCTTTTTCAGCATGATTTTAGATCCAAATCTGGAAAAAAAAGAAAAAAACCCCACTACTTAACCATATGCTTCTCTCTAAGTATGAGTCACCTGTTGACTTCAGTATGAATACCCATATGCTGAAGGTGTACAACATATTGAAATAGTAACTTGGTTTGAAACCAAAGCTAGAAACAAGATAGATCCTTCTTCTACAGACCTGAAATGGTGTGAAGTTCAGGATGTGAAAGATTTACAGATTGTGTCAGGATAACAAAAAATAGAACATAATTATTAATGTAATTAGAAAGATGAAGAAGAAAGGGATCACAAAAATGGCAAGACATCTTCTATATTCTGGGACACCTAGAAGGAAATTAATTCCAGTAGTACAAAATTGGATCACTATGCCTTTTGCAGTTTGAATGCTACAGAGCACTGCTGAATTAAGGGTTGCAAAGAAAGAGGAATTTACTACACAATTAGGATGGCTTCATGGCTCATGTATTTAAAATGTTCCATCTTGCTTCTTAATGTGGGCAGTGATAATTTTGATTGTCAGTCAGTAAATCATGCTCTTTTTTTTTTTTTGCCAGATCAAAGGGCTAGGTAACGTGTATCTTTTCTCTCTGTATAGGTATTTCTGAATTTGCCTTAATATTGCATTGGAAAACAAGCAACCCAGATTGTAGTATCTGGCACAAAAATTAGATCAGGCTCTAAACAGGTCAAAAATACTCAGTAATGCAAGATAAGAGGGCTATGAATTGTGGCATTTTTAAATTGCATTTGATACCTTTTCCAAAAGCTATTTATAGCTCGGAGGAATATTCACTGAGCTGTGCAGTCCCAGCTCTCCCACTTACACATGGTAATATCTCTGAACATTCAAACCCCTTAGCATCAGTCAAGGCCTCTTAGTGCTATTGTTCAGGAGTAAGTATGTATCATGCATTTCACTCATGAGGTTACATAAGGATATTTTAGGCAGAGCTGAGCATAAACCACAGATTTTTAATGAAACAGCTACAAACATTTTCCCTTGCTGCGCCACAGAACAATATTGCAAAAAGATATTCAATACTAGTATTTTTCCAGCTTCAGTGTTTTAATGACATAGAAAGGCGGGTTTTTAGGAGCAGGTGATTTTTTAGATTGACTGGAAGAATAAAATAAATCTATGTATTTATGAGCTCATCATCAGGTTTGAAAAGATAGTAAAAACTTCAAACTAATGCATGAGGAAAAGAAATGTTCCTAGTTAAACTTAATTTTGTTATGTACTTAAGACAACTTGAGAAAAATGGATAGTTAGGACTAATGGCTAAACCAGGTGTTTTTATCACTTGCTGGTTCTTGGATTGTGGAAAGCAAGCCAAGTATCAAATATCTAATGTACTATCTCAGCATCATTTATGACTGTACTTCCTATGAGGTGCTGTGCTACGGTTCTTCTTACAACACTAAAGGAAAACATTTGTTATGAATATCAGAGAGATCCAAAAGTGGAAAAACTATTTATGTCCCAGGATTCAAGACACATAAATGCAAGAAGATTGACCAAGAAGTAGCTCAAGTGTAGCTCAAGCATTGCTCTAGAATTGATTACCTGATGATTGATTACCTATTGTGGTCTTTAAAAGTTTACTTTATTTATAAGCAAAACTAATCTAGTATTTTCTCCTTTGGCCTCACTGGCAACAGAACATTTCCTCTGTATAATATCTACTGCACTGCAGTCCTGTTCATTAGGATGCTGGAGATGTTCTTGCTTAAAAGACTGACGAGGTGATGTTGGCAGTTGGATTCAGCTTCCCCATCCACCAGCATGGACTGCATGCTTACTGGACAGTCAGAACTGCACAAATTATTGTGATTGAAAGGTCAGTTACCTACAGAAGAAGTTCCTTCTCCATTCTGGTTTTAGTTGATTTGCAGACCACTCTCAGAGGAAAGATTGCCTTAATGCCAGTCTGTAAACGTAAAGCTTCATACATCAAAACCACCAACTTGTATTCCTTCATAATGTCTGAATTTATAGGAAAGAAGTCAATCTTTGGAGAAATCTGTACATTTATTTTAAAAAATCTGTAAAATAATTAATGGTTAATGCATAATTCAGGTCACAACATTAAATAACAGGGAGAGCTGGTCTCAGTACCTTGGGATTCTGCACTAGCAAGGACATCATCCTACCCCGCTTTCAGAGCAGCACTAAAAAACCATCAGATTTGCACTAGAGCAACTCTACCCTGTCATGTATCTGGAAAACATCCAGCTCTCTGAAGGACTCAAGTTCTGTTTCCAGCCTTCATCCCTGGTCTTCCCAGTAAACTAGATTATTCTACATGGTTATACTGGCAGTACACACTTGACTGCCCTTCTCTCCTCAGTGCAGTAAGGAACTGCAATGAATGCTGAAAATCAGCCTGTTATGAAATTCCTTTCACTTTCATGGTTCTTCCTTAATTCCCAATGACATCTTGCTCAGTCTCAGGAAAGATGAATTTGTATATCCAGACTTTCTCAGAAAGAGCTAGAAGTACATGCAGGACAGTAAATTTTCTCCTTCCACAGAAACAGTCCAGAGGATTTCTTTACATCCAAACTACACTAACAGACAGATTTAGAGCTTGTGAAAACAACAGACATCATAAAAACAGCTTTGAGAAGACTAATTAACTAGTTTTATAATACAAAGTTTGTGTTTTCTTAGTATATAATCTATTTTAATTAACCATGAAGTGGACTGTTAATTACTGTTGTCACTTCATTTTAGACAGTCATATCAGCTTTAGAATGGACTTCACTGAATGTTATTGAAAACACATTTCAAAATCAAACATGTGACAAATTAAAGTGTTTTAAATAAGCACCATTCAAATTTGATTCTGCAAGTAGGTGGGAAAATAATTTTGGTCTGCAGCCTAGATCCTGGATGTCATGTCACTGTAAGGAAAAGCCTTTGTGGTGAGGAGATTAACAGACACAGTGCTTTACTTTTCCACATAACCAGAATTTTTACAGTAGACACAGATTGCACAGACATAGACTGGAAGGGCAAAAAGTAGCAGGGCATTTCTAGACAGGAAACTTCCCTCAAGAATTTTGGAATATTTTCTTTTACTAGTGCATACAGTTTCTTATCTTCACTTTGCAGCTGTCTAGCAGACACTAATGAGAGATTTCATGTTCATACCAATTACTTGAAATATTTAATGTCCTTCTTAAGGTGCATTTAGACATCAAAGAAATGACTCAGTCCGAGCATGCCACAATGCTGGAGAGGAAAAGAAAATGTCCCCACTTTGTGCTCTAAGAGAAATGACTTTGAGTTCTCCTGTAGCTAAGGCTACATCATCAGTTTTATTTTAGACCTTCATTTTCAGAGGTTGATAACCCAGGGCAAAAGCACTGTATCTGTACAATTCTGGGTAGACAGTATATATCAGGTAAACATTAAAGTCATACCCTCCTTAGCCAGTTAGGGACATTTTTAGGCAGGCAACAGACAGGATCCCAACAACAGCTTGGGCACAATAGTGAAAGGTGTTGTGTGTAACTAATAGGCAGCTAGATTCTGAATTGAAAGAACCCATCCTATCTTATGCAACTAGGGTGTTGTAGCCAATTCTTTAAGGTCTGAGAAAAATCACTAAAATTCTCTGTCCATAAATACACCCTTCTGGAAATAATAAATTGTTTTCTTTTATTGATTTTGTCAGAACTCATTCAATAACATTCGCAAAATGCTTCTGTGAAGAACGCTGGGTGTTAATTAGCCTTTTGTTATTCAAGAAAATAATTACTGAAACAATAGGTTTCAATTGGTGAGAAAACTATAAAGCATGTAGGTTAGGTTGCTAGTGATGTGTTGCAGTGATGGTGGCCACTAACTTACATAATGAGTAGCATGTGTATAAGATTTTTCAGTTTTGGGGTTTTTTTTAAACTACTAGAAAATATATTGGGCCATCTCTACTATTATCCACGTGAAACCAAAGAAAGGTGGGTTTGTTAAGCAAAAGGATCCAATTAAATGCATACTGATATAATTTTCTGTACTACTATCTTACTAAAAAATTTCAGCTCAGGGCGGTTGGTTACAGTTATGTGAGGACTAACCTGCCCCTGCCTAAGCCCACCTATAACTACGGTGTTTCTGGTTGGTGAGGGGTGATATGATCCACTCGGAAGGCAGCAGATAAGTGGGGTGGTGTGGGGAGAGCTCAGCAGTGTCTGAGTGAAACGCCAGGCGCTGGAGCAGCCTCCCTTCCCTGCACCATGAGGTGACCTCCATCTTCCCATTTTCCATCCAAAGAAATTGGTGTTATTACCAGAGATTGCTGCTCACAAAGACATCTTATCCTCAGTACAAAAGCATTATCTGAATTTAGCCTCACTTCCTTTAAGGTCTTATTAGATCTGTCTCTGGTAAGGAAACATCTTTAGCTGTTAAATCAAATCACATTTTCCTAGCACATGCATTTAAATGGCTGAGTTTGGTTCACAGTCTACTGCTTCGTGCTATTTGTATTTTAGTCTTTTAAAGAAATATAAGTCAGCATTGGGAATGCATTTTTGGCCTTAAAATATATGAAATAATAATTGTAACCACTTTTTCTTTAGAATACTAATACAAATAAATACAGTTAAGAAGTGTACTTCCCATATGAAGGGAATGTTTATAAATAATATCAATATTTTAAAATCTGTAATTGTGTCCCATTTTTCACTGCTTTGAGGAGAATTTTAAATCTTTGTTTTGAAAATTAAAAATAAAAGTATTATTATCTGAAAAGCAATATAGTTTGAGGTAAACAGAAACCAAAACACCTGGATTTTATTTTTATGGCTCTTAATATTCAAAATACCACAAGGTTATCTGGTCTATACTAAAACTGACAGGGTTCCTTTTAACAAAACACATATTCATCATTCCATTAAAATAATTCAATTGCTGAATTTGAAAGAGTAAATTTGCTATTATTAGCACAGGCAGTCTTTGATTTGTAGGTTAGATGAAAAAAATGGTCCCTTAGACACTATTAGCAAAAATCTGAATAAGTTTAAATCCTTTTCTTTGGTTGGTACTCCCTTTGACCAGGAACTATTAATTTTTGTGGATTTTTAATTCCTAGGAAAAATTAGCTTTTGGTACTTATCCTCCTTTTAAATAACTTTTTTTTTTTTTTTTTTTTTTTTTTTTTTTTTTTTTTTTTTTAACTTTTGTTACTGTGTGGTCAAGTATGGTTCCATGCAGAGAATAGAGAAATTCAGTAAATTTCCCAGAAAATATTAGTCTCCTCATTCATAACCCAGCAATTACGCTGTCAAAATGACGTTAAAATCTCTGCAGAAAAGTGTGCAATTTCACAAGTAGGTGTGTCGGGGGCTGCGATGGGGAAGAAGAAAAATCTACTAAAAGAGGTTACTGAAATGACAAAATCCTGAGAGTTTAAAGGAAGAAGTCTTCAGTAAGACTCGGGAACTAAACACTTTCAGGTGACCCATTTTCAAGTTCAGCAGGAATAGACACAGGACCTGTGACAGGACACTGCAGCCGTGTGTCGGCCACAGATTGCTGTAGCAAAGAAATAAACTTTCACTATGGGTACACAACAGCTTGATGTGTGTGTGTGTGTGAGTGAAAATTTCACACCGTCTTCTGAAGCGTGTGGTATCACCTGTCACAGAAAATTAAAATAGTTTGAATTAATAATGTACTACTAATGGTTTTATTGAAAAATTTGTACCAAATCTGGAGGTGCTATAAGATTGCAAAGTGTTAGTATACCCACAAAGGGAAAGAGAAAGCAGAGTCAAGGTACTTGCAGAGGATGATTAGAGCCATGAAATACACAGGGATAGAAAGGAAAACTATCCTCAGGATACCTGTAATACCAATGCCCATAAAATTCTGCAGGTCAGAAACTCATAATGTCAAGAGGAGAGCTCTGGAGAGAATGAACTAAGTGGATAAAAGTTTTTAGTGAAATATTAACAAAATCTTCAACCCTCTGCTTAGTTTAATGAGGACAACAGACTTTCTAAACAAGTCATGATGGGATCTTCAGCATATGGTTCTCCCTCTTCAGAGCCAGAACAGTGCATGAAATAGGAAGAGCAGTGTACTAAGAGAAAGGATCCTAAGATGGACAGGACTGTAGTAATGAATATAGAAATAAACATAATTAGCTGTCTTGGTTTGAAAAGACAGGTGTCTGCTAAGGAAGGCAGGAGCCTCCCTTGGAATGGAAAATGTAACACCCTTCCCTCTGAATTATTATAATTTTGAAATTAAGGGGCTTTCAGGCAAAGATATGAGGAATAGGAATTACAGTTCTTTACTAGTATATATAACAAGACAATAATATGGCTTAAACTGCCAGAGTCAGGATATGACCTGACACCCCGTCAGGCAGGGTGGCGGTAGCAGTCCGATTAAAAGGTGGCTGCAGTGTTGAAGCAGTGATCTTGTGGAAGGGTCTGGTCTTCCTCTGAAGCTCCAGTGGTGGTTATGTGGCTCTTCTCCTCTGGGAGTCCAGTAGGTAAGGGCTGAGTGTGGTGTTCCAAACCTCAGATTATATCCAGCTAGGAATGCTTGGTTCCTCCCCCTGGGCGGAACATCTCACAATGGGATGATGTAATTCTGTGAGTCATGCAGTGAGGCTGGATGGCCCATTAACAGAAGGTATCCCTCTGGAGGGAATTATCAGGGATGTGTCATGAAGAGACAAAGAGCCCTGCCCCTCCTGGTTTCAACAGATGGTGATAGAATACATACTTTTGGTTACATTTTATATTGTAACCTAAGACATAAGCACAGTTGTATGATGTGTGTCCTGGATACCTGCCTGCAAGAATTTAAAAGGAGTAAGCTTCAAGAAAGTGTGTTTTTTTAATATCTGTATTTAACAGTATGTCTAAAAGCTGCTTAAAAGTAAACTAAAACAAGGGAAGAAGCAGATTGCTGAAAGTAGACACTTTATGAAAAGTGACATGTCTCCAGCTGTGGAGTGGTCTGGGAGGATATTTGACACTGTGTGGGGTTACCATTGCCATCTTTGACATTTCTGAGGACCAGCATGCAAAGGAAAGACCCAACACACTGAGGGAGCAGAGGTGGGAAGTGACAATTAACAAGTACACCATGGCTCAACAAAAAAATAGCATTCCAGTCAGGGAATTCAACATCCTGGAGCTTGTTGGCTTGTCCAAGTTACTAATCCAAAGTCAGCCCAGACCTGCCCTACCTTTTGCCAGCCTGCCTGATTACTGAGCTGAGGACTGGAAAGGCTGCATGCAGAAATGGACTGAGTGAAGTCATTTAGCAGGAAAGTACATTTCTGCAACTCACAATAGATGAAAGAGATGATTTAAGTGCTTTCTGTTGGTGGCAGATTAAAAGATTAAAATTAAAATTGTAAAGGTGTGTTGTGCAAAAGGATGCAGACACAGTGTGGGACCTGGCATTGCGGTGTCTGACTTTGAAGTGGTTGGCATCTTCTTCTGAAGTGCAATCCACCACGCCGTGTCAGTTGCCTGCACTCTCCACAGCACTCTCCTGAATGAGATTCAAAGCAGCAGCATGCTGAGCAGTGAGCCACAAACACTACTCCAAGAAAAAAACTAACGAGAGAGGTGTGTCTGAAATCACACCCTTCTTCGGCTTTGGTCTCCCAGAAGAGGATGAGTTATGCTAGGAAGTCACACACCAGAGCCTCTCCAGTGCAGAAAACCAGCTTCCTAGTTTCAGGCAAAATCTGTGGAGAGTTTACTCTAACATTTTTGGACTGGGACACCCAGACAGTGCAGCTGTAGGAACCCCCAGTTGTATAATACATGTCTTGTTGAGGACACAGGGAACTGTAGATGTCGAGATGCTGAACCACCATCACACCTGCAGTCCCAGCTGCAGAAACTGCTGTTGGTCTTAACAGAAACCATCTTGGGTGTGCTGGGCTACAAGGAGAAAGAAAGAAAAAGGCAGCACAGTACAAAAGGCAGGCTGATGGGGCACACCCCAGTAGGGGTGCCTGAACCAAGAACAGTTCCTCTACTTTTTTAACCAAAGCTGTTACGCTTTCAGATGAACTTATTCTGCTTGTATGTATTAGACTTGCTCTTAAAACAAGATATTAGACCAAATGCCTAAACAAATATATGTAGAGAAAGGCCTGAGGTGGTGAACATCCACTTACATGGAGTATGCCCACACGCAGGATTTCAAGTGTGACGGAACTAATCAGTGAAACCTAAGTGTCTGCAGACCGAGGGAAGGGATTTCTAAACAAAGTATCAATACTGCTAAATTTCTCCAGAAAAAGTACAAGTCTTTTGTCTTCTTAGAAGATGAAATTGAAAAATAGGAAAGGACAGAACTGAAGGAAACACTAAACAATGAAAGATAATTTTGATTTTTTCCTTAAATATCAGAGGTGCAAACTGTGGTGTAATTTACATATGAAGTGTGAATTAGACAAATATACCAGCTACACTGGGTACATACAGGCCACCAAAGCCTGCCCTCAAAGGCTGCAAAGCAAGTAACATTAAAAGAATATAACAAAACATAGAGTGAATGCAAAACCATAAAATAAAGTAATTGCAAAAAAAAAATCCTTACTTTGGTTATGAGAATGCTTCAGAAAACTGGTACAGGATTACATGCCACTGAGAAAAGTCCTGCATACACAGACAGAGTACTATTCTTGCTTTCTAAGAGATAAGCCTATTAAAAAACCTAAAGCACACACTGAAATATGTGTTTCACTCAAGGTAAGAAATTGTAAGTTGTAGATGTCATTCATTCACTTTTGCCAGTTACCAAAACCAACCAGCACCACTGCTGCTCTTTGTCTATATTTTTCCTAGTTCTCACTTCTGTGCTCCTGACTGCTTTTGTCCTTGTATGCACAAAAAAACCAGAAAGGCACCGTTCTTCTCATAATATTCCAGGATCTTAATAATGAAATGGAAATAAGAAGATAAGGAAAGGAATTCAGCTTAATGGCAGAATGACATAGGTGATTTACAGCAGATTGTATTTTAGTATACAATGCTACTATATACGTCTTATGTACAACCCCCCCCTTCACTGTAAAAGACCAATAACATTGAGAAGTAGTATTCAAAGGATAGGACGTTTATCTGTGTGAAAGATTACAGGTGGGATTTGGATTCCTACAACAGCTTGACTATTGCAGCAAGCTTGCCTTTGACTAGTTGAAAAGTCATGATTTAAAGCCTAAATCCAAGCATTGCTCAAACCCTCACCACTGAAATCAGGGGGATGCGTAATGATTAATTAGTTCATATAAAAGATGACGCAAAGGCAGAAGACACAAAACTAATACCCCAGAAGAATGGAGAGCACTATTAACAAAACCACTTACATTTGCAACAGTAGGGAACAGACCCTTTCCCTTCCAGGTTAGACTTTTCGGTCAGAAACTGTTTGTGTCTTTGGTGAGAGGCTTTTCATCTCGGGCTACTGAACGGTGCTGACAAACACTGACCTTGCTTGACCATGGTCATTAACTGTGTTCACCACGAAAGATTTAACAGTACTTCTGTTTTACACTGCTTTCTCTTACCCATTTCTTTCCGGCTTCTCACTCAGACCTGGCTCAGGATTTCTCTTTGCCAGGGTGAAGCTCAGTAACAAATTTTCCCAAATGTGGTTTCCTTTTTTTAATTTTTTTTTTTTTTTCCCAAATCTATGGCCTGGCTTGGCTTGCTAAAGGGAAGAAGCTCAGCAGTCTGTCAAGTCTGACAGTTCCCCCCCGGCTACAGAAGCAGACATGCTCTTTCAAAATGTATTAGAGTGCCAAGGGGACTATTAAAGAACAGAGAAAGAAGGTAAAACAGTCCACTGGATTCTACCTTCTGAACATGCAGTGTGGGATGAAAAAATGCGTGTCCTAAGTTTGAAAGACCGAACAGAAAAGCAATGTGCTTTTTGGCAAATACAAATGTTAGGTTCTCTTGCATTCGTAATTATAGAGCACAGTTGTCCAGGTAATTCAGCTTTTTACAATATGAATTTTCCATGTTTCTCAACTCAACTATTAAATTATTAGACACAGTCGCTCAAAATTTCACACTAAAGGGAGTGTATGTGTTTGTTTGATACTGTGAACAGTTAAGATTGATAGATGGAAAATATGTAGCAATAATAGAGAAGACTTGAGTAAACAGAAGAAGACAAGCACTATAAAATGTCATATCCTTAAATATCATTGGTTCAGAAGTCTCGCTGTTGTTGGGATGAGCAGATAACAGTGAGTAGTGGAAATTCTGTATTCCAGGGAAGAACTTTTCCTTATGTGCCAGATGTTTGTACTCTAATAGTAATCATATATCTGTTAATGGAAAGAATGGACCTGGAACTGTCAAAGGTGGTTGACTCTAAAAATGTATAATCTGTGTCACTTCCAGAACTAGAATATTTTTTGGAGAACAAACCACTCTTGGTTGCCTCTCAGAAGAGCCTTGCCAGTGAGAAGTCTCAAGTGAATGATGATGTTCTCCCATGCAGCACTGAGGATGAAATCGATAGCCCATTCTTCAACAGTTAATAATAATCTTTATATAACAGCAATTTAAAAAAAAAGAAGACAAGAATATTTATAAAAAATCTGATTTATCTCATACTGAGAATATGCTTTGCCTGAAGAAGCCATCTGTCTACGCACTTCACAGCTCTGTTTTCTGTAGGAGATAGAAATGTTTCGTATGACAGCCTTTCTGCTGTTTATTTTGGGGTTCTCAGTTTGAAGGAGATAAAATATTTTGTATATTTTTTTTTCAGCACAAGAAGACATATTTGAAGGCTGACACATAAATCAAGGGCCCAGGGAAGGTGTTAAGCTTGCATAAAAGTTTAAGTTGAAGTGACGATTGGGTCAGACAACTGTCAATGGCTGGAAAAGCTTTCAGGCAAAGTGCCTTAGAGAAGGGTAATAGTAGTGTTTGAATCTGAATGAACCAGTGTACTGAGCAGAGCAGGCTGGAAAAACAAGTAAACAAGTGCTTTGTTTGCTCCAACGCCAAAAAATTCACTTTTAGTGCTGCAATCGTGGCAAGAGTGCCCTTTTATAATTCTCTCTGAACAAGCATTTTTTACATGTATGAACATTTATGATGGAGTTCTATTAAGAAAATGTATTGTTAGCTATCCAAAGATTAATTTCCTTTATTAGCTTTTTATTTCTCTTTTGTTGTTAAGATTTAAAATTTTTGTGAGGGCAGTAACTTCCCAGCTGCTCATCTTTATGCCTCATTGTTACATACTAAAGGCAAGTGAAAAATCAGAGGTTGATAAAGATTTGATCTGTATTGGATGTAGATATTCCAGGGACCAAACAGGGGGTTTACAGCTTGTTTTGCAGCAACATGGTCAACTTCAAAACTCCTACAGTAGGAAGAAACAGTAGCAGTAATCCTAATATTTTTGCTGTAGAACCACATTATGGGACACTCAGCTGGGCAAAATTGGTGCACACCTGGTTAATTATAGAGGTACAGTTGCAGAAAAGGAAGTACTCCAATTAACCAAGAATAGGTATATGCTCTGCAGAGGAGAGAAAAACAAACATCTTTCCTTGAAAGAGGAAGCTTTCAATGGCAAAAGCTGAGTTAAGAGATGTAGTAGGTTAAAAATGAACGAATAAAAACAAAAGGAGTAATCTGGGAAGGAGGCAGCTGAAGGAATGAAAAGAGAAAATGAGAGAGAGGCACCCAGGGAATGAGGCGGAGGAAAGAAGAACATTTAAATACTTATCTGGATCAGTTCAAAGCCACTAATTTCTGCAATACTTTCTCAGCAGTTTCAACAGGAATTGACTCAGGGTTCATATTTCTGTTAGACATGCAACTGATTGCAGCAAAAGGAAAAAAATTTGCAGGATCTGGTTGTTCCAAAATAAACAGGAATGCTGGGCTGACAAGTCCGGGGGAAAACATTTCTGCTCACATAAGCAATAAAATAGAGCATATTCTAGGTTTATGTGTGTTTCATGTGGGTTCAGTTGGAAAGTCTGTGCAGATGTGAATATACACCTCACTGCTCCTTTAGTGGTTGTATTTTTTTGGAATAGAAGTTCATTTAGGACAAGGTGGATCTGGGAAGAAAGCAAGAAATAGCAGACAATTCTGGTACAATTTAATCTGATCCTTACAATATAAAAGGAATAGATGTATGTTGAGATGGAAATGTACTCTGTGAGTGTTATGAAGTGAAGAAAGGCTTGGAAACCAGTACCCTTTCAGGACTTACGTACACAAAATCCGTAATTCCTTTGGTTTAGTGACAGGTATTTTTATATATTTTTTTTTCCACTCAAAGAAGCAAACAAAAGTTTCAAGAAAGTTTCAAATTTCACCTTCCTTCTAGGTCAAATCAAATAATCAACCCAAAGGGACAAGTTACCTTTTCTGAGAGGTTTAAAAGAGACTCATTATGTTGGCTCACCAAAGTGCACAACCACAGAGAACCTAACTCAGGAGCACATGTAGTTTATGGTAACAGTGAAAGAGCCAAACCTTTGATACATGCCTGAGGAGAAGGTGTTTAGGAGGGAAACAGGGGAAAGAGAGGGAGAGCAGATAGGAGACATCCAATCTGAAAGTTGCCAGGGTGCATAATAAATTGCTGAATAGGTGAATCAAAAAAGAGCATGGGAAGAGCACAAGCACAAGCTAGACTTCTTACAATAAAAGCAATTACTGGAAAATTAAAAAACTAGAGTGTATTAATATAATGTGTAAGAAGATAAAAGTCTTCTACAAGTAATTTCAAAACACTTTCTCAGTACAGCAGCTATTTTGGCCCGAGAAGAGCTACAGCACCGAGCCTGGGGATTTCTGGGAAGATCTGTGACCAGTCTGAGCTGCTGCACTGCCATTGCACTTACTTTACACTACAGGAAGCAATTCAGCAGATACATCTGCAATCAGTGGAATTTTGAGGTAAAAACTATACCAGTATGTACCCAGTGTATTTTTTTGGCTAGGTAACACAAGATAACTACTTAGCCAAGTTAGCAAAAGTTTATGTGTTAATCATTCTAGTGATGCCATGATGATTTTTTTGCCTTTTCTTTTAAGTCCCTTTTATACCTTTTTACAACTTCTGTATTCTTAGTGCTTTTTCCCTACATTCTTGGACTTGTTTGTCAAGCTAAGAGACTAAACATTTTAGAAACTTCGTAGTTAGGGATCAGTGTGCCCCAGACCCCAAGGTCCTCTCCAGAACACATTCTGTAAACCAAGATAGAACCATCCAGGGGAAGGCTCCTTGGGGAGGGGGGCTCACTTGAGCCTCTCACTGGGGAATTTTTGATAGATATGCTAATTAGTAAAACCTATAATGTTAGACCAGATCTTTTGGGAGTGTGCACTGCAGTGTGCATTTCGGTACATTCGACCTGGCCGTGGTGCACCTAAGGATCCTTAAAATAAATACCAAGGTAAAATCCCTTTTTCCCTTCTAACTGTGTTTGACTCTTGCTTTTAAGACCAGGAAAAGGAATCACTAGTGTCCCAGCCAGGAGACCTACAGGTATTGCCATAATGCTAAATGAGAAGAAAAATATGTATATACTTTTTCTTGCCACGACATGGACATGCAGAAAATGCTTTTCAAAACTTTTACAAAAAAAGTCAAAATACACTGTAGTGTATTCTTGTTTCCAATTTCCAATATTGCTGGATATTGGGAAGAAGTCCTGATAACAGACATATGTTACATGAAAACAACAAGCAACAGAAGAAAAATATGGATTTGTAGCTTTCCTAAACAAAAGTCTCCAATAATTTCTCTTACTCAGGGCTTGTTGTTTCAGGAAGTGATATCACTTACTGCTATAGCCCTTATTCCATCGGAATTACCTCTGGGGCACCCCAGGGATAGCCTGATAAATGGTCATCCCTACAAACCCAACAGTTAGTTTTGCAGAGGAGATCAAACAGAGCGACTGCAGCTGTTCAGCAGTACCAGCCAAAACACATAAAATAGGTCACATAAGGGGATACTGTTATTCTGTAGCTTAAAGACCTCAGAGCCATTATCTTGAGATAAGTCTCTCTTTCAAGTGTTATAAAGTGAATTATTTTCACCCAAATTTCATGTAAGTCCATAAGGAACCAGCAGAATGCCGGTTTTCATTTAGTCTATAATCTGTATATGATGATCCATGTAGTTTTCAGTTACTGTGGTTCTTAGTGGTTTCTGAGTTCTTAACATCTTTTAATAAATTAGTTGGTCTGCTTGCCAGTTTCTTAATGCTTTTCCTAATAATACATTACAATCTCTGATAAACAGCCTCTCACTGACATTTTCCCAGTAGTTACTGACTTTACAACATGCCACCTTAATGTTTTTGGCCTCTGTAACAGTATTTCACCCTTGGAGCACTACAGCAGCACTCTTTCACCTGGACTGTCTCCACTGAATATTTATTTTCTGTGATGAAAAACAATACAATAAACAAAATACAAAAAAACCCAAACAAAACAAAAAAAAGAAAAAAAAGGAGAAAGAAGAGGAAAAAAGGGAAAAAGGAAAGAAAAACCCACCACCACTCCCTAAATAATCTTCAGTATCTTAATGCAGAATCTGGTGGCAAAACAAATACTTCATGTGTTCAGAAAAGCCACAGTTCTGGGAGTGAGCACATGCTGATAGTGGTGCACAATAGCTTGCAGAGTCAGGGCCTGAATCAGCAGTATAGCTGGTAAGAAAAAAAGAAAAAGACCAAAAATCTGTGACATGTTACGATGAGCTGCTTCATGAGACACAGATGACAAAATGACATTCTGTGCTCTGGTTGTTGAGAACAGGAAATTCCACCAGCATTTTCACCCTACTCTTTTTCAAATCCTAAACAGTAGGTACAATAGACTTCACAGTTCATGCTGACTATGTTAATGGTATATTTCATTTCACATCACAGTGATCCTTTACCCAGTCTCTAGGACAAATATTTGCTAACAGTGAATACTTTCTTTTTAAAATGTAAGTAAAAAATTACACTGCAATTCACCTGTGTGTAGGACAGCCATGTAAGTCTCAGTTTGCTCGTAAAGCAAGACTTAAATGGTAGACAGTTTCACTGGTCTTATTAATATTCTCTGTGTCCATAGCACGTTTCAGAAACCATTAAATGGTGTTACTGTTTAAAAATGATACTAGCAATAAATATAAGATAACAGGGGGAAAATACAGATATTAAAAAGCGATGCAAAATACCAATCAAGAGAGTACTGCATTCAAAGACATACTTCTTTTATTTTCTCAAGCATTCAATGAAGTCAGCTATAGTTTGTTTTATTTCATATCAATTTACCTTATTCAGCTCCTCATTCCCTTGAGAAACTACTTGTAGGCTTCATTACTTGATTTCTTCTGCTCCTCTGCCTTTGGTTCCATGGAAACCAAGGTAAAATTAGTAGCAGAGAGGAAATCCCAAGTAGCCCTGAGGTAGAATCTTAAGAAATTCACCTTTTTATTTTACAGAATCAAAGAATCACAGACTGGCTATGGTAGCAAGGGATCTCCAGACGTCATCTTGTTCAACCCATTTGCTCAAGCAGGGCCACCTAAAACAGGCTTTCTAGGACTATATCCAGGCAGCTTTTGAATATCTCTAAGGATGAAAATACCTCCTCCCTGCCTCTGGGCAACCTGTGCCAGTGCTCAGTCACCCTCAGTGTGAAAATGTGCTTCCTGAATGTTCAGATAAAACCTCCTGTGTTTCAGGTTGTTCCCACTGCCTCTGCTCTTGTCATTGAGTGCCTTTAAAAAGTGCCTGGCTCCATCCTCTTTGCTCCCTCCCTTCAGGTATTTATATACATGGCTATATGGATATCATGTGTCCATGATATATATACATCCATATATATGTATATCATATATACTTACATGCAATCCCGGCTCTCTCAGCCTTTCCTCATAGGAGAAATGCTGCAGTCTCTTAATCTCATTGCCCTTCATTGGACTCTGCTGTATGTCCTTGTCTCTCCTGTATTGGGGAGTCCAGGATAGGATGCAGCACTCCAGGTGTGGCCTCACCAGTGGCTCGTAGAGGGGAAGGATTCTCCTTTGACCTGCTGGCAGTACTTTGTCTGATGCAGCCCAGGGTCCCATTGGCCACCTTTGTGGCAAGGGCACATGATTGGTTTATGTTTGATGTGGGGTCTACCAGAAGCCTTGGTCCTTTTCTGCTGAACTACTTCCAGCTGGTCAGCCTCCAGGGTACTCAGGCTTCTTCCTCCCTGGGTGAAGGACTTGGCATTTCTCTTTCGTGACTTGCCTGAGCTTCCTGTCAGTCCATTTCTGCAGACTTCCAAGGACCCTCTGGATGGTTGGCAGCACAACCCTCTTATATATTGGCCATCCCTCCCAGTTACATACTACCAGCAACCCTGCCGAGGGCACCCTCTGTTCCATCCTCCAAATCATCAGTGAAGATGTTGAACAGGACTGGGCCCAGGACTGAGCCCAGGGTACACCACTACCTACTGGCCTCCAGCTGGACTTTGTGCTGCTGATCACCACCTTCTGGTCTCAGCTACTCAGCTTTCAATTTGCTGTCTGCTTATCATCAGCAACAGTTTCTCTATGAGGATATGGTGGACAGTGTTAAAAGCCATACTAAAGTTGAGGTAAACAGATAGTATGCACTGCTCTTACCCTCCTGGTTTAAAAGGAGGATGTTAAACTGAATCTGTGGTTTGATGATATAGCTAGTTCTCTCTCAGGATTTATGTACAATGAACATTTCTAATATATTTGAGTGTGACAGCCAGTGCTTGGAGAGCCACCAAAACTAGACAAGTATCAGTAGCTGCATTGTTGAAAGCACTTGAAAAGGACTCATATCATGAAATGAAAGAAGCAAAGCTGGAAGAAACAGAACTGTCGCCATTTAAACAGGTTAGGATGGAAAATGCCATTTAATCAACAAATATATGTAAGTAGTTAGTTTTGTTTGAACTTCTCTCTGGTGTATGAAGCTACTGTAAAAAGCTCTGTGGTTGTCATGTTTTCACTGCCATATAATGAGATAAGGGGAAAACTTTTAAGCATGCAGTTGCAGGGAACAGTCTGAAATTTCTGTCCTTTTCATTATCAGGCCATGAGCTAATTAGTTGGAATAAGCAGGAAAACTTGCCTCATGGCATATTAATTCACAATTCATATTCATGGGGGTTCCTACTCATCCTCTCAAGCATCCTGGACTGCCTACTGAGAGGCAGCATGGTTTGCCCTCTAGTACTGCCCTGCAGAAAAGTGGGTATAGCACCACTTACTGTGTTTTGAAGTCTAATTAGCTGTTTGCAAAAAGAAGTGAGGTCGGCAGATGAAAAGTGCTTCAGAAATGCAAAATATTATTATTACTATTAATATTAATAATAAAGCACATGCACCAAATAATTATCATAGCAAAACAACACTGATAACTTTATAAGGTTCCCAAACAGTATGAAATGGATGTTAAAGGCAAGTTAAGGAAATACCTCCTTTTCCTTCAGCAAAACCCCTTGAATATCATTGTTCTTGTTTTTTAACACATACTGTTAATAGTACAACAGGCATTGAATGTTGTGCATAAGCTAGGTGACTTTTCTAAATAGAGGAAATAATATAGCTAATGTTTTAAAAACATTTCCATACTAGGTTAACAAATACTGAATGTTAATCAGGATATTTTCCAAATTTTCAAGCACTGAATTGGCTGGTCTCTTGAAAAACATGACCTATTTTTAAACACTGATCTTCAAAATGCTCTACTTACAGTCTTATGTTCAAAGTATTAGGCTGCAAGGTTTAGAACAATCTAAATAATTGATGATCTCCTAATCAAAAGGGACATACATCAAAGAGAAAGAGTTACAGTTCTGTTCATTGAAAGAGTTACGAAAACATGGAGGAAAAGAAAAAGGAGTGTCATGACTGAAAATATGGGCAAACAGGAATCAAATTACTACTGAATGTTTTTTTACAGACCACTCCTATCATAAATCCCACAAACTGTTTATGTTGAATAATTCCATTGACAACATCAAGTAAATTCTGAAAACCATTGCAAACTAAATTTTCACAACTCATACTTTTTATCTCTTTGTACAAAAGCTGCTAATAGACCCTAAGTATTCAAGTGCCTAATAGACAAGATTGCAGTCCTTCAATTTGTACCACATAGAGTGAATATGTTTTTGTGACAGGTAGCCTGATATCTTGGAAAGCGTTAGCTTGCCTGCATAATAAACATCACTGGCTTAATCTGTAGAAGTTACAAATATGTCAGTTAAACTGGTGAAAAAATTGCAGAATTAGAAAAAGGTTTTACATTAATAACTGTACACCATCAAGAGTTCTGATGTGAATTAAATGGCTGTAAGTTAAGTCAAAATCAATTTAGAAATGTCATAAAATATGTCCATCTTAGGATTCACCTTTAACCCTCTCAGCTTCATATGTGAATCACAACTAGGGATAGACATATTTTAAATCAAAACTAGAGATAGATATATTTTAAATCTTTCAGTAGCAATGGCAGTAAATTTCCTTGGATTCTAATGTCATACAAAAAGAAAATTGTGCGTGTTTCACCTAGGGGAAATACAGGCTCTGAGAAACCTGGTCTCATGAAAGATGTCCCTCCCCGTGGCAGGATTTTGGAACTAGATGATCTTTAAAGTCCCCTCCAACCCAAACCATTCCATGATTCCATGATTCTATGATTTCTAACACAGAAGAATATTGACATCACTTCACCATGTGATGTTCTTAATAGATCTTTTAAGGCTACAGTCTTCTTTTCAATTTGTGCTTACAAACTGCACTAACATAGTCCTAAAACACTCCAAGCCCCACAGTTTTAATGGCTATAATTCATTAACCTTTAAAAAATAATCTATTCAGTTACCACTTTGCAGTCTGTGTTTAAGACAATAAAAGAATTATCTTGGTATTTTCTTTATAAATATTTCCTAAAAATGCCCATGCACATGTGTTTTCACTGGTAGACATGCATTTTTTGCCTTGGTTTTTTTCTTTACTGGCTTGTGGGACTCTGATTCCAAAGAATAATCTTCTGCTCCTCTTACCTTTCTTCTTTAGGTCACCCTCACCTTCACTCCTGTTTCTCATGGTTTTTGTCAAGCAAGAGCAATAGAAAAAGGGCTTCTCCTTTTTCCATATTACTATTGTTTATAGGTAGCCTTATTATTCAGGAAAGATTAAAAGATTCTTAATCATCCTAACATCAAATTATTTTTAAAAGCTTAATATGGAGGTTTGAAATTGTTTTATGGTTAAATCTAACATTATAAAAATAGGTAATTTTTTTGTCCTTTCTAGATCTTTTATGAAAAGCTTCAATAAGGGTCTGTTCTCAGTGAGCTGTATATGGTACAAACAAATGATTGAGAGTCTATCACGTGGGTTCTAGGAGTACAAGCAAACAATTTTGCTTTGTATGAATAGCTACCAGACACCTGGTGAGATAGATCAGAACCAGAGTAATGGAAGTCTTGATGGCACAATTCCTACACCTAAGACAGCCACACCCATAAGTATTAATATAACAACTTGGAAATCTGACTTCTTTTGAGGAAAAAGATTTATGAAATTAAATTTTGTCCTTTACAGGATACACATACATAATGCTTGTTACTATTTGTACTCAAAGGAAGAAGTTCCTGCAACTGTCCTGTACCCACCAAAACTATGAAAAAAAAACCGAGGTAAGTTTTCTCCTAACTAGAATGTTTCACAGGATAAACTCGACACATTCCCTGATACACACACATGTTTTTCCACCTTTATCCCTCTAAATCGCTCTCAGGCTTTGAATGACACCAAAATAGTAAATGCCCACTTCCTCTAGCTGCCTCCTCTTTCGAAGATGGAGAACAAAGGAAGACAGTACAAAAATAACCATGAGTTACTAAGTTGTTTTAAAATATGGGCTGATTGTCAGATGATAAAATCAGATTTTTATTCCCAGACTTTAAGAAAGGAGAGTTCTTGGGATTTGTTACAGAATTGACAGCCTAATAGCTTGGTATCTCCCATGTCTTGTACCCAAAGAATAAACCAAAAACTCTCCATGTTAAGGGAAAAGAGTGTAAAGATACACAAAGATGCCTTTTGTCACATACTTGGACCTTTGTAATAATTTACTGAAGGAAAACTCAGAGCAACATGCCTTTGACTATTCTCTAAACGGCACACTCCTTTGACTCTTCTCCAAAGGAATGAGAATTGGATGTCTTAAATGACATCTTAGGGTCCTGTTGCCATCTGAAGCCGAGTACAGAGTGATCTACTTAGTTTGTAAAATTTCCTTTCACTTCAGGAAATCAGCATGACGCTGCAGTTATCAATGAGGGCTGTTGGAAGTGCAGAAATGCACGATGTAAGGGGAGGATGATTGCTTACAACTCAGTCTCTGGACTTGCAGCTCAGTCCATTTCCCATTAGGTAGGCAACATAGCTCTTTTCTTCTGTACCTGCTCCAAAACATGGACGATAACTGCTTTTTAATGAAAATAATTAGCTTAAAAATCATGCCATTCTCTATAAACCTGTCATTCTCTACAAACAGTTATGAGAAGCTGCAGACATATTTGGTGGTCAGCATTAGCTGCATTTGCCAATGTATTACTGGTTTGCTTCAAACACAAGACTGCTATCAAGAAACTGAAAATGTTTTCTTTTAGTCCCTTCTCATGCTTCATGCGTGAAGTTCCCCACACAAAGTAGAGTACACTGCTCCCAGCTGAAAGGCAACAGCTCTTTGCTGAAGGGCTGGTTCACACTAACTATTAAACATTTTTGTCACACAGTTGGGAGCACCTTAATTCTGAGGTTAGATGGACATGCCTCTCTTTTGCCAAAGGTTAAAAAAAATTTTGAGAGCAGTTTGTTGCAACCACTGACACATCTGTCACACTTTAGGCCTTGAATTTTTTGTAATTTGCCTCATCTAGCTTTTTCTATTAGTTTCTGCAACACACTGTGACAGTTGGATAGATTCAAAGCCCTATCAGTAACTGATAGAGCCTTCTTACGTAAAATGAAAATAACTATTTCAAATAGGTTAAATATATTTACACATGCAGAGATATAAAAGAGGTTTTGAGGTTTCCAGATGTGTATTATTCCGTATTGGGCTACTGAAAAGAAGCTGTGATCTAAAAGAGACTTTATTCAGCCATGCTTTATTTCTCTGCATTTAGTACAGTCTTTTACTTTCCTAGTCAGCAGCATGCCACCTGCTCTTTCATTTCCTCAAAGTAGGTCAGCAGTCAGCCATCAATCTTTCATCTTCATTACAGCTAAATCCTGAAGCCTGAGGCAAATGAACCATTTTAAAGGAGATGCAGTGATAGCTGTGGTATTCTGTCTCTTGTGTTAGCCATTTGCAGCAGAAAAAATATCTCAAAATCCAGATGAAGCTAGCCAGCCCCTAACTGGAAAATAGCACGAATGAAAGCAGTTCTCACAAGGTGTTTGTAAAAATCTGGGGACTGATTCCTAAACACAGAAACATGGGGCCAGTCTACACATCACAAAATTTCTTTCATATCATTATTAAACTCTGAAATTCAAGTTGAATCATTACCCCCCCAAAAAGAAGACAATTCTAGATCTTCAACTAATCTAGTGCCTTAGAAACATAGTCTTACTCCAGTGTCTCTTTACTCATGATGAATTTTAAACTATTTTTTTCTCATGTGTCAGCACTGACACAGTTTGGATAGTTCATCTCCCCTCCTGGTCTTTAATATCCACGAAATTGAGATATAATAATCATATATTCTCCTGGCATAAATCCTACAAAATTAAGCAAGCCAAAATTTTTAGACTTCTCTAATAACTGTGGTTTTCAGGTTGTTTTTATTAACCCAACTATTCTTGCAGATACCTATTCCTTTATGGTTTTTTTTTTTTAGATCAGAGGTGAACAGATTTGAAGGAAATACCATTATTCAGAATTTATCAACAAAATTTGTGGAAATTAGATTTTCTGTCTGATTATTAGAATCATAGAATCATTTAGGTTGGAAAAGACCTCTAAGGTCAACGAGTCCAACCATTAACCCAGTACTGCCAAGTCCACCACCAGACCATGTCCCCCAGTGCCACATCTACACACTTTTTGAGCACTTCCAGGGATAATGACTCAACAAGTTCCCTGGGCAGCCTGTTCCAGTACGTGACAACCCTTTCAGTAAAGAAACCTTTCCTAATATCCAATTTAAACTTCCCCTGGCTCAACTTGAGCTCATTTATCTTGTCCTATTGATTGTTGCTTGGGAGAGGAGACTGACCCCTGCCTTGCTACAGGTAGTTGTAGAGAGCATATTTCATATTTTCACTTAATCTTGGAAGCCTTTTGCTTTCACAGCACTTCTGTTTCTGTAAGTCGATGAAATACAGTGAAGTTCTGTGAAGCACTGAAGTTATCAGAAATAGAGGTATTTGATAATTTCACCAGATACACACAATAGGTCACTGATTTTTTATTGAACAGTGAAAAACTAAGTAGAATGAGGTAGACAAGAAAAGGCCTTAAAACAACAAAGCAGGATGGAAGGAAGCCCAAATGAATTGTACGGATATGCCAGGTGGACAGGGGTGAAACTGGAGGAAGTGTTCGCACTTTTTCTGAGAAGTCAGCATGATGGAGCATCCCTTTCAAATGCCTGTACTTAGATGTATACATGCAGCACGGAGGAAACCCTGGTGGAACCAGAGGTACGTGTGCAGTTGCAGGACTGCATCCTCATTGGAGTCACAGAGCAGTGATGGGAAGGCTCCCATGACTCAAGTGCTGCAACAGATAAATAGGAAGAAACAGGTTGGGGAATGAAAAGGAGAAGTTGCCTGTTACATGAGATAGCTGCAGGAATACATTAGGTTCTGCCTTGGGGTTAAAATTAGAGGGCCAAACGAAGTGGTGCATATGGTGGTCAGTGTTTACTACTGACCACCTGTTCAGGAAGAAGTTGCCGAGTTCCTATTCAGACAATGGGACAAAGCTTCATGTTTGCAGATCCTGCTTCTCATAGGGAACTTAACCCCCTGATATAACACAAGAAGTGGCAAATCCTGGGGATCTGTGGATTGTATTGATGAAAACTTCCTGACACAAGTCATATATGATGTGGTGACAGAAAGCACTCTTCTGGACTCAGAAAAAAGGCAGATGTGGTGAAGGAGAACATTGGTGGCAGCCTTGGCTGCTGTGAGCACAAAATGGTAAGGTTTGGGATTCTGAAAGGAGGAGATAAGGGAAATAGCGTGATAACAACACTTGATTAGAAGGCAGAGATTTTGGCCACAGCACCAAACCTTTCTGAGTTCAAGAAGTGTTTGGACAACACTCTCAGGCACATGGTGTGATTCTTGGGGTGTCCTGTGCAGGGCCAGGATTTGGAGTCAATGGTCCTGATGGGTTCCTTTCAACTCAGCATATCCTATAATTCTATGATTCTATGATAAGTGAATGTGCAGGAAAGCCCATCTGCAGCAGAATCTTGTAAGAGACAGGAAGGGCAGCATGAAGGACTTCTACAAATTTTTCCTCAGCAAAAGGGACATCATGGAAAATGAACACCTTCCCTCATTAGATAAATATGAATGGGGCTGGAGACCTGATGACAAAAGACATGGAAGAGGCACTCAGTGCCTTGTCCACCTCAGACTTTACCCATAACATTTATCCTGAGGAACTGGAGCCCCTGAAAGCAGTGGGAAAGTCTGGAGAAATGAAGTTTTAGTTTGCTCAGTTAGGAGGACCAAGTTAGGGAATATTAAACCAAGTCAACATACACAAATCCATGGAACCCAACTGAATCCATCCATGAGGACTAAGGGAACTGGTTGATGTCCCTGTGAGGTCACTCTTTGGAAGACTTTGGTGACTGACGACTGGAAAATGCAAAGAGCATTGATATAGGCAAGTAGAGGGATCTAGGGGACCACAGGCCGGTCAACCACACCTTAACACCTGTGATAGTGATGGAGCAAATTCCACTGGGTACCATTTTCACACACATTAAGGACAAGAATGCAATTGGAAGTAGTCAGCAAGGATTTATGATGGGGAAATCCTGCCTTCTGTGATAAAATGTCTAACTGGGTGGATGAGGGGAGAGCAGCTGCTACTATCTTCACTTGAGCAAGGCTTTCAACACTCTGCCATAACTTCCTCAAGAAATAGTAGGGACAAGTGGAGCGGGACTGAAATCTGACTAAACCGACTAAACTCAAGGGATTGTATTATCTAGCAGAATAATGTTCAACAGGAGTACAGTCACAAATGATTTTTCTTAGTGATCAACACTGGCCAATGCTGTTGCATATGTTAGTGATGTTAACAGTAGGATGGAGTGCTTCCTTAGTAAGTTTGTAGATGATACAGAAGTAGGAGGTACTGATAAACCAGAAGGTTGTGCTGCTATTAAGTGGGATGATAACAGGCTGGTGATCTGGGCTGGCAGGAATCTCCTGAGCAGAGGAAATGGAAATATCAAGTTCTGTACCTGGCAATGAAGAACCACATATAGGCTGGGTGGTGTTTGACTGGAAAGCAGCTTTGCAGAGAATGTCCTGGGGATCCTGGCAGAGGTCAGGTGGCGTGTGAGCTAGCAGTGTGCCCCTGCATTAGGAAGAGTGTCACCAGCAGGTCGAAGGACATAATTCTTTTCTGCTTAGCCCTGGTGGGTTCATATTTGGAGTACTGTGTCCAAGCCTGGGATCTCTAGCGTGAGAGCAAGAAGGACATACTGGATTGAGTTCAGGAACAGAGCGTTAAAACGCTCAAGATATTGGAGCATCTGACATGAGAAGAGGCTGAGAGCTGGGGTTTTGCCTTAGACAAGAAGGCTCAGGAGAAACCGAGCATTTTACCCATGTGCATAAAAATAGAATGGGAGGGAGTAAAGAAGATGAAACCAGACTTTTGTCAGTGGTATTCAGGGAAAAAACAAAAGGCACAAATTGAAATGCAGGAAGTACCATTTAAACCTGAGAAAAAAAAAGATTTTTGATGATGAGGGTGGTTGAATACTGTAGCATTTTGCCCAGAGAGGTTGTACAGAGTCCACACTTGAATATATTCAAAATATGATTGGACATGGTCTTGAAAAATGTACCATAAGTGACTCTGTTTTGAGCAGGGGCATTGGACTAGAGAATATCCAGAGATCCCCTCCAGTCTCAAAGATTCTATAATTCTGTATTTAATTTCTTAACTTCAGTTGCTTTTTCAGGAGTCAGTTTGTATGAATTAAATAAAAATTAGGTAAACACTAGAGACCTCTTCCTCTTTACGACATATTAGAAGAATATGTTTTCCCATCATAGCACAATTATCAAGTGCTCTAAAATATGATATTGTGACATACTTGGAAAAGAATGCAGGACGCCTGGTGTCAAGAATTACGTTCTAAACATTCTTCCATCATTGTTCAGAAATATTATCTGCAATTTCTCAGAATAGCTCTCTTTATTCTATGAAAACATTATAAAGAATAGAAATAAAATTAAATGCAAAGAGAATTTAAAAATATAGGGGTAGCCCCTCTCTCCATAGTTGATGCATATAACAGATGTACTCACAAAAATCTATCTATCCCAACACATGTCTCAAGTCCTACCAAACCATGCCTCCCCTGGGGAAGAATCTGAAAAAGGCCAAGATTATAGAAATAGCCTGTCACACAATGATTTCTTTAGAGTGATGCCATGTCTGCTTATTTAACACCTGATAGTTTTTTCTTTCATCAGTGTGCCCAGTTCCTGTATTAATCCCATGTAAGATTTTAGGATGGATAACATTTTGCAGAAAAGTTCTCTATCTGTAGTATGTGTTGTCTGTTCCTTGAACCTGCCAGTTCCACTTCATGCTCCTTAGCTCTTGTATAGGAATAGACTATGTGTGATCACTTCTGATCACATTTTCTAAGCCACTGAAGGTTTTATTCTTCCCCGTCCTCATCCATCTCTTTTCTAGGCAGAAGTGATCCCAGCCTAATTCTTGGATGGGGGCTATTCCATACTTCTCAAGGCTCTACATAGCTCTGCATGTTTCCCATCTCCTGGAGGTAAGGAACTGTGCTGGGGCTGTACACAGTATAGGTATAGGTGTAATTCCACTCTGGATTCAAACACTGGCATAATATTGCTTTATATTTTGTGCCCTACTTATTTTCTTGTAATTCCTTACACTTGGTTTGCCTTTTGACTCCTATTGTGCATTAAGATGATATTTTATTATACTTAAGTCCTACTGTATCATGATCTAACCATTACCTGGCATTTATTTACATGCAGTTTCACCTATCGTGTCATTTTCCCTTAAACCAGAAATCTTGCTTGGCATTTCAATTTATGAGATCAGTGTCATAGTGACTTGTGGAAACAGCTTGTCAAAGTTCATCATTTTACCTGCTTAAATAATTACTTTGATCATTTCTGATATGGATCTCATTTCATATTAATTAAAATTTTATTAATTCATTAAAAAAACTCCAAACACTGGCAAAGAGGGAAAAAAAATCCAAATTATCACACTCTTGCCTCCACAGTGATCTCTTCTGTCTTATTCCAGCCCAATTCCTTTGTAACACCATTTCTTATAATTTTGTTTGATGGTTTGCCATCACACATACATTTCCATCCTGAATGTGTCTCCAGAGTGCTTTAACTGGCTGTTCTTTCTTCTATTTAATGTATGCAAATGAAGGATATGAAAAAAACTAAAAAAAACGTTTGGTTTAAACTGGTCACAGCATTATTGCAAGATTAGATCCCAATGAAAGCATTAAAGATGTGTGCCTTCAACTTATACAGCAAAAATGAAGAACACCTCCATTTTGGAAGCAAGAAATATTCATTTTGCTTTCATCTGCCGCACAAAGTTACGTGCTGGCTCAATGGTATTATTGCAAACAGAAAATTCCATTGTGAATGGAACTTTCTATCATTATCTCTACAAATTTAGGATGTACATGTACTGTTCCACTTTTACTTACAACAGCCCCACAAAATGCGAGAGAACTAATCAGAGCATTTAGATGAAAAATTCCTTTTCTGCAGAGAAGTAACCAGCACACAGAAGTAAATAGCAGAGAGAATACCCAGGTTTTGCCTACCAGAATCCAAGCCATGGGTTGTTTCAATTATGTTTAGGTCCTCTACCATTCCACAGGATATTCTTGAAAATTCACATAAGCTAAGAGCTCACATATTCAAGACTGTCATAAAACGAGAGAGACTCCCTTGGAAAAGCACATGTACACCAAGGTTCAGAAAAAGTTATTAAAAAAAAAAAAATCTTTAACCAGATATTTGGTCACCTGAATTATCCCTGACCAAATACCAGAACTGAAATACCAACAGTCAAGATATTATATATATGTACATATTAACAACATTCATACATATATATGAACATCTGTATGCAACATACTGAAATTAGATATTTAGAGAAGCATTTTTTCACCAATATGTGCCTTTTGGAGTATCTAATTCTGAATAGATTAGAAGAGACTCTTCCACACTGGTAAGAATTACACAATATTTCATTTGTTAATGAAAAAAGCAGACATAATAATTTTAAAATATAAGCAAGGTATTTTCCATAAAATGAGGATTCTAGATTTGTAAACTCTAACCTGATATAAAGTGGTAAAGGAATTATCAACTGCTTAGAAAGATTCTTGGTTCTCTAAAATTCTTACTTGGGTCACAGATGCTTCATGAGAAAGCGATACAAATACCACAGAATCAATGCAAAGTGTTGAATAAAATGGGAATTCTAAAGAAATAAGTACACCAATCACTTAAATCCAGAATGTTATTTGAGATAATCAGGAGTCCTTTATAACATAGCCATAATAAGGAAGTTATATATTAGAGCAGAAATTACATGAGAAAAATTAGGATGGCTAATAAAAGTTTTCAAGAACAAGTAGCTAAAAGGCAATACTAAGTTTTTTTAAATGTAACTGAAAATAAAAAAATGGATCCATGACGTTGCTGTTAAGGTGAGAAGTAATGATGACAATAGAACGAAAACTCAGAATTTTCTGTTGAAAAGACTGTTGACTACCACCACCAAAAAAAAAAAAAAACCAAACAGAGGGCTGCCAGGCAGCTACAGCTGTGGGGACTGGGTCTCTATGAGGCACCCTTGTGCACTAGGAACTTGCTCCACTTACACATAACTAATTAGTAAGCATTTATTTTTGAGTCTTAACTACAAACCATTAAATCAGGTCTTAGTGGGAAGCCTTACACTGACTGTCCAGAAGTATGTCCATATCCATCTGTGTAGCTCATGGTTGATTCATAGCTCTTTATTTAAAGAAAAAAATGAATGATTGGATTTGAGCAGTCTCAGCATCCTTAACAAAAACAATTTCTTTTGGGAAATTGTCCAGTCTGCATCCATTCTTCACGTTTTCTTCTTCCTGACCGGCGGTTACCCACAGTCAGGTCATCACCAGTCTTTAACAGTTGCTCAAGTGTGGGTAGTGATCTAAAGTTGAGCTGGCCTAAGCCATAAGTTTGTTGTCCTTTCACACAGCCAGTTTTATGAATGACCTGCACATTATGGTAGTGAAAGATAGCGTGAGGTAAGATTTGTTAAGTGTGAGAGTTCATGGACACAGGCAGGAGAAAGCATTATAGGAGGGTACAGAAGCATTGAAGGAAGGAATGCACTTCCCAAATAGAGCTGCTGAAGGCCTAAGAGCAAAAAGAGTTTGGCAAGTAGACTTCACTGTGATTCAGCTCTTCAAAAAGCAAGATGCCCTCTGTTTTATAGCTTTAAAAAATACCTATGCAACCGAAGTATTGCTAATGAATATTGGCCCCATTAATAATGGGGTTAACAGCTATTATGTGTTTCTTCTCTTTTATCCAGGGAGAGAACTCTATGCAGGAGGGTATTTTAAAATAAAAATGCATAGGCATAAACACATTCTGCTGGATATTAATGCAGGAGAAAGCTAATTGGGAAACAATCTTTGCTTTTGCATGGCTGAGATGCATGAAAACAGCAATTTTTGTAGAAAAGTTCATTCTGGTGCTTGGCAGAGCCAGAAAAATTTTTTTCTCACTTTCATATGAAATATACATTTAAATTTTAGAGTATGCTTATCAGAGAAGAAACAATTTTACCCACTAAAGCAAAACAATTTTACGTACCTAAAATATAGTCATATAAAGGCTTTGATTTACTACCGTATGGGAAACTCCAGCAGAGAATGGCCCAAGGCACTTGCAGAAAATGTCCTGTGTTTTTACTAGCACTTTTTTCAAAATAGTTCTCAAAATATGACTGCATTGCTTTGCTAGGGAAGGACAGAGTCTTCAAGGTTTGAGCACAAATACAGTCCATTGCTTACAGATGCTGCTCTGTAAGAGAGTGCAGTAATGACGAGGAATCCAGGAGAACTAAATACAGAAGTGAAATGACCCATACTGCATAGCCATGAAGAGGATGGCTTTGTTCAAGGAAGCTCTTCTTCAGGCCCTCTGCCCATCAGCATGAAGTCTGGGTTAAGTTTGCATCACTGCCATCTGCTTATTGCCTGTGTGTATGCCCTTGCAGTCCAGCCAGCTCTCCCTGTCTCCCTGGGTGTGCTTACAAATAGCAGTGCTCCACCTGGCACTTCACCTCGAAGGAGAAGTACATCAGTTCCTATTAAGTTTGAGCAGCACTGAAGTGGTTTTAGTGCAAAGCCAAGGTGCACCTCTTGAGTGAGACAGCATTACTTCATGGTCAAGCTCTGCATAAAGATCTTGTGGCAAGTGACTCAATGGCTTGCTTTTCCAAATTGACAACAGGACTAATCACTGCCATTAATCCGTTCCAGTACAGTTTCTTGGCCAGAACTTAGGACATTCTAGGCAAACAATACTATCTTTAACTACCTATAATATAAGCTAAGGCTTGCCTTCTCCATAAGGTTACTTATGATTGAAAGAATGTTTTTAAAGAAGCACCAGGATATCCAGATTGTATCTTTTCAGTATCAGCCTACTTAAACATTTGAAGGAACAAGGGAATATTCTTCCCCAAAGAAGTATTAATTACATTAGAAATCTGCTATTCTAAATAGCTATTTTAATGCAGAATGATCTATTTTCAGAGACGTCTGGTGGAAGGATTTTATTGGTCTCTAGTGCAGCCTTAGCATATTCTTGGAGTAATTCATTATGGTTCTTTTTATCCATACCAGAATCTGTTTTTGGACATAAGCATTAAAGTCTATCTTTCTTTATACAATGGTGGTTCGTTCTAGAAAACAAGAGAGATGCTACAATACTAGAAATGGTTGAACATTGATTATCCAGGATAAAATGCAGCAAGAAAGATTAATTAGTTCCTAGACTCTGTTTTCTGGAAGTTTATCCTCATCAGGTTTTGGTGTTTGGTGGAGAGAAGAGTTTTCTTGTCTTTTTTTTTTTGATTCTGATATAAAGAACAACTCAAATCACTGGAAAAAAGAGCAAAAAATATTCCTGTCTGGATTATAAAGCCTGTAAATCTTGACACTCAATATGCAGTTCAAGTAAAAATGAGATATCACAGAGACCTATTTCTGAAAGAAGGTAAGCATGTGAGGAAAAGAGCTTCTATGACCTTGCTAATGCGGCACTGCTTAACAAATGCTGAAATAACCTAAAGCCAGGTATGTTTCTATTTGGTAGGCAGTTCCTAACTGCCAAAAAGTATCCTATGCCACCACTGTACTCTTATAAAGGAGCATAAAATCAGTGTTAAGTTAGGCTCTAGCTTTAGGTTTCAGAGAAATAAATCTGAATGATTGTATCCTACGTGTTCAAAGTTTAAAGTGAGGAAGTGCCACTGGGTCTATCATGTAATGAGCCTCCTCAGTGAATGAACAAAATTGTCACAGTGCCTTCTGTGGGAAGCAGCCAGGTGTCCCTGATAGATGATATGTCTGCTGCTTTTAATGGTGGTTAATCATTCACTGGTTGTGTCACGCAGCAATCTCAGCAGTGTTGCTATCCTAAGTAGTAAATGGCTGCTTCGGCGCGTGTGTACAAACTGACTTGTTGGAGTTAGATATCTGACATCTGATTTCCTTTCCTCCAGTAGACTAGTTCACTGAGGACTAGGGATTATGCCTTAAAATCCCAAAGTGGGAATAATAGTTTGGATTTCCAAATGCAGTTGAAAGGATGAGTCCTGTTGGGTACATCTGGCGGCAGAGCCCTCAGAACTGGAGGAGCTAGAGCAAAGCAGCAGTGACATGCCAGAAGTGTGACTACATAACAGTAGCATAAGTAACAATAATTATATCATAAAACCCCTCCACTATCATGCTTCCATATTCCAGAATAATACTTTCACTCTAAGAACCATAATTCCATACTAAAATCAGTGTTGCCCAACAACACGAGCATGAAAATATCCAGACAAAAATATTGAGGTTAATTGAGTCTAAAACTGTGTGAGGAGAGTAACTGAGTGGGCCATATGATGACGAGTGGAATTTGATTTCAGTAACTGTAATTCCACTGTAAAAACAGTGGAACTGCTTATACATTTTCTCAGAGTCGTAATTAGTTCATGGAAATGATCTGGGAATCGCTTTGACAGTGAAGTCCAAAATTTTGTTCAATAGTGTGCAACAGTGAAAAATAATACACTAAATATATGGAAGAGGATGAATAATAGATAAAACACATTACACAGATCTTCTAAAATATGCAATATTAGTCATCCTAACTAAAAAAGGATGCTTTAGACTTTCTATGTCATATGAAAAAGAGCTTAATAAGATTGGGACTGTCTACCAAAGAGAAAAGAGGAAAATAAGGTTGTAAACACACTGATGCATAGTAATGGCTGGTGCTGCCAAAGGAGATGTGGAAGATTCAATTCTCTTTTTCTTCCCTAAAAGAAACATAGTATATGGTCAATGAGACTGAAAAGCAACATTTCCAAAACTGAAGAAGGAAGTTCTTCATGCAGTACCTAGTTAGCAATTACACTGAACTGTGCAAAGTATGCAAGAGTCAACCCCCCCTGACATTTATGGGAATAACAAAAGTTTTCAATTAGTGAGAGTATAAGAGCTATGAGCTATACACAACTGCTTGTTTCAAGTTACTACTCATTATGAATCATGACTGAAGTTTTCAAGCATGACTGATGAACTTTCAGATGTGCACTACACGTTTTTGGCATCCACCTCTGAAAGTATTTGGGCCAGTCATTGTTTTAAACAAGGTGCCGGACAAGAGGAGCTACAAGTCTCGTCAATGACAGTGGTTCCTACACTCCTGAGGTGGGGAAATACTGGTTTTTTGGGAGGCAGAACTAAAACTGGAATTGTTTCTTGAAGAGGAATAAGTACCAGCAAACCTGATCTTGTTAAGTAGTTGTTGTTAAGCAGCAGCCATTCATCCTGCCATTTTGGAATTGACCCTGCCCTATTTCCTTATTTTTGCCAATTTGATACATGTTTCCATGGGAACAGAAGCAGGACTAGCCACCAGCTGAGTCAATCTCAGCTGCTGGCTCCCACTTCTCACGTTTTGTTCTGTTTCCTTGGAAACTGATGTCAAATGAAAGAGAGAAGTAAACCAGCTTTTACACTTTAGTATTTACTCTTTCTTTGGACCTGTGCTAGATCCTCTGGGCCAGTGGAAGGTTTACAGATGACTTTAACAGCCATTCATTTTCCTTCTCTCTGCAGCATCTGCCAGCCACTGGAGTGTCCCAGCAGATGCAAGTAAGAGTTCTGTTTCAGCTACTCCTGGCGGGCCGCCTGCTGAGAGCTACAATGGCAGGGTTTGAAAGCAGGCTACAGATTTCAGGAGACATTTGGCTCCCACAGTCTGTAATATTTCAAATTGGAAGGAAAGAAATTAAATTTATTTAAAAAATAGTAGGGGAAACAGATGGGCGTAATGATATTTAGAGAACAAATTGACTAACAAGCTCTGACCTGCATTAGGCTGAACACCCCCAGAAACTACTTCAGCCAATTAAATTCTTCATTTCATATTGCACATTTGACAAAGTTCTCTCTAATCCAGCTGTTAGCTGACTGAACAGCACAATGTAAACAAAACCCCATAAACACATCTGTTTATGCATATATACATATGCAGAAAGAGAAAAGAACATGGTCTGACTTTTTCAAAATGTCAAAGAATTTACATAAATCTACTTGAGCGCATGAATTTGAACCAGACATCTTCACCAATTCCATACCTACGTTACTCATATATTACCATGTGAATACAAATACCCGTCCCTACCCCAGCCCACCCCACACTCCTCTGTGTATAATTTTGGTCCAAAGTATTTACCAGTCCCTACAACAGCAGTGTTATTGATGAAAGTGGATATTAAAGAAAAAAATCTACATCTGTGCAGTTGAATCCAAATTTTCACATAACTTTCATTTAAAAAATGTAGAGACAAAGCAATATTACAAGACAACAGACACTGTGTACTACTCAGAACGAAATCAAGGGTTAGTTCTCTGTCTGTGGGTTCTCTAATCTGTTGAATTAGAAATGAGTTAGTCTGAGCAGCACATTTGTCCAGTTTACATAGCCATTTTTTTGGTTTTGCAATGTTTATGAGTCCCTCAACAGATCAGTCAAAGCTGACCTTCTGGCTTGTTGTGTAGTAATAAGTGTCTGGCAGCATAGTTATACACTTGTAATATGTAGGAATTCTGTCTCACTCACTGAAATAATTAATTTGGTAATATGAACTGACTTTTCTTTAACATATTGCACTGCTTTAAGACTGGCATGGCCTACTAATCTTTCCTGCATATTGGTATTTTTGTTATTTCAACATCCTCATATAAGGTTTCCTCATATTGTTTTCTGCATTTTACATCCATATCAATGCTAGAAGCCCAAATAGGACATATCACATTGATCTCTTTTTCTCTTCAGTGTGTTCTAAAATGGCACTTTGTTCAGATTTTTTCCTCTATTTCACGTTTATTACCATCCCAGGACAAATTAGGGTGAAACCTTAAATACTGGTATTCCAGATACCAGAATGAAGTTTATTTTCAAATTTTGATAATGCTATCATAAGAATGCATAAGAGGAAACATCACAGAAATAACTACTTGATGAGTACTAAGACATCAAGGAATGCGAAGGCTGCTGCCCTGGATAAACATGTTTTAAAATTTTACAAGAAATATTGGCATCCAGTATGCAAGTTACTACTTTTATTGTATCTAACACTAATGCAAGATCTTTTTACCTTGGGAATTATAAAATGTAGTCCATTTCCCTGACAAGTTATTATTTATTAAACATTATCACTGTCTACCTTCCAAGGCCACAGAGATCCAATCTGTTTCATAGATATTTGTGTTGGGAGAAGATAAGCCAGTCAGAGCCTTTCAAGCTAAACTCTAAAGAGTTACTCCACCATAAAATCACAGAATCACAGAATATTCAGAGTTGGAAGGGACCCACAAGGATCATTGTGAATGGCCCATACAGGAACTGAACACACGACCTTGACATTATTAGTACCATGCTCTGACCAACTGAGCTAATTACAAGCAAGAGGTGAGTGTGAGTGCATGTGTACACACAGACCCTTTCAGCTGTACTAAGTACATAATTGAATTATGACATGGCTATTGCACAGACTCCACTTTCTAAAGGATTCTGCTATTTCAGACTGTGGTTCCATTCCAATGCAGCTGAGCAACTGAAATTAGAGCAAGCTGGTTTCTTAAGTAGTTTTTGTCCTGTGGCTGGATTCTCTTTGGCTAAGAGTGAAGATCCACTGCAGTGGGTCATTTAAAATATCTGTCTTTAGACAAAGGGATAAACTCACCCTGTCACCCTTCTCTTAGAGGAGACACTACCAGAACTTCTCCTCCACACAGCTGGCTGTTTCCAGAAAATGTCTTACAGTGCTATGTCCTTAAGAGCTGTATCTGCTCAAATTTGTCATATTTGATTGAAATAGGCAAAGTTTTTTAGGCAGCAGGAAAAAACCACACAGAGCACCCTAGCACATACACACTGCCTTCTTAAGAAAGCTGTTCAAAAAGAAAAAAATGGTAGAGCCTTGCAAAGCTCTTCTCCAGCCGCATCCACAGAAGCACTGTAATTCCTCATGGGCAGTAGAGCCCAAGAGCCCAGCCAGTGAGACAGTGCAGGAAGGATGCACTCCAGTTCATGTGACTGGGAGAAACTTAGTCTGGCAGGAACCTAGCTCAGATCTGAGCATAACTGCAGAACTTTTGATTATGACAAAAAAGGTGAATTATGATGAATTATGACGAATTATGACTTAGTGAGGAAAAAAGTGATTGATCTCTCCACTGGTCTGAAAAATTAGCAAAAGGAGAAATGTTACAGCCAGTGCAACTAGGAAAACAGATGAATAGAGGTAACATTATGGATTATTTCCTTTTTTTTTTTACACTGCTGCTTGAAGTTGAGAAGCCCTTTGTGTCAGCAAACGCTTTTGCATTATGTGAAAGTCAAACTTAGGAAATGTACATAGGGACACCTTTACAGTTCTTCTGCAGACCAGCATGTAGTTAGGGAATTTTTAAAGTCATCCCTGCCTTGGTCTTTAACCTGTTTGCTTTTATCCAGCAATTTTATTGTCTATATATCATAAACTACTTCCCCTACTGAGGATCTGGATGCTTTATGGTTCGGTCATTACAACTTTTAACATGGTGTCTTAGGGCAGCCACAGCTGTGCTTTCCCTAAAGACTTGTGGGATCAGGGTGCCAGAAACAGGTCTGAAAACTGACAGACCCAACATCCCATATAATTTCTGCCTACCCTAAGGGGCAGAGAGTCTCCACAAATGCCTTCACTTCCCTCAGTATTTTTAGATTTAGACTGCCTACCCTCAGTTTATAATGCATGGATTGCATGGACTTTGCAAACAACTCCAGAAAAGGAGCCTGGATTTTTAAGTTCTGGGTTTAAGAACTCTTTAAAAAGTTTTTGATAATTTACTGCTGTTCTTTCCTTGAAATGAACTATTTTGTGAATAATAGCAAAGAGCACAGGACATAACCAGTCTTTAGGCTTCTTGTCTTGGTTCCTTTGATTGACATGTTTATGAAGACACAGCTAACAGAGGGCCACCTGATAGAAGCCAAATGCAGAACTATCACGTAGGAAGCTGATGAGTATTCATAAACAACACTCATATGGTTCATTAGTTAGAATGACTGATTGCATTCATGACTTTGGAGCCTACATTTAGTTTAATCTTTATCACTTGGATTAGCATTAACTGACAGAAATAATCCCTTTAAAATTATTTCACAGAATCAAGTGGGACAAGAAACATCCTCTACAAAATATTCCTAAAATCAAACAGAAACTTGCCACCAGTCGTGTTTACTATGTGGCAAGTATTTTTCAAATATAGAAAATATAATACGTGGTCAATCAAACTCAACTAAAGAATTCACCATTATACTTTAAAAACATAAAAATTAAAAAATAACATAATAATAACAACAACAATAATAATAACAACAATAATAATAATCGCAGCAAAGACAATTGTCATTTACTTTTACACAGGAGTTTTTGAGATCTGAAGAGGTGTGCTTCAGGAAAGCAAATTGCAGTTCACCTTACTGCTTTTATAATAACATATTTTATGCACATACAATAGTTTAATGACTATATTTGCTAGTACAAGACTTCTATTTCCTTCCCACCCCAAATCCATTAGCTTAAAAAATACTCTGCGCAACTTACAGTAATAACTAAGAGCTCTAACAGTAAGTTCAAGTCAATTCTACACTGAGGGATCAAAATATTAAACATCCTCATGTGTGCATTCAGGAAATGTCACTTTGAATGGGCTTATGTAATTTCAGGAGAATTTCACTTCCTATACAAAGTTCAGGCAAGTGGTGTGCAGCCCCATGGTCTGGAAAGCCCCAAATGTGGAAAAAACACACTAAGTTTTTAGTGTTATACATTAGATGATCAAAGAATATACACTGAAAAGTTTAGATGGAAATTGCAATAATTTAAAACTACCATAAACATTATTTTTCAAATATATGGTATTTATGGTTTTGATGCCTTTTCCTGGTCTTAAAATCAAGAGTCAAACGCAGCTGGAAGGGAAAAAGGGATTTTATCTTGGTATTTATTTTAAGGACCCTTAGGTGCACCGTGGCCAGGTTGAAGGCACCGCAATGCACACCTCAGTGCACATCCCCAAAAGATCTGGTCTAACATTATAGGTTTTACTAATTAGCATATCTATCAAAAATTCCCCAGTGAGAGGCTCGAATGACCCCCCCTCCCCAAGGAGCCTTCCCCTGGATGGTTCTATCTTGGTTTACAGAATGTGTTCTGGAGAGGACCTTGGGGTCTGGGGCACACTGATCCCTAACTACGAAGCTTCTAAAATGTTTAGTCTCTCAGCTTGACAAACAAGTCCAAGAATGTAGGGAAAAAGCACTAAGAATACAGAAGTTGTAAAAAAGGTATAAAAAAAAAAGGCAAAAAAATCATCATGGCATCAGTTTAACTTCACAGTTACTGCTTCTGTCTAGGGACATTTTACTCAAGAGAATCTAGTGGAAATCAGGATCTTTAGTTATAACTAAAGTAAAAAGTAAAATTCCTTCTATCTGAGATTATTTTAATTGAATATTGTAACTATTTGTCATAATACACTTGGGTTTAGATGAGCAGAGAAACTGCTAACAATACTGACAACTGAAAGATCAGTTACAATGCAGTTGGAGTAAAATGAAGTAAACAAGGCTCTCAACAAGCTGCTATGGCTTCAAGCTATACACACACAGACCAGAAGTGTCTCCAGAAGACAAATTTCACTTACATTTTCAATTTTTCATTGACAACTGTATTAGCTGGGAAGTCTTTCAAACTCTGGGGAATGACTGAGAGAAATCTTTTCAGACTCTAAAATTATTTCTTCTAAGGCATCCCTTGCAGTTTAAGAGGCATTGTTCTAGGGTATCTTCTACAAATTATACTCAAATAAAAAGTAAAATCTTCTCCTAATAAAATTCCAGAGCTACACTGCAAAGTAAGAACAAAGTAAAAGCACTGAAGTAAAATAGTATATATTTTCTTGCAAATTTTAACATCAGAAGAGAAAACTACTGTTCTTTTTCTTACCAATTGCCAAGTATTGGAGAAGAAACTAACACTTCTAGAGTGTCTTCATACAATGTAGTTTTCAGATATCACCAGTTTCCATGCTGGAGGCAATAAACTCTCAAACACTGCAAATCTACATACAGAGAGATGTTTTTTTCCTAGGTTTGAATTGTTGCTGCCATGTTTCTTGCTGTCAGTTTATCCAGAAAGCTCTATTTCAGCTCCACTTCTAGAAACCAGCCAGAGTGCTGGAAAGTGTCTACAGCTGGAATTAAGATATTACCTCCTGCCCATCAAAACTGCTTGTGTGACCTTTATTAAAAGAGGAACAATCAGTATGGGTGCATGCCCATAAAATTACTGAAAATAAATATAACGGTAGGTAACATAATTCCTGACCATCTCCACAAAGAATGCAGTCTAAGCAGTGACCTCTCCTGCACTTATCTTGAATGAGCTCTTACTGAAATCCACTAATGGGTTCTGATAATCTATTATTTATTGCAACAGACTCTAATAGTTAGAGTCTTAGCAGAGGACACTGCTGTGTTTACAACCCTTGCAAATAAAATCTCTCACAAGTGACAGAAATGTGGCACCTGCAACTACATACACAATTTCTTTCTGTTGCAGCTGTTTCTTTTCTATTTGGTTTTAAAAACCTGAACCCTTCCTCCCCCGAAATGCACAGCTTGACTTGCTTTCATTTTACTTAGTGCATCTTTAGCTTGATCTTATGGAAAGCTATAGATACTGATATGCTACTATAAGTATTACTTGGGCTTGAGGACATACCTCCATGTTATACTTTTCCACTGTCCTCCTCAAAGGATCCACAACCTGCCAGCAAATCAGGATGCAAAGATCAATCAGTAGCATCCCTCCAACTATCCCCAGTAGCTTCTGGTCTTTAATGATCTGGAGAGACAAAAAAAAAAAAAAGAAAAAAGAAGCAGGGAGATTCCCATGAGCCATAGATAGACCCTGTACAGCTTTATTCCTATATAGGGAGAAAAACACAGGTTGCTAATAATAAAGGTTTTTAACAATGAACAAAGAAAATAAATATAGAAAGATGAAAGCAAGACAAATTATTTTAGTTCATTTCATGGTTATTAGAAGTATCTGAAGTGCTTTCCAACTTCTAAAAATACTTTGGAAGGACTCTTAAACATTAATATTGAAATCCAGGTTTAATATTAACTCCTGGAAAATGAGAAAAATATATTCTATGGAGCCACTACAGTGTTTATGCAGGCAAATTTGGGAAAATGTTCCTCAACATCTCAGAGCAGCTGGAATTGAAGTAGTTTTCACTGAGATTTAGCGCTCACTTCTTCATAACGTTCTTGGATGTGGAAAACATAGATGGTATCAGAAGTTTATTTTGGAGGTTTTGAGTCTCTATGTGTTTAATATTTGCCTCTGTTACCCAGGGAGCAGAAAGGAATGATGCATTTTTTCTATATTACAAAGGTCAGAGGCTTTAATGCACAGTGTAAAACATGCTTTTAATTTTGCTTGGGGTTTAAGTTCAAAAAAGAAAAACGGGTTGCTGATAAAAATAACAAGCCAAACCATAGATTAGAGTCTTTTATAACTGCATGCAATCCCTGTGTTATTTCTACTATTGTACACATAGCAACACAGAAAAAATACACTTCAATTACATTATTTCAGTTGCAAAGTTGTAAGCATGTCGAAATATCAGGTTTAAATTAATTTTATTTCAGTGTTCTTGAGTCTATGATCATAGTTTCTTAATTAATATGTACCTCTATTATTAAGAACACTCATCCAATAGTCAAAAGTTATTGCCAAATTGCTTTAACATGGACAAACCCACCTATTTTTTTCCAAGTTTTCACTCTTGGAAAGAGCTGACTTAATCCAAATGAAATATTCAAAAATATTAAGCCTGAGAAGCTTAATAAAGTTATAATTATTTCAGTCCAATTTGATGAAATTATCAGGATTTTGAAAATGCATTAAAAAAGCCAGAAGTGTCAGCTAATCTTAATACAGGCAAGGTTAGTATTCCTGCATAGAATAAATTGTATTTGCATTAAATTCTTATCAAGCTGAAGTAAATTATAAAAGTGAAGAAAATTTGAAATAATGTAAGAACTTTAGAAAGTCTGGTTTTCATATGGCTTGGTGTGATACATTTTTTATTTTAAAAGATGTTTTGTCAACATTGTGCACTACATTTTGTTAATCTACTGGTTTATTTTATAGATAATTTGGAATAAACTAAGAGTAAAATAAAGGCTAAAAATCAGAATGAGCTAAAGGACTCGATATTTTATTTTCATTTCCTGAGACCCGTTATGTAAACCCATGTAGCTACCCTTGCCATAAAGGACTGGAAAATGATGCTTTCCACATGTCTGTGGCAGTAACGGAGCAGTACATCCATCTCATCAGAGAGAACAAAAGCAGATATTAAGCAAAGATTCTCAGACACAGCTTGGTCCCTTGTATTCTTTGGGAAAACAGAGCTGAGTCTGACCTTTCAGCTGTTTATCAAGTGGCAATCAAAGCTGAAAAGGAACAGGTTAGCCTTTTTTAAAACAGCCCATGGGTTTTTTAATCTCTTTTCTAATGCCTGCAAACAGGCCTTGGGTGAAACATACCTAGTACTGCTCCTAATATGAGTGGAGACATGGAAGAGAAAACAAGGGGGAGTCAAGTCCAAAGAGAATTTGGATTTAGATGAAATGTAGACACCTCAACTTGAATTTCTTCTCCTCCCTCTTAAATGGCTAGGGAATTTATTTGGCATATTTGGTTATTGTATTGGCATAGTTGGTCTTTCTTTCTAACTGATTGGGTTTATTTTACTGAAGTTAGCTGTTGAACTATTACATTTAGCCTTTCTCAGTAGCCAATAGGCAGGGACAGAAGCCTTTAAAAGACAATTCATCCCACCTATCTTGGGTACAACTTAGGGTAAGAAAAAGTATTGTTCTGGAACATGTCCCTCCCTTCCTCACTCCCCGCCCCTCAAGCGGAGGTGAAGACGATTAATTTGAGCTAAAAATATGCATTTGACAAACTTAAAGGTATGTGAAAGCATCTTGCCAGAAATGTCTCCCTCTGCTCTCCTAAGCCAAAAGGTTCCTTGAAAAAAAACCCCAAAATATCTTATCTTTCTAATGAAAATAGTGCACATTTTACCTAGGATGGGTAAGCAGCCCAATGTCTTCCATATTTGTATGGACTATATTCATACTGAAAGCAAGGCTGCATTGGATGCAGATTTACCAACCCCTGGCAATATTAATCGCACCGGTACAGCAATGCCAGAAGCAAAAGAGTGAAAGGATATTATTAAAAGCAGTAATACTGATAATCCACTCACAGGATCAAAATAAATAACTTACTGCTCATGATCACATTGCTAATGTGATCACATCACTTCTCCTTGCTCTTGTACCTCTTTCATTCGTAGCTGACCTGCACTACTGCAGATCAGTATTTTAGTTCACTTGTAAATTTGGTAACCTCTTTTTGGACAGGTAGTTATTAGAAAAAAATAGAGTACAGCAAACAGTGGAGCTCTTCCTTGGATACCTCTTGGAGTAATTTTTCCTGCATTACTCTGCCCTTTTCTGGACAGAAGGGGAGTTGTATAACAGCAGCTGTCACTGGCAGTGGGAATTATTCATCCCTTACTTCTGCCAGACAGCCAGGAGGAAGGCCAGCAAAAGAGAGCCCATAAGACAACCTAGGTGACCTGCACTACTGTGATGAGCTCTGTAAAACACGGTGGTACTGGTGCTGCTGTGGGGTGAGAAGGCTGAATGCAGGGCACCTGGGACTGCCTCCCACACCCATCATGGCACTGGTCTGTCCTCAGCAAAACCACTGCTGAAATACAGCTCTGAAGCAGAACTCCCCACCAGAATGCTAGCTTTCAGAACAAAACACTGAGGGTCAATTATTTTTCACTTCTGCCAGTCATTAGCAGCTTGTCCTAAAAGAGACTTGCCCTGAGAAATGCCACTGGTATATCACTAACAGCACGTCTATAAGGCTTTTTGCTCTCCCCCTGCCACCTGCAGGAAGCCCAGCTTTTCCTCTCCCCAGCCATCACTCCCACCCACTAAAACTCCTTAAGTTCAGTACATTCACTCCTTGGGAAACACCAGATGCACTGAAGGAGTCTTGACTCAGATCTTGTGAATCCAACAAATTCTCTGTCTGATGAAAGTCACGAGCAACTGAAGCTCCTTACAATCTAAAATGTAATTCTTCTTGAAGAGGAAGGTTCTCATTTTTTCCCTTTTCATTTTCCTTCTAGCCTACAGTAAATCATCCTAGAGAAATACATGGTAGCTAATAAAATCCGTTTTTGCAAGTGTTCCTGAATCCTTGCTGAAGCCAAGCTTTCACACAGCAGCATCTGTGAGTCATATTTTCTACCATCTGTGATTGGATAGGTGAATCTGTCTCATCCTGGCAGATCTGCACACTGTTGTAAATGCCATTGCCACCAGTCTGGACTATATATCTGGATATGAAGTGATCTGTCCTCAAAACAAATTCACTCAGAACAAAAGCTGGTAGGCCATTTTCTTCTCAGCAACATCTCTGTGGGAGCAAATCAGAATTCTTCTCAAGACTCATGACCATGAAGACAGATCAAAGTCCTTACTCTCCACAGACCTTACCGTCTGATCACAGGAGATATAAAATCTGTCTAAAGCTCTGAGATAAAGTTTCTGCTCATGGAAACTCTTGAGGATTTTCTAGAACTATCACAGGCTGTACCACCTGCCACGGTAACTTCAAGTGTCCATTTGGCTATTACTGCACAAACCTTTTGTTGGGCTTTTTTTTGTTTGCTTTCTAAAGCATATCCATTGTGTCCTGGAGGACCCTATCATCCACCAGTTTCTGCAATCACCTGGTGATCTGGCAATCAACAGTAATTAAACATTAGGTTTGTTTTTTATAGTTATGGCTAGGGAAAACCTTTTGTTATTTCTTACCTTACTAGAAACAAACTCTGAAAATGTTTATGACATAGACCTTAAAGCTGAACTTCATTCTAAACCAGGAAGAAAGAGTCCTGCATATAAAGACTTACACTTTTCTCCAGGATGTAACATTAGTTTTGTACTCTCTGAGTTCCACAAACAGCTTTGCAGCATGACTGAAGGGTTAATTTACTCCTTTACTACTTCAGAGTTAGTTTCCTTGTTACCAGGTCACCTCCCATTTGTCAGAATAAAATATCTTTGAATTTAAAGCTATATTAGCTAAATCTTTGTGATTTGTTTGTTTGTTGGGTTTTTAATTGAATTCATAGAAATATAGAAGGGCTGGGAGTGCTTTTACATTTATTCATAAGTTTCGAGATAAAAAAAATATATTTTCTTTTTAATTTAAAATGTAGGGGTTTTTTTCTGCTTAAGAAGGCAATTCTGGTTTCTCTTATGTAGATCAATCCTTTCTAGTCTAGCTGACAGAGCAGTCCCTTGCCTTCTGGCACTAGCTGGATAAACACTTAATGTTATTAATTAACTTTTTTTTCAGTTGTCTCTTTCCCAGACTCCTGGGATGGAATCTGTAGAGAGAAACTCGCTTTCAAGGATCCCTCTCTGAAGCTTCCCAGACCTTATTCAATTAAATGAATATCACTGACATCAATTATAAAAGCCCTCAGAAATCTGAAACCAAATATTCCTCCCCCTGGTATGTACAGAAATCCTGCTGATCGGAGTCCTCCCTCTGAACTGGAGGGGAAAGAAGGAAAATAGAGTTTGCAGGGAAAAAATTGTACAGTCTGCAAGCCTGCAAAAGGGACCATAAAACCACTCGAGAACTTGCCTTCAGGATACTCTGTCCAATGCATAAACTGCCCTTTCGTTTCTCTCAGGATGGTTAAGGGACACCTTTGGCTTGCTCTCCTGCATTAAGTGGGTCGGCACAAGTGGGATGGTGCCAGGGGGTTGGTGACGCAAAGTCAGTGGTGGGTGGGTGAACTTTACCATATGTGGGCTGAGGGAGATTCTCTCTTAGAGTCATTACAGCCATTAATATTTTAGAGAACTATACTGCAATGCATTCTTAATTCCTATTGTGTAATGGAATGAGAAAAAAGGACTATTGAAAAGACATTATGCATTGCTCCCAATAATTCCACAGTGTTTTTTTCAGCAGCTATTATGAGTACTTCCTATAATAGATTCTATGATTATTATTGGCACTACCTCAAGCTGCAATTACACTAGTTTTAATGAGTAAGTGCTAACATTTTAAAAAACACGTGTCATAGTAGTAAGGTTTTTTGACCAGTAAGTCACTGGGAGTAAAAAGCTAAGTTTTATTTTCTTAGAAGTATTTTGACTGATTTAATGGAAGATTTGTACATCTACTTATAAATTAAAAAAAATACATTTCTGTTTCTTGTGAGGATCTACTGGGACACCTGTAGTCTGAGAACCTGGTGACTACCTTCCAGGATAGAGAAGTGTGTGGTACTCCTGACAGTAATGGACAATTGGATATGATCAAAAACCTTGGTTTTGAGCATTCTATAGCTACAGTCACTAGCCTGCTAAAGCACATATTTCTAAAATGTGTCTTCTTTGGTGCCTCCTGTTTAGGATACTTGTGTCACTGGGCAGACTCACCCTCCCAGTAATGGTATTGCAAATGTAGATGTGTTGACTCTATGCCCTGCTGCCAGGAGAAGCTATCTGATTAGGAGACACCTTTCCTCTTTTCCAGCTCATATAAAAGAAAGTGGGAACATCCTAGTGGTGATGCTCCCTAGGGGAAGCAGAAGATAGAAACTATTCAGAGGTTAGAGATGAAGAGAGATTAAGTGATGGGTTATAAAAAGTTATAAAAATGCTCATTTTTGAAAGCCTGAGCCTCAGTTATGACTACAGTGCACTAGAGAATTGGAGAGGTGATTGTTTTACTAACATTTCTAATCCAACCATAACGAGCACACAGAGTGATATAAAATAACTATTTTTCACAAAACTCTTTTGAAAGGACAAAAATAAAAAGCATTTTAGTCTAAAAATGGCACTAAGAAATCCAACTTGACAGCATTAGAACCAACCATTCCTGCTGGTGTTCTGGAGCCTTAGAAACAAGCCTCAACATTGTGTTAACTTCTGCTCAGAAGCATAAGTAAAGCAAAATGTGCTGCTTTGAGAGACCTGCATATCCCACCAACACAGCAGGCCAAATTCACCTTTGAGAGAAATGCACTTGTTGAGCCCAAGATCACATGGGCCATAAATGTAAAGGAATTTCTATGAGAGCAGTGAATTCTCATCCTTGGTATTAAAGGGAGCCAAAATCTTCAGGGAAAAAAAAAAAGGTGCATGAAGGATTTGAATGTTCTGGAAAAAATATTCTGATTCTGTTTGATATAATACTAAAATACCTAGACTTTAATATTTTCCTTAATGAAAAATTCTGTGGGAAAGCATACTGCATCGTTACCAAATAGCTGGGAACATCAATGCACTTGATTACATTTACAATCCAATTTCAAGCTATTCAGGAATGAATTGCCTCATACTGTATAGCGACATGTTCTTTATTTCTCTGTCATCCAATAGTCTCATAATACATAGAAATTATGGTTGTAGCACCATTTATGAGCACTTACATTTCACATGGAGTTTTGGTTGTTTTTGTCACTACTGAGGTTTAGCCTTCTCAATCTGTACCATGCAGAAATTTCCATACATAAATTACTTCAAAAGCAGATTTTTCTCCTAGATGTACAGTTCATTAGCTCAGCTTCTTTCTGTGACAGGAGTTTGAGTTTTAGCTCCACATTCTATATTTATATGAATGTAAATTTTAGAAATGTGATTCCTGTTGTTCCTTGGTTGGCATTTTGGCTGATCAGCCCTCATGAAAACCAGGATGCTTATTTTACATCTACGTTTGGACTCTAAGACTATACTGAATATTTTTAAAGCTTTGGACTTAAAATTTATAGTTGTTGCTGTTTGGGGGGAAAAAAATAAAAATAATTTTGTTTCCACTTACATCACTTTAGGAAGTACTATATCTGTATATGAATAAACCACGAAACCATACCTGAATAATTTACACTGCACTGTAAGTATCAGAGATTACTTGGTCCAGTGGTAAATATTCTTAATAAAAAAGAAATCCTAAACATAAGCAAATTTTAAACTGCTGTCTTCTTTGTTACTCTCAAAGACTGAACAATAACACTGAATGTTTCTTTAGGTGTCCATATGCTGGTTCATTTTCAGCAGATGGTCCCTAATAGATTGTTGTACTGTTGGTATGGTTACCCAAAGCAAATTTTTGGATCTTGACACATCTCTTTTCCAGACTTATGATCTCTCACATATATTTAGTAGAACACAAGTGTATCCTAGGGGAAATCGATCATATAACTTTTTGTTATACGCATAAAACACTCTAGCTAGATTGACAAAAAAAGTCCTGGAAAAGCATAAATATTTACAGACTGAAAACTGACCTGGAAAAATATTTTATAACAGAATTTACAGAAAGAACTGATAAGATAACACAAACTACATTTATGCTAATCCAGAACTATGTCTATATGGGATTTAAGTGAATAAATGAGATGTGGCCTGTGAGGTTTGGACTTAAACCCCTGTCAATGTAATTTGAAGAACTTTGCTTCATCTATTTTTAAAAGATTAAGATAATGGGTAACTTTTTTTAAACCTCTTCAGGACTCTAGTGAGAAAAAATGTAGATTGTAATAAATTCTAAATTCCATAGGTGGCTTGAAAAACTTACCAAAAAGTTTATAGCTAGAGATTACACTTATTCTATAAACTTTCTCACAGAGGTTTTCAAGGGAAGAAGGGGGATAGCAATCAACAGACACAAGTTGAGAAGAGAAGGCAGCAGCACATAAACTCATAGCTGTGTAGCCTCCAGCTGCTTTCTTCTCCCTATTCCACCCCCCAGGAACACTGTGCAATCACAGGAACTGGCAGCTTCCCTGCAGCTGGCATCATGCAGGGCAGGAGCACACAGCCAGCTGCTGCCCACCCCGACCTGGGAGATGAGGACTGGGGACTGCTCAGAGTAACCCATGTGCCCTGATCCCCAGAAGGAGCCTGGATGGTCTCTTACCCCTCCCAGTTTTCTATGCACCTGTTTATGAACCATTAAATATACAAAATATGGAGCTGGGGTGGCCAGATTTGTGTCAAAAAATGGAGTGTGAAGGCAATGAGCTAAAATGTCTGAGAATTCCTGCACTGCTTCACTCAGGCAATAAATTTGCTTCTCAGTAACAATGAAACAAAAAAATAACTTCTGAAAAATATGCTCAGAGAGATTGCTACAGCATAACAGATAATTCTGGAAAGTAGTTATTTTTCTTCATTTGGCACTTAACTGTCTTATCCACGAGACCACCTTTCTCAAAACTCCTTCCGCCTTTTTCATTATGCATTTTTTCTGGTTTAAATGTAAAAGATTGGACCATAAACCTGTCTCTTTTACTGCATAGTCCTATTGTGTGCCCAGAGCCTGTGTTCCATGACAGTGGCACCCTGTAGAAAGCTTAGGCTTCACTGGTGTCCTTATAATCCATAGGAAAAGAGATGTACATTGTAGAGATCCTAGCAAGCTGTAGTTTTTCAGTTATTGACTTTTTAGCCACAACATAAAACTTTTAATGTTTTCATGAGCCCATTCTTCATAAAGAAAATGGAAAGATAATTCAATTACAGAGAGAGCTGCATGCATCAGCAAGAGGAGCCTTTACATCTTTGCACACCTCATCAGCTTGAGCTAAAAGAATCACCAGTAGCTATCAGGATCTGTACAACTGCATAACAGGAAGACAAGGCACGTGTTTTGCCTGTAGGTTTTATAGATACATAGTAATGGAAAAAGGAACAGTAATATTCAAAAATCCAGTGTTCAAATTTTATGCTCTGCCCACGCTTCTTGTGCAATCACTTCGGCCAGTCCTAATTTCAACTTCTTTCTTGCCTCTTTCTCCTTTCTCATTCCTGCTTTTCTTTCCCAGACTACATTCCTACTTTTCAGGCCTCCCATTCTGCCTCTAAACTTCAGTCTTAACCTAATTTTAAACCAGACCAGATTTTAAACTTCAATTACAGTTTGCCACTTAAATACCATACTCAGGCTCTGCATTCCATCATACTCAGCTTTCTTGATCACTTCGGACTTTCCTGTCTGTCCTGTCTTTGAAACTTAGTTTCCAAGGGAATTTTAATCCAAATTCAGTCTCCCTCTTCAATATCTTCTCCCAGTATATAATCCCAAGATTTTCCTTATTTTTTTAATCAGGACTTTTTAATTGAAGTCATTGACAGCAAACCTGATTTCTCCTCTTCAGTCTCTTTCCTGCTCCTTATCTCTTGGCCCTGAAGTTCCCTTGCCCTGCCAGCCTCCCTTCCCCATCCTACTGTCAATATCATAATCTGTGCAAGCTCCTACCCCTCTCTGCAAGGCATGAAGACCCCAGCTTTCTTCAGAACTCTTATAAGGACCTAGTAGGCCAAATGGGTGAAAACAAGTTTGCCAGATGTTAGCCTGACAGGCATAGCTAGGTCGGGTTAGACTGATAAGTCATTTTTGTCTGTTCTGGTTGGTTGTAGCTTTCTTACTCTGTGATATTACCAATACAGAGAAAAGCTTATGAATTATCATGAAGGAGTAGAATAATGTTGGCAAAACTATAGCAGCACAAGCCTCAAGAAAGGAGGCTGTTATACATCTCTTTTGTCATTATATTCTGTATTTATCTTGTAACAACTTTGTCAACATAAAGACATATGCCACCAGAAGTCTACAGTGGTAATAATAACTGAGTACAATGCTAATGTTTTCAGTGAAAATTGAAGATAAAACATCCCTTCTCTGATGCCACAGTTGAAGAATTAATTCCAAATAGACAAAGCCAGAATGTACTCTGGTAAGGGTAAGACAAGCTTATCGTGGCAGTGTCAAGGGATACGTATTGTACTTTCAAATACAACAAATGCAACAAGGCAACATTGTAACAAAGATCATCTTCATGGTTTAGTGTAGCCATGTACAAACGGCCAAATGGTTGTCTTTGTAGGAGCAGAATTTATAAAATGTATGGAGGCTTTAAATACCACTGCTTTGAATTTCTTACTATTCTGGTGTTTATCAAAAGTGCATGGGCTTTATTCGGCACGCAGGAGTTGTGCAGGAGCAGTCATTGTGCAGGACTGTTTCAACACCCCCGAAAACCCAAGATAGTGCAGATTCCATCAAAATAGACAGCTTCTCATCCTTCTAAATTTACCAGAAGGGCTGGCTTCTGTCAACAGTTCAGCTAGCTAAAGCTTCCCCAGGACACCACATGCTCTCCTGCCACCGATATTCTCCTCTCTCTTCTCTTATCCACTCAGCCCTCCTGCTGCCAAGGGAAACAAAAAACCAGTCCCCACCTCTCTCTGAGCAGAAGACATTCTGCAGCCCAAACAGAAAGGAGACGTATGAAAACCAGAATTGCACCTCAATTATAACTTTTACAGTTATTTTTAATACTAATTCTATTCCACTTTCCATTATCTCTGCTAACCTCTTCAAAACTCAAAAATAATTTATTTCCCCCTACTGATTTTGTCATTTCCATTTGACAAAAATTGATTCCCTTGCACCCCTCTGTTTCAGATCCAGCTAAAATTAATGCATTTTTAATTTGCTTCCTTTGAGCCCTAGCGAGATCAAAGATGGTAACGGAGCTCTGGGAATTTTGCAAAATTTGCCCTTAGTAGCCTGATAATAGAATGAGTGTATTCCGAATTTTATTGTTAGTTAATTTTCAGTAACAGAGGAATGGATATATAAAAGGGTGAAAATAAAATAGACTTTTGAAAGCTGTATAAACAGCAGTTAATGAGAATCTTCAATGAATTCAAGACACTTTAACTCACTTAGTTCCACTCTCCACTGCACTAATATGGACTGTATTATTATTATTATTATTATTTAAAATTCTGTGTATTTTCTCACACTCACACATCCACTCATCTCTTCAAAAAGCCATGTTGTACCCTAAAGTTTACAATAAACATACAGAAGCAAGCTTGCCCTATCGAATGAAGATAAACAGATTTACTCATCATACTCTCCCTTACTTAACACCCACTTTCACGAAATGAATTAACCAGTAATTTCAAAAGCCACACAGAGATTCTTTCCTCCTGTGAAGAAATTTCACTGTTGGGAAACATTTTCCTGACGAACATATTGAGGATGACAGGCAAAGGTGGTATACCCAAAGGTCATACAGATTTTGCTGTCACACTTATGTACAGGTAGTAACTGAAACAATCACAAATGAATAGGATCCACAGCACTTAAATAATTCTGGAATTTTGTCCTCCTCTGATTGTAATGCCAGTCTGCTCTGTCACGGGACAACTAATTCAGAAAACATTAATATGCTTTTTCACGCAGCACTACATTTGTGCATTTGTCAGTTTAGATATTGTTTGTGAAAATTTCTATTTTCTGTGCATCCATAGATAGATATTACTTCTGTTGTAAACTACATCTGCGGAAAATGGAAATGTCATTTTTGCAACACATAAGTAAAGAATGCCATGTTTTCCAGTCAACTCCTATAAACATGTTTATCTATCCTGGGAAATCAAAGACAGAAAATATATGACTGGTAAACACTTATCATGGATAGCTGATTTGTTTTACATTAAGAAAACTGTTGTACTTCATGATTCATGCTTGTGATTTGGAGTGGGATATCTAAATAAAGAATTCTTTAAAGTTTACAGAACAAAATGTGTTATTGACTTAATTCCAGAATATTGAAGATGGTGGGCTAATAGCCTTGATGTCTCCAGTATCATTCAGAGCAAAGTAGTCCATTGGTCATCATCCAGATGTCTGAAAGTTTATATCCCTTATATTGGCCAGTGTCTTTTTAACTGATCTTAAATAATTTTTAACATCCAGCTCTGCATAAACAATTGAAATTTGCACTTATTGATGAGCTCCTTGAAGAACAGGAACAATAAAGAATTTGAGGATTATATTCAATTAACAGACAGTGAAATTTAATATTGAGTAGCAACTTGAAGATCTAAAATGTAATGTTTAAAAAAAAATGAAGCAAAAGTTCAGTGACAGTCCATTACAGTACCTGTTCACTCCTATTTGAAATAGAATGTATTGGAGAAATTATAAAATTGTGAGGATAATAAAGGTTATGAAGTAAATGCTTTTATGTATTAGACTGTCAGTGTCTTGTGTAACTTCACTAATTTAAAAAATTGGTACCAATATAGCTAAAAACATATTTGTAATATAAAACTTCATTTCTCAGGAAGGTAGAATGCTGGCTCATCTGTGGTTAAAAAACTTTAATATAGGAAGTGTAAGATCCTTGAAAATATATATAAATATAAGACTCTGGTAGTATAAACTGATACATTGCAGTGGGCTCTTTGCACAGGTGCAGGAAGGGTGGTTTCCAGTTCACTACACCCACAGTATCCTGGGTTTGGTATAGAAATTTTTTATAATTTTAGTTAGTTTTAAGATATTTTGTATTTACTCATCATTATATTTTAAAATGAATGATAATTAAATATTTGAGCAAAGCTGACATGACTTGTGGTTGTGTTGTTAGGGTGCCAGAGTAATAGATCCAGTTCCAGACACAGCATGTAATTCCTTAATAACCTCAGACATAAATCCTCTTAAAAACTGAGTTAACTCTCTCCCTGTCTATCTGAAGTCCATTCCTTTTGAGGCAATGATGTATCCCATTGTGACAGACTCCCTACACATTGAAATTGTGAAAAAAATAACATAGTGCTAAGAAAAAAAATAATAGAGCTCCTCCATGACCCCACATAGAGGGAAACAGAGGAATTTGACAAGGTTTTGGAGAACTGTTCTACTTAATTTGGCTATACATGAGTCTTTATTGGTTATTAGAATAAAACTATTCAGATGCACATAGGAACTGCATTTGGCACTTCTGCTCACTCTATAAAAATATTTTTTTTTTCTGTTTCATGTGCATTTCTCTTAATGTTTTTACCAGCAAAATGCTTTCTATTCAGTATTTTTGAAATTTTTTAATAAAACCACCTGATAAAAAGTACTTCATGTATGAGAAGAAGCTTCATGGGAAAAATATCATTAAGAGCTGCAGTACTCCTAAGCTGAGCCTAATCCTTTACAGAAAATGTACTGTACCTGAAATGACAGAGACAACTGTTGTGGTTCAATTCTGATCAGTATTAGAGTAAATTCATGCAATTTCAATGATAATTAGAAACAGGAAGCTATAAGCAGCACTTTCTCTTGCCTCGTCCTACCAATCCTTGAGAAATCTGTATGTAATACCTCAGTCTCACACAGATATAATCAGAAAACATTACATAAAAGCTGTGAATCTACCAGAAGGAGACCTCTGGATGCTGAAGTGGCATACTAAGAGAGATCAGGGATCCAAATTCACTTTGACATTTTACAGCCCAATCCACTCTCCACCTCTTATTATAAAGACTGGAGGGCTGATGCTTGACTCCAACATTCAGAGACTAAACAAGAAACCAAAAAGCCCTAATATCAAACTATTCAGGATCGTTGGATGTGACACATGAACAGTCAGCATGGCTATGGCCATCCAGGACAGGTAGGAAAACAATTAGAAAACTGTATTAACAGGGCAACAAGAAAAGAGTCTATTTCCCCTCACCTTTTTCTTCATTTTTACATTTTTGAAAATTGCATGGACTCTCCATGTTTTTGCAAACATTGCTCCAAATGCAGTTGTGTATCCCACTGTAAGAATCCATGTTCGGACCTAAAAATGTATATACATAAAAAAGACAAAGTTATTTAGATATCATAATTTCAGCCAACTTGTTTGTCAAGACCCTGAGAAAAAAATATCTGAAGAACTTCACAAAAATGTTGATATTGCAGAATTTCTCATTCATTGCTTACTTGCTTTTTTTACTCCTCTGTCCATTCCCTCTCCAACTAAAACAAATCTGGGTGCTGAATTAAGAGTCTCTTTCATATATAAACTTATAAATCTCTTATAATATTCTGCTTTTTTTTTTTCACTTTTACTGTCTTCTTTGAGGATAGAGGAAAGAACCAATGGAGGAACTCAAGAGACAGATCATAAAAAGCACTCAGGGAGCTAATATTAACAGCAACATTTTGAACAGAAATGAACGGAGAAATAAGATGTAATTCAGACTAAATAAGAAAAGATTGTACTACGTGAGATATGCATCACTCAATGAAAAACCTGAGCATTCTGGAAAGATAAGAACAACAGATTTTAATTATGCTATGAGAGAAAGCAGCAAAACAGGAACATAGTCTTGGTGGGCAAGCCTCAGGAACAAGACCTGAGTCAATGATAATACCTGCAAATGGGGCCTAAGGAAAAGGAGGTGGTGAGCTTGCACAGAGAAATGGTGTAATGAGACCCTGAGCTGGCCATAGCTTTGACATAGACCTATCTAGACATTTTCCTCATAATGAGCTTTCCAGAAAGAACAGGAGATTTAAAAACTAAAATAGAATTTATGTCTTTAGCGTAAAAATAAGACTAAGTTCTTTTTTATCCTGTTAATAGAAAAGCTTCAAATTGACCAAGAAGGACAGAACAGACATTAGAAAAGCTTTTTGTGCAATCCTCCCCCCCCTGCTCATAGCATCTGGTACACAGGCCCTCACTTTCTGACTTGGTTTGGGCTAGGACAGTGACATTCAGAGTTGCAGTAAGCTCTGCACAAACCTCTCTAATTCCTTGCAAGTTTGTTTTCATTACCAGGCAGGTTTGTCTGTTTGAAAGTTTTTTTTGCCCTCAACAGGCCATTTTCTTCCCAAGTGTGGATCAGATACTACAGAACATAGCAGGTAGACGACCATGGGAGAGACAGAGCATGGAGCTGGAAGCCAATAGTTGAATCTGAAATCCTGAGAAATCACAACTAGGAGGAATAATCTCATCTTCCATCTAGAGGCTCCCCACGGACCAGCTCATAAAATGGGAGACTGTACAAAATTGGCCAAAGAAGTAAAAGGAGTACCATACCTTACTGACTGAAAAACAGGGAGAGACAATGGCTAAATACAGGGAAAGGAAAGCTAGAAAAAGAGAAAGCCAGCCTTCTTTTGGCCATGTTGACCATGCATGCTTGGCCAAAAGTGCTGTTTTGTAATATGAAAAACCAATCTGATTTAGAGGAACTAGGATGTTCTAAGAAAGCATTTGAGAAATATTCTTTAGAGAACCTAAAGGCAATGCTTTTCATTAGAAAGCAGCCTAGTTTCACATCTAACTTCTGAAGAGTTTGGGATTTTTAATTTGTAATTTCAGGATATGCATATTGATGAGAAACTAGGTGTTCTAGTAAGATTCAAAACTTGACATCTAAGATAAACCTTAGGAATAATCTAAATGTTTCATATCTTAATACATGCTATCTAATTTTTGCCTTTCCAAACTTTTCCAGAATTCCCATTTTTGTATTCACAACATGACCTTTTTCTAAAAACTTTCAGTAGAAAAGAAATTCTGATTTTCAGTAGTGATTAGTGACTAGGTATAAAGGCAGGGAAAAGAAAAAAAAGATATACTCATTAAAAACTATTGATAATGCAATAAAATTACTGCAGTTCCTTAAAATTATTAAATAAGATACATATGGTCCATAATGGTGAATTAGTAAGAGAAAAGTGGTTCTTCACTATGACAGTTGTGAGGCACTAGAACAGGTTGCCCAAAATTGTGGGTGTCCCATCCCTCGAAGTGTTCAAGACCAGGTTTGATTTGGCTTTGAGCAACCTGGTCTAGTGGGTGGCATCCTTGCCCACGGCCATGAAATTGGAACTAGATGATATTAAAGTACCTTCTGGCCCAAACCATTCTAGGATTCTGTGAAAAGTACACACAGCACAGTCTTAACATTAGAAAATGTTGTGATTGTGTGTAGAGGACTGTTTAGATATTTGCACATATATATTAACAACTTAGTGGCATCTAATGTTGTGGTTTATCTGTAGCATTGCTGATAATGACACTGAATGTAGAGTTCACTCACTGCTGGTTAATCTTGCTATTAAAAAAACCAGTAAAACAATTGTGATTAGATTCAACCTACAGGAGTTTTGCTACTTTGTGACATTCTTGAATGTGATATTGAAAAAGAAACTCCGAACCAAACAAAAACAAAAACAAGAAAAAAAAAGAAAAAAAAAGAACAAAAAGAATAGATATTTTGGCTAGCAAAGTTTTATTTTTAACGTCAATATTTTTTCAAGTCATTGCTCATTAACCACTATCCTACATTATGCTTCAGTAAAACCACAGTTAGATCAACTCTGAGGGATTTAAAAAATACATTTCATATCAATGTGTTCATACTAGCCAGTTACATTTTTTTTGACTTCACATCAATAACCATACTTAGCATTCAATCCTTTTGCTGCTATTAATAAGTATTCAGCTCTTTTGTGTACAGCTTAGTGGTATATTTGGCAAACAGATACATGGTATTTTCGTGTCTCTAATAAGACTCTGTTTTGTTCTGACTGAAACAGTAATTGTCCCTTGGGAATACTAATAAATTCAATTATGCTCAAAATATGTTTCTAACTAAATATTCAGAAAAATGTTATTTCTAGCATGTTTGATTCAAAAAGTTTTATGTATTCCTGATTGGGATTGTGCATATTAGAATAACATAACTACTATCTGTATTGGAAACATTCTATCTTAAATATACCAGGATTTTGTCAAAATGAGATCATTGTTGCTAAGAAAGAGATGGTAAGTTTCAGATGAAAATAAATTTTTAATTTTGAAGAAAATGACCTCGAATTTGTCTGCTATAATTCATTAATGCAGCTGGCAAAATGAAAAATTTAGAAAACAGCAAAAGTCTCTGAAATTCTTATATCTGCTCATTTATATTCTTAAATGTATTATACCTCCACATCCTACTCATTTGAAGGAACATGATAAAAATATCAGTAATTGAAGAGCATGACCATGATGTTACAGAATTGATCAGTAATTCTCTCATGTTGGAAGTTTATAATCATGTGTTTCACCAGAAGCTAAAGAAAATCACCCTTCCCTCAGTACTCATGAAAAAAGCAGGAAAACATCTCTTTAGTAGAGAAGAACTTGCATTCAAATACCCGTTCCTAACTTGACACAAAACCTTTTTTTCATTACAAAATTCTTAACGCCTTCAATTATTTTAGGGTATACTTTCAATCATCTGCTTATACTTCTTGGTTACTTTTTTTTTTTTAATAAGATGTGTTGACTATTTGAATATGTCCAAAAATATTTTGTTGTCTATAATTCAAAGACAACATGCAAGTGTCAAAGGAAATGATATAATTTGGTATACAACAATCAAGTATTCCTACACAGATAGTAAAATGGAGTTTCCTATGTCGCTTTTCTTTTTACTTACTACACTATTTTGCTTAAGGGTCTCTTTTGGAAATTTCATTTAGGAATTTTTGCTTTTTATAAATTACTTGATAGAAGCTCTTACTGTGATAACTAAAAGAACTAGAAATCATTTATCTGGCAGATAACCCAGCTGACAAACAGTAAACACTGAAAGTGTCTCTGCATAGAAAGAGATCTTTCTGATAATGTTCCAGACTTGAAAGAGCTATGACTTTATTTAACACAAAAAAATCCCTACCTTTTTCAAATATTCATATTTAAAAAAATATTGTAAGGTTCATCTAAAGAGTCACTGCATGTATGAACAAGATGCTCCTTGCATCTTGTAGGAGCATTACTTTTTATTTTCCTTTGCCAGTAAAACCCCTCTGTTTTTAACCTATATGTAAGGTGCTAAACACCTTTTTTTTTTTCAAGGAAGACAATTCTTCTGCCACATAATAAGCACAGATAGGTTAACAGTCTTTTATAAAATTACTTTAAATTCAATCCTATTTCATCTCAACCTTGAGCTTTAGCTGGCTAGTCTATATTTGCTGCTATTTGATATCTTCACACAAATCTATCTGCACCTCTCCCATTATATCATTACAGCAATGGTGAAGTGGTTACTATTTATATATCTGTGTAACAGACATAAAAGTTACCTGATATTAACACTCAATAAAAGAAGCAATCTAATGATTAACAATGAGTAGTAAGGGGAAACTAGTAAGTGGTGAAAGTGCCAGAAAGATGCTGAATAAAGAAGTAAGAGTCTCTGTTTATATATTCTAAGAATGAAGCTTACAAACAAAACCAATATGTAGGTACTGCTAACTTTCAGATAAACAACAATATTATTTGAATTGATTTTAAATATCTTATTTTAATATAGTTACAGTTCTATATAACATTATAAAATTAGGTTATCTTGGGAAATGAACTGAATTAATGTAGAGTTAAAACTTTCATTTTTCAAGAAGTTCCATTATTTTCCTCTATTTGACCACCACTGCTTATGCATTCAGAAGACCACGCAGTTATGCTTTGGCAAGGAATGCCTGGGAAGGTACTGAGATCATGGAAACTGTAATAGCAACTTCAAATGTAGTTGATCAAGGAAGTGATGCATTTTACTGCTTTGTTAAATTGAAAAAATATAACCACTTGAACTGAATACACTACGCACTCTCATTTTTCATGTTGCAGCTTTGTTAATTCTATGTTAATCCAGTTTGCCAAAATCAAGCTAAAAAAAGAAGATGGGATTAAAGACTCAGAATGAAGAATAAAGAAACCCAAATATCAGCACAGAAAATTTTCATGTGTTGTGTCAAAAGCTTTGAACTTCTTATCACTTCTCTAGGTACTTTTCGTTTTAAATAATAGTTATTTGAATGGGATAGTGAAACTGCTTGGTTCTTTAAGAACTTCTTCAGTTAGTAAAACATTTAGATTATGTTTCTTCAAAGGAATCACTCAGGTTTAAGATTCTTGCAAACATGTTTTTTCCCATCTCAATTTTTTTTAATAAAACTTGCAAATCCTTCTTTTGTAGGACTTTACACTCCGCTCTCCAGCTTTGTTTATGAGACTCAGATTGATTCACTTAAGGAGTATCAATAGTGAGCCAGCTCTACAAATGCCCTGGGTAGAATCTGCAGTGCCCACAGGGTTAGGCTGTAGCTGAACATTACTGCTGAGCAGCTTGGTGGCCTCTCAGTACTAGATTTAGGACTTAAAAGGAACAAATGTGAGAATAAATAATGTTGTGGATTGAGCCCTGGAGAGAACAATTGTCTTTAAGTGGACAATTGCATTGATTTCAGTGGAGTACTCATGAGCTGAAAATTAAACACCTTCTATTTTTCTTGGAAAACCGGGGACATAATGGATAATTGTGATGAACAAAAATGTTTCATCTCAACAAGTTTTCACTGGGTTATGATTCTACTTCTATTAATGATGGCAAAATTGACAGTGTGAGCACAAGCAGACCCCAAAGAATGAGTTCATCCTTTTGAATTATACTTTTCTCATTTATATCAAACATTTTTGAAAAATTTTTATGACTTTTAACTCATTTTTTAGAATTTGTGCGGCACCGGCACAGATTCCTGTAAAACGTAAGTGGCAATAATGTTAGAAAATTGAATCCTGCTGTTTTCACATAAATTAAATACAGAGGTTCATTGCATGCTGTGAGATCTCCTGTAGTGATTTCTTAATATCCTTTAGATCATTTTTCAGAGTTAATCTATGGGTAGTGTAAAAGATGTTATCATTTCTCCTGTTTCTATAAGGGGGCTTTAAAAACTGTCTGCTGTTTCTACTGAAGGAGAGGAAAACATTCTAAAAATATTACCTTAATAAATCTCTGGCAAGGTTGTGGTGTATTTGCTTCAGTATATGACATAATTTTGTTTCTAGGATCTATTCAGCCTTATAGCTTTTGTCTGTACTCTTTTTTCTTTACCCTCAAGAAAATGTCATTTACTAAAATAGAAGCTGATCGGGCTCATGTTAAACTCAGTAACAGAACTGCTGTTGAACTAAATAGGAGTGAGATCAGTCTCAGACTGAACGACAGTGAGAACAATTATGGAAGTGATTATACAGAAAAGGGAGATTAAAATTAACAGCTAAACAATTAAATAGGAAATAAACTGAACAATACACACAAAATTAAAAAGGCCAGATGAAAAACACAAATAAAGGCTCTGGTTTCCAGAGACAGAGAAATAGATTAGAGGTGTAAATCCTTTTGCAGTTCAATGGAAGATGAGTGTGTGTCTGTTGGATTTTCTTTTAAATTCCTGGCCAAAACAAAACAATGTCAGCAAAAGAATTGGGCAAATATAAAGTCTACGGGCAGGAAACATCTCCCCCTCCACAAAAAACAAACAAAAAACCCTACAACAAACCAAAACAAAATGCTGAGTTTTGGGCAATGCCTGAAGAGCATAAAGGGCATGAATAAGGACCACGTCATCAACTACTATCCAAATATCAAGGCCAGGTGCTATTTGGTAGCAGAGGGTCTAGTCCAAGTGGCTCTTGCCCAAAGAGAAAAACAGCTTTAGTGGTGATGTGGCCCACATGTTTTTCTTTCAGTCTGTTGCCTCAAAATTGGTTAAACAGAAAAAATGTAAAGTGACAAGTGAAGACAAAGCAGAAATAAATAACTAGACAGAAGGTTCATACATCCTCTCCCTCTCCTTGCTTTACAATTAGAAGCAAGTCCTTCCTTTTAGATCTGCTCTCAGCCAGCTTTTAGAGTTTTAGCAGATTCCCCACCATCCCCTTCACCCTGCAGCTGGCTTCCATCCCTAGGAACCCATTCCATAACAGCTCACAACTATCTTTTCCTGCCTGTTCCTCAGTACAGTCTATCAGACTCTGTTTAATATGTTTTTCAGGATGTCTCTCCACTCTTACATTACCCTGCAATCCCCACCCTGCAGAGGTTCAGTGTTTTCCTTGAAAAGGCAAAATGTGGACCGAGTTCTACCTTGCCTAGCTGTTCTCTCAGCACGGCAGTCATGAGACTGTAAAAAAACCAGTAAAAGGAAAAAAACTTGCCTTTCACATTGCTGCAAGACAGAGTCAAAAGTGTTTGTGACCCATAATTAAGAATAATACTAGTTGAAAACTCTTAAGTGCTTCTGAATATCTGGATGCATTTAAAGGTCACATTTTAAAATGCAGCTTTGAGAAGATATAAGGTCTATAACATCCACGGTTGCCATGAATGTGCACGTTCTCAAGATGTTTGAAAAAAACACAAATTCTGGGTAGTCACACACACTGCAGTAGGGAGATGGGCTTTGTCAGTGGTCTGACAAATTGATATTTGTACTCTCTCCTTCTCTCTTTCTGTCTCTCCATCCCAGCCCACTGTTTGGTTTCTTCTTTCTGTACAAAGACTGTTTCTAAATGCCTACATCATGGCTGAGAGCAACCAACCAACCAACCAAGTGAAATCTGAGAGCCTGAGCACAGTCTGCAGTGTGAAAAAAACCTTCATGCCTTTTTTTGCTTTATCCAAGCCAAAACACTGACCAGGCTCAGAGGGATCACCTGAAATCACAGAACATCTGCATATAAACTATGCTAACTACTGAGATGAACAAGATAAAGCATGCTTCATTTTAGCACCTATGTAAATTGCAAGACTTAGATCCTCTTATATTTCATGTGACACCTTTGCAGAACACTTTGTAGTGTAAAGGATATTGAAAGACAATCTCTATCTGCAGAACAGATATCTCCTAACAAAGCATGAATCCTATATTCAATTATTCAAGACAGATCATTTGCCCCTTCCCAGTCACTACAATGACACTCCCCAGGAGGAAGTCGTGCTACACATTGGAACTACCATGACCGAGGAGAAGAGCTGTTCTCTCTACTATGACCTAGTGAACCAGGCCTTTTTTTGTGGAACTACGGGTGAGTGCAGTGTGGAGTACTTAAAATATCTTCAGCCTCAACTTAATAATTGGGTTTACTTATTTGAGGAAGATGCATAACAGAGAAGACAATGGTCGTACTCAGGACCATAGTAGTTTTTCATCCCACGGCAGTTCCAACTTGAAAAGACATTACTCATCTTAAATGTAAATCATGAAATTCTCAGTGGAATGTATTACAGAAGTCTAAACGTTATGATCTTATCTAATATTCTCTCTATTTTGAGTATCTCTATTTAGTATGTCACCTTAAACTCTATTCATAGGATATGTCACTAGCATTGCTAATTTTGAGTCTCTCTCTTCCATATAATGAATGCTTTCAAATATGCTTCCACTTGCTTGCATTTTTCCAGTTGGCATCACATCTCATTTCACACCCTTACTTCTAACTTCTTCCTTTTTTTTTTTTTTTTTTGCTATGATACCGTGGTAATTCTGAGATTAAAAACAAAGATAAATCCTTCTCATTCTCTCTCATATCTGAAACACTTTGTACTGTGGCATACATATGCATGTAACAAAATATTGTATTGTTTTTTCTTGTTCTGTGCAACCAATAAAGTTGCTATTAAGTAAGACATGATCTAATGGTTCAATAATACAATGACCACTTTCTCAGAACTCACTGCTCTGGATCATTTTAATTCCATATAATTGGAGTTATAAAATATGATACCTAATCTCTAATTCTGACATGAAACTAAATTATGTTACATTTGCTCTTATGAGTTCTTACTGAGAAAACACAGAATTATTATGTATTTAAATATACTTGATTGCTTTTCCATAGAAAATGGGCATGCCAAGGTAAAAATAAGTGTGTTTGGGAACCAATTACTCACTCTATCACTCTGTCACAGAGTCAACATTATATAATTTTAAAGACTAATATAATCCCTTATCCAGCAAATTTTTGACTATATGCTTAAAGTGCTTTACTGACTCTTAACTAGATTTAACATTTGTTTCTATGTTTCAGCATAATGACTTATGGACCATATCCTCTTACACTGAGTGCCTTACAGAGTGGAAAGTTGTAGTACAACTTGTCAAATAAATCCTTGGAAACTTTCAGGTGTTACTGGTGTAATTTTGGATCCTTTTTCAGTGTCCTTGGAATACTACAGCATTAGGCATATGCCACATATAGACATAGTGTAGAAAAGCAAAAAAACAGCTGAGGATGCAAAGCATTTCACCCTCCAAACAGCACTACAAACAACAATGCTCTAGAGGAAACAAATCCAGCAGAGTTGAATGTAATACCTACAATTTGGAAATGATTTTTCCTGAATTTTTGAGTATAGAATAATAGAATGGCCTGAACTATAAGATACCTTAAAGACCACCTATTTCCCATCCCCTTCCTGTGGCATGAACACCTTAGTCAACAGAAGTTCTAAGGACTTTCTATAAGTGTTGCCGGAAATTGTCAGAAACTTAAACAGGGACCATATATAATGTATCTAATTAAGTACACTGGCTATTGTGTATATACTGCTACCCTGGTGAGATCTAATCACTTCTGAAATACAGAAGACAACGAGGGTGATTACTTGGCTTAGGCAGGGGATAACACTAATGACAGCTTTATAGGTTTGCATGTGCTTATAAAACTTGAACGAATATTTTTACTTCCCTTCCAAAAAAAAAAATCTCCCTTCATTTACATGGCTCTCTGTGTCTGAGATACAGTTGTTACACCTTGATGACTTGCCTCAGTGGCTTTTTATGATCATTCTCAAATGTAACTATTTTTTTTAAAGATTAATCCACAGTCTGAAATCAAATGGGAGTTTTAAACTAATCTCTCATGGCTAGAATGACTAATCAAAACCATGCATTTCCAGGGAGATGGATGATGAAGAGAGATTTGTCCTGGCCTGATCCTATAAGCACTGGTATCTGTTAGCAGACCTTATGAAATCCCTAAGCATATTGCCTACATGGGAATTGGGATGTTTTTGACATGAAGCCAAATGTATACTTTGTACCCAGCACTTGGTGGCTGTTTTGAGGAGATGAGGAGAGAGAGAAGAGTTATTCAACAGGTAAGTGGGTTTGCCTCTCATATTTATGAATTTCCCAGCATTAATTCAGAGTTTTCTAGATACAATAAAACTGAATTATCACAGTCAATGGTAGCCATGTAGAGATGATATCTAAGAGAAGCATAAGCTATCCCATTTAAAAAAAATACAGTTGGAGGAGAAATTTTGTAAGAATTTTTTTAATGAGTAAGAAGTTGGAAAAACCTTCCCTATCGACAACTGCTGAAGGATTTGTTGCATCTATGACTGTAACACTAATTGCTGATAGAGCTGGGATTCATAAGATATATCAGTAGCCATGCACAGGAAAACATAATCAGAAATGCTTCTGTACTGGACCAAAAACCTGGAAAGCCAAGACTGGGAAGAAATCTCAGACTCTGCTCTGTTTATACAGGATTTAACTATGTAAAAAAAAACAAAAAAAAACCCCTCTGCTTAAGGCATGTGGTGATATTTCTCAATCAAAGTTTGGCTCTAGGACACAGCATTCTCTTCCAATCCTTTCTTTTATTGGTCACCTAACTCAAGTAGGTGTTTTACTCAGGTGCAGATCTATCCCTCTATGGCAGACAAACAGACCTAACATAATGTGACAGATACAAATTGGAATGAAAGAAAGAGATATGTAAGATTAGACAAAAGCAGCCCACAGTTAAATTTTGTTGCATTTAGGATATAAGAGTAGTGATTGCATTTTGAGAGGCAGATTAGAGAAAAATCAGACAGAAGAAATGTTCTAGCTCAGAGGCACAGGATTTTGGATGTTGGTTCATTTTTCAGAGTTAAGACTGAGATGTTTCACATGTAAAGAAGGACTCAAATTTAGTCTCATATAGTTACATTTGGTTGGAAATCTGTTTCCTAGAACAGCTAGATGCTGATAAGTACCTCTGGTTCCCACTTTCCTTCTGTTCAGCAGTGCATGGCTGCTTCCAGAGGAGGGTTGTAGCCCAGTCATATGGTGGCCTGCAGCCTGGCAGTGTACTCAGGAGCTCTGGATACAAGCCCCTCAAGGCTGAGCAGACACAGGACTTAAAAATTATGTCCCCTGCCACTAGATCCTTCTGCAGTGGAGGATGAGAAAAGAATGGGGATTGACATCAACAGCTGGCTTCCTAATGACTCTTCTGCTCCATCAGAAGCTCTTTCACAAAAAAGGGCATAATTCCTGGCTAAAGAATGGATGATGTCTTCTTTTACTTCCTATTGGCCCCATTGTATTCATAGAGTTATAGACTAGTTTGGGAGAGGTGAACAGGATCATCCTTTTCAAATCTTTAAGGCACCTCTTTTTACTAGCTGTATTGAGAATTAGAGCTCTAGTTGTAGGAAGACTGGATATTCTTTTCTTCTCCTTTCCTTTGCTGCTAAAGTTTAAGTGTCTGAAGTACAGCTGTGTCCAGGCCCAGCTAAGGAAGGTAAGACTTTCATCAGACAATCCTGTACATGCACCTATAGTATGTCTTCTAGTCCACCTTAGCACGTGCTATGGAATCTCCAGTGTTTTGAAATGGTCTAACTCAACAGGTCACATGGTGTTTCACTTCTGCAATGGTTCTAGCCAGTATGCAGGGCTTCAGCTGACATATTGGGATGTATCTGCATCAACTAGCTTTAGGCATCCGACTTTCAGTAAACTTGGCTTTAGGCATCCAACTTGAAGTAAAATTTCTCTCTTGCTAGTCATGATCAGAAATTCAGGCTCCTAAAAACAAAAGGTGCTGTGAACCGCAACTTTCTAGAGACATGAAGAAGAATCAAAATGATAGTGAAGGTAACTTCTAAGTCTGATATTTTTAGGCAACAGGTCAATCAGAATCCTGAATTTTTTGAGAAGATATATGGGATAAATTTAGATGCTGTTTTGTACTGCTTCTGGAAAAAGTATCCTTGAAGTAAAGTTCTTGCCCTTTCCCTTTCTTTGAAAAGGCCTCTGCAAGTCAGAGTAAATGCATATTACACTGAACAATTAAGACATTACAAGTTTCTAGGTGGACATATTTAATTTGGTTTCAGAGCTGCTTGTTTTGATTTAACTAGAATGTATTCTATATGGATGTAGGCTTGTGAGAATTTATAGCATAGCCTCAAAATAGTAGAAGAAGCCTGGAGAGTCAGCCAAAGAGGCTGACTAAGGAGATATAGACAAGCAGCAGTGATGTAGTTTAAAATAATATGGAATGTATAAAGAAAACACAGTAGCTTTACAGGTATTACAAGTTGTCATGCTATGAACACAACCTTTAGTAAATCATCGTCATAGGTATGATTTCAAAACAGGAATGTGTGTCTACCCTTTCAGTCTGAGATCAAATCCCAATGCACCTGAAGCTTTCAATAATAATAATAATAATAATAATAATATCAACAACAACAACAACCACCAACCAGCACAATAATGAAGCTTTGTGCATGTTTTAGAATTTGGTCCCAGAAAATATCCCAGGAAAGAACTATGAGAATCAGTGATTTAATGGAATGACACGTCCAACTACTGAACTTTTCTGTTTGCATTCCTCACAGAGTTTCCTGTAAGACTGAATTCAACTAGAATTGAACTAGAATATATGGAATTACTTACTGTGCAAAGTGTCTCAAACGTCTTTTCGGAGACAAAGGATCCATCAAGACCAAAAAGAAAAATAGACGCATAAGAAAGCATTCCTCCAAGGATGATAAGGTTGTTCATGTAGGGACTGGACATCTTTATTAGTCTATGGACAAAAGGTAATAGTGCATTAACGATGAAAAGATTACTGCTAGGCTACAAGAGCAATAAAGAAGAGCTTTTTATAACCGGGTAAACAGATAACTCTTCTAGAACTCCATGAAATCTATAGGCATGCACAGTATTTGCTATTTTATAAAGTCTGGCATTGTTTCAGGTTTTTAAATGCTTAGTAGAAAGACCCCCTCTTTTACTGATGGATTAATTAGCTAGAGTTAACATTATTAGCAGACAGTCAAACATAAACTAGAAAATTACACTTTTCAGACAGTATTAAAGAACTTAAATCCAGTCTGTTTCAATGTGAATATATTACCCAGTGATTTCAATTAAATAGTTCTAAAATACCATCTTTCCACAGTTTTACATTTTCCTTACATATACATGGAGATAGATACATACCCATGACTGGTTCTATGAACATGACATTATGAAAGAATTTGTGATAGAAATAACATGAATGTCTTACTTCTGATTTCTGTTTTTGATGTTAAAGAACAAGAAGGCACTGGCCATTATCATTCCTAGGATTGTGAGGGCAGAGAGGATGCTGTAGAGAGGCAGGGAGATTTTGCGCAGCTCCTCTTGTATAATTGTTTTGTCCTTTGGAGGCTCAAGACCTAGAATTGCATGAAGAAAAAAAAGGCTAAAGCTCAACCAGATGTAGAATTTCTGCAAGAAACTTTGCCTCACCTAAGTACTATACCTTGAATTAGCACACTTAGCAACGGTGAACCACATCAGTGACTTTGACAGACATATGTTAGTCACATTGATTGACATGAAGATTTGCATTTCTGGAGCAGGTAAATAGCCTCTTTGGAAGAAAAAACACAACAAAACCCCAATGCAGAACCCCATACATGCTAACTAGCCTCATTTAAAAGTAAACAAACACTAAAATGCATACTATGAGTGTAAATTTTACCAGGAGGTTATGCTTTTCTGAGACAAGTGACAGAGCAATGAGTAGAAAACAGAAAGCATCGTTTCTGTGCATCTGTCATTGCCAGAGCAAATTCAAGCAGCCTGTCTGGAGATCAGCCTTAGTGTGGCATCCCTGGGACAGGGATTGATGGCCCTGGGGCTGAAAAGTGGTCCTAGGCTGTGGCCATGGTGGGGGAAGCCCTGGGAGGAGGGAAGGGAGGGTTGTTGGTGCCCTCAGGATTCTACAGAAGGGAACAATATGGGAAAATGGATAGCAAAAGTTTTATAGGGACAGATCCACTTTGCTAATCCCTGCAGATGTGGATTTGAATGTCTAAATTTAAAAACTGTGTTTAAAGCTGTGTACTTCATCGACAGTCAGCTCCAACTAATTAAAAGCTTCTTGGTTTAATGAGGAGAATCACTTTCCTACAACTGCAATAAAGCTCTGCATCCCCGACTTCCCACACTCCATTTCACCTGCTTACTAATTTTTGTCCTTGGTGCAGGAGATTGGCAAAAGGCCTTTTGCATCAGTGTCTTCCTTCAGAAACAGATTTTTTGTGCCCTACAGTTCCTGAGCCAGTCCTTTTGCATCAGCTCTCCTTGGGGCTGCAAGGGCCACGGGGCCAAGCAACTCCATTCAGAGCACGACTGCAGAAGCAGAGCTGTGAGTACCTGACTAGCAGCTGCCATGGCTAAATTTTACATCCACTCTTCTGCCTTGCACCTAAAAGAATATTCAAGGATTTGCACAATAAAATAGCTTTACCCATAAGAGTTAAAATGAAACAATTCAGACCATGGAAACTTGCTATCCTTTGGTCTTTATGTCCAACTTTTCAGAAAAAAATTCCTTTAGGTGATCACAAAAAAGTGGCAGTGAAGGGACCATTTGTTGATTTGATATTGGAGAAAAATACCTGAGATTTTCCTCTTTCCCTCTACATTGCATGTGTTTACAGTCCATGGCAATTCATAAAATTAGACAAGTAACAAACAAAAAAATCAATAAAACACATGCCTGATTTAAAAGAACTAACACTAAAAAAATAAAACCTCACCCTACTGTTTCTAAACTCTACAGAGTATATTAATGGATTGCATTTATTAAATGTAAACAAACAGTGAGTCTACAAAATGTATTTTCTTGTTTGTGCACTGGTCATTCAGTCCTGTTGCTTCCTGTTGCTGTGGAATTTTTTGCAATGGTTTAAACAGGAACATTTTTACTACTCTCTATTTCAAATAGTTAAAGTTACTAGGCTTCTTATACTGACTGGAAGTCAGTGTCCTCCACATGGAATATCCAACTGTCTCAATGAAAGCCAAGATGAGTAAAAGGAAAAGATTCACTGAGAGTCACATAATACATCTTAAGAAAACCACAAGACAGGTTATGGGTGGAAAGACCACCTTCACATGTGGTCAGAATGACACCTAGCAGTCTTGTCCTGAAAAAGACTGTACAGAGACTTTTCCCCATCATATACTGTCCCTAAAGGTGAGGAGTTATGAATAAATGCTGTCTCCTGTAACTGGATTCATCCTGCATATATTCTCTGGAAATTAGTGGGAATGAATCGGTATTCACCTGCATCATTAGTTCCTCCTTGCAGCAAAAATAATCTGCTGGGTCCCAGACTTTGGCAACTGGGACAGATTCTTCACTCTTCGTTTCCAAAGCCCCATTCTCCAGAGAGATGTGAGAAGTTTGTGTAGCTGTACTCTTTTAAGCCCAGCAAGGCATACCAAAAGGAAAGTTGGAAAGCTCCAGCAGATAGACAAGTAGTCATGAATTAGATCACTGCAATGAAACTCCACCCGTGTTCATGCAAAACTTGGGTGTTGGGACCTACTGGAGGTAGGTGTTGGAGAGTACAATAGTACAACAGCTTGATACTGATCCACCTCACCACTTCCAGGGGAAAACCACACAGAACTCACAAAGCTGAGTTCACTTTTTCTCATTGAACTGCAGAGCTTAAGATTAAATCTTAAAAATAAGCTTTGAAAATAATGTGTATGCCTATATTCAGCAGGAGACACCCTTAAAACTCATTTCAGCTCACACCTGGCTGCCACAGCCATGGGCTCTGAAAAACATGGATATGTCTGCACTCCAACTTCTTGAGGGCAGAGGCCCCCATATTATCTTTGGAGCACCTTGGCATAAAAACCAGCAAGATACAGCAACAAAGGCTATATGTCTGCTGCGGACCTTGGGAGTGCTGCGGGTCTGAAAACCCTGTCTGGCCCTGTTTCACATCCCTCAGGTGAGATGAGCTGGGGGCATGGGAAATGGGGATGAAATAGAACATTATTCATTGGTGAAGAACCTGCTTCTTGAAATATCAAAGAACATTTGTGTACACATAAAAAATCTGATTTTGCCCTATCATTGGAATAAAAACCAAGTATACAATATCAAAACATTGCAATTTTCTGTTCAGAATTCTCCTGGTTTTTCAAGCACAGGTTAGTTCCCTTTTACTTTCTATAGTGTTTACTTTTCTACAGCTTTTTGATATTAAAAATCTTAAACCAGTTTTTTAAGAGCACACAGTCTTAGAAACTACATACAGCTACCCATGCCACTCCTGTACCTCTTTCCATTTTTGTCTCCTACCTTGGAACCTGATGCTGTTGTTGATTATAACCAATTTGTCATCCACAGCATTGTATTCTCCCACCTTTACTTCCTTTTGTTCTGCAGAGAAACAAACAAGAGTGATTATTTATGGCAGTTCACATGTTCTCAATTATTTAACTGATTTTGTTTTCTTTTTTGACAGTATGTCAAAAGGAAAAGAAATATGAAAGAATAGGGCATGAATAATTAAATCAGAATGCCAGACAGCTAACATCATTAGAAGAAATATTTCTGGTTCTTGAAAGAAATGTAAAGTATTTTAAGAACTCGTTAACATAATCAGGAAACTGTTATTGGACAGTCATCTCCAGCTTAAAGATCACATAGTTTCTTACTGGCTCACACTATTCATGAAATTTTTACTGGGAGAACAAACACAGCTAAATCACACATTCCCTTTCCATTTAAACAACTAGGACATCTCGCCCTGTGAAGTATTTCCCAGGAGAGTCACGGTGGCAGGCTCCAGCCAGTATGGAGTAGACTGGTTACTTAGTAGATATGCTGGGAATCAATTCTCTTACTCTGAATGGGAATTAGCAACTCATTAGTACCCTGACTGCAAAACATACTATGTTATATAATTAAAACCAACACACACTTGAGCTAAAATTTTACTGTTAGTCTCATCTGCTGTTTTGGGACTATTGTCACATCTCTGGCCTTCTTGTACCTGACAGAATAGAGTATAAAGGTGGAGGAATTTGTTTGTTTGCTGCCTTGGCCACTGTACCTGGAACTCTGACATGCATTTGTCCCGCACTTCTGATAACATCTGGCATGAATTAATTTCTGCCATTTTTGTCAGGTTTTTGGTACAGCTTAGAAGTGCAGGAGCTTACTAAATTATCATTTTTACATTAAAACTTTTATATTTTGATGAGACTTACAAACCACAGGCCCATTGGCTAAAGATTTCTTTGAAGAGCTGGCTCAGCAGAGACAAAAATTTCCTTTCAGGCCTCTTTGTTTGGGCATGCACAACCCAATTTACATTTAAATTCCAAGCTCATGACCCTATTTGTGACACTGATTTTGGGAGCTGATGATCTTGAGCTAGATGGCAAATTTGAAAAGGCTGTATTTCACCCAACAACTCCACATTAACCTTTTCTCCTTTCTCACTCAAAGTGATTTTGCCTGTACAGCTCTGCTGAATAGCACAGCTAGCTTCATTTTAGTAAAATCTACAGGCTGACTAATACTAATACTAAGCTCACAGGAGGCAAAAGTTTCCTTAACACAAACCACTATTTTTATTGTTATGTTGTTATATATATTATTATATTGTTAAAATTGTCTCCAGTAAATTGTAGACTGGGCTGCAAATCTGGCAGATAGTTCTAGGCATCTACTACACCTCCAACAAAAGCTGGAGTTTGCAGTTCTGAAGACTCATTTGCCTTTCACATGAGCATGATCCACTTGGATGGACCTAAGACTAATTTGGAATAAAAGCAAAATCTGCCGGTGTCCAGCAGCAGTTTCACAAAGCCCATCCACATGGCACCACATACTCTTCGGAGTGAATATAAGTTTATAATTTCTGTTGCAGACTGAACATTCACTGTGAAATAGATACATGAACAATTCTTGACAATCCTAAACAATACAATATTTCCAGAAATCATCTAAAAGCTAAAATGGTTAATGCTAAAACCAGAACCAATCCACTTCCATTTGTATTTGTAGCATGATAGCTGTTACCTGCAGATCTAAAACATCAAAACACAACCTAGAGAGAAGAGAGACAAACATCAGGATGCGCATTGATATACGGTGTGCACATTAGATGCCAGAGAGTCCACAGCATCCCCTGACACCAAAAGGGGATGACACACACCTTGGTGTTGGTCTAGTACCAACTTCACAGCAACAGGCTAAAGCCTCATAACTCTGATGAGCATAGAAGGGAAATGAAGGTTGCTCTACAACCATTTCTGTATGGAGAGTTTACTGGGACTAGATGAGATGTAGGAAGCACATAACAGGTGGAAAAGCATATACAAAACCAGTGTAAATCTGTGGTCTGATTAAAGTACAGCAATTAAGAAAGTTTTTCTGTGACTAATTCATGTGACAGACAATGGCCTTTCTTTTCAACATCTGTAAATTCTTACACGGCTTCTTTCACAGGTGAAGTAACACTGAGAATGTGCCTGAACTAGATAGCCTGGGTAGCAGGAGCTAGCCCTTGTAGGAATGGAGCTCAGTATTCTGAGAAACAAACTTCCATGGCAGCCTGAAGAGCAAGATTTTGGGACTTAGAAACCTAAGAGTGTGGGGAAAAACCCTCAACATTTGCTGCCAGGAAACCACATGATCAATGCCTTGTCCCTTACCAATGGGAAAGTACAGTTCATAGAGGACATGCCACACTTTACTGAAGTCAAGAAAACCTGTAAAGATTTTTGATATCTTAAAGTAGTGACAACTGTGGAAATTAGTCTGTGAGGGAAATAAACCATATTTTTATTGAGAGGAAGGATATACTATCCATTTTATAGTGTGATTACAGGGGTGCTGAGGGGGAGACACAAAAAGGTTTTTTGTGATCTTTTGTTCTCCCAGCAAGGAGAATCACAGCTGCTGGTTTTTCAGATCCCTAAGCACAAGTGCTGATCAGTGACAAAGTCACTTCCAAATATTAATTAAAGCAAGGGGACAGCACTGTGGCTCTCTGCTCTCTTGCATAGGTCAATACAGCTAAAGATGGGACTGCAGGCTCTACTTTTCTATATGCCGTTCCATTCAGTTTCCTTTGGGAGTTCTGAATTACTAAAGTTAGGATAGTATTTGTATAATGTAGCTTGTATCTGTCAAAACCTCTGAGTGTTCAACAACAAAAGGACAGGAGGGAGTAGAACTCCTTCAAAGAAACACACCAACGAAGTGCTTTTCAGAATATTCAGAGTACGGTGCTGACTTCTTTCTGTAGTGCTTCTATTATTTTTAACTAGATCTTTCCATAGTCATGATAGAGAGGTTGTACTGAAGCTCACGTTAAAATGCAGAAGTAAAATAGGAGGGAAAAGATACTGGGTTTGTGAGATAATGTTTGTCAATACCATGACAAGAGTGGAGAAATTTCAGAACGAGGATCTGAAGCTGTTCTTTCACAGAGGGACAAAAGTTATAAAAACTAACCAACCCAGATAAAACTGGCCTAGAAAAATGTGACTGTAAATTATGCCTAGAATTCTCACAGAATTATAAACAATTAATCCTTGTTGTTAATAAATTGTCATAGAATAGATTACTTATATGGCCAACATGAAAGCCTTCTGCCAACAAACAATGAGATACTCTCAAAGGTGTATTAAAATTTTTTTTCTACATGTTTTATTACAGAATTTTATAGCCCACTTGTCCTGGGTTACAGTGTATTCTATTACCATCCTCAGGAGCTGTTGAAACCAGGTGGGGCAGTGTTTCCTTGCCTCCTCCCCCCAGACTATCTTTCTGTTAATTGCCCATCATTGTCCTGCCACCTGACTCAGAGATAACTCCCTCTGGACTATCTTCTGTTAATGGGCCTAATCAACACTTGGCCTCATGACTCATTACCCCATTGTGAGATGCTCCACCCAGAGGGAGGAACCAAGCATCCCATCGTGGATATAATCTGAGACTCCGAACGCCAGAGACAACCTTCCCACTGGATTTCCAGAGGACAGGAGCTACACAGCCACCACTGGGCCTTCTGAGGAGGAGCAGACCCTTTTTCTACAGGATCACCGCTTCAGAGGACTGCAGCCACCATTCTACCAGACTGCTACCACCACCCTGACTAACAGAGACTCAGGTTGTATCTTGACTCTGTCAGTTTAAGCCAGTGTTTTCTTTTAGGTTTTTTTTTTCCTTTTCTTTAATTTCCTCCATTAAATTGTTATTCTGACTTGGTGCCTCCCACTGGTTTGTTTTTCAAACTAGTACACCACTTTACGCAACTCCACACAAATTGACACACTACAACTTAATTAATTAGCTCACATTTCACAAAGTTAGTACAGAGGATTTTCAAGACCATATCAGGAAGTTACATGTTCTTGTTGAATAAAAGCAAAAAAAAAAAAAAAAAAAAAAAAAGAGTCCTGCAAGTGATATCAGCTGAGTAAAACAAACTTACCAAAATGCACAGCAGTATTGTGATTACCAGTCTGACTGTTATCCACTTACACTGAGAATTTCCAGATGCTTAGTTTCAGTTCCTTTCACTATACGTCATAATTTCTATTTTCACCACTTTTTAAAGTGTACTTATTCGCACCTCATGAAGACAGTTTCTACTGAGAGTGTTTAGGGACGAGAGAAATGCACTTGCAATGCATAAGAGATGGGACAGATGGATTTCCTTCATTTTCCTCTATGTCTAGCTTTCAATGACACTACATCTAAAGCTAATAGCACCCTCAATTATGTCAGTCTAACTACAGTTGTAGAAATAACCCTCATGGTGATGCAGTTAAGCCAACATAAAAAATGTTTACACCAGTATGAGCAGCAGTACAATTTATGCTTATAATAGTAAGGGCACTCTGAAAAAACACAGTATCCTTCAAAGTTTCATGAACTCCTATATGTCTGTTGGGATATATCCATGTAAAAAGCATGGTCTAGGCTACCATAAAGCCAAGTTACATGTCTGCTCTAACATCACTGCAGTGCCGAAACCACGACTCCAAATGAAGATTAAGGATTTCAAAGCTCGTAACACTTTACCATAGCTTGACAGTACTAAGAACACTGTTTTGTTACTGCAGCTCTTTATAAACTTAGAATTCCATGCAAACTACAAAGAGAAATATGAGCAAGTGATGAGTATTCAATTTCCAACAAATGCAAAGTAAATGCTAAGGTAAATTTAATAAACTTACCATGGACTATTCTCCAGGTAACTAAGGGTCACAGAGGTTTCTCGTCTAGAGGACACAGGCTATTCTCAATTTAGAGGCAGCAGAAATATAATATTACATATAGCTGAAAGCATACAAAATACCTAGGTCTTAGTTTGTTCTGAAAAAACATGCCTGCAAAAGGTGCTCTCTCCATGACTCGTCCTTGAAAAGCTATTCAAAATTTTTTATCTATCTTCTCCTGCTTCTCCACACAGAAAATGATCACTGTAGCCGCTTAAACCTTCCTATGACATCAGTTTAACAATCCCTTCTCCCATTGTTTTCCAGCTGCCCCTCTTGCTTAACCATCCTAATTCAGTGGGGGTGATTAGATGCTTAGCATTTTAGAAAATCTTGCTGCATAATCAGCACCCAGCAGCCTGTCTCAGGAACCATTATTATTAAACCTTGTCCTACAGCAGAGCCTTTTAGTTCCTGACCATTATTCCTTATTCATGCATTGCAGCTCAACAGGACTACTGGCAGCTACAGGGAATACTTAGTTATCAAATCTCAGAAGAGTTTTGACAAAGTGTTTGCCAACAGGTGAAACTAAGCCTGGTCCATACACACTTGAAATACTTGAAGATCCTTAGGAAGAGAATAACTCTAAAATTTGGAAAGATTTTCTGGTGGTTTCAGCTGGGGTAGAATTAATTTTCTTCACAGTGGCTAGTACAGGGCTGTGTTTTGGATTTCTGCCGAACACAGGGTTGGTAATATAGAGATGGGTTTTTTTTATGGCTGAGCAGGGCTTACGCAGAGCCAAGGCCCTTTCTGCTTTTCATGCTGCCACACTGGGGAGGGGGCTGGCAGGGCTTGGGAGGTTGGGAGCAGACACAGATGGGACAGGTGATCTCAACTGACCGAAGGGATTCCAGACCATATGGCATCACGCTCAGTATATAAAGTGGGGGAAGGAGGATGAAGAGGGGGATGCTTGGTGTGTCACCATGTGTCTTCCCAAGTCACTGTTACATGTGATGGGGCCTGCTCTCCTGAGGATGGCTGAACAGCTGCCTGCCCATGGGAAGTGGTGAATGAATTGCTTGTTTTGCTTTGCTTGTGTGCATGGCTTGTGCTTTTCTTATTAAACTGTCTTTATCTCAACCCCTGAGTTTTATGCTTTAATCCTGCCAATTCTCTCCCCAGTCCTGCTGATGGAGGAGTGACTGAGTGGCTGCGTGGGGCTTGGCTGCTGACTGGGTTTAAGCCATGACAGATTTTAATTTCAAATTTCAAATCAATCTCCTAGACATGAATCAAAAATCATGCCATTGCACAAGGACTCACACTTTCAAAGGCACATCTGACCTGTCTGAAAGCTCACCATTAGCAAGCTATTGGCAGCTCATTGACAGGTTCAGTCCAGAGAAAGGGCGAAGGGTGCTCTGACACATTACATTATGGTGTCCTGAGGCTCCTCTCTCCAATTTACCTTCTGCTCACATTCCCTTTTAAAGAGTGAATGCTTTTCTTTAACACTTTACACCACCAGTCACCTAGCAATGATTTGTCACTGACAGGTCTTAGGTCTTTCTCATTCCCGCTATTGCCTCCTGGGAAGTCTCCTGAGGAGATTATGTGCTGCACTGAGCAACAACAATCCTGTGGCCAAGAGAGTTCAGAGAGCAAGTCCCAGGAAAGAAGACGGGCCAAACACAAGCAGTGAAAAACCTAAGCAGGAGACTGCAAACTGATGCCAAGCCTGAGAACACTTCCCATACTTCAGTAAATCCTGTGCAAATTGCCTGCAAAATCTCTGCTAACCTGCCCTACCTGTCTCACTTGTTTTGAAAGCTGTTTCGCAAAATAACGATCTACCACATGACTGGAAATGCTGTCTCAAATGCCTCTACAATGCTGAATGAAACTAAGTGTCAGGAAAGCTAATTTCCTTCAGAATAAATACAGAAACATTTCATGTTGTGGATCATGTAGAAAGTCTTAGCAAATTAATGCAATCTTAACTTTCATAATATATCCTTGTCAGACAGGACTGAGAAGCTTTTCAGTTATCCTTATCACATATCAGCAATAACGAACACCAGTTGAAAGTTTCCAATTAAAAAAAGAAAATCACAATAGAAGCTTATAAATAATGAATGAGCAAAACCTTTTTCATGAATCTCATCCACTTGCAGGCAACCATTTCTTTGTTTAAAGACAAAAATGCTGAGATTAAGAATCGCAGTTCAAATAAGGAAGAAAATGTCAGGTCAGATAGAAGATTATTCTTCAGCAGAAGCTGCCAGAAAAGAAAGAATCAAGGAAGAAAAATATGTTACCTTTGCAAGGATTTGGGTTGCAACAGTTTTTACCCTTGTAATTACAGTTTTAAAATTTGCTTTGCCCTAAGAAATAACTACCTTCATCTTTAACTACTGCATAACTATTTCTTTCATTTAAATTTTTATTTATGTGTTTTATTTATGAAATCCTGGATTTCACTGCTTTGGAAACATATATACACAGCATATAGGAAATCTCGAGTTATGAAAACAGTATATATAGCAAGTGATAATTACTCCTCATAGCCAGTTCTCTGGCTGTAAATCTTTCAGTCATCCATAAAGCAAAACAGGCAGAAAGGTCAAACCAGACAAAAGCCAAAGAGGGTATCGTTAGAGTCAGGATAAAAGCTAAGGAGTCTTAACCCTGGATGTATTTCACTACCTTAGTAATGGTATTTAGCCAAAAGGACACAGCAAGCAAGTAAGCAAGTAGCACATAAAGTATCATTAAGTAACCTGAACTCATAAAAAAATCTAGTAATTTTGTAGCCCAGGAAGATTTTTCTATAAAAATTTCAAGACTATGCATTTTTACAAGCTTACAGAAATTATTTTTACTGATCCTTTAATGCTTTTTTTTCCACCTTCCTTATTATACTTCTGTCTCTTATTTGGTTTGTTAAACTGACTTCTAGCTCTACACAGAAATTTAGTAATTTAGTTCATATGGATTTAACACCTAAATATATTACATGTTTATATATTATGTATCAAAGAGCTATCTGATGAAAAAAAAAATCAAGACTGTGCTTAAAAAAATTATTTCTTAAAATGTGAGTTGTTAACACCATCATAATGGCTTTCATTCAGGAAACTTAGAAAGATATAAACATATATAAAGAAATGAAGGCAGATCATCCATGAAGCATAACAATGGTTGTGATAAAGCAAGTGAGCAGAGCTTACATTAATTCTGAATAGAAGTTCCTGTTTCCTAGGATGCTTAATAAAATCCTTGATTGTTTGAAATGAGGTTGTACCTGAAATCACACTTCTTTTGTATTTAATAATTGTAGCATAAAATTTTGACTGATACCCTACTGTATGTCCCAAAATGTATGTCAGTAATTTAAATCAACTCTATTAAGTTAAAAGATAAAAATGTATATTTAATTGGGTATGGTATGATTATATTCTAGGATACATGCAATAACTGCAACATCTTAGTCCAGCCAAGGGTTCTTCTGTTCTATTGTTCATTGTCTTTTATGATTTGATTAACTTTTCAGAGAATGCAAATCCTCATCATTCCGGGAGTTTATTTGCCAAAATAAATTATTCTTTAAAGTCAAATGGTGTAATTATACATGTGTAGTTTAATATTAATATCTAAATGTACCATGGTCTACAAATATTGATATTTATGCCATTTATCACCTGGAGTCACCTCTTCCTGGCAGAGTCCAAACCCAGCAGGCTTTTCTTGACTCAGAATTTACAGTGGGAAATAACATTGTACATGTAAAACTACAGGCAGCTATCATGAGAAGACATTTTCTCAATTACTAAATGATAACTCCATTACTTGTTATGTCATACACTAGTCCGTTTTCTACAGGGGGTGTGTGAGGGAATCAGCCTGTGCAGGCTTGGGCTGACTTCCCGGGAGAACTCCCAGGAGCTTCCCAGGTTGGAAAGGCCATCCAGGCAGTGACAGGTTTGGACATGGATGCCACTGATCTGCAGAGAATCCCCCTGGCAGCAGCCCAGGGCCCAGCAGCAGCTCCATCTGTCAGAGTCTCCCCAGGAGAAGGACAACCGAAGGCAGGACCGTGCAGGGAGTGGAGGTGCCAGTGAGAGAGGCGGTGGCCACATTCTCTTGCCTCCTGAGCTTGATTTCAGAGTGCTGAAATGTCAGAGACTGTGAGGCACAAACAAAGACACACCCTGACACTGCACTCATTCGAAGGTAGGGGACAGCAAACTACAGGACTGCAGTGTACCCATTTCCAAAATCTATAGTGTTTCCAAAGAAACTCAAGATGACAGAGCATTAGTGTATCCACATCTTTTATCCAAGGGGAATAAATGCAATTATTATATCCTTGGTGTCCTGCAAACTCAGCCTGAATAGGCACAGTGTGCACTCTCAGGAGAGTCTGGCAAAAGAAAGATTTGAATCATTACCAAATTATCAGATTTTTTTTTTTTCTAGTTAAGCCAAAAGTTACTCATGTACTTAAGTCAAATCAACCAAGCAGTGCCATTTAGGGAAGAAAAAACTGGGAATAGCACTGCTGACAGTCTTTTTTGACTTACCAGGGTAAAGTAGACATGCAGCTGAAAAATGCCTAGTCCCACTTTCCACCTGCTAGCTCAGCATTTAAGCTTTCCATACAAACATGACAGATGATGTGACAGAGGATATCCTGACAGGAAAAACAGGGTCCCTAGGGACCTGGATGACCCTGACTCCAGCCCAGCTACACACTCTGATTGAATGAGAGAGAAGATCAAGGTGACCTTTTCCTCCTCTGGTATGCTTAATATTCTAACATTTCATTTGATTTTCTTGTGCCTGCTCAAAAGAAATGTTTTGCTACAACTACCTAAGCCCAATACTTATGTTTGTAACTGAAATTCTAAATTCAACATGGAATATCAAGTATTTTTTGCAGTAGACAAAGCAAATTAAAAAGCCCTCATCAGCTACTTAGAAAGCCTGACGTGGTTATCTTTTCCAGAGAGGCTTTTCTTGTCAGTGTGGTGATGCACAGCACAGCAGTCTGACAGTAGCCCTGGCCTGTGGACACCTTCATCTGACCTGCACACAGCTGCTAAGTCTCTGCCACTGTGTTTTCTGTGGCCAGTCAGATGTACAGGATGAGCTGCATGATGCAGTTCTCCTTTTGAAGGCTGGTTAGCCCTTGCTAATTTAAATTATAACCAAGCTTAAGTGCACAACACGACAGAAATAAGAATGGCTCCCAGCACAGAAGATGCTTGACCAAAGGATCATGCCAGCAATCACACCTGCCAGCAAGGTTGTCTTCCCTCCACTTAGCAAGGCATGTCAGTTTTCTGGTGATCTCATGCCATGCAGGGAAAAAACATAAACTCCATTATGGCACATTTGGATGCATACCTATGATTATATGATTAGGGCCTTCCCTCACCTTCTGTCAGGGCTCTGTTCCTCCTCCCCTGGCAGAGGAAGGCTCAGCACACACTGAGCAGCCTCCCAGCCAGCTGTGCCTGCTCTGCTCCAGCTGAGAGGCCCTAAACCAAGATGCTCTGGCTCCTTCCTTACCTACTGCATCCTTAAACTTTTACAGAGTTAAGAGGGTGTTATTTAAAGGTTGTAGTTTCACAGTTACCAAGCCTGAAAAGGGAGGAGAGCAGCAGCTGCTGTGCATATTATGTGTGCTAGATCTGAACTACTCATTATGTCCTTGAATAACCACTCTTGCCATTACACCAGGTGGCCTGTGAAAACACTGTAGCTCATGAAGAGCATTCTTCATGATTCAGGGTCAAACCCAAAGGCAGAATTCCCACTGGCCTCATCCTAAGATACCAAATAAAAGAGTTGAGGGTGTGCTGAACACACTCATACAATGCTGCAAACTCTATGCTCTTTCCTGTCTTATGGTTTTCACAGTTGCTGCCAAAGTTTTTTCCTGCACAAGAAATGCAGTTTTGAGTCATCCAGGCTGGTAATTATTCCAAATACTTTATTCAGGAAGTGTAGGGGAATAATTCAGGAAAATCTTTAGAGCAACAAAAAAAGCCCACTTGTGCTCACCTGCAACTGCAAGCAAACCCTTACTGAGATACAGGGGAGACTACAAAGCCCCCCCAAGTAGTGATACCCCCCATAGATCACTGTTTCAGGTTCTGCTGCTGAGATGAACAAGAGAGTTGTCACTCAAAGAGCCATCTAGAGCCAGAGACTGAGACTTTCCAGCTCTAGCCTTCCCCTGACAATCAGCTCCCCATGCATAAGTCACACGGGATCACAGATCGGATTTCCCTGTCCTCAGGGAGGTACGCTCTGCTCCCATCAGGAACGGGATTCTCACTGCTACAGTTAGGGGCTGAACACTAGGGAGTGAGAGAACAAGAGGCGTTACACGAGGCAAGGATGCTCGTCTAACCCAAGAACTGCATGATGCTTAGAGTGAGAAAAGTGTGTGCCTGACTGCAGATTCCAGTGTTTTAGAATCATAGGAAGGGTCCTTAAAGATCATCTAGTTCCAACCCCCCTGCCATAGGCAGAGATGTATTTTACCAGTAGTATTGGCTGCTGGGAAATTCCTCTTCAAAATCTATGTTTCTTGTCTGTCTTTTTGACCCCCATGAGGCCACCTGAGAAGTTTGGAAAGTTTGGGTTATTTGCCAGGCAGAAGGATGCTGTGAGGCTGTAAACACATGTGGGAGAGACCCAGAGCCTAGGGCACTGGCTGAGAGGTGCACATGGTGAGGCTGTGAAGCCCCATGACCTCAAGCACTGGAAGAGGAGGAAAAATGACCATGCCCCACTCAGTTCTCACAGGCTTTAAGAGACAGATGCAGGAGGCAGAACCCCTCACAAGAGGCTGCTGTCTACAAAAGAAGTGGTGGGGTTTCAAACACCAGCATTTGAAATGTTTTGTGTAGCAGCCCATCCAACAGACCCCTACAAGGATATTTTTCACTTTATAAATTTCCATTTGATGCTTTCTTTTTTAAAATGTAAATATATGTGAATTGTACGTCATGATGAGACCAAAGCACAAGATGATGGCCAATTCAGAATTTAGCCCACCCTGATCCAGGCTTTTCATGTTGATAGAGTTGTTCGACTTCCTCCAGATGCTACCAGTACATTTTAGTAGGATGAAATCTAGTCTTGAATTTCAAAATTTATCATCACTACTATTTCATTATTTTTAATTTTAAAATCTAACGATGTTAAAACTTACAAGCCAAAAAAAAAAAAAAAAAAAAAAACCCAAACAAAAAACAACAACCAAAAATTAATAATCTTTACAAAAGAAAACTCATTAAGAAAACTATTTTGGTTTGGTCAGACTTGGGTTCTTTTACCTGTAAGCTGATCCTGTATTCAAGAGAAAAGAAACACACTTCAACTGGACCTGGTTAAAGTTCCAGAGAAGTAACTACTTTTTCCTGCTGCTTCAGCAAACCTCCGCTTGCTTTAACCTGTTTTGAGTAATCTCTTTGTACTAATCCACTGGAAAAAAATAAAAAAGGATGAAAAAGGTCCAATGGTGATTTCCTTTTAGCACTAATTAGGAGCAATGTGTTTTACTGAGAGCAAAGAAATTGGTGTAGAAGACTGACTAAGATACAAAGAACAGCTTTAAAGTGAAACTCATTGATTTTCTCTTTAATGATTGCTTCAAAATTTTTCCTAAAATATGGTATACATCATTGTTGTGCTATTTTATTTTAAATTCTGATTTACTTTTCCTTTTATTCCTTGGAGTTTGAACAGCTACAGGAAGCAGACTAACATTAAGAGGAAAAGCCTCCCATGGAAAGCTACAGCCATTAAATTATAATTACTCTAAATAATAAAGGGTTTAATAATTAATATAGAGCAGTTATATAATACACCTGACAGACAGCTCTGGAATAAATTTGCGTGGCAAAGCACAGCCAGAGCACGCAAGTGTTTATGCATAAGCAGAGCACTGTATTTGTGCATAACATTAAATACACTCCCCTAAGAGTTTCCAGAATTAAAACTGATATTTTAGGTACTAAGAGAAAACAGTTTGACAAGACACTCCTAGTTTGAGAGAATCTATTCTGCCCAGAAAATTGGTAGCATACAGCAACACTGTTTTGTTAGGACAGGATTAATGCCTGCAGGAGTGAAATATAATATAAGGCAAAGATCCTTGAAAAGCTGATTAAAACTAGAAAAGCAGAAGTATGCATTTTTTTCTTATGTGTGACTGTTGCAGTATGAGCCTGAAGAATGGTAGAAATTTTTTTAATTGCTTGGGCATAAAATATTAGATTAAATAACCTCCATAAGATGCATGAAATTCTGGAAGACTGCTGTATAATGTAATCGATTTTTCATTGCAGATCAAAACTCAAAAAATTGCAGGGCTTTAAGTGAGAGGGATATGTATTTAACTGTCCTAACATAATTTTTTGCCTTTTGCCTGAGACAATTTTGAATTTTAGGTGTGTTATAAGTAAAGAAAGCTGAGGCTTGTTTGGAGTATGAGAGTAAGCAGAAATCTGGAAGCAGGTAATGCTAAAAACACTTTAAAAATATTTTAAAAAGCTTTTCCCTGAAACTGATAGCAAAGTATTAGTATAAGCTACGTACAAAAGTCAGTTGTCCCATTAACTTTATTTTTGACGAGTCTGAAAGTCAAAACCACTGTGATTAAACTGTGAGAAGGTGTTTTAAATCTTACCTGAAGTGAGTGAGTACACATCTCAGTGTGTATGCATCTGAGTAACTGCTACCAATCCCTTGATATTTACAGCATTTGATGGAAATTTAAGTCATAGAATGTTTCCAGAAAAAAAAAAAAAAAAAGACTGGAACAGAATGATAATCTACATTTTTTATGTAGTTAGAGATACATACTTGACCATAAATCTTTAACTACTCAAATTTTAAGAATCTCAGCACAAAACTGTATTTAAAAAGTACTTAAACTTAAGCACAAGTTTTGTCTCTTTGCTGTCTTATAAACAATTCCTTCTTCTGCAATAGCATGTACAGATTCATGGGAGCCATCAATGCAAGTCAAGTGCTCTTACTGCTTTTTCAGTAAAAGATGTAAAAATGTTCTCTTGTTTCCCTGTGTTTTGGGTAGGTACAGAAAAATCTAGCACAAATTTCTTGTTTCTAGATTTAAGTAACGTGATCTAAACAAGAACAGTGTAAGACAATAAAGGTCAAAACTCATGAGCAACAGCCACAAACACATGAAACACATCCTAGAGAAGAAATCACACTTCTTGTGTGAGACCAGTCCCCGGATCTTCACTTGCATATTTGGAAATCTGGAACCCTCAAATTACAGCTGCAGTCTTTTCCTTATTCCTGATGCCCTCCTCACCTCAGTGGTCTTACCATCTGACTTTCTAGGAGGAACAGAAGTGTCCTGGCCACAGTCCTGGTACCAATATCAAGAAAAAGAAGAGACAACAGAGGGGCCAAGATTTATGGCACATATTGCAGAGCTCTTGCTAAGGTTTGCCTTGGGTTTAAGCCCACCCTGCTTAAATCACTTTTTCACTTAACCAGATCATGTTACTCCTCATTGCAGCAGTAGCATGAGTGAACATGGGGGAAAACACAGCTGCTGAACAGAACAGTGCTTGTGTTGCATCTTCCTCTGCACTGGTCTAGCTGCAGGAGGAGTTGCTGGCTCCTTTTCAATCACACCATTGATGGAGAGAGCACTGCTGTTTGGCAGCACCTCTGTTTTCCATCTGCAGCACCAACTTGCCTTGCCTTTGCTCTGCTGTATTATTTCTGGCACTCACCAGTGGATATATTCCTAGAAATGGAAGTTTCTTAGTTAAATGAAAAATATTCTATAACTCATGTATCTTATTCATGGACTGTTTCTGCAGATGCTTTTTAACCCTGAGCTGTAAAGAATAGGATTATTACAATTCATAGGGAAAGCAATTCTCACTTCTGCAACTGGTATTGAGACCATGTCAACCTGCTGCATCACTTGGGGTGTTTCATCCCTGTGCAGAATGCCCCCAGGTATTCTGGCACATTTTGAAGCTGCTCTTTTATTCAAGGGTAGCACGTCATGGGTTTTCTGGTATGTCTTGTGGGTGTATGTGGGAGGGACAGTGGAGCTGCCGTGAAAACTTCATGGACTCTTCTGGACTAGCCCTTAATGACCCAGTCCTTTCCTATTCATGCTCCTACTCCGAAAATACCGAATCCTTTCACAGCTTTGACACATGCCCCACCCCACCCTCTTCAACACGCCAAAATTACTTTGCAAGACCAAGAGAACTGACAAGAGAGACCAAAAAAGCAGGCTGACACAGGTACAGCTGTAGGACACACACAGCTCGGTGGTCAGGTCAGGCAACCATGCTGAGCCTGGTGAACAGTAGCAAAGGTGGTGGGAGGCACAGAGAAATGATGGGAGGACGCAGACACAGCCTCAACACGCTTCACTGCCAAAAGTTATAGCCTGTAATCCTGGAGAGACCAGAGCCCTGAGACACAACCATGTTTATCCTCAATACTTGCATACCTCCAAAAGAAATAGTATGTACAGGCCTTTTTATGTATTGTTAAGTCCTTAATCTCATATCTACCTAGTTTCTCAAAACAAAAAGCTATTTGGGGCATTTCTCTACCATTTTGAAGTTTTCCAGAAGAGGTCCAAAGAGAGAGTTACAGGTATCACTCAGCTAGGCCCAGTTCAAAAGTAGCAATTCACCAACAGAACAGCAACAACTACCAGGCTTGAGACTCTTGTTTATAAAACTGTCCTTCTGAGTTTCCTGACTTTGCATATGAAAATGAAGTAATGAACAAACAGAAAATATAAACTGACACTGCATTTTTATGTATATAATGTATAAAATCTTTTTCTCTTTTTTAACTTGGGGCATGATGTTCTTCAGTGGGGCTTTTCATATCTTAGGAGATTTTTACAGGACATGCTGTAAAACCTCTGTGGATGAAAGATAATTGCATTCAATTGAAAACAAAAGCTAAATCTATCATGATCTAGCTTGTACATTGTTTGTTTCCCTCAATAGCTGACACTGGTTTTGTGAAAACCCACTCACTGACTTTAGTAAGAGAAATTGGGTAAATCTGTTTTGAAGAGATCCAATTTCTTGCTCCTATTTTCTTAATAAAAGCCTCCTTTACACCCCATACAAACCTTTCACTAAGCTTAAACATAAAATTACCTGCTCTCTGATACCCAGTAATACGCTTCTAAATCATCTAATTCCCATTCACTTGAAAATAAAAATTATTCTATACCTTGACCTAGCCTAGAGTGTAATTTAACAATCAAGAAAGCACAATACACATAATTTGAAGTGGTGAAAAATCATCTGAATTTCTCTGCTTCCTGCATGAGACATTTTCTTCGAGGAACCTGTGTATGACTAATTTAGTTCCACATCAGAAAGAAAACAGGCCCCTTGAACATAAAGTTGAAAAAAATTATCACAACAAATTTTTGTAAGAGCATCCCAGATAAGATGATATTTTTTGAAAATTATATTACTATAGGGTTTATAACAATCATAATAAAAGAAAGTTTTAAAGCCAGTTTTAAAAGGACTGTCTCCAAATTAAATTACAATTTTAGTCAGTATTTAATTTTTGGTGGAAACAAATAATGAATTAATGAAATCAACTTATAGGTTTCAATACCGCATAAATAATTTTTTCTTACTATGAGTAAATTTATCTTGCAACTTCATTTGATTGTCAAGCAAAACCAACAAATGCAAAATATAACTTTTGAAATATTTAATCTCTTTCCTAGATGTTAAACAGGATTACTACATACAGCAAAATTCAGTAAATGTTAATAAATTTTTTTAGAAGAAACATTTAAAATTATATACTTGTAACTAAATACAGCATTTGGTTTGGGTTTGGTTGTTTTTGTTTGTTTGATTGGTTGATCTGTTTCTGTAGAGCTGCGATTGTCAAAATATTCTGTGTTGGTAACAAATCTGATAAGAGGGAGAGACACAGGAATCTCTGCTGAGGTGATGTCATAGGTTAGCAAGCTGAGTCTCAGAAGTGATGTTCTTCTTACAGCTTCCTCTAGGACCTGATAGAACCTATCAGTGGCCAGTTTGAATATGGACAATTCTTTAAGCCACTTAAAGTTGTGACCACCTCTGTGATCCACACTTAAGAATAGACAAACTCCCCCCCAAGCTCTCTCTCGTTTCGGCGCTGGCACAGGTGGCTGCGGCCCCGTGTGGGGGCCAGTGGGCCCGGCCAGGCCCTGCTTGGGCCAGGCTGGGCCGGGCCACGGCTCCAGGATGACCCCCCCAGCAGGGCTGTGGGCAGCCAGAGCAGCTCGGAAGGCCCCTCTTCCACTGCGGCCAAGATTTCAGCAAAAGCAGCACTGCTGTCCGGCAGAGGCCAGGTGACCAACAGCAATAAGCCACACAGCTGCAAGGCCGAGGTGAGATTAACCCTTTTAGTGCTGTGAAGAGCTGAAAACCTGAGGGAGAAGAAAGAGGAGATGCTTAAAGCTGAAATTCTGTTGTGAAGCTATGATGTATCAGAGTATCCTGTTGTAATTTCATCAAGATATGGGGGGTGGAGTGTTCAACTCGTAAGCAAAAGCACCTGTGCTGAGATAGGCAGATGCTGATGCAGCTGTAATTTCATGAGAAATTTGAACAGGGAGAGATGGAAGCGATGAGGACTTTGACTCCACATGGAAAAGGAGAAAACCTCAGTTCCTGGAGATGCTCCCAGAGATAGTCGTAGAGATGAAGATGAGGAGGACCCTTTGCTCCCAGGGAAGGAGAAGGGCCTCTGTTCTTAGAGATGAAATGCTCCCAGAGATGGGTGAAGAGAACTTTTGTTTCTGAACGGCTCAACCTTAAAATTTTACCCCAGTAATTTCAAGAGTGGACCCTCGAAAGCAGTTGTGGGAAAAGCTGCAAGTCAGGGGAAGGGACTCACATGTGAGCACAGAGACTCCTCCTCCTAAATGGACTGAGCAATATTTGGAAGTCGGCGGCTGTCTCGTTGTGATAATGCTTTCATAGCACGAGCAAGAAGAGACTTCTCTTTCTAAATGGACTGAACAAGGTTATTATGGAAGGGGTAAACAGACTGAACATCTTAAGGGTTGTCTTTTTACATTGTCACTGGGAGAAGGGAGGAAGGTGGGGAGAGAAGGAGAGTTCTGAGGAGAGTTCTGAAGGTATAGTATAATTTTTTTTCCCCTCTTTTAGGTCTGTTAATAAACTTCTTTTTATTCTTTCAAGTTTGGTGCCTGCTTTGCATTTGTCCTAATTCTTATCTCACAGAAGATAAACAGTAATGAGTATTTTGGACCAAACCACTACAGGTGACTAGATACCAAACTGGCTTGCTGCTTTGAACAGGCACAAGGGGACACAGTCAGCTGCAGCTCTCCTCCAAATCTAAGGCAACAAGCAATTAGCAAGGTGCCTCAGGGAGCCCACAAATCTCCAAAACCCAGGTAGAACACTAACAATTTCTGTGCTTCTAAAATTCACTCCAAAACTGAACCCATCAGCCTGAGGTGACACATCCCACAAGACGGCTCATGACAGCTTTCTGCTGAAGACAGAAGGCACCACACACAAGAAAGGCCCCTTTTCACAGGCTGTTGGGCCACCAACTCAGCTACCTTGGTTCAGCCAGCTGAGCTTTGGCATCATAAACACACAAATTATCAGACCTTTATCTATTAACAAAACTAATTTGCTCAAACTTTTAAAGCAAATTGTTATTTCCAACCAGCCTTAGAGGCAGCCTAATGGGTGAAAAAAGTGGATGAATATTTCCATTCACAGTTCACCATACAGAGGGTAAGAAGTGCAACAGAGCCTGGTGTTGACAACATCACTGAAAGCTTCCTGGTTTCTGGATGGTGTACTGTTGGGCATTCGCCATGATTGGCATGTACAAGAAAACTTTATGCACCAAGACAGTATAAGTTAGGATGGTAAAGTTTCCTTTTTTCCCTTGTCCTACACAATAAGTCATTCAGGTTGATATACCTACCAATTCTAGGAACTGAGGAACTAGTTTTCAGATTTGGTGTGTTGTCCAAATTATTGTGCTGGGGAGGAATCTAAAATGAATTTAATCTTAATTTGCATTACTAAAAAATACAGTTTGGGCTTTCTCAGCTTTCTCAGCAAGGATTCTCATATTTACAGATTTAATTTTATTTGATTTATTCTTCAGCAGCACCAAATTATTTTTGTGAGATCTAAAGCCAGTAAATAACCAGTGTCTGAACTTGGTTATTTAAACTTTATTATATGGGAAGCGACTGAAGATTTTAAACCTACAGAAGAAGCAACTGGGTAGTGCTTGATTTAATTTGTTATTATTGATGTTAATTTCTCCCTTTTATAGTCACTACACTATTTATGAGTTAGAGGATGATTTGGTGGGATTCCTCTGTCCAAACTTCAATGGCTACGGTGCAGACCTCTATATCACGGCTACCTTTTCCAGGTTCCCTGCCAAGAAGTTGAGGAAAACAGGCACTTCTTAAATGGTTTCCCATAGACACATAACCAAAGGATAAGATTTAGTTTCATTCTGGAATTGCCTGCATCTTTTTTTAAGTTGGTTCAAGACAACTTGCCCAGATGCAAATGTCTGGGTAAGTTGTTCAAAGTTTCATGGATATCACACATGATACAGATTTCATCTCTTGAGTTGACCACCTTACAAAAGAAAGGTGAAGGAAAACAAACACAGAACTAATAAATGATTCCCTTCTTACACAAGGATTTATCACACATAGTTGCTGTCATGGGTTAGCAAGCATAGTCCCGGAAGTGATGTTCTTGCAAAGGGGTGCTTCTTACAGCTTCCTCTGTGATGCAACAGAACCTCTCAGTGGCCAGTTTGAATATGGACAATTCTTTAAACCACTTAAAGTTGTGACCGCCTCTGTGATCCACGCTTAAGAATAGAAAATCCCCCCAAGCTCTCTCTCGTTTCCGGCGCTGGCACAGGTGGCTGCGGGCCCCGTGTGGGGGCCAGCGGGCCCGGCCCAGGCCCTGCTCGGGGCAGGCCAGGCCAGGCCACGGCCATCCTGGAGCCGATGGACCTGTTCCAGCCATGGAACCCCCCCCACTGCCTTGCCGTGGGCAGCTGGAGCAGTTTGGCTCCCCCTCTCCAGTGCAGCCAAGATTCAGCTAAACCTGCACTGTTGTCCGGCACAGCAGTGATAAGCGAAATTCCAGCTGCAAGGCCGAGGTGAGATTAACCCTTTTAGTGCTGTGAAGAGCTGAAAACCTGAGGGAGAAGAAAGAGGAGATGCTTAAAGCTGAAATTCTGTTGTGAAGCTATGATGTATCAGAGTATCCTGTTGTAATTTCATGAAGATATGGGGGGTGGAGCGTTCAACTTGTACTTGTGAGCAAAAGCACCTGCGCTGAGATCGGCAGATGCTGATGCAGCTGTAATTTCATGAGAAATTTGAACAGGGAGAGATGGAAGCGATGAGGACTTTGACTCCACATGGAAAAGGAGAAAACCTCAGTTCCTAGAGATGCTCCCAGAGATAGTCGTAGAGATGAAGATGAGGAGGACCCTTTGCTCCCAGGGAAGGAGGAGGGCCTCTGTTCTTAGAGATGAAATGCTCCCAGAGATGGGTGAAGAGAACTTTTGTTTCTGAACGGCTCAACCTTAAAATTTTACCCCAGTAATTTCAAGAGTGGACCCTCGAAAGCAGTTGTGGGAAAAGCTGCAAGTCAGGGGAAGGGACTCACATGCGAGCAGAGAACCAACCTGGGCGGCTGTCTCGTTGTGAAAATGTTTTCATAGCATGGACAAGAGAGACTTCTCTTTCTAAATGGACTGAACAAGGTTATTATGGAAGTGATAAACAGACTGAACACCTCAAGGGTAGTCTTTTTACATTGTCACTGGGAGAAGGGAGAAAGGTGGGGAGGGGGGAGGAGAAGTGTTCTGAAGGTGTGGTATGGTTTTTTTTTTCCTTCTTTTAGGTCTGTTAATAAACTCCTTTTTATTCTTTCAAGTTTGGTGCCTGCTTTGCATTTGTCCTAATTCTTATCTCACAGAAGATAAACAATAATGAGTATTTTGGACCAAAGCACTACGCTAAATTGGTGTTTCCGCCCGGCTACAAACCAAACCCGCTACAGTTGCGTAGCTTTGAAAAGAGCTGAAGGACAAATTTTTGGAAGGAAGGTTTTCAAAAAGGCCACTGAAAAAAACCAATACCTGCTCACAAAAAATAATCCTGCTGTCACTTACACCTGTACAAATAGAGTGCAGTACACAGACAACAAAAACTCATCTCAGCAAAGATGACTCCTGTTGCACTGATATATTTGGGCTTAAGATTTTTCTTGAAATTTTACTACCATTTAACTAGTTTAAACTAATTGTTTACCTTTTCTGTTAACAAAGTAATTCAAAGGTCTATAAATGTTCAAATATAAGTTAAGGAATTTCCATTTCTGTTTCCACTTGTGTTGGCCAGGAGATTTAATGACCTAGGCACTAAGGTCAAAACCAAATATGGGCGTAATTAACAGTGCAAATATATTCTACATCTGACCCAATACTTTTTTGTGACAAGAAAGAGGAATTTCTGCTAAGCCCACTTAGCCTCCTAGGTCAGTCACAGGAACATTCCTCTGAGATACATTAAATAAGGGTTTAAGTTCCCTCTCAGAAAAATCTGGATGAGGGGTCCAAACTCAGATCTCCCCAGTTTAGGTTAATTTCCTGGCTCCTGGACTGTCATTTTGCTCTTTCTTTGTGGTTACTTAGTTATTTATACATAGCAAAAAAGAATAAGCTGGAAAGACTTAGAAATTCACCCCAGATACATCTCAGGAGCAGTTCAGTAACTTCAGAATAAAGGAGGTTTTGATGCAAATTCCTGCTCCACATCAGGCAGAGGATGGAACTACATCTGAATTATGCACTTTTTATGCGGGTGGTCTGTTTGCTACACACGGGGACATCCTCAGCAACATTGCATCTTGGAAGAAAACAATTTGTCCTGAGGTTCTAGGGCTTAGATGTGGCTTAGATATGCCACATCTTAGTCTAAGTCCAGAGCAGACAAATGCTGGTGTAAATACGGGCATGCAGGGAGTTAAAGATCAAGCAAACGTCTGAAGAACAGCTTGAGGATCTACATTCTTACCATTTAATTGGTAAACTAACTAAAATAGCTTTCAATTAAATCCATAATATCCAGTTATCAAATAAAACAAATATATTATTCAAATTTGGAAGTTCATTTTCACATGGCAAGCACAGTCAATTTGTACATGTGTCAAAACCAAAAAAAAACCAAAAAACCAAAAAAACCCCAAAAAAACCCCCAAAAAACCCAAAAAAAGAAACCCATTCAAAATGATACATGATTAACTGTATGGGCACTTTAGCAAGAACAAAATTCACCTTTTTCATTCGTACTCCTTGTAGAAGGCATTGCAACAGACTGTCACATGCTTGGAATAACTTAATTTATGAGGGAAATAAAATTTTGCATTTCATGTGCCTCCAGAACATAATATTTATATTTGGGTACTTAATATTAACATTGCTTCAGATTGTATGCTGTAAGATCAAAGTAGGCTGTGGATCAATACCTTAAAAATTTAAAAGCTGCTACAGTCACAGATGAATATTTAATTCATGTGCAAAATGGGGTGTCTTGCACTGTCTGTTGCATTAGAGGTTTGACTGTGTGAGATGCTAAAGGCCTGAATGTCCAATCAGTTTAACATTTCAAGATGGATTCAGAACTTTGCTGTATCAGGCTCAGAGTTTACAACAGTACAACTACACTGTCTTCATAAAGCACTGCTTAATTACAGCACATACACAGCAGCAATTCATCATACCATAAGCTACTGCTGATTAAAATCTGTAAGCTGGTTTTAAAACCTCGCTCACTCATTATAATCAACAGTAGGGAAGGATTCCTAAAGGCTTGACCCATTTCCAATGTAATTTGACCCAATTCAGTGTGATGCAGCTTCATTTATATTTTATCTGTTGTTTGGGTTTTATCCATGTAACAGATCAGCTATCGATTTTTATGTAACAACACAATTTATAGAACCATTCCAGATGACAAAGAGAAATAGCTATTGTTCAATTTTGTTTGTCCTTGGTCACTCCATGGGGATTAATTATCCACCATCATCTAGTTAGCTTGTTTTGAAAAATAAAATGAGAATGGCATAACTTTCCTGGCATCTTCTTCTACTACTTGACCATTACATAGAGTTACCTGATGATCTGGCTGACATGTAATCTAAATATTCCCATAAGTCCTTCTCTACCCTCATAATTATAGACCACAGGCAAAAATCCTATCATTGAGAATGGCTGCTGAATTGTACTATAAGCATGGAAACCTATCATATGTACAAGCCAGGAAGCTTTCTTCTGCTTCAGACCTTTATGAGGCACCCACATCTCATAGTTTGGGAAATCTGTGGCAATTTCTTGAACAGCAATTCACAAATCTCTGATGAGGACAATTCCCTGAAAACTCATACCATCTGAGAAAAGGGAATACACAGGAGAATATTCTAGTCAAAGCACAAAGGAGCTTAGCACTATTCCACGGACTGATTGCTACTGGCCCTCTACAAAGTGTGGAAAATCCACACATGGTGGTGACAGAGGACATTATATGATGCTTATGTTGAATCTGAGATAACAGTATACGTACATCACTATTTTTTTATACAAAATTTAACCAGTTGTAAAATTCCTAGCATTTTTACCACAGGTAAAAACCTGTTTAACCTGGTTTTTAAAAAACCTTGCTTTTTTAACAGTTCTCTACTCTGGGAAGATATCAACAAACATTAATAAAAAAAGATTGACAAAGGGAAAATTCAGAGAATCCTGAAGATTGTACTTCCTTTTTGTGCATCTTGGGGCAGCCTACCCGTTTCTGTTTTAGTGAAGAAACTATTTGGAATGCTAAGTGGCAAACAATTTGACTGAATTAGAGTAACATTATGAAATATTTCAACTCTGTGTTTCCATCTCCATCCTGAGCAATGTAAAGTAGGGACAGAATTTCACTTTCTTAATGCAAAGTGACTAAAAGCCACTCTATGACCTAATCTCTCACCCAGTTAAAATCAGGTCTGTCAGCACAGACTATTCCAGTTTCCTTATCTGGACCTTGAATGAGTTTGCCTCAGCTGCTTGTAATTTTTCATTGCTAGAGATTTTCAACGTTAGTAATTTTACTCTTTAGAATGGAGGGAAAAACTGTTGGTGAGCTTTTACCTATGATCCTCTAATTGCTGACTTTTGAGTACTTGGTTTATGACATTCATTCCCTTACTCCTGTCTCCCCACTTTCTGCTTGTTTTTAATAACAGTTGCAATGCTGAGATGAAAGGAAAGCAAACAAGAGGAATATATGTAGTCTTAAATAAAGCATAATATTTCATCCTAAATTTATACAAAATGATGGGGATATGAATGTCACCTGGAATGAATGCCTCTTGAATGAGTGTAAATTACAGACAGTCATGAGATCAATTAATTATATTGCAATGAAGAATACTGATGAGCCACTTTTACACCTGTTCTTTTAGTCTATATATTACTGAGCTGGTGAAAGAGCAAAGAAACAGGTGCCGCTAAGGCCTAGATACCATCTCGTCTCCCCATCCTTTGCATCTGCAGACTGTTACCTGAATTTCAGGACAAGCACTGCTAAATGTGGGGTTCCAACATGCATAATTTTAATGCATGTCAAGAGCCCACAGTTGGCATCAGCCCAAAGGCATGAGTGCGCCTTGCCCCCATTAGCCATGCCTGGCCATGGCTGTGCTGTTTGAGGCAAGGAGGCTGCTTGTAATGACAGAATCACAGAATCATTTATTTGGAAAAGATCTCCAAGATCACAGAGTCCAACCTTTGACCATCTTGTCAACTTGACCACGGCACTAAGTGCAAGGTCTGGTATTTCTTGAATTCCTCAAATCTGTCACGAACGAGGCAGTACACATTTCTGTAGGATCTGTTGCCCAGCACCAGGAGGTATGCATGCAGATTGTGAAGGCCCAAAGCTACTCTTCCAGTACATCTGTCCATGGCCCTCTGGGATAGGAAGCCTTGCCAGGAATGTTAGTTGGACTACTTTGCGTGGGAGTATCATTAGGCAGCAAAAAGAGCCTTTTCTTCCAAGCACTGTGCCCATGCAAGAGCAGCCAAGGCTTTGCTAAATGTAAGAGCTCCAGGCCAATTACTGCAAATAAATTGAACCTGACAGATCATTTAAGATAAACTTTTATTCCTTTTAGGATCTCATGCTAAGTAAATCTCAACATTAAATTTCACAGGGCAGAGCTGAGGAACTTTGCAATGCTCCTACCTAGACTGTTATTCTCTTATTCAGTGAAAGAGCAAGAAAACATTATCATTATTCTGGCCAGATCTCCTTTATCAGTCAAAACAAAGGTCTAAGGAAAGAAAAGCTTGAAAAAATGCTTACATGCTCAAATCTTCAGTTCTGAAACCAAAGGAGATGCATTTAACTGGCTACTACATTTTACAAAAGTTAGATTTTGTCTTTGCTCCATTTGGGATGGGGCATGTCGAGGTTGACTTGGCTGCCAGCTAGCTTCACAGAATCACAGGATATTCTGAGTTGGAAGGCACCCACATGGATCATCTTACGTGAATGGCCCATATGGGGACAGAACTCACGTCCTTGCCATGATTAGCACCATGCTCTGACCAACTTAGCTAATCTTTGGGAAAATCCACTTTGGGTAGCATTTTCAAAATGCCTGAGCAACTTAGAAATTGAGACTTACAACTCAGTTGTCTTTACCTCTAACATTTTATCTTTTGTATTCTTTTCTTTTAGTCAGCCTCTTCCATACAAATAGATAGATCATACAGGGGTAAAAAAAAAAATAATTTGAACTTTCATTTAAAAAAGATAATTGACACATGTATTTATAAAGGAAACAGAAGCACAAGTCCAACTCAAGCTCAGAGGACGGATGAAATATTTAACTTATTCTATGGTCCATGGCATCAGTAGGGCGTTCTACATCCAAAGGACACCCATCTACCTATTCATGGCTTGTGAGCCCACACTCTTTTCCAGAACTAATGCTTCTGTAAACCCTCTTGCACCAGAGTCAGCCCACAGCTGTAGTTATGTGCACCACTGATTTTAGCTAGCACAGTAAATCAGATGAACTAAAGCTACCTGAGTCTTTCAGGGATTAAAATAGCCCTAAAGTGCTGAAAAATGAACCAGTAACACACAGGCAATAATCTAGCATTCGGCTACAGGTTATCACTTAGGTTATCAGCTGAATTTATCAAACCTGGATATGAGCAGTTAAAGAGCTTTTGATGATTTATAGCTTCTGTATACAACTGCAGCCTTAAATCCAACTTAATGTTTTCTGGGTGTGAAAATTCACAAATGATTTTTTTAAAATTCTGTTCTCTTCTCTGAATTCAACAAGCCCTTCGTGCATTTACTGACCTTTGGGATTCACACTTCAGAGACTTTTCAAAGTCTTTTCCTCTGGAGAGGGGAAGCACAGACTATATACGTGAATAAGTCCCTCATTTTTATCAGGCCGTCTGCCATTTACTAACACAGCACAAATGCAAGATTCGCCTGCTGTCACATCAGACTGCCACAGCCATGCTCCAAATGTCACATTAGCAGAGTAAGGTTAAAATCACTTTGTGTAACAACACTTTCTGCACTGACCTTTTGAAGGGCCAGAATGAGATGAAGGCTTAGCTCCCCTTTCTCTGTGCAGGGAGCCTCTCCTTATTTTCTCTCCTAAATGTGAGAAACACATGCTTCATATTCCAGGGGGAGTTGTCAGCTTTTATGAACATGTGACATTCCTGCAATCCACTGAGCTCTCCTTGGCTCCATCCTATAGCCTGTGTGCTACAAGCAGTATTCTAAAAGAGTAAAATTGATTGCTTGAGAATTAGGGTCTCTGTGTGTGTCAGACACCTTATTCTTGAGGAACACAAGGATCTGCTTCCCCAGATGTACTCAGGTGAAGGCAGTATGTAGGGCTATTTGCCTCACAGGCTTATAAATAACCTGACCTTTTAAAATGGCCAGAACAGGGTATGTGTATTACTAATTTGGATCCTATAGCATATTTCTAACAGAAGCAGGGATCCCTCATGACTATATTATAGATGGGAATATGTTTCCTGGGGAAGAGCTATCCAGCCTGCTCAGTGCAAAAGCAGAGTGACTGGAACAGACTGGAATGGACTCTGGGAGATGGAGGAATCACCATCCAGGGAAGTATTCAAGAAATGACTAGACCTGGCACTTAGTGCCAGGTTCACTTTGACAAGGTGGTGATTAGTCAAAGGTTGGACTTGATGAGGCTTTTTGCAAATTAAATGATTCTATGAGTTTAGGGAATACCCTTTCAGTGAGGTATTGCTCTTTTCCTCCTCCTTCAAACTAGTCTTTATTGGTAGATCCAAGATGATTTGCAGTGGCCAAGACACTGACAGGGAGACTATCCCCATGCTTCCCATGTCATGTGGGGCTTCTGAGCCTGCCTAGTGAGTCCAGTCAAGTTCCAAAAGTAAATTGATTATTATACACAAGAGATTAACCAGTAAAGACTGTACAGTCTGCCAAGGTCAACCATGGCCTGGATAGCTCTGAATTGGATATGCAGAAAGCAGCTCAAGGAGGAAAAATGTGTCCATGGCATAAAGGTTAAACGAAGAGGGGAGGAATAAAGGGAGAACACAGTGAGGAATGAAACAGCTTTGTGTCAGTAGCTGGGGATCATATAAAATAGCACTTAGTTTTATGTACAAATGACAGTTCCCTATATCTCTGCCTGACCCTGTTCCGTACACGAACAGTATTAATTCAACACATTTTTCATTCTGGCAGTAGTTTGAACTGAATCACTGCTAAATCATCTGTGGTGGAATCACTTTGCTACAGGTAGATATACTAGATCAATCTAATGAAATAATTTTCTTATGAGGAATTCATCCCTTGTCCTCTATAATCATTTAAGGAAAAAATTATACACGCGCTCCAGTTGAAGGTAACAAATACCAAGACGGATGGAACTTCAAACAGAGATTTTTCTCAAGAGTTCACACTCATGTTCTCCCTTTGGTTTCAATTTTTGAAGTAGCAACTCAAGAGCAAGAAAAGTATGACCCAGTCCTTTCATTCCAGGGGTAGGGGTACATTAACGTCCATAGTAAGCTTTTAAAAAATGTTTTGCCGAAGTCCAAAATGTCTGGGGTGTGGCTGTTGTGGGTTTTTTAGACTCCCAGACCCTGTAAAAGAAAAGTCTGAAAAATGTGCTTATTCTAAGTCAAAATATGGGATTACAAAGGGTCTATACTGACTCTTGGAATAGAGAAATGGAAAGCTGCTATTTCCTGAACTGGCATCGCCACTTCATTTCTTTTCAAAAGGAGAGTGAGAAATTTCTGTTGGAGCAAATCAGTAAAATTCAATGAAAATAAACAGAGAGATGTTTATCACAGATCCATTGTGGAGTACTACCAAAGGTCAGACATTTAGACAAAATTCAAAAGATTTCTTCCAAATCTATTAATTACATGTGCTCATTTAAAGAATCAGAATTCTTTAATTTCTGAACCAGGGTCCAGGGATTATATATTGAAATAGATTGTTTTTACAAAAAATAAAATGACAGCTTAGAGAAATAGGTGCCAGTACAATGACAGCATTATGTTCTACAATTTGAAATTAAATAAGCATTTGTAATGGCAGAAAAAAACAAAACTATGATCAGGATGGAAAAAAGGGGACTAGTAAATTTGAAAAGCAACTTAACCTTTCTGTTCCATTAATAAGGAGCTAATAGCTCGACTTAAACTGCTTCTGTGCTCTCAAAGTTTTAGTACAAATCCCTAAATGAATTCTGCAGCATAAAATTCACAACTGCCTTTGGTTACCTACACAGTGAATAAATCCATATTCACTGTTTCAAAAGAATTATTCCCTTTCCATCTCCCTTATCTATAATAGATCCACCTGTCAGAGATGTTTTCTCATAACACTGTGATGATATTGCCTACCATCCCTGAAGTAGTTCTATAAAGGAAATTTTTGTCAAATATACTTTGTTATAAGATTCCACAGATTCAGAGATCTTTTAGGCTTTGTAAGATTATCTTTGTATCTCTAGCCTACAACTATACAAACCATTGAATGCTGGCTTGGTGTACTACTCAACAATATTCTGTTTTGTCTGCTCAAATAGTAATGTCAAATAATAAATCTATGTCCTTTCAGTGACCTAGATAAACTTCATTTTCTTCTTTTCCATTCATCAAGAATTAAAGTTATTCTCTTTCACGGTTCTGTATATCTTGGGGAAATATTTGAACCACAAGTTAGGGATGATGTCATTGCAATAGACTGAATTCTTTATTAATTATGCCAAATTAAATATTTTCCCATAATATATATCAGAATTTAATGGGTTTCTTGTAAGTCTTATGGCTCTTTTTATCCCCATGTAATGTATTACAAATTCTTCCAGAAAAAGTGTCTTTCTGAGATGCCAAGGGGAGAGATTAGCCAGCACACATCTGCAGAGAGCAGCAGGTCAAGGTGGCCCCATAGCCCTCAAGAAAACCTCTGTCTCTCTTCAAAAGACAGGGAGGACTGGGTGGTGACAAGGAGGGACAGCACTGTACATCACCTGAAGTGGAACATCTGAACAAGTTAACTCTTGTAGAAGTAGGATTCTGAATGCCAATTGGAAAAAAAAAAGTTCAGTTTAAATTCCAGTGAAAGTCAAGGAGCTCTGAAGGAAAAATCTAACAATTCTTTCAGGTCCTTCTTAGACACTATTTCTTTAGTTGGGTACTAATTTCTGTTGACTTTTTGGAGCTGAATACTTCAGTCTTTGGTATAAATGAATTCTAGTAAAATTATTTTCCATTGCTTTTCAACTTTTTTTGTTTGCTGTCACATTTGAAAGTTAGTCTTTTTTCTCGGTAATTAAGACACTTCCTAAGACATTTTTGCACAACATAGTGACAGAGACTTATCAGATCCCGTGAAACACTTTGTGCCTTGGAGTATGCTGAATGTACTGAAGTGGAATCCTATGAAAATGACAGCTTCTTCTATAGTGCGTCTGCTTGTCCCAGTAATAATTATTTGCACAGTTCAAACCACCTCTCAAGGGATGAACTGCTGTGTAAAGCACAGTCACACACACACTGAGAAGCAGGTCTCCCCTGCTCCTCAAATGTGCCTGGGGCAAAATAAAGAATGCAACTCTTCCCAGCAACCCTGTCATGCTGACTGCAACTTTGGGTGGCACAGAAGTACCCAGCTAGCCTGAAATTAGTTGGCTTGAATGCTGATAGCTGCAAAGCCGTGGCCTCCCATAGCTGTGCTCCCAATGGAAAGGTTACCTACCAAAGCACTGATTTCGCTCCTGAGCAGATTTCCAGCTTCCAGTCTGCTCCATGTTATTGTTGCTACACTGCTCACAGCCCCGTAGTTGGCCTGTTTAAAGCTAGCTCAGGTAAAACAAACCAAACCAAACCAAACCAAACCAAGCTGCCATGACGACCAGCAGCTGCATATCAGTGTCCCCTTCCAGCAAGTCCTCCCTGGCCTTGCAATTTATATCCACACAGTACTGATTGCTCAAAATGAGGTGACTCTACTAACTCCCCACACTTAATCCCACTAATCTTTCTTTGTAAATAGTACCCTAAGATCCCTAACAATTTCTACAACTCTTATCTGTCCCTTCTCCAGTTTGACAGCACAAGTACCTAACTTGGGCACCTGAATTTCAGTACTTTTTTTTCATGTTTATTTATAAAAACAAACCAAATGAACACAAACCCCAACTCCTAATAAGTAATGACAGCAGATTACAAGAGAAATAACTGGCACAGGAGGAAACATTGCTGCTGGTAGGTATGGAACAGAACAGAAATTGAACAAGAATGTGTCAAAAAAACCTGACAATAAAAGGGGAAAACAGCTGTAAACATATATTAAATATAAACTCCTGCATAGTTTCATCTGACAGCGGACTTTATAAAGGTACATGAGATACTGATATTATATATTATATATTATATATTATATATTATATATTATATATTATAGGTGATGTTCAGTGCTAGTGAACATAACACACAAGAGAAAATGAATATCAGTATACAAATGCAGCTGTTGGTACTAAGTAATTAAGAGCATCAAGGATGAGGCCTTGGACTTACTGTGGCTGGTTCTTTGAAAACATCAGTGCTGTGCTCTGCCCTTTGGCACTGGTGGCCAAAGAGGCAAAAAGAGGATGAATGTGGCAAGACAGAATATTGTGAAAGCAGTTAAAATAATGCAGAAAGGTCATTCAGAAATGTGAGGTATGGAGGTGGATGTTTCAGTGTTGTGTGTAGCTGTCATTAAGCTCTCACAAAAGGAATAAGAATATCAGGAAAGGTAGAGGCTTATTAGAATTATAGAGCAGCTTTTGATGAAAAAGCTAAATGGATAAAAAAGACTTGCATTTCTAAAAAGACTCATTGATAAGAGAGATCTGTAAAACATGAACAGTATGTAAAAAGTAAGACATAGTTATTCCTTGCTTATCACATTACAAGAAGCGGGGTATGCCCCGTGAAATTTTAAGACAGTTGATTTAAAACAAACAGATGGAAGGGCTTTCATCATTACATCCATAATTATTTTGTGGAACTCATTGCCAGTGGATGTGTTGAAAGCCAAAACTATAAATGGATTCATGAAAGACATGACAAATTGATAGACAATAAATTCACATGCAATAATTAAACCTTATGGTCCAAAGACACCCTCCAGCTCAAAAAGTCATGAAAACACTTGCCTTTTGGATTTCAGAATGTAAACCATGCACCTGTTCTGATACAGATACCCATAACAAAGACTCATCATATACTTGGGAGATCCCCGCTTCAATTCACTTTTTTCTCCTCAGCCTGAGAAGAACTGTAGTTTTCACCCATTTGCATTTATACTTACATATGGATAATGATTTTCACTATTTGTCCTGCTAAATCCTTGTACGACATAGAAAAAGAAATCCAGACTGGTAGACCAGAAGAAAAAGGGTGAGTGGCCCTGACACCTATTAGCAGTTTGATACTCACTTGGCTGAGGGATCCAAAGATTTATATTCAAATAAATTGAATTCAAAGGAAAAAAGAAAACAACAGAACACAGAACCAATGCTGGAAGAGCAATTAAATTTTATGTTTTCTCCCTATGAACAACCTAACCACCAGTCTAGGGTGACATCACAGCATCCATCTATCTATCTACCTATCTCTGAGTTTTTGGAGTTCTTACTAAATATTTCCTATTAATTGGATTATATTCCTTCAACATTATCACAGAAAAAACATCCAGAGACTGGTTCTTTGGGACATATGCTGGATGGATGTTAAATATTAAAAGAAATATTCAAAAGCAATTAGTCACATTATTTATATGAGCCTTTATGGAAACAAGAACCAACAGTAGGTAACAGTATGATGGACTGTATTTAGAGTAATAGAAGGAAACTTTTCCAGGGTTGGATTGATGTCCCTGGAGAACAAGCTATTGTATCTGTGGATGATTCTGCAGAATTTCTTATGCCTCCTTCACTGAAAAAGTTGAGGACAGCAAAAAAGTCAGAATAAAGTAGATGAACTGAAGATCCAGGAAAGCAATCCTGGGTTCTTGTGTACCTTCCTCTTGACTGTAGAGTAGACATTTTTTTTGTCTACTTCTTTTGATTAAACTCAGAGAAGAATATCTGGGGCTTTTCCTGCAGAAATTCAGTAAGGCTTTTTCTAAGAAGACCAAAGGTGTTACACTTGACAAGTCATGCTCTCCCTCTTGCTTGGTGTACAGATCAGCTTTCAACACTAACAAATGTCATATCACATTATGTGGCTAAATGAGTTGAAACCCTTAAATTCTTCCCAGAAAGATATGGCAGGTGACCACCCACTTTCTTAAAGTTTTTTCCAATATGCGGACTTTTTTCCTATCTACACAAAGCATGACTTACGCACATTTCAATTGTATTTGTTTACAATTCTTCTTTGATTTTCCTTTTCAACCTATTCCAACACAGATGCCTCTTAGGTTTTCTCTGACACCTGACAGAAATAGCCATCTGACTGAAAGCAAGGTGCCTTCTAGGCTCCAGTCAGATTAATCAGAAAGGATCTGCCAAAGTGAGACATTTTGAAGGACAGGTATAGAGCCTATCCTTGAAGCCTCCCGTATCACGGCAATCTACAATCTCAGCTTTGTTACTGCCCTCCTTGCTCCCTGCTATGCCCACAAAAGTTGTCAGGACTCTTTTTCAGCTCTCACTAGATAAAGGATTTTGACCATCTATTTCAATTACATGTCTGACTATGAGAAGAGTTCCTTAATTGCACTTGTGGAAAAACAGCCATTCATTCAGAAGGATGCCAACTTCAAGCATCAATTGGATATCTCAGCCAGACTAACAGTCTGCTCTTTATTTACCAGTAAGGTAGGGAACGAAAATGCTATTGCATGTGCTCTGTATTCTCTGTTGCATACTAAATCATTCCTGGGAGGTATTCGTGATCTATAAAGCAGCAAGTAGTTTGGTCGCAGCTATCTCTGGCACCATCTGTTTGACCACTTGCAAAAGTAACAGACTGCACAGAAGCTGAAAAAGAGGCATGACTAGCATGAGTTTGGGAAAAACTGTATCTAGATCCAAAATTAAACCAGCTATTTAGAATTTCATCACAGCGTGTCAGGCGTACTGCAGTTGCTCTTTGAACCCTCACAGGCTGGTTTTCCCTTGTCTCTGGCAGATGTGGCTGTCTGTTTTTCCATAGCCAAAATGTTTGCAGATAGTTTCATTAAAACAAAAGTTTCTAGCAAAGAACAGAAAATTTAGCTCCTGAGACTGCCCAGATGATTTTTCTACCCAAGCAAATGAGGAACAGAGATTTTGTCCGTATTCTGATAAATGATTACCTATTTATCTGCTTTATTTTTCTGCATTGAATTATTTCAACTGTGAACAACTGCGACAATTTTCATTTAAACTATTAAAGAAACTATAAAGCTGTGTAGATGAAAAAATTACTCTTGAGGTATTCCAAAATACTATGTTTGGATAATAAGCTACTAATACATTTAATAGAAGCTATATTCATAATTACAACTAATCTTAAAAAAGCATTTACAAGACATCTTTGATGTGGTCTTTTTTCCTTGAAATCATCATGATTTGTATTATATTCTAAAAAAACCCCACTTTAACCAATGAGTTGTATGTCTCATGGTCGATAGCTCCTAACAGCTATAACTACAAAGGAAAAACCCATTTACCATTTTAAGCACTGGACTTAATTAACTTCTTTACATTATTAGGAACTTTCCCAATAGTCTAACAATTATTAAAAGTTAATGAGAATGTTTCAGAAAGCTTCCTAACCAATAAAGGATTCTTTTGAACAGATTAATAATGTCTACGATTATACCACAAGTATTGAATATAAAAGCTTTGAACAAAAACAATACCAATAAAAGAACAGAAAAATCCTTGATAATATTTAGAATATAATTTGTAGTTAAAACCCCCCCAAACTTTTATCTATGTTGTTATACTTTCCTTATTTCAATTTCTCATACATTTTTGCACATTCTCCTTATTTCCAAAATGACTGAGAAATTAACAAAACTTGAGACAAGCCTTAAGATGCGTTGACAGGCTATTGCTTGCATGAGGAGAAATCCAACCCTCCTCTGGTATTTCTCCATAGGATGCCTGAGTTATTTTTTTTTCTGTAGGTTAATTGGAAACCTTTGTTTGATGATCAAAATACTCAGTATGTGCCTGAATCACTTCTGAAATAGTAATTTTGCAGTTTCAAGGAATTTTAAAAGGGGTGGCTGTCTCCTGTGTTTTTACTGATCAAACAATATTTCAGCTGATGGTAAAACCATTCATGTTAAGTAGTATCTGATATGAAACTGAAAATGTTATAAAGAACCTCAGTCTGAATGGCTGGAAATAAAAATCAGTATAAAATCAGCTATACTGGACTTCTACTGCTCCTCTGGATTAGTTCAGAAGATATATATTGCACCTCCCCATGGTCCCCAATCACATCCTTAATGTGCAGATGGAACATGCCAAACTTCCTCCTCACTCTGGGAGGGTATTTGTAGCTGCCTTAGGCAAAATGCATTAGAGCTCTTCCAGACTTCTGAGGAATAAACACCTCTTGTAAAAATTTTCTCATGATTCTTTCATGTGGCTGTAAACACTGCTATTGTGAAAAAAGAAGGTGGGGGGAAGGAAGAAGAGGAAGCAATCAATATTTATCATTAGTGTTGAGCAAGAATTCCTAAATTACATTACCGTGAGATGATGTCTGCAAAGTTTTAGTGGGTCAAAATGCTTCCGGGAACATGAATTAATAGCATCACTTACAGTTGTGAAGGCAAGAGCAATTCTGAAGATTGCTTCAGTAATTTAGAATGAGTAACAACAGATCCCCTCAAGTGCATTGCTTTTCATTAATAATAATGTCCATACAGCAGACAATTTCTGTTCAAAGAATGAGCCTTTGTAACTTGGTCAGCAAGATTATGTTTAAAGTGATCTCCTGAAAACAAAGGGAGAGCAAGCTCTCTCTCATGCATTGTATGAAAAGAATTTGCCAGCTTACTACTACCCTCACGAGACCATCCAAATGCAATCATCTCCTGTTTGATCTCAGCCTCAGCCTAGGAAAAAAACCACATAAATTGCATTCTATAAACTGCAGAAACAACATGAATCACCATTTCGGCAGAAACCTGTCCCAGCAAGTGCCTCATCCTGGCTGCAAATGGCCCCTGACAAATCTCTATGGCATCATTTGTGGTCTCTGCTGCTGAGACCATTCCCTGCAGGAGCAGCTCAGGCTGAGAGGATGCAGCAGGCTTGGTGAGTTGCGCTGTGGAGCGTGTTGCCTCCAAGGGATGGGGTCAGCAGTTTGTGTCCTCTGCACGCTGAGGGACTGACTCCTGAAGCAAGTTTTAGCAAGCAGTTGCAGAATGTCAAAAGTGAGTTTTCAGAGAGCGCTAAAACTAACTTGAAAGAGTTGAACAACAAAAATCCTCTCTGAATTCCTTTTCACACCCAGTTTTAAGGAACAACTGTATTAAGAAGTGGATGTTTAGCTGACCAGTAGAGTTTTTTAAACAGCTGTTGGTTGCTATAGATCCGCAGTTTCTATAAATATGTGGATTGTTGTCAAGAAAAATTCTCAGAAATACTTCACAGCACTCAAGGTTCAGAACACAGTATTTTAAACAGGTAACAAAAACTTATTAAGTTCCTTTCTGCATCTTCCAAGTAGTTCCTTTTCAAAATAATTGTACTTACTTAGAACATCCTGAAACAAATGTAACTGACACAAAAGTTTGAAACTGCATACATAATATAATGAAAATTGCTTACAACCTACCTTGGAATTGAGTAAATTTGATGGTTCCCATCCTCTCTCCATTTCTGAAAACAACTTCACCCTAAATAAAACAAATAAACACTTTAAAATTTTTATATAAATCCCTCATAATATAGTTTTTCATTACATTTTAATTTTCCATTACCTATTAAAATTACCAAAGCAGTGTTTAAACTCTGAAGATAGTAGATTCAACCAGATTCAAAATAACTCAAGAACACCTCCTTATAGCCTTCTTCCACAGATTTCAAATGGCCTTAGAAAGGTGACCAGTGTTACCATCCACTTTTCATGGAAGGAAATGGAAATACAATAAAGCCAGTAACATATTGAATTTCAGATGATCAGAGATATGCAAACAATTTATTTTCACTGTTTGTTTTTATCAAGGATACGTAAAAATTTTCGAAGATCACACAAGAAAAAAGTTTTTCATTTCATTCATCCATCATACAGTTCTCCAAATGGCTCTGTAAGCTATTTATCTTATCTTATATACTTATCCTACTAGATTATAGATACCAGTAGCTCCTGTGGCTTGGTTCTGTACTATACCAATATGTGTGTTCTAGTATTCATTTTAATTGTAATGTCTTTAAATCAGTACTACCATTTGTGGTGCTACACACTGTTACTTGTCAATATAATGGCCATGTAATGCTGAAACCTCCTCACATATCCCTAGGAAATTACTCCCATCTTTCTTCCCATCTTTCTGGATTAAATTAAGAAAAGGTCTTGTTAAATTTCCTCCTTACTTCAGCTATTTCATAATTGAGCATGAAAGAAGAGGGTTTCACTCATTTATGATAAGTATTTTTAATATTTTGAACCTGTAGTGGAGAACTGAATGCTGTCAAGATAGATTGCTGTTCTACTTCATCCCTGGTTTGGCTTATTAACAGCATCTCCATAAATATTTGTTTTGCAGACATCAGAGTAAAGAAACCAAATGGTAAACCTGTGAGGCTACAATACATTTCTCTGTGCAAGCCTGCCACTTTTAGGATGACCCTTTATGGTCACTGAAGGGATGCACTGAAGGCCTCTGAAATACTGAAATCAGGTCCCTGCAGGAACAGTACAATGGTTTTGTAGAACAGCACACTCACCCCGCAGTTTCCTGCAAGCCACAAAACACCATTTCCCTTTAATAAATAGAAGAAGCCTTAAACAAGTATAAGCCACACTGTGCTAAGCTTGAAGAGCCAAAAGCCCCAGTCTCCTGGCTATTTTATGAAAAATAAGAGAATTACATTTGAAGTAAAAGAAGTGATATAAATAGATAATAAAATGTTGAATTTAATTTTAAAAACTATAGCAATGCTAGTAAGAAATAAGCCAATCAATGTTTCAGAAACCTGCCCTTAGGAATTATGTGTTGATTTATGGTATGAGAAATGAGCTATAATCTGTTGATATTCCAGGGCTCACATCAAGCCATTTCTTTGCTATTGAGATAACATACCATAAGATTTAGCTAGAGAGTTGTCTTCTTTACACTTGAGATTCATAAATTACTAAAAGTGTTTTTTCTTTATTTAAAGTAGTGGACATTTGAATAATAGATATTATTCAAATTAAGATGCAATGTTACAAAAGCCAATCTTAGCACTATTTCATCCTTTCTTTTTACCTCACCACACACTGCAGCACATGGGTCAGTACAAACTGCAGTTCATGGTGGGACGCACCGTAAAACCCAGGACTTATGAAATCCATGTGAATATAGCAACACACAAAATCCTCTTATGCCTTCCATTGTGTTTTAGTGACATTACATAGGCATATTTAGATACTTATGAGCAAAAGGATCAGTGATTGTATAGAATTAAAGAAAATAATGGAACTAATGTTAATATTAACTTCTTCAGAAGATGATCATCAAATTAAAAAATATTTCTTGATCAAGTCAGTGTTTTATTTCAAGAGATGTAAAATCCTGAACAAGCATTTAAATCAACTGCACAATTAAATAACTTCCACTTAGAATAAACCCCACCTTCTACTATATATCAAATAGTTAATAAGCAAAGCTTTCCTCTTCCATTACACACAGGTCATCCAGATGGAGACCAACAGAAACCACACTGGTGTCTTGGTGCCTATTTTATTTTCTTCAATCTACCATCTAAACTTTTTTTCTTTCTTTAATAGTTGTGAAAGTGAATGCCAGAGTAAATACCAATCTGCCCAGCTGATCTGTCCAGCTTTGTGGACAGGCATCTTCACAATAGCAATGACCCTTGAAAAGTTGATGGGAAGGAAACAGGAAGTTTGTGGCTTGGATTCCAACAGACAGTGATGCAAACAGAGGGTGGAAGAGGAGCTGCATGAGCTCAGTCTGGCACAGTCTGGCACCCCTGGATTTTGCTGCTGGGGTGTACAGCCATCGCAGCACACGGCATTTCAGCTTTTTTGGCCCAAATACATCCCTGCATTTGGGATTCATTGCAGCTGCATAATTCATCATGCAGCCTTACACAGGTGTAATTTATTCAGTTTTCCTGAATGTACAACTACCCTTAAGTATAAAAAATACTAATCTCACATTGTAAGATAGGCGGTGCGGACAACAGAAATATAGAAGCTTATGTTGTAGGTTTCTTAGATTTTTTGTTTATTTGTGTTTGTTTGTTTTTGTTTGTTTGCTTTTTGATACATCTCTGACCTGCTTCCCTTGTAATTCTTTGGCCTTTTTTTGCTTGTTTTTCTCAAAAAGCTACAGTGCTTGAATGTCCTTTAAAAATGATGAAAACCAAACCAAACATTTCAACAGCGTCAATCTCACAATTGCTACATAGAAGGATATCATCTCCCTATTTCTTCTGAGTACCATCATCTTTTTTGTGCTCTGTTTTACAAACCTAATATTGATTTATGTACTTCATTATACAGAATAATTGTTTCATCCCCTTAATAAAAAGACAGTCTCTACCCTCTTTGTGTGTGGAGTCTTCCCCTCTTATCTTAAGTCATTAGTCCTTTATTTGTGGTCAGAATAAGAAGTCCACATGATCTGTTCACACTTACAAATGATTAGCCACCATTAGATTTATTTCAGACACGTGGGACTTCCCCTGTCTTCACAGCAGTCATTTGTCTCTACTTGGAAGGAGCTGTTTGTTATGCTTCTATTTTTTTTCCTGGTGGTTAAAAAGTAGGTATCTTTGCTATATTATGAACATGTCATTAAGCTCTTTCTGAGCTACAAAGCACTAGAATTTATTAGAATTTTCTTTCCATTATCTTTCACAGTATTTTTATTCGGCTCTGGACATAGGCCCATGCCAAACTTACAATTCTTTCATTCTTCATACACTGAAGTCCACAGTCAGGACAATTTTTTATTCATATCTTTAGTTTTCTTCATCTTCTTCAATCAAATTAGAGTTTGGAAGTTTCTTAACTGCTCTCAGTCAGGGCTAGGTCTACACTTTGACCACCATTTAATTTACTGTGTATTTTCTCCTGCAAAGTATCTCAAATTCAGTAAACAGAGAAATAAATGCATAGCATTTACTTTATGATTTTCAGTACTATCCCTGCAAAAAATGTCAGCTTTAGACCATGTTTACTTCCTTCTTCAGCAGTCTTCCACCACATGGCACCAAACAACTATTTATTCAACTGTTTATAATATACTCAGCCTACATTTTTTATCTTATTGCTTGTTTAAAAGGTCATAATTATATATTCAAGCTAAATTGATAACACAAATACCCCTTCATCAAAGGAAAGACCATGAGTATGTTGACAGAAACACCACAGATGGATGCAAGGTGGTTAAATACCACAGGACTCCTGTGCCCTGAATGTTTTCCAGCGGGCCAACACATTTCAGGACACTGCTTCAGTTCCACGTCACTGTCCAGGAATCTGGGCTGCTCTGCCCTATAGACAAGTCATCTCCTCATACAACAGTGTTTAAACCCTGTGGCTTTCCATGAAGCATCTGAGCCTACACAGTCAAACCTGCTCCAAAAATGACCATTGGTATTTTCCCAAAAATAAATTAACTCAGTCAGTTTTGGGATACTTGAGTGAGATATTTGATACCAAGCAAACAATCTAAATAAATGCATGCAGAAATAACTGAAAATCAGTAGGATAACTATGACAACTGAAATAGTATTTTATATAATTTTACATATTATTTATATATTTGTATAATATATAAAACTAAACCTGTCTCTTTAAGTTCTGTGACATATGGTGAAATCAAGGCGTACTTCTGAACTTGTAGTTTCCTTATTGGACTACCTCCAGTAAAAGTAGAAGGCAGGGAAGGCAAGCATCCCAGGACAGGAAACCTAAGAGCTCGCTAACACCCAGAGGGCGCTGTATTGGCCTCTCGCACTGCTCCTAGCTGTACAGCCCTACACCTACCTGCTGGTAGCTCAGCATTCATCAGACCCCTGTGTGAGCTGTAGTGGCCTATTAAACCAGCAAAATGCATTCAGTGGGGATTTTTTTAAACTTTATTTTTTATTGTTTAGGCAAGTGGGGGATATGTTTTTTTCTGAATTGTTGAACCAGAGCCAGCACAAAGGAGCCCTAGAAGGATGAAGTGCTAGCAGAAGGAGGTAGAAGGAAGGGAGCAAGACACTTTCTGTTTGCCCCAGATCCTTTCAGAAGACTTTCTATGTTATCATGCAATCCACACAGCCTGCTACTCACATGTTGCACTCAATTTACTCATTCAGGACTCCTTAACTACTGACACACTTTCCCTGACACGTACAAAGTAGCAAGTTGGCATTCTGTGGCTCTTGGCTCTGCAACATGTGGGCAGTGAAGAGCTACACACCGGAATTCAGATCCTCTTCCACCTTTCACAGTTCCATGTCCGAGACAGCAGTGTTTATAGAGAAAGGAAATATCATTTATTCTACCTACCAGGCTTTTAGCTCTGCAAGGATAACCTCACTTCTGAAACAAAACAGCAAGCTTCCAGCTGAGGGCAGCTCGTGCACAACTCTTCTGGTTTCAACCTAGTTACATCACTCATTCAGCTGCAGACAAAGAGCTAAGCACAGGAGATGTAAGCAGAGTGCAAGAGAGGATACCAGGGAGACAGCAGTGAAGGTGGAACCCCCTGTGGGATAAAGAGGTAACCATCATCTTTGGACAAATGAGAGGAGAGCAGAAGGCAGAGAGTGACTGAAATTAAAATGCTCCATCAAATCAACAATGCTCCTCAGTCCATGACTTTATATCTTTAGACTGCTGTGGATAAAATGTTTCTAGAACATTTGATCAAAGCAGGCTCAGTGACTGCTGCTTTTCAAGCCCTGAGATTACTTTCAGAAAAGGTGTTTCTTTCAAAATTTTCAAGATTAAAGATTAAAATCTGAAATAGTTTACAATCCATTGGGATGTCTTTTCCCTGACTGTTTTCTCTCTTATGACATTTTCTAAAAGCTTTGGGTAACTGAACACTGGTGTCTGGAGAGAAGCAGAGCAGCTCAAAGAGCAGGGTGAAGAACAGCTAAAAACCTGGCCTTGGCTAACATTTTCTAAGTGAAGCAATACCACCATTCTCATCTAAACAGAAACTTGTGTTCTAGCTATGACAGAGCAGGCATAAAATAGCAGGAAAAAAAATGAACAGGCTTACTTTCACACATTAAGTATCCATCTACACCATAGCAAACATGCTATGTATGCTTAAAAAACATACCTACAAACAAGTTACTTTCCCAAACACAAAAACATCGGTTTTGGAGGAAACCAGTGTGGAAGAAGGAAGCTAAATTGTTGGAAGAAAATTGTCAAGGAAAAAAAATTCTGGTAATCATGACAGTGACAGAAAAGAAAAATAAAGAATTGGCATTCATCAAATCCCTTAACATTGGAACTAGGACGCACTCATCTATTAGGACAGAAAAATCAGTGATGCTTTTCACATTATTCCTTTGCACAGGAGGTAATGACCTTCTGAAATTTGCATTGAGTGAGGATTACTTGTGTATTTATTTCATTTAGAAACAGAGGACTGGGATGTGACTCAGTCTACTGATCTCATGGGACACTTCATATATTCTTGTGTAGCTTCTGTGAACTCTTGCTAGTCAGACAAGTAAATGGAAAACTATATCTCAGAGATATCTCAGAGATCAGGAAATAGTAATGATTTTTTAAATAGGTTACAGAAGCTGCTCTCATATGAATGAAGTATGGGATAAGCAGATGTACAGGTTCACATCGAAGGCAATTTGGAAATAAAGAACACAGCAGAGAATTTTTTTTCCCCTCCCTCATGGCAAAAACTGTTCTGGGCAAAAATATCCAGCAATTTTAATAAAAAAGATGGGCTTTTTGTCTCACATTTGCCAAGATCTTTGTTAGCATCAGCTAATTCAAGTAGTCCGTGGCATAGCCCATTGTGTTCTGCTTTGGCAATCGTCTACCTTAAATGCGTACAGAATAAGTAATAGAGTTTCTCAAAATTTAAAAAAAAAAAATCCCTGGTATGTAAAATAATTCCTTGAGACTATCTTGAACTAAAATCATTTCCCAAAACCAAGTTTCCTAAAAAAAGAAAAAGCTACTAAGCCTCCCCTAAAATCATGACAGCAAGGAGTTATATTCCACAGCTGGGCTGGAAGAAATGGAAAGTGAAGGCCAACACCTACAGTCTCAAATTGAGTATAACATCTTTATGTACCTATCATTCACATACATCCTGAACCTAGGATTTTGTGGAAATACAAAGTACGATAAGCCGTACCACCATGGTTTCATCATACTGTCACTACACTCCCTTCTAAACTAAGAGTTCCAGTCTATTCAGCCTCTTCTTCCAAGGAGAGAGGATTTTTTTTTATTTTGCCTATCTCCCTTCTCTAAACTCCTATTACAATTTTATTTATTTCCTGACAAAGGCATAACTGAAGCACAGATGCTCTTGCTGTGTAGAAGGGTGCCTCTATTTCTAACTAATATTTTGCTAGCTGATCTTTACCATATTTCAGGCAGAACTTCAACTCTTTTTTTCTTTTTTTTTCTTTTTTTCAGGGAAGTGAAAGAATCAGATGGGGAACAGATAAATTTCTTTAGTTAAAATTTCTTCCCACCATCTCATCAGCATCCTCTATCATCAGCTGTCATTGCATAAAAGTGTGCTGTTGGCAGCACAATGACACAAGCCCAGACTAAGCTTCTCCATTAGATTAGCATTTAGATGCAGCTAAACAATTTTACACAGCTATGCTGAAATGAGACAGCACAATCATAGCATTTCTTTCAGCAAAGCAAGCAAATGCATCATTTACGAACATCTGAGCCCTCCGTTTACACACAGAAGCAAGACTAAGGGAATAATGTCCCTGACAAGGTACCAGCAATTCATAAGCAGGTAAAAAGCGGGGAGAAAAGGATGCTAGCCAGGAAATCATGCATCAAAGGGTATCAGACTTGCTGGCCATTGCAGGTGAAGAAAGATGAAACCTTTATGCTTTGTTACTCAGCAATGTGCTTTTACACATTCATCACATTCATCTGGCCAGCACAAGGCAAAGCAGTTAGATGCTATTCTGTTTTTTATGGCCATATCATTTTTATGCAGTGATACGGTTTTTTTGTGAGTCATCTCTTTCAGTGATCAGGTAAGCTCTATGTTGGACATCATTAGTGGTCTTAGGTTTAAAAGCGTGGCAGCAAAGAAATTGAAATGAAACATACATACTTGAGAGCTATTTTGCAAGCTTTTTTCTGAGTACTTCAGAAACAAAATGACAGGCACTGGAACAGTGTGCAACAAATGCTTTCAAGTCTGGTGATATATAATATATAACAGCACTGACTGTTGGTATTTAGCCAATTTCCTGATCTATGGTTGGCCTCTGAAGCACGAGCAATGTAATTCCTTTTCTCTTGACTCAGTCTCTTCCAGGAGTGTGTGAAAACATTGGTGTAAACAACCTGTCTTTTAAGGTGGCAAGAGAAAAGGAAACAGTCTGAAGCACAGGGACTAGGAACTCAAGACCTTTCCAGTGTGCATAAAAAAGTAAATACAAACAGCTGAGGTGATGCTCAGAATTGTTGTTATGAGGTTGAGTCCCTGATGATTTCAGTTTCTAGCTTTGTGTGTCTGTAGAAACAGCGTAACAGCACATTGTCTTCCACCACCATGGTTTTTTCTCCACTGCTTTTGTAAGAATGAATCAGAAGACATGGCAAAAAGCCTTTTGAGGACACCACATTAAGCAGCAGTTCCATCTCTTCAACAGCAATTTTATATGATGTTCTGAAGTAATTTCTTCCATTTTCTTTAAACTACATTAATCTCAGCAGAGAGCAGAACCGCACAAGCTGTATTTCATTTGTTCTGATGATGACCCAAATGACTGCAGGAGCCACTGCCTCTTCTCTGTGCGCTTCCTGCCCAGGCTCTGTCACATTGGCTGGACTCATGAGATTACTTTGTTTACTCTCTTCTTTCTAATGAGCAGGCAGCCTCTGTTATTAGCAAGGTCTTCATATCCAAAGTAGAACACACTGGCATTACCCATGTGCAAGTGCTGAGCACAGCATCTTCAGACTATTATCTTTCTAAGGGAGCAACTTTAATTCAAAACTGCCTTAACAGGAAAGGGGAATTTAAAAAGTTGCAAAGACCAGACATCTTTACAAATCTCTTTGTAAGTATGTATACCTGTCAGTCACGGATGATTCTCACTACTGGGTAGAGAAAAGACAATGATAGAAGACTCATTCCCAGTGTTTCATGGCTACTCTACATCCGAAAAGGCCCCTGCAGGCAGAAGTGTGACCTGACACTGACCAGGGAAGAATGTTTGAATCAGTTAAAAGGTGTTTTTTTGTAGCGAGCAGCCATCCAGGCCTAGACCACTAACACTGATTTTCCCTCTTTTTATGCAGTACAAACTCTTATACAGGAACTCAGACTGTTTAATTCAATATTCATAAAATGTTTCTAATGATTAGAGGATTTTAAACGTTTCTTTGGTAAATCAGATAAGACAGTTCAAAGCACATGGGAACTGACTGTCCAGAACATTGACTTTCTAATACATTTCCTAGTAACCATCACTGAAATAGGTCCATTTTTCATTTCAGAATGAGACAACAATTTTTGTTCATCTAAGTTTACAGCAAGCTTCTAACGACCTTTTAATTTAGCCCGGTTGTAGTTTTGGCATTATTTGACAATTGCCAGAATTGTTATGACATTTAAGATGTCTATTTCTGTAAAGCTAAAAAGCCTAGCCTAAGCTATTTCCAATCCTAGGACTCTCAGATTTACTTTTCTTTAAAATTTCGGATTTTGTCTATGTTGCTATCAGAAAGTACTCCTGAAGACAGCTATGTTTGATGAAATGAAGTAGAAGTTTCATCTTCTTCCCTTTCTTCAGCACTGCATCCCTCCAGGTGATGCTTTCATCAGCATCAAATTCTGACTGAATCTGCAGAGAAGAGCATTAGCATTGCTGAGCACAGAGATTTGAACAGGCTTGGCAGTGGCATGAAGGATATCTAACCAGCATATTCTTAGTAATATCAAATTCAGCCCTTTTCATTGTCCATTTTAATCATTCAGGCTATTCTAACCTGTGCCAACAACCTGCAGAGAGTCTGTAAGACATAACTGGCATAGTTTTGACACTTCAGAGATTCTCTATTTATATGCTTGTAGCAGTTTTGCTGAGGAAAGATGGTAGGTGCTTTGTAAAACACTCAGATCTAAAGAAGCTGAAGAGGCTCGGTTTGGTTTACGAGTGGTCAGTGCCATACACCACTAGATCCTACACAACATAGCAGCTTTCCAGCTGGCACAGGTCAGAGATCTCAAAGGTGTAGCTCTCTTCAGGCTTCATAAAGCAATGCTTAATGTAATAAGTAATGGTGTTACTCTGGGATCACTCTTCCTACATTTTCAGAACACTAAAGTTAAGGCTTACTGATACTTAAATATCTTCCCACTGTGACGGATGCTTTTAAAAACTTTTGTGAAACACTTTGTTGTTTTAATCACATTCTCCCCCTAAAATTAATCAAAAATCAATGTCATACTAAAAATTTGAGACATACCTAGTCACTTAATAGATAAACAGTTTAGTTTTGAATGAAATATACTACTTGAAATCTCTTTAAGATTCCCCATGGACACGATGATGGCAATGAAAACAAGACAACAGATGATATCCCCTTGACACTCCTTAAGTCACATTAGCTAATTTGTCGAAATTAGTATAAATGCAAGGTATTAGTAAACTGAGCCCTCTTTTTGGGTTTCTTCTAACTCAAGGTAGTGTTTAAAGTCCATTTAATGCTATGAAATAACTACAGACTAGACATCTCTCTCTTCCGACTACTGCCTGACAGTGCTTCCACACCCAGGATGGTATCTACATGCCATACCGACTAATTCAGATGTGCCCAGGCAAGTGAGCTGGTAAATTTACATAGGAAAACCAGATTGATGTCAGTCCGTAAGTACAAGCAGATTCCCAGACTACCAAGCTTGATCTAGTGAATTTCCTTTCTCAGCTCAGACATCACTATCTGCTTCTGGACAAAAAAACCCAACCCAATCCAAAGCAACAACCAAACTAAAAAACAAACGAACGAAAAAACCCCAACCCGATCCCCAAAAAACCAAACATAAAACTTAGGAATCCCACTGCCATCACCAAAACCAAACAAACACAAAAAGAAAACCCCCCCTTCAAAAAAAGAAAAAAAAAAAATTGCACTTATTTTTAAGGTACTGCTCTCAGTTCCTGCTTGAAGAGGAGTGCAGGCAGCAACACAGTCAGTAAATTTGGAACTGGAAGGGAATTACTACCCACCAATGCATTTCATGGTGCTATATTCACATCTAAGCTCCTGAAATTATAAAACTGAGTATGGGGAGCTTTTTTACTTCCATTATTTCCATCAGAAGACTGCTTCTGAACCTGAATCTTCTTATCATTTTAAGCTTTCCCCTTGCTTTCAGGTTCCTCTTATTATTGGCCATATACTTACTTTTAGGCTCACAGTATTATTTAAGGAGATCCCCCTGTTCTTTTTTTAAATGATATTTGTGCAGAGAACAAGTAGTTCTCCACTCAGCAGACTAGGTATTCTCAGATCTGCGACAGGGAGGAGAATAAAAAACAGCTGAGTTATCTTTCCACCACAAAAGTTGGTTTTATATAGGAGGAAGATTTTTACCTGGCCAGTCTGAAATGTCTCTCTCATGAACAAAGTATATTGGAACTTCATGTTCCAGAATGGAGGCAGGGATTGAATTTCAGTGTCCTGGAAGTGAGACTGGAGAGGAACCATTCTGGGCTGCTGTTCTCTGAAGCTTGGACACCTACACTCTCTTTAAATGACTCTGTATGCCTAAAGTAGAGAGATTAATGCTCTCCTCTGATAATTTGGCAGAATGACACAATCAATTTATTTAACACTTACAAGAATTTGAAATTGGTATAACCCTTACTTTGCTGTAATGAAAAGGAAAAAGAATAAATTTTAAAAGACACAAAGAATGCTGGAAAATAGGGAAAAATCCACATACATTTCCCCATGGATAAAGGGCTAAAATCAGTTTTCAGATTTCAAAAATATTTTATTTGAAAGGAAAATATAAAATGTTTTCTTTTGAAACTGTAAAAAAAATTTCTAAATACTGAAAATACTGATATTTAAATTTTGAAAAAACAAATTTTTGTGTGTCTATCAAAAGGCTGATGGTGGCAGAATACCACTCAAAAGAGGAGATAATCTTTACTAACCCATAACTGCTACTCATAACTAACTCTTTAGAGAATAATGTATACAAACCTACACTAATTCCCCTAATTTATATTCAGAGAGGACTGGACTCATTTGAAAACCAGCTGAGCTTTCATTTCCCTCTCGAGAGCAGTACCCCAGCCCCACACCCCTGAATCATACTGAGCTGGGGCTGAACTGATGTTAGAGCCCCAGCAGTGCTCTAGCAACTGAGCAAGCTGATGACAGTGCAAATCCACTGGAAATTCTGCTGGCAGCACCTCAGCTTGTACTGAAGGTAGTTCTGAAACTGCTCTGCAGGGGTGCTGGACTGATTTTAAGCTTAGATTTTCCAAGGCAAGGACAGAGGCCCAGCCCTTGCTTTGCCTGTTTTTCTATTCCCAGGGAAAGAGAAGGTTACCTCATACTCAAAAGCTTTCTTATCAGTTTGGCTGCCTTCTTCAGCCCTGTTTAAGACCTAGGAAGCATTCTAGCTGGAAAAGATCTCACTGGAAAACAAAGAAACCGTTGTTTAAAGATGCAGTACGCTTCATTTTCCTACAAAAGATCCAACACTACAAGTTCCAAATAAGCACCCTGAGTTGAAGCTCACACTGACACCTCTGTACTTAAAGCATTCCAGCATCAGATGCTTGGCTTCTTGGAGAGACAGCAATAATATCTAAAGAGCCCGAAGGAAGACAAATGACAGATTCCATTATTTTCTCTGGCTATCTCCAGTATCATAACCTTTTCCTTATCTTGGTCAACACACACACTGAATGGAATGGGACTAAATTTCTTTTTAATACTCTGACAGACTGCACTGCTCCGTGCAATAGCAGCAAACCTCGTATTCACAGGTGCCCTTAAAAATCAGTTACTTCTATTTTTTAATTCTTCTCATCAATCACCTATGCTAATTGGCCAAGTGTATGGCATGCCTGTAGAGTATTAAATGTCCCAAAATAACTAATGAGAAGCCTTTTATTTCATCTGTCTCAAATGAAAATGGTATTAGAATAAGAAAGTATTTCCTTCTCTGCCACTGGCATTCAATGAATATTTATGATGTTTTTCAGTATATTGCAGTGATATGACAATGTTGAATTCCAGCTAGAATGAGGATACAGCACTTAAAAGGAGATTCTACTCTTTTTCTATCACTCATAAAAGGAATTAATGATCTCAAAACAGCTAACAATTGCTTCTCAAATTAGATCATATTTATCTACATATTCTAAGCTGGAAAAGGAATCTCTTAATTTGTAGCAATAACTATCTTTAAAAACATTAATATTGTGAACCCATTTATTAAATATTTGTAAAGCTATTTTATGCACAGCACTAATGATGACTGATCAAAGCATACGTAATTAATGGACAAGAAAGCAATCATTGCAATAATGGAAATCTTATTAGCATATAAATTATGTTGTTTTCAAAAACTCAGAATACTTATACAAGGAAGATACCACTTATTCCAGACCATTTTCCTGAAGCCTGTAAGCCAAGTCAACTTCCCTGGAACGGCCCTATTGCTGTGTCTCATGCTATCAGAAAAAACTTTACCCTCTGGAGAGGTACATGTAGGAGATGATTAGGAAGTTTCAATGCAGATCTGGGTATCAGGTGGTACTGCTGGGCTATGTTACTGTCCACATTACATAAAGGAATTTATGCAGCACTGTTTTTCAATCTTATTTCTCCCTCTTCTATTACCATCCGCCAGATAAGGTGCATTGGTAACCCCTAGAGACAGAAAGGGCTTTATTTATCTCACTCTTCTCTTTTTTCTCATCAGAAATCTTCCCTCTGCAATGTGACAGGGGGAATATACAGGAGCAGAAGAGGTGAGATGCTTACTGCTGCTGATGTGACTTTTTTGACTCAATGTATTCAGAAAAGGGATTTTGCTTACTAACCCCTGACAGTAATTTTTGTGGCTGGAAGCCAGGAACAATTTCCAGCACTCTCTGACTTATTTCCCAGGGTGGACACAGTCTTTCTGACAGCCAAAGACAGTGTTCATACTCTTTTCTGCCAGGGTATGTTCATACTCTTGAAAAGAGACACAGTGTTCATACTCTTATATTTTAAAGACTGAACTTTATTTTGCTCCCTGTACAGCGCACACAGTGAGTAGTGGATCCATTTGCTCCAAGTTGCAAACCTTTTTATATCTAACCCCCAGAAGACTATCAATATCCTATTTAAAGGTGGTGTCTGGAGAGAAAATTCATGTCTCCAGTCATTCTAACCAGTATTTGATCAACAGCATCATAGAAAGCATCTGAAGTCTTCTACTGACATCAGTGAAGCATAATTAATACAAATTTCTCTCAGGACAGCATTCATCTTTTCTTTTTTTGTCAAAATGTATCCAAATGACGATTATTTTTATCCAGAACATGCACTATGTTATTAATAAAGATCATAATTTTGAGATTTTCTGAGCCTCTGAACATCTTTAAGATTTATTCCTAGAAGTTGAGCCACTTCTCACTCCACCAAGTTTTTACTAATGGAATTTTCCCACAGAAAATAGTGGACTAAATATTCTATATGATATCTAAGCAAAAGAAACTTTCTTACTTGCTGAAGTGAGAAGGATAAGACCTTCTATTTTGCATGTGGGCTATAAAAGGCCATTGTAACCTTTTTGCCCAAACAACATGCATTTGACATGGGACTACATATTCCCACTGAAATTAAAGCATAAGATAGCTTCTGTCTTCACTCAATAGTGTTTAATTTATACAATTTACACATGCAGTAGAGCACTATGATAACTCTTTGTTTCCTTATGAGTGAAAAGGATGGTCAGGTGAGTATAAAATTTTCCCACCTTTAAAAAGTGTAAGATAAAGTGTATGAAAATCACACATCCCAGATATACTGAATATTACTTACAGGTGAGCAATAGGGAAATGGTAGACAAAGTATTTTCCAATTTGATTGCTTATATTTAATGAAACAATTGCAAGTTCCATGTTGTGATAGTCTAGTAGCCCAGCACATCAAATATGTTTTAGGAATTATTATACTATCTTAATATTACAGGATTTTTCTCTAAAATTTTCATTTTATCAGAAATGGTTTCCTAAAAGAATAACTCCAATTGTAGCTTCAGCATCTTTAGTTCCAAATTTATCTAAGGAACCTATGGTATGAAAAACAAGTATTCCTCAAATGCACAACCTCCTATTGGAGTTTTGTTTTTAAATTTTTCAAATACTGTAAACTTTCTTCTGATTCTCTTCTTTCCAATATTATTAGTTATAATAAAATTGTCCTTTTTGCTTCTATGTGTATTAAATCAAAACAAGATTGTTTGGTCACTGTATGCAGTCAAACAAATTTGGTGTATCTCAGCATGATGCTTATCATGGAGACATGTTATGGTTCCAGAACTTTAGCCTTCCCTGTATTGAAGTAAGGTTGCTGTTGTAGTAAGCCCTTCCCCACTCTCTAGGCATTTTGTTTCTTTCCTCCTACTTCTCTCTTTTACCTGATGATGTAAGTAAAAAATCAACTGAACAAAAATACTGTTGCTCAACATTTGAAATAAACAGATTTCCTCAGAGCAAAGTACATTCAACAGAGCTACAGTCTTGTGTTAGCTCTCCTTTCGTCATTTAATCCACAAACATTTCAAAACTTCAGCAAGCACCAGATCCAGAAAAAGCTCTCACATTTTGCCGAACCTGTCTGTTCATTTCAGTGTGCAGCAAATACAAGAGAAGTTTTTCATTCAGACACACTGCATGAAACACCATTCATTGAAAAGAAAGATCATGCAGATAGTTGTTATAAGAATATGCACTCAGTAAGAAAACACATTCAAATTCAAATGTGTTGGCTACACTTCAAACACGCTCCACGACAGAGCACTTATTGCTGTGTCTGACCTTCAAACAGAGCCCTCTCACCATGCAACAATTGCCAGAGGCTATCACAGAATATATCTTCAGGTAGAGTTCAGGCAGAGTCTTCAGGAATGGTGCCTATTCCGGAGCAAAGTGCTCAAGTGCTGCCTCCGCCTGCTGCAGTATCCTGGGTCACATAGACCAGCCCAAACCCACTGCTCCTGGGTTACTCTACCTCTACACCAAGAAAGAGCCCCGTGAGTGGAAAGGGAGCAATTACTCTCAGCTCTCAGTTCCCATTAGAGCTCAGTTTACTGCCCAGCATGGTGGGTTTGCTGGTATCACAGAATCAAAAAGGAAGAAGCAAGACAAAATGGGGAGAGCCAAAGAGCAGCCCTGAAATAAGAACACGAGACACCATTTTTTAAGATGAATCATCTTTCCTTATTTCATATCCTGGATGGCTATTTGGAAGAGAATTATGACTGCTTCTGCTAAAGCAAAGAGTACCACCTGGTTTTAATTTTTCTTGTTTTCACCTTTTTTAGCAGGATGCGATACATGGCCTTCAAAAAATTGGTGGTTTGCAAGTTACGTCATCTTTAAACTTATACTTAACCTTTCTCTACAGTGAAATCAGGTCAGGTTTTTCAAATAGATCATAAAATTGGTGCTTGTCAACAATGTCCTAGATGCAGCATTGAACATGCAGCTTTTCTACATAACTAGTAGGAACAAGCTTCCACATTTCTCCTGTTGCTTTATAACCTCTTTTGGAGTTTGGAGAGTTTTTAAAAGTGGTTTCCACTTCACCCAGACTTAAAAAAACGCAAACTGAGAGTACAGTTTCTTTATGCTGACATATGTAGAACTTTAAAATGTGAAAAATAGCATGCTAGCTTTGGGAAGAATTTTGACACATCCAATTTTTAAAGAAGTATTCAGTACTTTTAATGTTAAAAGTCTTCCATCAGTGTCTACAAATGCATGCTAATTACTGTGCATTTTAGAAGCACAATATAGCAAATATGAGAATCGCTTGAAAGTCTTGCCTTTATTAACATTATAGAGCTACAAACTGGACATACTCTGTCAATAAACACATCCTTGTTACCCTGCCTGCAAAGAGACTGCACCAAGGAAGGCTGGGAAAGCTGCCAGCTGTGCTTACCTACATCAATACTACCCTCCTGCAGTTAATTACAGGATTAAGCTGAAAAAACCATGCAGGCTTCAGGAATGTGGAGATCAGGATAGGAAAATAGCCAGTGTTTACAACAAAATAAATTTAATCTGAACAAACTAATATTCAAATTAAAGGCAAAGAGGGGAAAGTAATGAGAAAGATAAGCAAAACTGCCCCATCTGTCTGGAGTAAGTTCTGGAATAAGTTACACTGAGAAAACTCCTATCACACACAAACAGTGCCACTGCAGAAAGATGTGAATTAATGGAGGGAAATTTAGAAAGCCTCAACATAAAAGCAGCTTTTGCTAACATCATGCATATAAAATACTGTTTCCCCTCTCAGATCACATTTAAATAAATGGCCTGCTCACTGCCACATAACTTCTTAATATATGCATTGGTGGAGGAATTTAAATCAAATTAAGTACCTAGGGATTAATTTCCCAGTGAAGATTAAGACCTTTCCATCTATATGAAATGGTTGAATAACAAGTAAAAAGAGATATTGTCACAAATATTTGAAGGAGGCAATCAGCAAAGAAATAAGCTTTTTCATTTAGGAACTGCAAAGCTAAAGGTCTGTAGAAGGAGAAGCAGACTAGATCACAGCACAAAGGCTAGGAGAGAGAAATATATCTTTAATAAAGACTTCAAGTTTTGGTCATGACCAGCAGGATTTTTTTTTCAACTACAAAAATAAGAGCAAAAGATAGTGCCATCTTGGAGTGGAAGAGAAGTGGTAGAGACGGTAGTAAGGTCCATATCCTGGGAGGGGGGAGGGTTTCAAGGCTGTGCACCACAGCATCTGCAGAGCAAACCATCCACATTTGCTGACTACAATCAGTGTCTAAGTCAAACAGACAGGTTGTCTGATTTCTAAATGGTTTTATTTTGGCTGCCAGTGGACAAAAGACAAAGGGACATGAACTTAAATCTGCATTTGCCTAAAAGGTTGTGATCATTAAAACTAACCTTTCTCATTGTTATAGCTGAAAGACAAGTAAAACAACAACAGAATCTTGAGAAGGTAATACTGATTAAATATTTTACTGTGATGAGGCAATTAATTTATAAAAATGGAGAAATAATACTTTGGCAGAGAATGATAGCCATCCCTCTTTTCCTTTCTTAAAAATCTCACTAAAGCACAAGGGAATTGCTGTGTTTCAGAATTTTTTCACTTGTTCCCCTTCTTAGATGGGATCCACTGCTGAATGAGATTATATTAGTGACACACAGGGCATTTGGAACAAGTTCTTTCCTGGCTCCTCTCACCTATGGACTGCCAGGAGTTGCTGGGCATTGTGGAAAGCAGTCTGAGATGTATTTGGTATGAAAGACACAAGAGAAAATAAGGCTGCTGTGTTTCACTGGCACTGCATCACATACAGCTGCATTTTGTTACTAACTGAGAATAGTCCACGGCTTGTGTATTTTAAAAAGCATTTGCAGATCTCAAAGAACAAAGCCAACCTAAAATTAAAACACTAACTTTGGTTTTCTTATCTCCATTTGAAGTCAGGATATTCTATGATTCTATTATAACTTAACATCATAAAATACATGCAGTCTGCAAAAGCCTAACACATTATATTTCAGAGGTAGCACTGCCTCGCATGTCACTCAGAGAAGTGAAAAACATGTCACAGCCTGGATTTTCAGCCATGACAAGCCCCCAGGCTGTGGCATGCCTTTATTGTAAAACCTAAGCCTGACATGCCTTTAATTTCACTGAGATGCACATTAAAAATTGTATAATATTCACATTTTGTGTAACAAAGTTTATTCTCTCTGACTGCTAACATTTGAGTTATTGTAAAGCAGTTCCACAAAGAGAGGATATTAAACATTAACTTTGTGAGGGAAATGTTACTATGCAAAACAAACAACATACTTTTTAAAGACTTGATTCAATAAGGTCCTTCACCAGCCCATTTGGAATACTTATTTTTAATAATCAGTGTGTTTTTAAGCACTTTGCTTAATCAGAACCTAACAGAAAGGCCAGCATGAGCAGTTTGCAAGCCTCAGGGAAAATATTTTTCAGAAAGAAAATATGAAAGGCAGCTATTCTGCCCCTGATATTTTTAAGTATAAGAAGAGAAAAATATTCTGCAGTTTTGAAATGTTTGGTTTCACATCTCATGTTCCCAAGATTTACAGCAGAGAAATATGCAGTTTGGTAATTGTAAAGGGGCAAAACTTAGGGTCTTCCAAGTTTATTTTATAATTTTTATGGAGTTCTTTTTAATATCACTCTCTTTTATCATTCATCATTGCATGAGCCTTTGAGCAGTTTTCCAGTTAATCAAAATCCTTATCTAAAAAACCCTATAAATGTATAAGACACATAACATGACTGTCAGGATATACATAAAGTTCATAATCCACTTTCCTGTGGAAATACTTCAGAGATGTATTTCAATCAGAAATAAAATGCAGTATGCTTATATCTAAGTACATACTAAATAACAAGTTGCATAATAAAATCAATATTCGAGGTGCTTAGCTGCATCTTTAGTTGCCTGAACATTTTAACAGCTGACATTTACTCACTGTTACAACACACAAATGCAGAAATCTAAAGTGCCCAGGTCTTAAAAACCCCAAATGTCCAAACATAAAAACAGATATGAAAAGAAATAATTGGCAAGGTAGTTACATTTTCCTTCCTTCCTTCCTTTCTTCCTTCCTTCCTTCCTTCCTTCCTTCCTTCCTTCCTTCCTTCCTTCCGTCCATGTACATGCTTTGCATGTACTTTGCAGTAATAGCTACAGAAATTCATGAGCCCAATGAGTCAGATGCCACTACTTAGGTTTTAAGGGAAAGTATGCTTAATATTCATGATTCATAACAGTTACTTATCCAAATGTTTTCTGAACCGCATCTACAGGGATTTCTGTTCCCTCTGTCAGAGCTTCTTCTGTAGCCCAGGAGCAGCAGGGATGAATTGTAGAAGTGCTCTGGAGCAGGTTCCCTCCCCTCTCTTGCAGGCTAAGGGTTGACTCAAGTTGAGGAAATGGCCCCTGCTGCATTGGGAATTAACAGCTCTGCATGGAAAACAGACTTAAAGCAGAGAGAAAGCTTGCTTTGCTCTGCACTGTTAGGAAATAACCACAAAAGGATGTCTTTCTTCCCATACACTTTCCCCTTACTTTCTGCAAGAGGGAAAACTTGACACTAACATGCACAGGTCTGGAACATTAGGCTGAAAGCTGAGCACCCAATCTTTTCTAGAATACTAATTGTGGCTCTTTGGCCTCAATATTATAACCTGCATCTTCAAAATGGAAACTAGCAGCAAACATCATCAGGATGCAAAGAGATCCAAATTTCCACAGCACCACAGTCTTTGCTTTTAAAGAGTAGGCTACAGGACAAATCTCATTAAAATGAATAGCTTTAAAATCACAGAAAAAATCATGAATCTATTAACCACTCCAGAGATTACAACAGAAAGGTCCTTACAAAGCATTTGTGACTCTGCTGAGGTCTATTCCCAACAGTCATTGTGCAACCCGGTATATAATGCTGTGTCGGTTTGTTGTGCACTCATCCAAAGGGACCAGCAAACAATTATCCCTCAGCTGTGTGCATAGCTTGACTGATTTATTTCTAGATGCAATTTAACTGATCTATGTGTTCTTACCTCAGGCAATTTATACTTTTAATCCCCAATCAAATTTTGTGGTGTCATAATTGCTCTTCTTATATGTTTGCCTTGCTCCTATATCAATGAAACTGTCATAATGGAGAAGAAACTCTGTAGCCTGACATCAAGAAAAGATTTTAATTAAAAAAAAAAAAAAAGGAAATTAACTGACAAGCTAGATATTTTGTGTCTCAAATGCCAGTCTTCAATGTCATTCATAATGAAAGCACCAATAATAAAATTTATGAGATTTGACTGTGATCTTAGAAAACTCAGTGTTGAGAATATCTAACAGAATATGTCATTGCAGCCTCTCTTGGAGATGTTCACATGCTTCTCTGGCCTGCAGCAAACATCTGAGTTCAGCAGAACAAGAACCTCCAGGCTACAGAAGTTTACCTCTGTCTCACAGAATTCACATTCACATGCACTTCTGACCACTGAAACTTCCTCTCCCCTTTATAACTCCTGAAGAACATTCTAACCAAATCAGCCCAACACAAACGTGGTGAAGCTGTAGTCACCGGGCAAATGCAGCAACACAGCAGCATATCAGAAAGCAAGCCAAGCAGTAGCATGCAGGACAAGGAAGCCACCTAAGGGAAGACCTTCAGTGCTTGAGACTCCACAAGCAAAACAACAGGCTATTTCCTTCACTGCATGGGGGTGGCTGAGGGAGGGAGGGAAGGTTTCCAGGCTCTGCTGCTCTCTCTCACTCCTGGGACAATATTCTTTGCAGTTTCTGGCTGTGGCTTTTAGCTCTGGCTACTTTGCAGCACTCACAATGATGACTGCTTACGCACGTCATCCTAATTATACAGTCAAAAACAATTGAACCGCTGTCTAATTCAACAGCCACAATGAATGAGGCAGAACTGAAATTGCACAGGCAGAAGAGTTTCACCGTCAGTTTTGGAGGTGCAATTTGTGAGGTAAAAAAATTGTAGAATTTACAAACTGTAAAATAGTAACTTTATTTTTCAAAGATTTCCAGGTAAGATTTGGCTCTTATATAGCTAATTTATGCAGACAAAAACCCCTATGTCAAGATGGAAAACCATGTTGATTTTTAAATGCGCTATTATGGACCACTCTTCCCTCAAATAATTCTATATAATCTCTTGATTTGTGTTGAGTTGCTCTTGAAAATTCTTCAGTTTGTCAGTATTACAGTTACACTCAGAATTTTGCATGTCACCAAGCAGCATGTAGACTGTACTCTGCAGTGACAAGAAAACATCAGCCCTGGACAGCTTATTTACACAATCTATGATATTGTTTAACTGTGAATTCACTCTTTGTACTCAAATTATCTTGTTTTGGTTAGAGCTGGGTTGTTTTCATCTAACTACCTGTTATAACACCTACTGATACTAAATAAGTGGCATTACACAGAAACTGTGCAAGTTATGCTCAGGTTGAAGGGTCACTCAGCCAAAAAGGTTTGATCACACATAAGTGAGAGAGCTGGATACAGCTCTGGTTGTCTTAGTCGCATATACAAGGTTTAATGTCAAAGCAGCCTGAGAAGTTCTTGATGAAAGACAGAAAGATTTTTTAGCAGAGACAAAAAGGTTTCATGAAACTTTGGCTAGATGTTGGAGGCTGATATATAAAAATATAGATGCTGTTAAAAGTATCAACAACAGAGAAATGTGTGAACTTCTTTATAGACCATGTTCTAAAAGAATAATCTGATTTCTGACAGTGGTTAGTAGGAGGCATGGTTATAAGTTTTGGTGCATTTGAGGTCAATACAAATTACAAAACTGAAAAATTCTGCCACACAGAAAAGTTCAACAAGTGAAGCACAACAGGTCACAGATTTGATTAAAACTGATCATAAAAAAATGAGAGAAGAGTCTGATTCCTGTCCAGTGCCAAAGCATAGGTTCATATGCTAACAACCTCAGCTGTCACTATGGACCAGATATAAAGTGGGTGATAATGAAGAAGACAGAATCGCAGGATTATTTTTCTAAAATGTATAGAATAGAAATACCTACAAATTGTTGAAATGAGACGGTTGGGGGGGAGGGGCTGGTGGTGGGAAAAACAAAAACGAAAAGGCAGACTACTTTACTTTTCCAAGTGCTGCCTTTGGTCTCAGCCTGCTTTGTCATGGCAGAACTGTCATGAAGCTGGGATGCAGCCCAAGTGGAACATGTCGTCCTGTATTGAAGAGGCTCCATCAAGGACCCTGCTGCACTTTCTGCTTCATCGCCTTCCAAATATGTGAAGAACTCCACGAGGGAAATCCTACAATGCCATATACTCTATTGAAGTGCAAGATCTCTTTTGTTTTATGAAATCTTAAAAAATAACTATCTTTATGTTGCTCTATCAGAGGCTAGAAAATGCTGAAGCCATCCTCAGCAGCAGCAGCAACTGAGAGAACAACCTCCTATGAGAAAATGGTGGGGAGAAGAGCAGAAGGTAGCAAACACAGAAGTACTAAAAGCGGACTCCAAAAATACTAGAAAACTATTTGAAAATGTACTGTGCATTTGTCTGCAGTAAAAGCCATTATACTACTTTAATTTTCCTGTGTTTTACTAAAATGCTTGCAGGCTCCAAGAATCCTATTTGCAACTGGAGCACCTCTCCAAGGAAGAAAACTAGTTCATCATAGAAATCATGACTGCCAGAAAAGAGGAGCAGTGATGTATGAAAATATAATCCATTGAACATCAGACCTGACAACCTCAGAGCATTTCCAGGCTAAGTCAGCTAATAACACAACTCTTAACACTGCAGGTGGATTCACACTCAGCAAAATGTGATGTTCAAGTCACATAATATTTTTGCCTAGAGCTGTTGTAAAGATGAACAACAGTGGAGAATATGTTACTTGGTGAATCTAAAAACTCAGAAGTGCTGCAGTGTGAACAGAAAATTAAAATACAGTTTCAAAAGTTAAGGGTTTTTTACTGGCCATAAAGTAAAAATGTCACATTGCAAAATATTCCTCGAGGGAAAATTTTGCTTTTAGGTGCACACAAAAATTCCTATCAAGCTAAATTCTAGGTCTTGTGACATGAATGTTGGTCACTTTCACTGAAGACAAAACAGGCTCCATTTAAAAGCCTTTTAAAATTGCCCACTGATGGAGTAACCTAGATGAAAGTAGAACATAAATTAAAGTTTGCCGTGCAACTATTTAAAAATGGAGAGAAATACAATTTACCTAAATCAATAGATCTTTGCAAATATGGTACAATACTTGTCATAGAAAATGCATATATTTTATTTCTTTACTTAGAGCATCCAAAACAGTGTTGTAAAGGATAAAAATAAGCAGGTTAGAACTAATTTTATACTTCAGAATTTATTTACTAAATGAACCTGCTTTCAGATCTTAGCATACTTAAAAAAGTGTGTATCATTTATGAGCTTTACTCATTCTTTAAACTCTCAAGAAAAGCAGATGTTGAGAAGATTTTAGAGTAGTATGATGACAACTCTTCAAAGAACAGTAGAAAACATATCTTTGAGATTTCAACAAACTGGCTTATGAATATTCTTCCTATTGCTTCAGCCTGCAGAATATTGTTTTTACGCTTCGGAGTTTCTCATTGATCTTTCTCCATGTTTCATATTCCCAGCCATCTGATACCCAGTAAAGAATTACACTGTGGAGCCAAAAGAACATATACAACAAGCACACCTGATCACCAAAATATTCAACGTTTCTTTGACTTGGTCTGCTCTTAAAGTTGCAGGCTCTTATAGTCGTCACTAGACATTATTTTTAAATTGCTATATTCCACCACATTGTTTTAATCGCTCACAGTTATTTGACATCTGAGTCATGTAATTCCACCTAGTACACTCAACACATTCTCCAAATGCACTTGAACAGGCTCTTGAGCTTAATCATTCATTACTAACTTACAGCACTACACCTGATCAGCACTCTTAGAACAGCTCTACTAATTCTGGACAGCATTTCAAAAGAAGTTTCTCCTACAATTTCTGTGAGCAAAAAGGATTTTAGAATAATGCTTTGAGTTATATTTGCAAATTGTTTATTAGAGCACTTTGCTAGGTAAGAACCGCCTCCTCAAAGAGATTTGTCACTGATTGAAACAAGAACAGGATAAAACCAGTAAAATCTTACTATAATTTGCCTGTACAGTGAAATAATAATAATAAAATTAAAGTCTTAGAAAAGGGAGAACAGTAATACTAAAATTTTGCATCTTTATGGCATTTATTGTCCCAGAGGACTCTTGGTGAAAAGCTAGTAAATAATAACTTCCTCATCCATCTGAAATCTCAGTGAGAGTTTTAGGTACACAGAACAGAATTACCAGAGCTGGAACAATCCCAAGGCAGCAGGGCTAACATCTGTTCCTGTGAAAAATAAAACAAGAACTGCAATTCCCTCAAGCACTCAGGAATTCAGTTTTATACTATTTCTAAAATATGTTAACTCCAAAATAATAGCTTTTTAACTCTAGATTCATGACAGAAAAGAACTCACATCCCAAATATTAAGCTAAACCAGGTACTTCTGTAGTGCTCTGTTCTAGGAGGGAAGGGAGATAAATCAGAGGTAGCTCTGAGGAAAGAGTTTACAGACTGAGGCTGATGCAGGATACCTAATCTTGCCGTTCTGACCACTGTCCCCACTGAGAGAATATGCTGCACCTCAAGGCTCTGTTTGGTGGTTTTCATCCCCAAGCCACTGAGCAGCTGAGGGCTTGGAAATATCCATGTAAGATACCCTTGCTTGTAATTTTGAATGGAGACGTATCGGTAGAAACAGTAGCATCCCTATATTTGCCATACATCTTTTTTCCTTCTCTTAAGGACACCAAATGAGAGAATAACTATACCACTGAAAAACACTGCTGTTCTGGAATGCCCATAATTCATAGATTTTTTTTTTTTTTTTTTGCCTAAGTTTCATTGGATCATCTGCAAATACACACCTGGAAGTATGGTTCAGCTATGCCTGTACCGGCCTGCACCTGTCTGTGTCACACACCATCTGCCAGGTAACCATAAAAAAGACTCACTGGCTCTTCAAGACCATCAAGCTCCATCTAGTAAACACTTATCTGGCCCAGCTACTAAACACGTGGCCCATGCACACCTGTCTTATCTGGACATATTTCTGTGGAATTGACATAATCTCTTACCGATCTGCTCTTCAACAAAGACAGTAAAATCAGTTTCAAGAAAAGCACAGTCAGGTAAGAAGATGTTCATTAAACTCTAAGCACTAATAAACAAATCAGAACTAGAACAAGAGACACTGGAGACTGGAAACCCAGAACTGTTCAGTGATGCAGATTAGAAAAGAGCCTTCCAGGAAATATTTTTCCTTCCCATTACATTCTCCTAAATACCCATTCTCCTGCAGCCTCCCTTCCCAGAATCATTGTTCTTAAAAAAACGTGTGTGTGGGTTAGGAACATAGCTGTGGATATGTCCTCCTCTCCAGGGCCTCTCCACCCAGAGCGCAGACCCTGCTGACACTTCATCTGTTCCTTCTGCACTCAAGTTATTTCTCTCTTGAGGAGGGAGCAATCTTCCTTCACAGACAACATTACCTGAAAGGGGCTTGAAATAATTTTAACCTGCATGATGTGATCATAGCTCTCAAGACAGTTGTTTGCTAGGCTGCTGTACTGACTGACACACTGTGCTACAACAGCTACCGAGAACTGCACCGGGTCCCAGCGCAGCTAAAGCAGTTCAGACTTTCCCTTCCCCATCGCACTCCACTTTCCTACTGCACCTCCCTTTACAGCAATGTTTTAATCCTTCCTTGGGGGGGTTACACCTGCTGTTTCAGTGCCAGAAATGGAGAAATTTTAAACAGAAATATAGAAATTTGCAACATTGTCAACACCACATGCCTTTCACCACATTTTCCATTTTGGGTAATTATTGCAGGAGAGACTCTGTCAAAACAGTTCTTATAGCATGTATTGCAAATCCTTTCCTTGTATATGATGAAGAGAGGTGCTGACATTTTCTTGCTGATTTGGGATCATCATCTGAGATCCACACTGATGTGTCATCTGCCATTGATCACAAAATATTGACATGGTTTGAAGCCACAGTACAGGGGGATGGAGCTACTACAGGCTTTCTGTTATTTTTAGGAGATGATATTTCAATGGTACACTTGTTGCAAGCAGGAAATTTCTCCATAAGTGTCTGTAGAATTTTATCCTATCCTATCACCCTTTTTCAGTAGGCACACAACATTTCCTATCTCTTTTTAAAAACTTGGTGAAGCAGGGCACAGGGCTTTAAAGCAGTGATAGAAGGTACATGACATTTTTCCTTCTTTTTCTGCTAGATGTTTAAGAGGTGGCAAAGGAATCTACCTAGTAGTGCTACTAAGTAGAACACAAAAGGCCATCTAATCATCTGGAAAACCAATGTCCTGCTTATTCAGCAGACACCAGAACCTGCAGTTCCGTGTTGCTTGTCCAACACATATACACTGCCCACTCTTTCAGTATCTTGCTGTTTTCAAAGAGCCCTCTGTACCAACGTCAGACAAACCCAACTGGAGAAGGGAAAAACTGCCTTGAAAACTTGCTTTAAAATCATCGATATCCTCTCCCAGCTTAACTGCTGATCCGGAGCAGGACAGAGCTTCCACGTTTCATAAATGTAACTTTTTTCTTTAGTCTTTTCATCCTTCAAATTCAAGGAATACAGACAAGAAAGACAAAACAAAAGAAAAAAAGCAATCCCAAAACATAAACCAAAGGTGGATTAGAAACAAACAGCTACAAAATAAATCACACTTAAGAAAAAACCAAGGTTGTGGTACTACTGAAATGTGCTTTCTTTAAAAGCTTGAAGAGAACTACCCTGTGAAGTACAAACCTGCACCCCTACTTAGACAGTGCAATCACCTCCCCTTGAGCTTTGTTTCTTTTTTATTTGTAGGGACTTCCACTCTTTGTACACAAAGTAGCACCAAACATCTTCTCGGGCATATTAAGCATTATGTTAATCACTATTTAGATACAGACAAAATTAAATACAAAGCAGAGGAAGCTAAGAGATATTAGCCAGAAAATGTTTCACTAGCTTTTCTATAAATGTATGTTGTTCATTTATTTTCATCAAATATCCAGTTATTAAAATGACAGATGCTGCAGAAAGTGTTCTACAACTTCAGACTAAAGCCTTTTTTATTTGACACCTACTATAACTATTAAATCGTCAACTGCTGGTTAGCTTGAGGGCTAATCTTTGAAATGTCACAGCTAATTTCAGTTCTCATTTTAAAAAGTTAGGATTTCCTTTTGTATGCAGTTTTACACTGTTGTCAGATGAAAACATTTGCAATGAATTTTCCTAATGAGCAAACATTGTTTATGACCTTATGGAAACTTGCTGATGGCTTAGTTTAGCAGCTCTCTACTTTGAGGAGTCTCCTAAATGAGCTGGTCACATAGAGAGCAAATTAGTTCACCAATCCACTGCACTGATCTCACATGTTCGTGGGAGTTGGATAATGCACTGGAAATCAGGAGGGAGTAAGGAAGTCAGAGATTCACCATGTTTATCTCTTCTCTGGTAAACTGAGATTCAAGGTTCAAGAAAACCAAAAAGCTCTGTGGGGGGCCTTGCACACAGTCAGATCCCAAATAATTTTCTTTTTTGTGCTACACAAGAAATGTCCTACCAGGAAACAAGTTCTGTAAAATGAAAAGGCAAAGCAAGGCATTAAATTCAGAATAGTTCACATTCATGGGGTCAGGTGCAGAAAAACCTGAGATTTGCCAAGAGTCAGTGGGGTTGTGAGCATGTGCATGTGTGTGCATACATATATATAGTTTCCAGACTATGCATTTTGCTAGCTTGTTGTACTCCCTCAAATCACCCAATTATGGTTAATGTCAACCAAGAAATTTTCAAATGCTCAAAATTAAGTCAAATTTGATTGAACATTCAAAAGCATTTCTCAGTAACATATGTCTTTATAGTGTTAAGTATTCCACAGCACACTAAACCTCTACCCCCCCTTTTATAAAATTAATTGTACTTTTAAAGCTCTATTTTAGATTAACAAGAAATTGTTTGATTGAAATTTCTGCCCTCCCCCCACTACTTTTACTATTCACCCTACCTCAGCCATGCCAACAAAGAAAATTTAACTGTAGGTATAAATAGCTCTTGAGGCTTAATTCAGAACTGTGCACGCAAAATTAGCTGCACTGATGAATGCTACTAACAGAAATGTTTGTTAGACTCCCATACTAAGCATAAGTTCATCCTGCTGAAGTCCATGCTAATTTTATCTGATTCTCTGCCAAAGACCAACATGTTTTTTAATTTAACCATCTTGGGTATGTTATTTTTCCAGGATGACATGAAATAAATACTTTCTCCCTGTTCTTCTTCTGTTGCTAACACTGTATTTCTGAGATTCTTGTACAATGCAGTGGCTACTGAAGCCTGGAAATTGGAGGCAAGCTGCTAAGATAAATCTTCAGAAATAATCAGCATCAAAATACAAAGCAAACTTCATATAAATAAGCATTTTTCCGGTTATGAAATATGACTGGATACATTCAAATGCAGGATGCCAGGGACAGACTTGAAAGCTATTTCATGGCTGTGGTTTCAATTGTTCAGCAGCTACTGTGATGGAATTTTATCCTACTGTGCTAGTCTCTGGCTGACATAAAAGGAAAAGACAAGGCTGTATTTAATTTTCTCACTCCTCCACTGCAATTCTTTTTCCATTACACAGAAATAATAGAAGGTCATGAGGATGAGAAATAAATTAACAATTTTGAAACTTGATTTATAATAACAGATAATAGCAGTAAATGCAATGAGCAGAATACCCCACTGCAACAGTTCAGGCATAAATCAGTAAGAATGGTAACATTCATGACTTCACATCAGTGACAAAGGTGAAGCAAATAAAAAATTACAGGAAAACATTTTTTAAATAGAATGTCATGTTTTGAATTAAAAAAGAATCAAAAATTATTTCCAACATGGACTGTATTTTTCCTACTACTTGGCTCCCCCATGTAGCCAAAACAAACTTCTAATATCCTGAGAACAAATGTGGTATTTAATATGGCAGCATTCCAGTGCCTAAAGAGAACCAACAAGAAAACTGCAGAGGAGCTATTTACAAGGGGATGTAGTGATGGGATAAGGTTAAATGGATTCCAACTCAAAGAAGCCAGGTTTAGATTAGATATTAGGAAAAAATTCTTTACTGTGAGGGTGCTGAGGCACTGGAACAGGTTACCCAGAGAAATCGTGGATGCCCTATTCCTGAAAGTGTTCAAGGCCAGGTTGGATTGGGCTCTGAGAGGGGTTGGAAGTAGATGGCCTTTAAGGTCCCTTCCAAACAATTCTATGACATCTTTCCAAATATAACCAACATTTTTTTGCTAACAAATATAAACATTGCTGTAAATTTAAGTTACTGTGTCATCCATAGTCTCTACAAAGAGAAAAAAAAGGCAAAAAATGACTAAAACAAAATCCTTCTATTCTCTAGAAGGATTTTGATCCAGCATACACTAAATATGATTTGGTATCCTGAGAAGACAGCACTAATTCTTCATTAATTATTAAGCCTGCAAGCTATATTATGGTAGCATTGCACAAAATAAAGTTTGGCTTTTCTTCTCCTTTTTTTTTTTTTTAATTATCCCTTAGACAAACAAAACATCTGCTTTAGGAGAATTATTCTGGCTCTGTGGAAAATTCTCCTCAGCTTTCACACATACATGATGAACACGTTACAGGTAGCATGCTGTAAAATGCTGTATAATTGAAATGCAGATATATTCATCTCCCAGACATATACTTTTCTTCCCATCACTTTATCACTATGTACCGATTCAAAGTAGTAACAGTTCAACAGAGACCTCAGTAGGTCCTCCAAATCTAAATTACTTCCAGTGCCTCTATCAACTACATAAGGGAACTCCTCAGACATCTAAACTGTGTCAAAAAAACCCCTGTGTAAATACTTCTTTTCTTATCTTTCATTTTCTGACACTTAACAGAAAGAACGTGTGCTATTTGAGAAGAGAAATATATTTAGCAAGGAAACAGGACCTGCACTTTATAAATCATTAGGGTAGTGTTGCATTCAGTTTATACAACTGTTTCTATCTGGATTAAGAAAAGGGGGGGAAAAAAAATCAAAATCCTTTGTTTTGTTGTTTCAGCAACTTCCTAATTTATAACTAATCAACTGCTCAGATAACCAAGGAATTAGAAAAATGCACACCATGAAAGCCAAGTTAGTCCCAAATCAAAAGCATTCCTGTCCTGAAAGCTGGTCATTGCAGAGGGGCCATTCTAACCACACAATGCCTTACTCAATTGGAAAATGGCCAACACCAGTGAATCTGACTCCAGAATTAGGACATTCAGATTAACAAAACTGTAGGAACACCCTTGCAAGTCTTTTGGTTTGCACTTCTCATCACAAAATCCTTTTCCACCCGTAAAACAGTATCCAGTTTATCTTTCTAAAAGTGTAGCAGATAGCTGTATTACTCTTTTCTGATAAATCACCATGTTTATGTTTCCTTGTTCTGTATTCAGAATACACAAGGAATTTATATGGTAACTGACATGACTATAAGTCCTATAAGTCTGATAAGCACAAAGGCAAAATAACAGAAGGAATCAATTTGTTAAGAAAAAAAAAAAACAAACAGAAAGAGAGCAGAACTCTCAGAAATATTTGAGGAATAGCCATAATTTCCCTTCTAATATATTTCTGACAGCAGAATTAGAATAAATAACATTTTGCATTGAGTTTCTGATGCATAAAAATAGGATTTGTCATGTCAAGTCTCTGGGCAATAGCCTTATCTGTTTTCTAAATGCTGTCTCCTAGACAATTAAAAAAAATTAAAAGGAAAAAAAGAACAGAAAGTTGAAAGAATGATATTCTGTAAAATCAGGAACTAGCACACTTCGTCCCAACAAGTTGTTTCAAAATTGTTTAAAAAATTCCCCGACTCCCCCACCCTCCTCCCCCCCCACCTTTAACGGTGTTGCTTTCTATAAATAATTTCAAAGAAAATGAAAACTGGGTAAAGGGATTTATTATTTATGACATGACAGTGTTTCTGATATCGTATTCACAGAAAGCTTAAAGAAAAATGCCTCTACTTAATAGATTTTCCAGTTTCAGATTCTTATCTACAGCTTCTTGTCTATCTCCTCTTACCTAATAAATAACAACATAGTTTATTATTGGATGAGTTTTTGAATATTGATAAGATTTAGTCCTTCCTTTTATTTTTTCTTTTTTTTCAGAAACCTATTTTATATTTGGCATAGATACTCTTGAATAAAGAAATGTCCTTTTCCTGTTTAGAATAAGTTTTTGAAAATAAACTGTAAAAAGATGATATTAAAATACATGTTCTGGAAAAAAAATGAAATTAGATTTAGCACTCTGAGACTTAAAACTCATATTCCAGTGAAAGTTTTAAATTAGATCACAAATGACAGCAAGTTATTCAACTGAAGAATAAAAAGTTTAAAAGTGTTTCTGGTAAGAATCAATCTGCTCCTTCAACTTTCTGAACACTACAATGCAAAATATTTAATATCTCCTCTAAAACTCTTTTTCTCCATGCTGTCTGGAAAAGCTTGAGTAGCATATGTTGTAATTATGCCCTAAGAAAGTGTCGTTCCTATAGATTTTCTTCTCTCCATATCTTTCTCAATAAAATTTTTTTGTGAATTACAGTTACAGGAAGCATTATCCTTGCAAATACCAGATTTGGGCTGTGCATTGTCATTATGACTTGGCTGACCAATGATAAAGAGAAATATTTTATCAAGCACCTCAGACAGGTACTAAATACAGGGAATAATCATGCAATAATTTCTTTGAAAACCATTATACCTGATACAACAAAGTAAGTAAACATAGCTGAATTCCCTCCCTAAAGGGATGCTTGTGGGATTTTGCTGCTGTCTCTGAAACTAATAAAAAAGAGCTTTCTTTCAATCTTAGATTTTTTTCGGTTTGATTTTGCTGGGGTTTTTTTTGTTGGAGGGGGAGCAGTGAAGGGCAATTAAGCAATGCTAATGAAATCTATCAATTTCACCATAATTGGCTGCAAAACTAAACCGAAGGCAAAAAGGATAAGAAACAAACAAACAAACAAAAAAGGAACTACATAGCAATATTCAATTTCAAGCTATTGATAGGTACTGTACATGGAATAATGCAGGACAAATATAACTGAGTCCCTCCAGAGTCTGTTTCATAGCTGCTACTGTCTGAAAGCTTCATCAAAGATCCAGTCCTACTGTGCATGCAATGGGATAACAAATGATTTTACTGAAACTTTCAGTCAAATTCAGTGTAAAAAGAAGGCAAAATTGTGCAAGCAACTAGATACTGGTATTGTCTTGCCATATGGTTGTTTTTTACTTAGAAATTCCAAATTAGTTTCAATTGTACCATGTCACAGAAAGCTTTTTCAGCAATTAACAAAGACAGCAAATGGTTGAGCCTTTACACCTTGTTGATGTCTTTGTGTAGGCATTTTCTCCTTGAACCAATTTCTGACAATCTTAGTTCTGCTACTTCAATATGTGTAGAGGTTAATTGATGTCCAAGACAGTTTAAACTAACATGGGAATAGAATCTGACCAGCTCCCTCTAACCTCCTCCATGCTCTTGTTGCAAGGAGACATCCCTCTGTGCACCACTGAAATATACTTTTCTTCAAACACCAATTTCCTTATTGCACCAATTTCCATGTGCAGTCCAAGTACACTGCTCAACAAAGCATGTTTCAGTACATTCCTTCTTTGCAGCTGTTGGGAACTGTGAAGACCATTCTCCCTGAAATGGAGTCAGCTCATCTCACTTGGTGAGCTCTGCAGACTCCTGAACACATATGCATCACTAACTTCTGACTAATGTTGTCTCAGATACAATCAAGCAATTAAGAAGTTTTAAGGCCACACTCCTATGGTCTGTTTTACTCTGTCAAAAAGCAGAAGAAATGTAAACAAATTCTAAAAAAAAAAAGAAAATACTATGGGTTTGCAACTGTACAATTAAAATCAGAATGAGGATACTACTGCATATAACCAGTTTCTCTTGAGTCAATGTGAGCATGCTTTGTACTTGACTGTGAAAAAATACAAATTATAAATAAATTTAAAACACAACTGAAGTATGTTGCAAGACTATCTAGGATGTAAAGCACTAGAGTTAGTGTACTATAACCTAGTACCAAACCTAAATGATGGAGAAAAAAATGTATTTTCAGATCACATTCCAGCTACTCCTTAACTGCTAAAACATTCACTTAAAAGGTCACTGCAGCTTGCAAAACTTGTGATTCCCTTGAGACCACTCTGATTTGTTAATTCAGATGACATTCGTGCTTAAAAATCTGATAACTGAGGAATTGTACAGTGTCATCTCTTGGCATCTGAAGACAGGTAATAAGCAAGAGTCTCAAGGCAACAACATTCATTTTTAATATAAAATAGAACTGGAAGCTCTGAAGATAGAAGAAATACACAACTGTGTTTCTTTTTCAAGTATACTTAATATTTAATACTTGTTTCAACTACTGGCACAAAATCACAAGCCTCCTCCATCCCACAATTATCTGATGAGGACCTACCGTTACTCCAAAAAACCTGGTTTCATTCATAGCATTCAGAAAAATTTTGCCAAGTTTGTGATTTGTGTAGTTAAAATCTTCAATTTTTTGGTGCTTGTTGGTGGAATTCAGATAATTCATTGCCCGCTGCAGGGTCCTGGCAATCACCCATATTCCATCATAGGCATAACCATGAAATTTGCTGGATTGTCCATCACCACGTTTAGCATTGTATTCCTTTTCATACTGCTGTGGAGTCTGCAGAGGAGATAAAATTTAGTTTTACCTCAATACTTAACATTTAACAGAGTTGAATCTAAACTGACACCTCAAATTGCACCCTCCAATTTAGAGATGTTCATAACTAATAGAGAAATGGCCTCCAAAGTAAAAATTATGAAAGAAAATAAAATTCACAAAAAACATGTACTGCCTGACTTAAAAACTGCTGGGGAGATTGGAAAGCAGAACTAGGAGACAGAGACTGAAAGCAGTTGTACTGCCTCACTGTATAAATGACAACTTGCTTTATTTTACTTGTGTACAAAAGGCTCCAGTTCAGCCAAAACTGTACACTGGTGAGCCATAATACATAAAACAGAGAATAAGTCCATATCCCTGCAAATTAGTGGTCTGATTGTGCTTTACAGGATAACACAAATCCAATAACCTTTACTTGAGCAGCCTTTTGCTCAAGATGAAATTTTGAGTGGCAATTTGTCTATATTTTACAAGTTCACTACATTCTGGTTGGTGTGCTATCATTTGATGAGTTGCCTTTCCATAAAGTTGTCTTTCATGCTCACTCAGCAAGGCATGAAAGGCAGATGGAAAAAAAAGACGAAAAGCAGCAAAATCAGACCTGGTTGCTCATTGGTCAGAGTTTGTATGGATTTATTATGTGATAAAATCTTATGTGCTTTATGGAAACACCACCCATTTTTATATTTAAAACAAGCCTCACTTCCTGCCCCGTAGTTCTGAGAGGCACAAATCACCATTCAGATTGGCTGTTTGCAGAATAGGTTTAAATATAAGAGTTTCCTGTTTCTGTGCTCAGCTATTTAACTTGACGTGACACAGCACATGATACTAAAGACTATAATTCAAACTTTAATGTACATTTAACTATAATGTTTGTATGGGGGAAGAGGATAGATTTGAAGGAATGGACTTTACTGCTTTCTTACCCTGTAGGGAATAAGATTTGATTTTCAAATCTTTTAAAATTGTAAACTAGTGGAAAGTGGTGAAACTAACTACGATGACTGCCAGGTCTGTAGGTAGAAGAACCCTTTAGCTTCACCTCCCTCCTTGGTGCTTTACTGTGCCAACACACCAGTGAGACTGATGGTATAACAAAATAGATGGAGGAAAAATACTAACCCTTCCCGATATAGTCTTATTCGTTTTTGAGCTGAGAGGCTCAAAATCCACTCCAATATAACCTTCCATGGCTGCAAGAAGATTTTTGCTTAGACACTGTGAGGAATTAATCCAGGATTCCCACCAAAGATTTTCATACCACCCTGGAATAATCCACTGATATTTGCTGCCATACATTTCTTCATCATAAGCCTGCAAATAAGAAAAACAGAAAAGATAATGGATATTGTAATAGAGGTATTGAACATAAAACCAATTGCTTTTTGTTAACTTTTTTTCATTATTAATGAAATTATGGTGTAATTGTGGTACACAAGTATTTTGAACAGTTTAGAATAATTACTTGCTAATAAGGAAGACTCTTTTCTTGAAGACTCCTGACTACAGAATTCAGGACATGACAAGAGAATTTACTAAACCCTGTTTTTCCTTCATGGACCATTTCCTCAGAAACAGAAAAATGAAACAGTATTCTAGAACTGAGGGAGTTAAAGAGGAACACAAGCAGAAGGCACACTTTTGCACAGAAAATTCTTCATGACACAACTACTACATAAGTGATAGGACCCCCATGCTACCACATTTAAACTAAGTTATTATCACCCTTATATCAACCTAAGGACCAGGTTAACAAGAAAACTTGGATCATAGGCACCATCAAACCACACCTGGCAAATGTGAATTAGGTGCCTGTGCTAAAAAGCAAACCACAGAAACACTAAGTTAGCAGTTCCTTCTGAGGAGCATGAGTGAATAGTGAATATGTAAAGCAAACTCTTAATGATTTATTTTTTTTCTCAGCAAGATTTTTCTTCATGTGAAATTCTATATTGTTGGAATACTGAATACAGCCCACTGTAATCCCAGATACTGAGATGATAGTTATCTCCTTTCAATACTTAGCAGATATACATAACAGGAAACAGAAATACTTTCTTAGTCAGGCACATATGCTGTTGTATCTAAAAGCTGATTTATTCACAAATATTCTTTTTGATTGGGGAGAGTGTTCTAGGATAAAATTAGCAAATTTTAAGTCAGATGTTTCTCTCACTGTCTTGCAACTAGATATTTTTCTTTTGACATTTCAGTCAGACTCCATTTCAAAACTGCAGGTTTCATGCTTCTTTGGGTCCTAATATAAACAATGCTTGAGATAGAAGGCTTAAGATAAAAATTCTAATTTTTAGAAATACATGGTGCAAGCTTAGAGCTCTTAACAGGAAAACTGCTACATTTTCACAGATAATATTACAAAGGGAGGAAATTATAAGAATCCAAACAGGACATATTAGTCATTCAGAAATAACTGTTTTGAAAATTATCCCAAAGATCATTTGAAAAGCCTATCAGATAAGTAAAGATCAATAGCACAATATATGAAATAGGACAGCCTCCTAAATATGTTAATACCCAAATTAAAAATGGGCTTTAAATCTGTGAAGTCTATTATAATGGTGCCAACTGAGTTCATAACAGTATTGTGCACAAAGCAGATATATTTGGCCCCTGGTGCAGAAGCTTTTGTTCAGCCAAAATCAAATTTCATGCCTTTGTATACAAGGCTGCTTGAAAGTCTTGTATGAAGTCTTGTGTCTTGCATCTCATATTTTACTTATTCCACAATCCACATAAATAGTTTGTCTTTCTCTTGCTTGTTAATTCTACCCTTCCAGAAACACATCTGCTTCTGTCCTCCTACCCACCTCCACCCCTGCACAGCTATGGAGACACTGTATTCCAGGTCCACCTGCAAGGAAAATAGCAATCCCATCTATAGCAGTACTTTCTTCTAATAGAGTTTTCATTATACAGTTAGGTCATTCAAGACCTTTCAGTGACTCAGTGTTTTTTGTCTGACAGTTTTCAAAGCACTGAGGACACAAATTGACACAGAATAGTGCTTTTAGAGAAGGACAATCTTACATAGCTTTCCCTGCTCTATAGAGATTAAAGTACCAAATTGTGTGTTGCCAGAAAGTATTGGCTGTGAACTATTCTGAAATTAGAGCTGTTGGAAATTTTCTGTTTGCATAAGCACTTGTACTGTTTCCTGCATAGTCTGTGAATGCCCTGGGAAATGGGCTGAAAATTGAAAGTTTCAAAATAGCCAGAAATTTCATCCTGGAAACAAGGGATCATTCCCAACATGGTTGCCTGAAAGACTGGTTACACTTTCACATTTCTGCAACAATTTGGTTTAACAAAACCCAAACCAGAACACTTTAAGAGCTGTCAGTTTGTCCTCTGAGATATGGTGGAGTGTCAGGGCTTGAAGGTTAGTCTGGAGAAGGCAAAAGAAAGAAGAAAATCAGCTCCTCTAAGGTTGAGCATCATGACCATGCAGTCATTTTTCTAGTGACAGCACAGTTGATAGTATTGAGACATTTCAGTGTTTGGGTCCCAGAAGACTTATTGCAAAATGATGCTTTTTTTGCCACCATTTTCTCCCTGTTGATTCTGCTAAATGGAGATGATTTTGGTGCTTAAAAGATACAACTACTTGAAACACGTGGAACTTGTGTTGTGTGGAACAGTCCTGAACGGTTTGAATGCCCACAGACCAATTCTTGCAAGTTTCAGTTTCTAAGGGGAAGAATTTTTGGCAGACAAAACCAAGGTGAAGAAGGTTTGTACATACTTTGTACCACCAGAACAGCATAAAATAGTCATACATTTTCCTTTATCTTCCTCTCATACCCTGCGTAGGATGCAAAGCCCTGAGTTGCAGTCAAGCAGCCAGGAAACTGTCATGGACAATTTTTGCCCTTGTGAAACTGAATTTTAATTTTTTTTTTAAACTTTTAATTCTTGTTTGAATCCATAAGTAAATGCTTATTTACAACAAAGGTTCCTGTAATAGATATTTCTTATGTGTAGTAAACAATTATTGGCAATTTTTTGATGGTTGAAGAATTAAGTTTTTACCAAAAAGATTCTAATTTCTATTCCAAGAAAATATCACATTCCTTCCACTGAGGTGAAAATGAACGATAAAGCCAAGATTTCCCATAGAACTAAAACTGCTCACTGTTTTTGACACTGGTGATAAATGAACAGCTAAGCATGTTTAAATCCTTATAGGAAATACCTGCCATCATTCACTTTGGCTTGAACCAGTCCTGTCTGCTGGGAGGACTTTTAAAGTTTACCACTGAATTGTCCCATCTTTTAGTCCATTTATTGTGTGGATGTTGGTCTCTTCTTCCAAATAACAAGGAATAGGACAAGAGGAAACAGTCTGAAGATGCAATAGGGGTGGTTTAGATTGGCTATTAGGAAAGACTTCTTCACTGAAAGGATTATCAGGGAGCAGGGAAGAGGCTGAGCCACCAATCCAAGGGGTATTTAAAAGATGTGCAGATGAGGCACTTAGGTGAGGCTTAGTGGTGGACTTGGGAGTGTTGGGTTTATGGCTGGACTTGGTAATCTTAAAGGTCTTTTACAACCTAAATGATTCTATGATCTTATATAAACTCTGATAGATGTCCTGAGGAAACCGCACAGCATATGACTGTTGAATCCAGGCAGAAAAGCGAGGCAGACTTTAAAGATTTTACCACCTACGTAAGTCATTACCAAATAATACTCAGGTTATAACCACAATCACAAAAAAAAAAAAAAAAAAAAAAGTCTTGCACCAGTGAAAAAGCACCTTCCTTTAGCAAACTCAAAGCCTTTCTCTGACTGACATCAGTAACCCTGCAAAATATAACAGGGAATCATAACTCAAACCTGTCTGAAGATACACCTGGAAAAGAGGAATTAAAAAACCTTGACATATCTAAATTATTGTGCCCTTAGACATATATCTGTAGGAGTGCATGAGTCAACAATATATTTTGTGACTAATAACAAGCTTTCTGACATATTTTAGTGCATTAATATATAAATGACCTACTTAGAACTGCCCTCTCCTTCATTCAGTCTCCTGCTGAAACTCCCAAATAAATACACTTATACAAGCCTCAATACATGATCTTCCAGATTTCTCCAGGCTCCAAAAAAATCCACCATCCACCTTATTATTTTTGACACTAATGTACTTTAGAAGCGGCCATCACACTTTGAACTGCTCAGAGTTACACACATTTCCCACTTTCACACCAAACTGTAGCCACAGAAGGCTGTGCTCATGTGACAGAGACATCCTCTCCCTGGAACCCTTCAGATGAGAGCGGTGCAGACTAAAGGACAGCCTGCCCCTCCAAGGAATTCTAGGATTTCTTCAGTGGCCTCACATGGACTTGGAAGAGAATTCTAGAGGAATGCAACTACTAATTAAGGGCAGTGGCATAAATGAGGCCAATCTCTTGCTAATGTTGGACTGGAAGATAATTCTGACCAGGACCCCTCTGCTGGGGAAATGCAGTCCAAACCCAAGAGATCTGAAGAGGATCTGGGCTGCAAAAGGACCATCATTTCTTCCAGGAATGAAAAAATAAGAGATTATCTCTGTCAATCCAATTCAAATGGCAGTACAAAAAGATCTATATACAAAGACCTATCAGAGATGAGAAGAATGAAAAATAAAATAATACTTTCCATTTCCTTTTGGATGAAAACAGATTTTGTTCCTTCCAAATATACTCTACAATCTCCTTTCCAAATTTTGCCACCAACTGGGACAGCTGCTGAGTTAGAGCCAAAATGCATCTGAGGCACATATAGCACTCAGATTTTGAACTTCTGCCTTTCCTTTCTTTGCAAGGATAAGTAACTCACTAAGTGAACACTAAAAACCACCCTCTGAAATTTAGATGCTGTCATTATTACTTTTCCATTATATTTACTGTGTTCTTGGATCATACAGGAATAATCTAACTATTTAGACTACGAATTCAATACCTATTCAAAATTTAGGCCACTAAAATCTGCCTCTTTGGGATTCCTTTTTTCAGGCCAGTACAAGTATAGATTCACATTTTAATCCTTCTACTTTCAATGGCAGTAACAGTGGATAAGTTTGCAGCACGTTCACACAAACAAATGGTGAGGATAGGGAATTTTATATTTGCTAGTCTTACTGTTAAGATTAAAAAAATTTTATTTTTTACCAAGTACTATTTGCTTTCATGTAATACATGTAAAATATACAGTGCTAAGTCAGATGGGAATGACAACTGTACAGTTAGCAACATTTTCAGTAGCAGAAATTAGTGTTGCTGAGTTAGGATGTATAGGAACTGGCTTGAATTTCTTATTCTTTAAAAGCAAAACATGCAAAACCCATACACAAAGGCATTATCACCAGAACACAACTCTTGGACAAGACTGAAACCTTGCAGTTCTCTCTATCTGCTGCTACATATGCAAGTATTTCTCTGGATCTGATGTGAAGAGCACTGCTCAAGTTTGATTTGGCATTTAATTCCACTGCAGGAAAGTAGTAAGAAGCTAAGCATGCAGTCTATGCCTAAATTCCACTGAAGTCAAGTACAAAGTATTTTACTGAAAGAGAAATGGAACTAAGCATGTGTAACCTCTCTTTAGGATATAAACCTTCACAGAGCTGAACTCCGTGAAAAAAAAGTTTATGCTCAAGTTACTTTTTATTCAAATGCAGCACATTCTTTATTGTGATATGCAATTAAATATATTTACTTACACAGCAGAAAACTTTCACAGCCATTTCCTCATCAAACTGGCCAAGGATTATCCGAACGTCGTTACCCTGCAGATTGAATAAAATACATGGAAGTTAAATGCAGTCACAGCTTCCAGACACCCCTTTAATTGGCCATTCAGATCATGCAGGGATTTAGCACAGATTACAGCTGCAGACAGAATTAATACAGAACTATTTCACCTTCTAGAAGTTCAAGAACTTGAAGTACCGCAAAAGACAAAAAAAGCCGAGGTGTTTGAAGAAAAAGATTAAGCTATAGTACCAATGAGAGTAAAACTGATATTACAGTCAAATATTAGTATTCAATAACACTAAAATATCAAATATTCTTTTGCTTCCTTGCAATATTTCTTCTACAATTTTGCATATTACAAGTTAAAGACATACAATTTTCACTGTTTGCGTAAAATAATGCTGTAGAAGTAAGAAATGTGATTTGTGAGATCAAATGCCTTGATATTAAGCCTGCTTTAGTAATTTTTAAAGGTTTTACCCATACAAAATCATCTCTATAGCCACTATAACACTTTGTCAACTCCCTCTCTCCTCCCTCCTACCTCCACACATCAAAAAAAATCATCACCGTTTAAGAATCCATGACTGAAGTTCAAAGACATAATTTTGCTTTCATACTTAGAAACATATTAAGAAAGTCTTCCTAAAGTCAGGAGCATATGGAGAAAAATATTTCTCCAGAAACAGGACTAACATCTTCCTAACATGAAAAATGGCTTCTAATATCCATAAAACACAGAACAGATATCTTTTTATGACTTCACATTACCTTTCTTTCACACAAAGGCAGAGTTCTCAGTAAAAGCTTGAGCAAATCAAATTTTTCATTTCTTTCATATAAGACCTGTTTAGAATTACTAATAGCTCTTTCCTTCTCCAAGGAAAAAACAAACATATGATTCAGTATGATTTTCAGTGGCAAAAACCATTTAAGCTTTAATTAAATCAATTTGTCAGATTTTTAGTTCAGATAATTTCAATGTTTATTTCCTGTTCAGCAGAAAATATTATGATGGACAGTGCAATAAGATATTAGAATGTTTCTGCAATTAAATCCATGAAAATATTGTCACTCTTAGCATGGTTTAAATCAGAAATAACGTAATGTACTTCGCTCATTCTGAACCTGTGCATTTTCAGTAAGCCTGTTTCTCTTCATTTTTATATTTAGCCACAGACTGATAAAGTAGTGTAAATCTTTTTCAAGTGGATTAGATTCTTTTTAAACAAATTAGCAAAGTTACATAAACCAAACAAATAAATTACACAAATTACAGCAATAGCATTACAGTTTTTGTAAGGACAATAAATAGATTTAGGAATTATACACAAAAACCCTCACCTCATCAACTATTTCTATTTTTCACATTTTAAAAATAATTTTGTTATTCTTGGAACCCCAGCTCTGACTCACTTCACTGCTCTGAACATAAAAATGCAGACGTAATATTTGAAAAAAAGAGTAGCAGAGTTTGATTAAAAAATAAATGGCACAGCACCTAATAATTAAACTTAAAAATTGAAGAAATTCCTTTCCATTTCATAACATGATGAGAACCAATTTTAAAAAAACCCCAAATGATGTAAACTATGTGGCCTCATAAAGAATAATCCCAGAGTGCACTTGCAGCACTGCTGCCCACTGGCTGTGTGACAACATTCAGACTGAAGTCACAGCATCTGTGGTGTGTGGTTTCACACCTTAAGACATTGCTTCCACATGACTATCACATAATTTAGTATGCAATCATGCAACGGAGGAATTGTCTGTTAGAACACAAGCAGAACGAGCTAATTTAGGAAAGTCCATACAAGAGCTCTTCCTCTTCCGTGCACAGCATTCTTCCTCTGTGCGATGACACACTCCTCAGTCAGCCTCTTCCTCTTGAACTTTTTGCATCCCCTTTCACGTTTTTCCCAGATTTGTTCTTGAAGAATTGCATTCAAGATTGCAAATAAGCCTAGATCCATGGATGCCAGACTTGGGTCTGCTGGCTCCATCCCGCATGAGAGACGTTGAATCTTCAAATTCATGCAATTGCACATAGCTCCAGTCCCTGGCAGAGGTTTTATCTGCATGGATAATGAAATCTGCACCGAAGTGTATCAGAGCTGGGTTCATATCAGTGCTTGTGGGTGAAAGTCCACATACAGACTCATGAAAAGAGATACATCAGATGCTTGCTGGGCATAACTTTTTTACCCCTTCATTCATACTGTTAATTGACTATAAATCAGCATGGTTTTCTTGCAAGGATATACTATTCCTTTACATCAACCCTTGCAGAATGATGCAAGTTAACACAGTAGAACTTCCTCATAGGAATCAAAGAAATCACCCACTGGATTCCAGCAAGTGTCAAGTCTCTTTTTCAGAGAGCTGTAAATTGCTTGCATGGAGGTAAAACATATTTGACAGAAGAGGTTTTAATTCATGGAATTAGGCAGGTGATCTACAAGAAGATTAAAAACATCCCAGGGGAAGGCAACTCCCAAAGCTGCACTTACATAAAAAGACCAATGTTTAGACCGTTTGCCATATGGTGAGCTGTCATATTTACTCTTCCCAGAGATTACAGTAGCAATATCAGCATTTAAGCTTTGCCCCTCAGTAAGGAATACATATGTTCCCATATGGACTGAAGTTCAAACAAGAAAATGAAGAACAGTTACATTTCATTTACTCGCAGTTGTGGCAAACCCTGCATAAAAAAAGGTTTTATAAAATAAGCCTATAGCACAGCCTCAAAAATTAATTACTCTTTTGCTCCCTTTTTTTCATTCATATAGGTGAGGGTACTATTTGGCTACTAAATATGAAGTGTCTTTGGTAGCACCAGCAGCTGAGTAGTATAAACCCTGAAGAGAGTGAGGACCAACACATCTAAGATGATGTAGGGATGAAGAACAACTTGCCTCCTTCACTACATTTCTAACAGCCTTAGACACGAGACACTCTAGCCTTTTCAGAGTTTTTGAGTGATGCACATTTTGCTGGAATAGGCAGCTATTTTTTTTCAGCCTTCAGAGCTTCCCTTCTTTGATCAGATTTTAATCTGTCTCATTTCTAATGAATAACACCACAATGTTGTATTATATAGCTTTCCAGAGAAGGATTGCTACAATATCTCGTCTGCCAGGAAAAGTCAATGTCTTGGCAGGCTCTTTATGAGATACCTAAATTGAATAGCTCAGATACTCTGTCTTATTCTCTACCATGTATCTGGCAGTCAAGAGGTTATCAATAAATCTACACAAAGCTGGGTAACTTTGACAATAGAGGTAGCCACATGTTCTGCCTTCTAAATGCTTGGATGTCCACTTAAAGAACTATAGATGAGCCTCTGACCTTCACTGATTGTGAAGGTGAACTAGACGACATCAACTCCCATCATCATAACATGATGGTAATTCTTTTGTCCTACATGCAAGATATGAAAACATTGGAAGCAGAAATGTTATTGCCCATACAATTTGTCTGTGCATGCTTAGAATTTTCAAGCATTTAAATGGATGTACAAACGCATCCCTTTCTTTGAACATAAAAATGAATTTTAAAGATATCCTTAAGCTTAAATTTACCTTTCAACTGTGGTCCAAAGAGGCTGGAGTCAATGCACTAGAAACTAATGTGTTACCAAAAGAAATATAAAATATATTTCTGCAAATCATACCAGATTTTTCTGTTTTCCATTCCATAATCATAGATTTCAATAATTTAAATGTGTTTGTGAAAATAAAATTATTTCAGGTAAGCAGATACCAATTTACTTATATGAGGTTTACATGTGGAAGAAAGGAATGAACATTTTTAGAATTGTATAGCTGAATTCCATGTCTAACATGTACCCAACAAAAACTAACCTTATATTTCTGTCAAGAACAGCAATTTTCTGGATAATTGCTTATTATTGTTTTACTAATTTGTTTTGAAGAAGAAACCAAGAGATAACTAATATATTGTTAGTTGAGTCTTCTGGTCTTCCCAGTAAAATACCCCAGTGTGTTGTTGACACAACACACAAGAAAGTTAGAACCACATTGCTTCTTCTGACTTTCAGCCTAAAGATACATGCTTAATAAGCTTTTTTTTCCCCTTTTTATTATACTATTGTTAGTCAATAATGGGGACTTTACTGTAACTCCTACTGGAGTCTCTTCAACCCAGACAGGAAATGCAAACTGGCTTAGACTGGACAGACACAAATGGCTTCCCACAAACATAATCTTTACCAATTAATACTTTAAACATTCAGGCTTACATCTCTAGATTGTGGAAATAATAAAGCATACTTAGTTTACCATGCTCCAGAACTTTTCCAGCTAGCTTCAGTAGTGGTCTAGTCTTACATAGGTCAATATTCTTGCTTTAATTTTATCTTTTTTTAATATCATTCTGTTTATTAAGGTTTGTTTGTATCCTGTTTTACACATATTTAAGTATTTGCAGGATTGTGCCTTTGATTGTGTGTCATATGCACTAGATGCCAGAAACAATTTGATCTTCGACATTTAAAAGTGCTTTCTCCTGCTGTTCAATCATTTCTTTCATGTTCATGTGCAGTTTAAGATTCATATCTCCTGTGTCTAGTTTGTTGCTGGTTGCACTGCATGGTAATGCTAAAATATAGTTTTAATTTTATGAGATGCCAGAAGTCTAATAAATCATTATAATAAGAGAAGGATGGGAAATTATTCTGCTACCAAATTTACTTTTCCTTTTTTTTTCCTTATGATTCATATGAAATCACACAGATGATGTTAGCAAAGAATTTAATCTAAAATGTGTAATGAAGTTAATGCGAAGAGGCTCAATATTCTTTCTACATGATAATTTACCTTAAAAGGGTTCTGGTTCCAGACCTCAAGAATTTTCACACGTATATCACTATGACTGTGGCTTTAAGCGCAAACATTAAGTCAGCAACAACTTTCTTTACTTAACATCATCATCAGCAACTATAAAAAATATTTACTATATACATAGACCTTCATTAACTTAAGCAGGACTAGGTGCTCAAGACGCCATTTTTTGGATGTTGTTATGCAATGGAATGTAGTAATACGTCATTCTAACACAAATTTTGTTTCACTACTCCTCTTCATAGAAAAAAAACCCCAAAACAACACTTTCTCTTTTTCATCAATCAGCCACACATACCTTAAGCTTCTTTACACTTGTGCAGGGATCATTGGAAAAACTTTCAGTATCTGAAATCTCGATGTCTTCTCCATAAAGGACGCCAGTCAGATCATTCCTCACCTGTCACAATTTGAGAAAAAGACAAACTAGTGAAAACCAAGAGCCAGTGAGAAGGAAGCAGATGGACTGTTTTTATATCTGTAATGACAAGCAGTGATCTCAATGATGATATATGCACCCGCAGAGTTTTTTCCATTTTGCCTAAGATGTGATCATGGCACTGGTACTCTATGACCACAACCTACTATCAATGGCTGGACCATGTAAAGGACTTTACTATGTGCAGCAGAAAGTTCACCATAGCCCCACAAGCTGGGCTCCCACTTTGTGTCATGGGGATGTATTTCCAGTATTTCCAGGGCTGTTAGGACCAAAAGCTTTGTTGTAGCCAAAGTGATGTTTGAGACAGCAAAAAGGGAAAAGACTCATCAAGGAAACTCTTACACATTCTCAAGTACTGATTTCAGCTGGTCCTAGCATGAATCAGCAGAGCTTAGCTTATATCATTTAGGGACTGATAAAGCCTAATGAACTCCTCCATGGCCTACCCCTCTCTTAGACCATGCATCATACCCTGGGGCAGCAAGACTTTGCTCGAAGGTGGCACACGCAACAGACTTTTTCACCTGTTTAATAGTGGCAAGACTGTCCTCTTTGAGCTGCCTAATACCACAAAGAACCCAGATAACATACAAAGCAATATGGCTTACTGATACCCTTATAGAATAGGCTTTTTTCCCCATATAACTACTTCAAGTTTTCCTGTCTTAATCACTGCTGGTTTTCCTCCAGCCACATGATTGCAAAACCAGTTTCACATTACTATTCCTAATAGATAAGCAAAAATAATTTTAGTCTGCAACATGATTACAGACTGAAATGAAGAGAGTGGCACACCAATTTTAAGTTAACAGAATTATGATCACATCAATTGCAGTGATTATTTATTTAATTTGTTTGTAATAACAGAAATAGGAGAAGCAAATCAGTGTAAAACAGGTATCCCACATGCAAACACAGAAAACAGAAGGTAGAAGATACATGATATTAAACAGGAGGATTTTAAAGCCTGTGTATCATCTGCAGATACTTTCTGATGACCCTCTGTATGGGTCATTTCCTGACAATCATCGCTACACCAGCTGCCTTAATTACTTCTTTCATGGCCTCTGTGTCATCTTGTCCCCTTTAGTCATGCTTTAAAATTACTAAGACACAGTTTTACTTTATGTCCTTTCACAATGATTAAAACAAATGGGCATATAAGTTACTTTTTATTAATTTTTTTTTATCCTAGAGAAGCAAGTCAGAATGGTCAGCCCACCAAGATTTGAGTTACATCCTTTATCCTTCCGTGATGCTACCAGTTTCTAAACTCGCTCTGTGAAAATGTATTCACAAAAAGTGATCAGTAGTGACTTCTTTTTCTGCTACTATAGTAACAAAACTGAATTATTGTTATTTTAGCTCCAGCAATGCCATTTACTGCTCCTTACAACAGAAGTCTTTGTTGATACAAAAAAATTTGGTTTTTATAAAACAAACCATCAGTGATAACACAAGAAAACAAACCTCTCTTGATCATAATTTAGCTATTGTCCAAAATCCTTCTACCTAGTGTGAGAGATCACTAAAACTATCATTTGATACTGACAAAAAGTAACATTTTCCTTACTTAACATCAATGCACTTTACAAAGGAATACAACTTGTCATATGCTTCTACCCAATACTGTCCTTTCTTCTGTATGACAAGAATTTTTTAGTTTCAGATTTGCTTTTCTGATATTTTCTTGATTTTCTTCTTAAACAATTCTAGTCAGTCTTTTAATCAAAGACAGGCTAGGTTGACATTACTCAGCTAAATTGAGCAGAAAACAGCTGATTTACCAAATACTGTTTAGTCAAATTAGATCACTATTAACAGAAAAACAGTGATAAAAAACACACATTAAATATTGTTAAAACTTATAGATAGGCTTCAGTGTTGAGCACAAGGCTGATGATTATAAAAATGATACTTCATACTGTCTATTGACCTGCTGGGATTCCATCCCTTCAGAACTTTGCAACTGAGGAATTAAATTGCGTATGTTTGGGGTTTTTTCTGAGCAACGCCAATTCAGCCACTGAGAAATTTCTCTGATATCTCCCCAGCTAATCTGCTAGGAGCAAAGTATCTGTGGCTTTCAGAGCTCTTAGACTTTTCATTTATCTACTGATTAATCTTCCAAAAGACACACCTTACAGATTTTGTGTCAATGAAGTCAAAAACCTTTTCCCTTTACTGCTGCAAGCAGATATTTGATGTTTTCCAGATGCATATGTTGTGAAGATTTTGCCAAAAGAAATATGATTCTTTCCCACGATCCCAGCAAGATATTCACAGCTTTATAAGAATTTACAAGGTTTTTCTAAAAGATGATGTTTCCCTTTCAATGGTCTGATCTGTGTCTGACACATGTCATCCTATGTCCCTGCTCTGGGAGTATTTTCACTATATTTTCCAGTTTTTACTTCCTATTTCTATATTTTTTGTCACCAACCTCAGGTTCTTTTCTTCCTTTATAAATACTCTAAATATATAATGGAACAGAATCTTGTGGTTTTCATTCTACAGAGGTTCTTCACTTCTTTCAGATACATTTAACTACAGAATCTTCTGACTTGGATTTAGTACAAAGTCAGAATTTGCAAAGCCTCATCTCCAGTTCTAGAGCTGCCAGTTCCTGATACAAACATTCCAATTTTGGATAAAATTTGTGAAACTGAGAGTACAAAGTGTTGCATGTTTTGTTTCAGCAGATGCTTGCAGTCCCAGAAAGTGTATCACCAGCAGTTTTGGTGCAAGCAGTTTTAGAGCTCAGCAGCAATCGTTTCATTCCACCAACTCCAAGTAAAAAGAATTGTAAACTTCTGTGCTTCTGGCTTTTGTTGTGTAAATAGGATAATTTCAACTTTTAGAAACTGCTGTAGAAAGTGGTACCAAAGCTGCATTAAGTTTTTATGGGGATCCACAGTTGCTAAGGAAATCTTGCACCACAATAACACAGAAGCAGTGTAATTCCACGGGGTTTTAGACCCTTGTTAGCAATTTAATGAAGGCTGTAGCTCTATGTCTGTTTATATCAACTTTATGTACTTTAAAGACAGCAATATTTCATTTTCCTAAAACAGGAACTACCAGATCTGATTATCAACAAACCTGACAATTTTCATAAACCAGTGCTCAGAGACCTTAGTCCATCACTCGGAGCAAAAAAAAAAAAAAAAAATTAAAAGAATAAAACCAAAAAATACACTTTTGCACTGCTCTGCCTACAAAATTAGATGACATCAGTATTTCACCATAGTACATATTTAATCTATGTGTGGTCAACTTCAAAAATTACTGGGGTGCAAATATGTTTACTCGGGTGCAAGTTCCAAAACATGAAGGTTTTGTAAGGGATGCTTTTGCAGGAAGAAAAGGATGGGCCTTTGGCTTTAGGCAAAAGAGAAGATGGGATGCAAGAGACCTGGCTTTTCTCTCTCATTCTGCCAGAGCTGCTCTTTGATTCAGCTCCTATGACTGAAATAAAGGTTTTAAAGTTTGCTACCAAGTCTGGCTGTATATTTTTCCTGTGAAGTAGATAGCAGCAATACATGCCTACCTCACAGCTCTTGTATCAAATTTAGTGATGTTTGAGAGGTGAACAACAAAGTCCCTCACCCTGCCCCTGTGAAAGAAGAAATACAGGGACTTAGAGGAATAAAGAACTTGCAGTGCAAAGGAAGAAATTTTAATTTCTTTAATCGCTCGCAAATTGAGAGAGTAGATAGAATAAATAAGTGAGCTCTAAAAAATTATGAGTCTAGAGGAGATAAAATTGCAACACACTTGTGGTCTGTACCAGAAAGAATGCATGTAAGCTTTAAGGAAAGGAAGAAAATGCTGGGGAGCAACGTGGTCTGGCTCCCTAAGGAAGAGGGGTGCAAGTGCAATAGCACAGCTCCTGGACCAGGACCTCACCAGCCAGCAACCCAGCAAGGGGAGCAGGACAGGCTTGGAGAGAACAACCAGTTTCAGGCATGAGGTGACACCTCCACACAAGTTCCATAGTAATAAAGTAAGTCCAGCATAAAACTGGGAAGTTGATCCACAAGTCTGGAACAGGATCAGGTGTGGTAAAAATAACCAGGGTCAGACAGAACCCATGATTGCTGGGCAGGTCCATACCAATATGACAGGACTGGGGACAAGCCTACAGGGCGCCTGCCAGGCTTAGGTGTGATGGAGAGAATGAGAAACCAGCATTCCCACAGCATCACTAAGGCATGGACTGACGGCACTGAGTTTAGTTGAAATGGAGTTGGGCAGGGGGAAGGTGGTGAGGGGAGTGCAGCCCTTGGGGACTGCTCAGGAGCAGAAAGGGCTTTTGGTGCTCTTGGGGCCCCAACACTGAATTTTGGGTTTTTTTTATTTCTTACATAAATTCTGAATGATGATTCTCTGCACACAATATATAAATGTCCCTCACAAGGGTACAAAAGTTGCACACATGGTGATTTCCTTTTAGGTGAGATGAGATTGCTCACTTCAGTGAGATTATTAGTGCAAGCACGTTGTGACCTGTAGTAAATAGTTAGAATCCATTTGACTGCAGTATTTAATTTTTTTGCAAGCCAATTTTATCAATTTTTTCCAAGGAAAATAGTAAAGAAAGATGATATTCCTGATGAACTGTCAATCTAGTGATGATAGTTTGGATTTCAGGGTCTCCACTGACCAACATTTCAAACCAGGTTTCAAATTATGTGTTTAAAGGCAAGTCCACTCAGTTAATCCTAACTCTGCCAGTTACAAAATGAATTTAATAATTTTTAGATTAATCATACTACTTTGCTTTTAACAGATATTTCTGATGACCTTTTGGTTCACTAAAGCTGCATGTAAGTACAGCAAGCTAAATCCTTGTCGTTCAGGGCAGTCTAATCCTACCAGATGTTGATCATAAGAGACTCCTAACAAATGAGAACTGGTCAGACCAGATGGATTACACAGTCAGATATTTTACTAAGATTTCCTGCTGCCCAGAATATACAGTGTACTTTAAAATGTTGTACTGTAGGAGTTTCAGTACAGACATATACATGCATGTGTACAAAATAAATGCTTGAATGATAAAAAAATATTTCCTCGTTACATGGGCAAAACGTAAATTGTGAGTAACTGCATAGGAGAGATTACAATTTCTGGGATTAGTACAGACAGAGGTCTCACCATACACGATGCATTACAAGCAAACATAATTATCCCTATTTCCATTCCAATGGAACAAATATATCACTCACATTTAGAGGCCTGGAAGCATTAAGTGAAAACTTACATCCAAGAAATACAAACTACAGAGATACACTTTCATTGATATATACACCATTTGGGACTACAAAAGTGGAATGGGTGGTAGAACCTTATGTGAAGCAGATAGATAATGCAAAAATAAAAGACGAAGCATAAATAATCCAAGAGGAAACAGTAAAATATTTTTTTGGCTATTAGGAAAGAGTTCCACTTAGAGGAAAACTAAAAAACTAGACATGTTTTATTGTGTAAAGGAGAAATGAAATCAGAACTGCTTTGGATTTCCTTTTTTGTTCAAAAGAAATCAGATATTTTTTAAAAGTACCATGTTTACAGTTTTCATTGGGACAAGAAGGGAAGAAGGAACCCTGGAATATTGGATTTCTACTTGGATAAACTGCCACAGTACAGGCTTTCACAAAAAATACGAGTTTTTTCATTGAAGTAGGATATTAGTAGCTGGATCTAACCAGAAAACTAATGCAATCAATATGAGTCTTGCCTACAAGAAGCACCTGCATGTTTCAAACTGAATCTTTCAGACTAGAGTAATAATAACACTGCTAATGATATTTTTGTTGTATTTGTATTATAACTACATATTCCAGTTCAAAATTTTTATTATCCTCCTTTCTGCCTGGAATGGCAGTATGGTAAATATGATTTCACATAAAACCTACATATGCGTGACCATCAAACAGATCATGCCTATTTAAAAAGAAACCTCTATGAAGTCACCTACGAAAATGCTCTAATTTCCTCCCAAATTCTGTAAAGGAAGAAAGAAATTTTCTTACTTTACCTTTCTCGTGTTTTTTGATCACAGAAGTTAAACATAATCAGGAACTCTGATGTTAAACCTATCAGTTATGTGTAAAAAGAATTGATAGGAATGTAGGGTTCTTGTGCTACGGGGGAAGTTAATTAGGGGGCTTTAAGGTGACCTGCGAACAGTCCAAGTTAGAAGGTGATTTCTCTACAACAAAGAGATAAAATCAATTCATCTTATCAAGAGGTGGATCAGTTGCTACGAGGTATTTGAAGGCACCATTACAGTGAAATAAAAATTTAGCTAGGAAAAGCCCCAGGGGTCTGTGCTATAACAAAGTATGAACAGGTTAAGTTCCACTTAATCTACAAGTGTGTTAAGAACACACACATCATGTTCAGCAGGACTTTGAGCAGTCTGCAAGAACAAACTCTCTTCAGTAAGACTGGACTTCACTAAGACAAGTTAAAACACAACTCAGTAGTACAGCAGAGAGGGGAAAGGCATGGTACATTCCTTACAGGGAAAAAATACATAACATGTTGCCAAGCCAAAAAGGATCTCAAAGATAGTAGGGAAGGACTGAAAGTAATGATATATTCTATAAGAAATAACATCTGTTCACATGAGGAGTTAAGGAGCACCAATGAACAAAACTGGAAAAGAAAATACACACAAAATGTACTTCTGGTTTCTTCACCGCGAGAAACCATCTACACAACTGAGGATAATGTGATTTCTGATGGCTTTCCAGGGAAAATGGGACAACCATCCTTCTACAAGTTCATCAGATGTGACTCATAGAGAAAGCAGAAAAAATTAAAGGGTCTGGAGGTTGTAATATTATGCAACAGTAATTTTCATGTCAGGTATTATGAAAGTAAATAGAAGCGATATTGAGAATAGATTATTTAATAATTCATAAACCAATGCCAGAAGTGCAAGTAATTAAGTGAGAATTTAGAAATGCTTGTTTATTAAAGCAAGGGAATGCAATAGGACTACTGAAGTTGGTGCAAGCATTCAAGTAACTGGGGGTGCTGGAATACTCAACACTTTATCTCGGAGGGAATGTGGAGGCAGACAAGTAAAGGCACTCTATATTATTATGTATGAAGTGCAATCAGAACATCAAATGAAAAATATAGAATACACCTGCATCTTTTTCTGGGAAACTAAATTTCACAGGGTTTAGAGTATGAGTTTAGAGGAAAAAAATGCTTAAAGAAATAATAAAAAAAATTAAATAAATTAAAACCCCTTAGAATACATAGTAAGGCTGCTTTACATTGGTGAATTTAGTCTAGCCCAGGAAATAAGAATAGAACAAGATGGAAAGTCTCACAGAACCACAGAAATAAAGATTAAATCACAGCTTAGAAAAAGATAATTAATTTCTTTTGAAAGACACACTATACCACCACCCTCAAACCCACTTCTGTAATAGTCTACCTGTAACAAGGACTGTTCGACTACGGCACCAAAAATTAGGGACTCAACATCTGACTATAATATTACAGGTGGGCAATGTGTAGTAGTTAATAATTCTTACATACACATACATGTCAAACACATTTATTACACTCAGGAAGAGCACATTTACTAAAACTATTCTGAACACAATTAATTGAGAGGGATAATTCAAACAAACATGAATGATAATGAAATATTGCTTAAGAAAATGTTATCAGTGCCAAAAGAGCTTTGATTTATAATTACACAAGGAAGCACCTTTATGTAAAATCCTCCTTGATTAGGCAGAATGAAAGCAACCTAATATTTATACATTTAAAATCTCTTCATCCATGATGGATGAAATATTTTTTATTCCAACACTAACTAGGAAGGGTGTTATAGGGATATTGCCAAAGTTAAGATAAATGAGCATTTCTAACAAATGAGTCATCTCATCAATAAATAGATGTCTAAAATAAATAGATGTCTAAAATAAATAGATGTGAGATGAATTGCACCCTGGAAGAACACCTCTCCTTTTCCCATTAACTATAAATGGAGCTCAGATGACTCTCAGATACAGACAGCTGAACTCTAGATGAATTTCAGGTCTCAAAATCTAACCCCATCTCAAAATGGTGTTCCAGTAGCCCTGTCATCCACTGAAACTCAGAAGCCCTGAAGATCCCTTACCTTAATAAAAGGTTCTCGGGGCAAGGTCAGAGGAGTGGGCTATCTTCCTGCATCCCTTCTCAGCCTGTCCACCCAATGGTTGAGGGAGAACACACAGGGTCTTATTCTACTTCTTGGCTGGTATAGAAGGCTTGTTCAAACCATGGGTTTTGTGAAAACTTTAAAGTCATTATGCATTGGGATTTTTTCTTTCAGAAAACCTGGACCAATTTGAAGCTTTACCATGCACTTAGTTGCTGTACCAAAGCTACAGCTCCTTACTAATGGTTTAATTGCATTGGACTCAGGGAGCTATGCCAACATTTATGAAAACCTCTGCATCCAGGAGTAAGTCTTATTATCAACTGAAAACTATGAATAAAATCCTCAGTGGGAAACTAAAAAAGGAAGAAACATTTACCTAATAAAAAAAATGGATGACTTTTTGATGAAAGGGAAATTATAGAACCTGTGAGAATAGAGATCACAAGGAATTATTACATTATTTCAAAAATCGTCCAAAATAGCAATCCATATTCATCAGACTTCCTAAATGTGGAAAGGTCAGCAATATCAAGCTGAAATTTAATTCTGGTCTATGTCTGAACTATGGGAATACTTGACCTCCTGGCTACACAGGAGGGTATTTGGACTTTAGGCTTTTTAGGAGTACAGGGATAGGTTTGCTTAAAATTTGAGAACAGTTTAATAAAGCTTTTCATTAACTTATTTTCCACTGTTCTAAATATCTTTGTTTAGTTCAACTTTGAAAAAAAACCCTGTGGTTTAAACACTGTAAGTTTCTATTTCTTTCAAATGAAAAGCCGAAAACAAGACACCACTTCAGGGATCTAAGGTCATCACATTACAATGTTGCACCAAACAATAATGCTATTTATTATAAATATACAAGAAAATTTTACCATATGAACCATGCTTCAGCCCCATGTTCCTTCTTTCTGGAAAAATACAGAAGAAGTTACCTTCTACCTCTTCTGACTCAGAGAGGTTCTGCTACATTAGAGAACTAAATTGGATGCTAACTGGAGTGATATTACTGGGAAGAGATAAGCAATAGGGAGATTTTTAAAATAAATATTCCTTTTTCTCTCCACTGTGTATCATTTACATTCAAATAACTTTTTTCACTTGCACATGTATATTAAATTGAGCCATGCTTTTCTGTTTTCTTAAGACTGGAATTTTGTATCACATAAAGGACTGTAACTTTAATCCATTTGGAAACTAAAGTCAGAAGAGAATAAACTGAAGATACCTGACACCAAAGTACTTATTAATTTCTTGGTTATAGGTATCTAAATTTCATACTACTGTTTTATTTTCAAATATAACTTTTTAGAGTCTTTGATGTGTAAATAATTACTCACTTATTAACTTTTTTTTGTCTCAGATTGTAATTAATATCATTCCTGTGATCACTGGGATTATTATCTGAGGAAACTACAAACCCAAATGTCCACCTTCGGTACCTGCAAGCACTGCTGATCTGATTCTTCTGATTCTGACCAAATGCTTCAGCATCAACTCTTTGTGCAGCCACATTATTAGCTTTATTCATATTTATAATGCAGAATACCAAAATAGTTTCACAAATATTTGTGAAGCAAAACTTTTTTTAAAAATTTTTTTGCATCCTCTCTGTCTGTGGGATGCAGAAAATCATCAGCAGCTCAGACCTTCCAAAGAAGGATTGTGAATCTGGCTATAATAATTGGCATCAAGGGTCTGCACTCACCCACTTGTACTGGAGAAACTGAGCAGTTATGAAACCTTGAACAACTGAGATACTGTCAGTGCTACAGGAAAATCTCCTTTCTCCCTGCTTTCAAGCCTACAGCCCAAAAGAAGGTTGAAATTCACAATCTTAATAGTGGCAGTCTTCACAACGGGAACAATGTCCTTCCCTTTGGATCTCCGCTAAGTACTCCATATTTCAAAAAAAAATAGACATAGTATCTCACAGGCTAGCTGAAAGGCTACATAACAAGGGGAAAAAGATCATCCTGAAATACCAATCATGTTTTTATTTACAGATGTGACTTCTATAAATTCCATCTGTAAATCCCAACTGGTGCCCAAGTCTGTTATTTAGCTGTTGCTACATTAAGATCTAAATATCTTACATGACTTTGTAGAGAGAGTTAAACATTCTGAAAAGAATACTTGATAAGTTGAATTTTATTGTCATTTGATGCTGCAAGAAGTTTCAAATGTCCCAAGACAACTAATATTTTTCTATTTGGGACATTTATTGTTCAGTGCAGTAAACCTCTGTCAAGGTGATTACATGCTACACCTGTAGGAGGAAGCAGCAGGAGCTGTATGGTGGCTATGGTCTTAATCATTGTAGGAAACCTTGCTTCAGTCTACCCATCAGTAAATGCTTCCTGAACAAATGTCTTGATTTTACTGTTCTGTTTCCAAACAAAAAAAAGAAGAGAGGTGATCCTAGAAAATGTCAGAAATGCACATAAAGTGGATCACATGCAAAATTAATGATATCCAAAATTTAGTTGCATTTAGACCACCCATGAGCTCAGGAAAAAACGATAAACCTAAAAGTAAAGCTTGAAAATTCAAAACTAATAAAAGACAAGGCATACAATTTCAACTACTTAAACGTATTTTGAAAAGGTGCCATGTACTTGATACAATATCCAACTGTGATTTCTAGGAAGCACACAACGTTGACCCTGTCCCTTATATGCAGCAGCAAATAGAAGTTCAAGGCTGCTTCAGGGAGTGTGACAGAATGTTGCTAAAAGTCTGCAAAAGAAAAAATAATTGATGTTTAAATGACACTCTCTGGCATAAGGGGAGCTACAGCAGTTCATATCACCTGGGGAAAAGAAAGTTACAGACTAAACTATTATTTCTCCTTCTAATCTCTCTGCCTCACATCTCTTTCCCCTAAAAACTGATAATGGCACTATCATCTATTACATCAGTGATTTTCCCAAATTCATCATGAGAGACATGACTGTCCTCTGCTAAAGGCTTTGGAGAGCAACCACCTCTGTTAAAAAAACCAAAAAAATAAAAAATAGGTAGAATCCATAATCACATTCTTCTTTGGAAAGCAGAAATTTAGATAAGCAAGATAGTTAATAGCTCAGTTAACCCATTCCAGTTAATGTAATCAAGTCACATGTGCTAAGTGAATTAAATTCAATCAAGGTTAAATTAAGGTAAAGCAAGAAAAAGTAGTGTCTCTATTAGAGCATTTTTATTCTTTTTTCTAGGACTATTAGGTGATTAAACTTTATTTTGTAATTTGGGGATTATCCCTTGGTTCTCCAAGATTAAAGAAAATACAGAATCTATGTGAACATCTTTTTTAATATTGAAGAAAACCTTGCAGCAACATTTCCTGCAATGGCATATGACTGTTATTTCACACTTTATTTACTTCAGAATCCTCAGAAGGACACCATATGGTAGTGATAATTTACTGTACTTGAGCGTCTCAGTTTGATTCACATACTTCCTCCACTGAGATTTCAATTGTTGGCTGAAGATCTACTGCAGTTACCTGTAAAAAGTCTTTCTAGAAAAGAGATTTTCCCCTGACTCTTGTACATATCTTCTTGAACCCTTTAATGCCTTTGTTAATTGCTCTTACTCTTTCTCTTCTTTGACAGACTTCTGTGTTCTGAGATTTCTTCCTAGTAGTATCTTTTCCTGAAACTACTCAAATCACAATAATTTCTTGCATATCAAGTCCTTTGTAATAAATTCTGCACCTTATTTTATGTTATTCCCAATGGGATTCTGAATAGGCCTTGTGCTGCATCTTGGCAGATTGTCTTAAGCAGCCTTATGGGAGTTGCATTCATTCTTACAGAAACACAGTTAAAAAAACCATGGTGGCATCTTTTCATTTCATTGGCTTCACATTCTGTCTTCCTGCAGAAACCTCCAGAATCATATTGATACAAGCTGTTTGGTTTAAGAAAGTAAAGCAAATTTTATCCATGACCGGAAAATCATACAAAAATACAAGTAGTCTATTGGTACTGTCTGAGAGGAAGTCCTTAATTCATCTAAATCTTCTAGGTTAGAATTCCAAGTGAGGATTACTTGAAGTGCCTTATGCTGCAAATAAAGGAATCAATTTCAATCTGTGTCTTTGGGCAACTTGTTGGCAGCTTCAAATGGTAAAAATTATATCTGTTTGTTATGGACTGGGTCATCTCCTTGACCATGTGACCTAATACTTTTTAGTGTTGCTGCCCTTTTTTTTTTACCCTTATGGATTGTGTCTGGAATTCACAGAACCCCTGGAATCAGACTTCTATATCCCTTCAAGACCGAAAACCAATATGGTATGAAAAAATTTTTGGTAGCTACATAAGCATATACAATGTTTTGTTTTATCCCTCTCAGGACAGACCGTATTCACATAGCATCGTTAAGGATTGCACATTTGACTTCACTGGAATTGAATAATCTCCTCCAAACTAACTTCTATCTATTTACGAGTTTTAAGTAAATTCCATGCCATTTGTTATGTGTTTTGAATTGGTCTGAAGGATAATGCCCATTTAGCATTAAAAAACCCAAAACCAAACTGTAATATTAATTGCCTGTAAAATTAATCTCCCTCCTTTAAATAAGAAAGAGACTTAGAAACACAGGGAATAGTCCCATAGTCCATACAGGCAAGCTCTGTTCTGGCAAGAAGAAGCTGTACTGGACTGGGAGTTAGAAGAAAGACATTAATTTTGTTTAAATTATATTTTCTTTCTTTACAGAATATTTCTGCTAAAGCTCTGCAGATATATTTGAATTTAGATTTGTGGATCCTGCAATCTGAATAATTCTTTAAATTTCTATCTATTTATTAATTTTAATGCCAGAAAAATTTGATGAATATTATCTAGGAGTGCAGGTGTTACTAGAGTATTTAAGAAACTGACCATTCATTACTAATTTGTGTGAACAAATGTTTAAATAACAATCCATTGACATGGAAACATATTTTCCTCCACATTATACGAACACATCAAAGTAAGGGAAATATCAGTTACTAGTGATATTTGGGTTTAAGAATGTATATTAGAGAAAGGAGGATGGGAATCCTCCCTCTTTTTCTCCCTGCTCTGATACCCTAGGTCACCAGATGACGTGATACTCTTAAGTATGGTCCTAAAGGAGAGGAGAAATGGAGGAAATGAGAATATCTTATATTATATATGTATGAGGCAGTGCATCTCTTAGTTTTCCATCATTTCTCCAAACTGCTATATAATAGAGTCTAATAGATTAATTTTCAGCTTTATAAGGTCTTTTTTATATAAGATTAACCACATCAGTAGCACCCTGCAGGATTTCAGCTCAGCTCCTGATTCTTTGCTGCAAGAGCTTGCCTATGACTGACACAGTGAAGGAATTTCACGTGTGATCCTCTCTCTGCAACCCTCTGGAATACCTTTTTTTTTGTCCCAGCTGCTCCATTAGTGGTTACATTTACGTGGTTTTTCCATGAAACATGACTCATATTATTACTACCAAGAATGTACCTTCTACAGTACATATTTCCCTCAATGGCTCACAAAGAAGTACTTCTTTATCTGTTTAATTACTGAAATAGAACCCAACAAATACCTGAGATACATTAGAAGTATCTGTACTTTCACCCAGATGCACCCAACATCCTACGCTGCCTGATTTGTTTTAATATCTGTTTCTTCAACTCTTCTGTGCATCTTACAACAGTTATTTGCTGACAAAGCGATAGACTTTGTCACCCTACTTGAGGATGTTTTCCATGCATCATTTCAGCCATTTTCACTGCAGCAAGAGGAACAAAAGTTTCCTCAATAATATGGGCCTTTTTGTATTTTCCTATTAAGTAAGAAATTTCAGAATTTTCTTTTAAATATTTATCATTATGTTTAGTTATGCAAAGTACTGGACAGACTATCACATGACTTTAAACATCACTTGGGGCTTGCTTTCATGTTCTGGATGCTTAAATTTTAAATGTCTTTCTATAATTGCAATGGCTTTGTATACTGTCAAGAGCAAATGTCTCAAGGCACAATATACCTTTAGAGCAAGGTTTACTATTAGCAACAGTAGGTATAAATCTGTATTTCAAATGATCTTGATAATTTGGCAGGGTTTTTTTGCTTCACTTCTTGTGAGATTTGGTAGGCTCATCATAGTTGTTATCCATAGTGTGACTGATGAAGAGCTTGTACTAGCAGGAGGAGAAATGTCAGCTCTGTCATTTTCTTCTTGTTCACTTCTACTGGCATTATCAGTATTATCTTCAATCTGCAGTTACTCTGCAGGATTCTTTTTAAGCTCCTTGTGCATTTTGTAGTTTAGTGAAAACTAGATAATATAATCCATAAATCCACTTAACTGGACACATGTAAACAGTAATGCATGGAATAATATAAAAGTGAATCAATGAGTGAGGATGCCACTCTCAACTCCCCAATGTTGTGAAGTACTCCCTCTTCCCTCTGGAATTCTATGTGACCATCTGACACATGGATTGGCTAAATGCGCCAGTGTCAATTTGTATACTAAATATTAGTAAAGCTTAATTTCTTCCTTATTTTTTAAGATAAAAATTTAAAAAAATATAAATGGAAAGTGTTAATTTTCTTCCTGCACCCCAACAGACTATCCTACACATCCCTTAATGTGCAGGCAGCCCTGTTTGGAAACCTTAGCCCTACTCACTCTTTAGCTGGGCACAGTTCAGAGTTTGCCAGCCTATATCTGGATTGCAGCATGGATTGAAGGCAATCTGCCCACCTTCGAAAAGATGTGCACTTCAAGATACGTGCCTAGCAAAAAAAGACATATGCTTAAAGTGCCTACAGTACTACTAAAGTACCTACACTCTTCTCCCAAAACTGAAGATAGCCAATTCTGTCCAGGTTTTCCGCTAAAAACAATGCCAAGATAGAGCTCAAACTTTAGAGGAAAACTGTAAGATTGATTTGCAGTTTGGAAATAGACTGTACAGCAAGAGACTAAATGAGCTCTAAGATGGATTAAGACAGAACTTAATCTTGATGATAGTCTGTACATGATAAATTACCTACTTAAGGAGATTTTCTAACTCCAATCTCTTTAATCTAGCAGACAAAAATACATAGAATATAGTGACTAGAAGTTAAAGATGAAATAAGACACATTTTTTAACGTGTATCACTATCACTAAGACAATGACAAAGACAATAGTGAATTTCCCAGCCTTCTGGTGTTCTTGAGCATGAATACATGGGAAGCAGCAGGCTTATACATGCATTAATTAGATTCTGTAACATTTTCCCTTAACAAACCAAAAAGTGATCTGCATTTTGACTAGATAAAACCAAACTTTCCTATGTTGAACTTTTTACTATCATCCAGTCTAACTTCCACTCCCTCATTTATTTCTACTTCAGGATCCACATGATCAAAATGGTAATAAATCCCTGTAGATAATAAAAAAGGGAAATTCATTTATATCGGCCAAAAGTAGCTATTTTTAACTGTTTAAGGTCTACTGATTGAAAACACTGCTGACTTTCATTCACTGGCAGAAACCTGAGCACAAAGGAATAACATGATGGCTGGGTCTGGCTGGAAGGAAGTTATGAACTCAGCTTTGTTCACAGCAGCCTGTGTGTTGCTGGGCTCTGCACTGGTGGCTAAAACAGCACTGATAACCCACCAGTGTTTTGGCTATCACTAAATCGTGCTTGCACAGTGTTAAGATTTCTCTCTGTCTCCTGTCCCCCAAAATCAGTAAACTGGAAATGGGTAAGATGTTGGGAGGGGACCCAGCCAGGACAGCTGATCCAAACTGACTGAAAGGATATTCCCTACCATATGATGTCATAGTCAGCAATAGAACCTCAGGGAAAGATTGTTACATTGTACCACATAACGCTGTATTAAGATCTGGAACGTCACAGGCTTTTTAAGGAAAAATACAAATATTTCAATGCCAAAAGGAAATTTATCAGTCTGAATTCCTGCAAAATAGAGGGCACAATGCTGACTAAAGTCAGAAAGTGCTGCTTCAAAACCATGTGATGGACACTGGCAGAATCTTAGCCTTAATAAACAAAATCCCTTTTGAAAGTTCCTTCTCTCTTGGAGACAGGTAAGAACTTTTCTTTTTTGGTACAGACATACTCTTAAGATCTGAAATTTCAGATCCCATTGAGTTCAGCATTTGCTTATCAAATAATTCTATTTAGCTTTCTTTTTTTCACAGATAAAAATTTGCAGCTAAGCCTAGCTACAGTTGAGATTGATTTTCTTTCGTTGCATCGCTGACTGAAATGCAAACATACATACTGTGTACATCTGAAAAGAAATGCATTATTTTTCCCTTCCTGTCTTTCATTCTTATGTTAAGTTTTACAGGAAAGAAGTCTCTCATTCTAATAATTGAAAACTTATGTGCATTCAGTTCTTGTCTACGGTTTTATTTTAAACTAACATAGAATTTCCACCAGAGATTCAAAGGATCTGCCTTGTTTAAAGTTTCTTTTTAGTAAATGCGAATCATTTACTTCATCATGAACTGCCACAGACTGCTTAATATTCATTCAGCAGAAATGATGTTCCCACAAGAGAAATAAAAAATAATCAATTTCTTTTCAATTAACCCTTTTTTTCTTATGCAAATATAATATGCCTGCATTCAAACCTCAGTATGTTCTATATTTCAGGCTGCCTGATTACTTTCACTAAACTTTGATTAATGACAATAGCTGTCACAACATAGCAGTGCTCTACTATACTTTTCAGTAAGGGACTATAGACATTTGAGGCAGATGTCCCTTCACCCTGCTTTATTGCTCCTGTAGCCTCACTTGTTCCCATCACCCTGCACCCTGTGATCTTGACCCCCGCACCCATCATCTCACTCAGCTACGGATCATAATCTCCCTCCCCTGTGGTTAACATTACACAAAATGAATCCCAAACACAGAGCAGTTTCTGTAAGCAAAGGGAGCGTTCTGGCCCTGAAGAGTCACTTATGCAGGCATGTATTGAGTTTTTCATTTGAAAAGCTGAAGAAACTTTACATGGGTTATACCCTTTTAGTACAGTAAATATTTAAGATGACAAATTCTGAATCTAGTTGTCTGTTTTACCAAGACCATTCAGAATTAATCTTTATCTTTTTTCAGTAAAAAAATTGCCTAACAGTTTTGGTCAACAAAATACAGGAATCTTGTCAGAGGAAGAAAGTCTCAATCAGAGTTAAATTTAAGAAAGTATTTTATATGGAAAGAACTAAACAAGTTATTCAAAGCAATTTAAGGACACAAAATTGAAGCTAAACAAGGCAATCTGGGTAGGGGGATTTCATTAGTTTTGTATTTGTAGAGCTTCACAAAGGATAAGTAATTTTGAGAGAAGTGAAAAATACCAAACCAGCTAGTTTTCAGGAGAAACGGTGTTGAGAACTTCTTGCTTTTTGCCTTTGCATTCATCCTACAGTGTCCAGTATTCATATAAATGAAACCACCCAGGAAATCATGGGTGATGATATCCCCCAGAGAAAACTTCATACCCCGTTTTTTCATTCCACCAAGCCGGACAAGCAAAGCAAAGCTGCTCTGAGGGAAAACCTCAGGACCGATTGCAGAAGAGTGAAAAGGGTAACACAGAGCACCTGTCTGTTCCACCAGTGCAAGAGCAAGCACTTTACAATCAGTAGACCTGACAGAGGCAAAACATGAGATTTTTACTAGGCTGTAGGCAAATTGGTTTGCTAGTGCATCAGAACATCATACAGCCTGAAATTAAACAAATAAAGCCAAAGTGAAGAAAATGACTGGAAAACAAAATAAGAGCTAAAGGCTACAGTGCTGTGTACCATAATCAAAAGGTAATTCATATATTTCCCTCCTCCCCTTCTCCAGGGAATGTCATTTCAATGTGATGCCAACAGCTCTGCAATCTCTGGTACTGTGAGGAGTATAACTTTTCAGTGTCGACAAAGAAACATATGAGAGCTGGGGAACTACGCATGCAAGACACTGCATGAGCATGGCAATTTGGATCCATGCCAGGTTAAGAGTTTGAACTGCTATGAATTCTTATGTGGTTATCAGGACTGGATAAAAAAACATGTAGTGAAAATCAAAATTTGTATATTTTGCTGCATTTTGAAACAGATTTCACCCTCTTATACCTACCAACTAGTGATTTTAATGCTGATATAAATTGAAGTTTTACACTCTTAGAGAAGTTGTCTTGAAAAGATATATGGACACTTCTTGATGAAGCTGGGCAGTGGTGAAAATGACTTGAAGGAAATTAAAGGCTACACCTTTCATCAATAAAGATGATGCAGCTGGATTCTGCACTCATTTTGTATAAAATTAGTATCTCATCTACAGAATGATTTTAGACAGATGAAGGGTAAAGTAGACCATACCTCTTCTACATGCAACCTCAAGAGGCAGAAGTATAACAGAAAGGAAATTTTCAAACTGGAGACATGACAAGATTCAAAAGAGTTCACCACAAAGCAAGGGGGGAAAGTGGGCCAAGTAAGGTCTACGAAAAACATTCCTGCTTCCTTCTTAGTGACTGCAAACAAGCACTTAGTTGTGTCCTGTGCTTGAAGGCAAGAGGAACTATGGGGGAATATGGCTCTATATTGAATAGGATGTTTGTTTTATGGATGGATTCCTGCTTCTGTAGGAAGCCATGGCTTCAGCAATCACCATGCAAAGCACCACCCCTGATAACTGCAAATACAGAGCCTCCTGTTTCCCACACATACACTTTGACTGATGCATTTTTCTAAATACTACTGTTTATTTACTTGTTAGGAGAAGTAACTGCATCCTGGGTATGCAACTGAGATAGCTTAACAGATTCCCCTAGTCCTTGACGCCTGTTTGTCCTGTCCGGAAAGTTGCGCTTGATCACAGAGCATTATTAAAGAAGCTTTGGTGTGCCTTTAGCAGTTAGGACCTGCTAATGCCATAGATTGTCTTGTCTGTCATGATTAAGTTTGTGTTTCTCTTAGCAACCCCTATTTAGATTGGGGATGTAAAATGTGAGAACAAATATGTCTCTGCATGGCAAACAAAGGCGTAGCAAAGGCACTCCTGCTCATACTGCTTTACTAACTGTGCCTACCTAAGGAATGATTAGAACAGTCTCTGCAGAAGAGAGACCAACATCTGCTCATTTTTTATCATCCAAATACTGCCAGCTCAATGTCCATATACAGGCTGAACTTCAAAAAAGTTTTGCAAGTGAAATGTTCTCTACAACGCTGTCTAATTCTGTTCTGTACTCCTCCTCCCTTTAGTACATGTGTAATTTGCAGAATGAAGTACAGGAATTCACCGCCCACCTTCCTCCCTCAGAGCAGCGCAGAGCAAACATAAGCATTTCTTGTTATGCATCTGTTTAAAAGTACCTGGACATATTCCTTGTTTTCCACCTACACTGTACCCTTCTGGAATGGGTTGTGCTCCCATTTATTACACTAGCTAAAGTACTTGGAGTTACTGCCAGAAAAGTTTGCAGATGTCTGCTACTCTGATGATCAGGTCCCTGTCCTGGCAGTGAGCTGATGTGATTTTTAATTCATTTCAGAGGATTCAAAGAGAAGGGAACAGAAAAGAGATTTTCCATTTCCTTGGCATGTTCTTGAAAGAGAAACTAAAGCAGAAATATCATCATCTGCAGAAACAGGTTTTGGAGAGAAAGCATTGACCTCCATTCAGCCTTTGAAGTGCAGAGAGTAGCACTCTGGAGTCCAGAAATTTATTTGGGGATGCAAATTCTGCATGCACGGAAGTGCATCCCTTTAGCCCCAGAGGAAGGCTTTAACTTCCTAGAAAAATGGCCACATTTATAATACATGGAATTTGCAGTGCTGACTCTTGGTAACCTTTACTAGTTCATTGGTCTGTGTGCTGTCATCTCTGCCTCTGATTTTGGGAATGCACCCAAAAATGATTTACCCCATCAATTGTGTGAGGAGGAAGAACAACTAAACTCCACAGGTTTTGAAGTTAGGGATAAGAAGCCTATATACTTTTTACAGACCTAGCTTTATGAACCTCTTGAAAGCTCCTTCACAGCAATTGCAAAGAACTCTGGAGAAGAAGCCAAGACAGCCACTACAACAGTTTTAGTGAATTTAACTCCTATTTAAAATGTATGTGATTTAGCTTTTGACATTTACAGAAAGGGTTGATGCAAGTTCTTTCTGACTGTATTGATTGCAGTCAAAGTTTAGAAATGTGTATGCTAGAAGTTCTCATGCATTCATTCAGCCAGGCAATACTAATACAATGCCCAAGTAGCTTGTCTGAACTAGACTAAAAAAGAGGCATTTGGCAAAAATTAAAACACATTCAACTGTATCTTCAATATCATAACAGTACAATTATTATCATAAAATTTTCAACAATCAGAGTTAGATTAATTCTGTATTTTCAAACAAAAAGAAAAAATACATTTTTCTTAAGTTCTCCATAAAGTGATGGAACACTGATTAGGCAAATCAAAAATTTGCACTTGAGGGAGGAACTTACAGTTACAATCCTGATTGACTGGATCTAAGAAAGAACAAGGAAAGGAGATTCTTGTTTAGAATGGGGTGTGTCTAAAATCCACAAGAATTTATCACTGAAAGGGACTGCCTGGTACAACCAAAGAGCTGATACATAGATTTAAAAAATCCATATGTGGGAAGTCTCTTCATATGCTGTAGGCTATAAAACCTTTTACAGAACTAAAATTTAAATCTGCAATAAAATATTTAAGGCTACAGCTATAATGATCCAAAGGAAGAGAGTTAAAAAAGAAGGGCATTTGAAACCATCACCAATGTCTTACAGTTCTGCAACAGCTGGAATATATTTAATTAAAATCCTAGAGTATCTAGAAAGCTTACCACATATAAAGCCTACCACACTTCATTTTCTAATTCCTGTTAACAAGATCATACAGACCAACCCTTGTGATGATCTGTTTCTTTTTGTAATGGGAATTTCTTTATTCCTTGTGTCATCTACAACTTTCACAAGTTTGCAAGTTGTTCTCCCTAAAGTAAGGAATTAATACAATTAAAACAATCAGTCCCAAGGCTATTCCTTTAAAAAGAAAAAGTCACTATCAACTTCTTTATCCTCAAAATAATTCTGTTTGCTGCAGTTTTCCCTCTGGCTGTGCTTATGAACTGGCTTAGAACTCACTGCACTCATCCTATCTTCCCTGTTCTGCCCAGGTCCTGCTGGGCACTGTACCAACCAAAATAAAATTCAGCCAAGCATTAAAATCCCCTCTAACAGTTCTAGGAAATCAATTAGCTTACCATCTCTGGCATAATTTTTCTTTAATAAAACTATGTTATGATTTATTTTTCCTGCCCTCTGCCTCCCTTTTTATTATCTCCATGCAGACTTTGCTTTTCCTGTGTCCCAAACAGACACGGCAGTCTGTGCAGCAGTCGATGGTCTTTGCTTTGTGATCCTCTGGGCACAAGGTCCAGAATAATCAGAAAACTCATAAATCCTCTGAGAAACTTGAAGGTGCCTGCTACTGTCAGGCAAGGATGAGATAAGGGGGGCCATGGGAGTGTGGCCCCAGAATGCTCTAGCAAATTCTAATGAACATGACCAGGTGCCCTTGACCCAAGGTGCTTAGAGTCCTCCTTGCAGTCTTCTCATCACAGAGGGTCAAGAATCCTTTCAGCTGGTGCTCAGGAGAGGCCTTGTAAGAGCCAAGCCCAGAGCACAGCTCCTAGGGACAGCCAAGCACAGAAGCTTGTGAAGAAGGGCACAAAAAAAACCCCAAACCAAATTAGAGGTGGAAGAGAGAGAGAGAGGCACACAACTGTGTTCAAATCAGCATAAACAGTCTGAAGTGTGGTAGTGACACAGGCTGCACAAGAGCAGGAAAGATGAAAGAGCAACAGACAAACGGACACACAGACTTCTTGGAGACACCACAGTTTCAGCTTCCTTGGACCCCAAGCTGCAGTGGAGATCCAGGCTGTCCATGCCAAGTCAGTGATCTCTGGCACCAAGAGGAAGACTGCTGCTTCACATAAAGTTTTACAAATATGACAGAGGTTCACTACCCTCCCAGTAGCCTAGTGAATCCTGAAGATGACTGAAATGTGCTTTCAAGGAAAGTATCTGGGTCCCCTAAACCTAACCTTAAACCATGCAAGACCACCAGGAAGAAGTGACAAGAAAATAGTAAAGGGTGGCTCCTTGCTCTGAAGAGGAACCCATCTGTGGACTTGACCTATGATCTCGGGAGGTTTGCTGCTTTTTGGGGACCTGGATCTAGGATAATGTTGAGAGAGTGCCACAGCTTTTCTGACACTCTTACTATTACTCCCTGCTGTTCTTCCATGTCAATATAAGTAATGCTGCCTGGAGAGTATCAAAAGTGTATTCAAGCTCTACGGGCAGTAGTAAGGGGCATAGGGGCCCAGGTGTTGATGTCCTTATTCCTGCCAGTGAGGGGAAAGGCTGTGAGGAGGAGGCAGCTGGTAATACATATCCACAACTGGTTGTGGAACTGGTTGTGGTGAGAGGGTTTTGATTTCTACAAGTATGGAACTCTGTTTGTGGGTAAACATTTGCTTGGGAGAGATGGGATCCTTCTCACTGAGTAGGACAAAGTTATCTTTGCCAGCAGAATGGCTGACCTGGTAAAGAGGCACTTTAAACTAGGAATGACAGAGGAGAGAGAGTTACCAGAAGCACTCTGAGACAGTGAAGGGAAGGGAGTTTTGATAAGTAAAGGGCCTGGAGTGACATGACCGAAAGGGATCACAAAATCAACAAAACAAAGCTTAAGTAGCTTAAGCAGGGTCACCTCCAAAATGTAAGCAAGGATGTGCCTACAAGGCACCATCACAGAGAAATCTTCCCATCTCTTTGGGAAATCAGCATGTGGGGTGCCTCTGCAGTGCCCATACACTAATGCTTGCAGCATGGAGAGTAAACATGATGACTTAGGTATCAGTGAGCAGCTGTGGGGCTGCCTTTTTATGGGGCTCACAGATGAGGTCAGATGGATCATGTAACTTGAGTGATGCAATGGAGGGATACAGGGTCCTTTGGAAAGAGGGGAGAAAAATGAGGAGGTGGGGTTGCCCTTTATGAGGCAGAACAGCTGGACTATATGGAGCTCTTCCTAGGGATGCATAATGAGCCAACTGAGATCTTGTGGGCAACTACCAAGCTTACCAATGTAGGTGATACTGTATTGGGTTAATAATCTTCAAACAATCATGGTGACTGGGAGAAGTGCTGAAGACTGGAGGAAAGGAAATGTCAGGGAACTACAGGCCAGTCAACCTCACATCAGCTCTTGTCAAGGTGAAGGAGTGTATTGTCTACCTAGACTTCAGGAAGGCTTTTGACCTTTTCCCATGAGATTCTCATAGAGTATGAGCTGGACAAGTGGACAGCGAGGTAAATTGAAAACTGTCCTAAATGGGTGTTCCCAGTGGCATAAAGTCTAGGTGGAGCCCAGAAGGTAGCAGTGTACCCCAGGGGTCAGTACCAGCTCCAGTCCTGTTCAACATCCTCATTAATGATTTGGATGATGGAGCAGACGGTACCCTCAACAAGGTTGCTGATGACACGTAACTCAGATGAGTGACTGATACACAGTAGGGTCATACTGCCATGGGCTGACAGGAACCTCATGTTCAACAAGGGGAAGTGCAAAGTCCTGGGCTAGGGAGGAAGAACAACATGCACCAACATATGCTGGATCTGCCCAATGGAAAGCAGCTTGGTGAAAATGCTCCTGATAGACACCAGGTTGAAGTGAGTCAGCAATGGGCCCTTGTGGCCAATAAAGCTAATGGCATTCTGGGCTGCATGAAGAAGTGTTGTCACAGCAGGTAGGGGAAAGAGATCCTTCTCCTCTGCTTAGCACTGCTGAGCTCGTACATGGAGTGCCAGGTTCAGTTCTTGGCTTCTCAATACAAGACGCGTGGACACACTGGAGAGAGACCAGAGAAGGGCTATGAAGGTGACTAAGACACAGGAGCATCTCTCCTATGACGAAAGGTTGAGAGATTTGGGACTTTTCAACATGAAGAAGAGAAAGCTTGGTGGGAAATCTCATCAATGTATATTAATACATTAATATATACATTTATATATATTGATATAATATGTTTACAGAGGATGAAGCAAGGCTTCTTTCAGTGGTGCCCAGTGACAAGATCAGAGTCAATGAGCATAACTTGAAACTTAGGAAGTACCATCTGAACATCAGCAAATGCTTTCTAACTGCGAGGATCACTGGCACAAGTTGCCCAGGGAGGGTGTGTAGTCTTCATCTGCGAAGGTTCTAAAAGGCTGCTTGTACATAGTCACTTCTAATTACTATTTACAATTTTCACCTAAAAATGACCTCCCACTATGTAACTGAATCTACACAGACCATTTCCTATGAAGAGGGACAAACCTAAGCTAACGTTCTATCGCTCTGATTTGTCCTCATTTCCTATATCATAATCTTATGACCCTCCCGTAATCTCATGGCTGCTAAATATTTACCTGGACCCAGAAGAATCATAATAGATCTAGTACTTCTGTTTCTCTTTTATTAGTAGAAGTCACTTTCAGAGATTGCCTTTCTGTGAAGATCTTAATGTATCAACTTGAATTATATGAAAGCATAGCTACAAGACAGAATAGAGGAATTAATTCTCTGCAAGGTCAAGAAAACTTGAATTAAATTGTTTCTAAGATTTTGCTATAGAAATCAGCCAAGAATTGGGAATAGGACAATATGAAGGAAGATTTCAGGCACATGACACCTTGAAAAAAAGTAAATATTATGAAGAGATAGTTTTTAAGAGTTTTATAGTTAAACAGTTACGTTTATACTGTCTTGGTTTTCCTGCTCTCAATCTCTTCTCTTCATGTCTTTTCCCATATTTTCCTTTTACTGCCTTGCATGTGTCTCTTATCTTCTGCCTTTCTTTTTTACTGTTCAAAGTTGAAGGTAGGGCACTCCTTCTAGGATGAAATTACTATGTACTATTCAGAGCTCTCGGATTAAACATTTATGTTATCTGGTATATTTGAGGCTTCCAAGCTCATTCATGGACAAAAAATAATGTCTTTCTTCCTGCTCTAAAACCTCTTGGCAATTGTGATGGAGAGTGGAAACCTCTGCTCTTCTTTTTGATCCTCAGAAGCCAAGCATAAGAAGTCAAAAAACACCTTGAAGTCTACATAATTTATACCTATAGCTATCAAAAACTGGTGTCTTAAATTTGTTTTCTGGCTGACATTTGAAATGTCAACAGATATCTCATGTATTTTCCCTCCCTCTTAGCCCCACAATAACTCTGTCATTGCCTCTGCTTATCCAGTGAATTCTTATCAGAACTGCCCACTAACTCAGATGCAAGTTTGCAGACTACACAGTGACAAAACAAGGCTACAATAAATAAAATTCTAGATTAATAATACTTCTACCCTGCTTTCTCTACAGCATCAAACATATACTATGTTGAGAAGACTTATTGTTAGCTGCTTTTATCGGGAAAAATTTTGGTTCTTCCAATATTACATTTTCTAGGATGAGACTTGGAAATTAGAGATATTAAATTCTTTGAGCTTAGGTAAAATGGACCCTGATGGCCTGCTGATTTTTGCAGATGTTGCACTGTCAGTGTGCAAAACGCAACACAATTTTAAAAAATCCTTAGTGTTCATCATGTCCACCAGAAAAAATGGGGTTTTTGTCCACTTACAAGGTTTGTTTCTCTTAAGGTTTTATCACCAACATATTTTTAGGTTATTGAAATCAATGAAGATGGTGACAGTCACAAGAGAGAATATTTTATCTTGATATTGTTAATCTATTTCATTAGCTTACTACACACTTCTCATTTCTTCTGCCTTTTTGAAATGCCACCTACACTGATAAAATTACATTAAGAGTTCTCAATATTTCCATGAAGAAGCAGAGAAATCACATAAAGAGATGACTAGTAAGAAGTAGGGAAAAACAAAAGATTCACTTGAGATGAACAGAATTCACCTTATTTTAAAAACAATCCCAGACAAGGTATTCAGTGGGAGGAAAATATATATATTTTTAAAAGTCCAGAAATATCATGAATATGCTATCAAATGTAAAGTTAAAATGCAGTTTCACTGAATTTCAACATGAGATGATTGCAAAAAGAAGTAACTGAAGCCACTCTACAGGAAGTGCCCTATCATAAAACAAGGAAGCCCTCTTAATGTGCCAGTGCAATCAAATGCCAACTTCCAGTTTGAAACATACTATGAATAAAAATGTTTATAAATAAAATGAAAAATATGCAGGAAATAACAGAAGAACACTGAAGAAAGGTAAACTAGGATTACTCATAAGCAAATAAAGCATTATCTGAAAACCAATATATGATTATACTTTTCTCTGTTTTCCAGTCATATTCTGTAGCCTTTACATCTTCTTCAATACTAGTGGCTTCCAAAAGCTTTGACTTACTGATAGTTAAGTATAACTTAATTCTCATGACTCTTCCCACTGAAGCATGAAATACAGCAAACAACAAACCACAGGAATATTGCTTGGTTTGCCTAATTCAAAATACAATCCCAAACAGGTAGTGCCAGGCAGCAGTAAAATTTGAGGCACCAACCACTGCATAATCTTCAGTCACCTGAAAGCTCATCTGTGAATCAGAAACCAGACACAGCCAGGCCTTTTCTGAAAACCGTGTGCTGAAAACAGTGTTGTGGTTTAGGAATGTTATTCTCCAATTTAGTGTTTCCAGTGAAAACATGAGCCTCTTGCTAACACCCTCTTCCCCCTCCCCCTCCCCTGTGGTGGGATGGAGGGGAGTCAGAGACACAAAAAGGTGGAGATCATAGAATGAGATAAGAACAATTTACTGAAAACAGCAATGAGATAAGAGAATGAACTGTGACAGCAGCAATACTAATGACAGAGGGTACAAGAAAGAGGTGAACAATTCTCATGGAAACAATTCCTGACTGCTCCCTCCATCACACTGTGCTGAGCTGGAAGGGACCCCTTCTCGCTCGAAGAGACTCCCTTCCCCCAACTCTCAGCAATGAGGTGAGGTGGCATAGAAAAACTTCTGCATCCTGGCCATGCCCCTTCCTGGATACTGCAAAAACCCTGTCCTTCCTGGAACCAGGACAAACAGCTATAATTCTTCAGGCTTGATAAACACTAAAACTAGCCTGGCTTTGAGCAGCAGGTTGGATGAGAGACCTCCAAGGTCTCTTCCAACCTAAATTACCCTACAGTTACATACCACAGCAAATACTTTGAGCTGAATATCCCAAAAGTATTTTGTAACCTCATTTATAAGTCTTTGCCCCAGAATTAACTTTTGAAACAGAATCTTCTCCCAGAGGATGAAAACAGGGCAGCAATCCATAAAATCTAGGACACAGAAGCACAGTAGGTATGAACTTGTCCTTGTTAAGTAACAGAACTGAGGAAGTGTGTACATGATTCTTATATCAAGTCAACTTACACAATTTAAACATTAACCCAGTAGAAACCATATTTATGGTTGTACAAACAGACGAATTATTCACAAAGGATGCTACAAGTGAGCTGAACTATTGGCAGCCATAGAATACAGGTCACTTGAAAAGTCATATTCCTTGAATCCAAGTAATGCCAAGAAAGGGAGCCTCAAGCCACACTAGCAGTATAAGATGTATAGATATTGCCATTGTTCTTTAAGAACTGAAAGAAATTAGCATAAAGTTCTCCATTCTCTCTACCTACCCTTTGTCTCTCTATGTGACCTGGAGAATAAGGAAGATATAATATTTTTTAATAAGAAAGAGAAGATTTTTTTCACCAAGGAAAAGGAAATGGTGATAACCCAAAGTCTCGGCAGAAAGGATTCCTAAAGGAAACACCTGAAATAGAAGCAAGAGATCCTCTGTGATCTTGGCCGTCAGAGATAAATTGGAGTAAGATTCATAAGCTAAGCATTTGAGACAACTGTCTCATTACAAGGCAAAGTAAGCCAAAAAGACAGCTTGATGACTTTGAGGGGCAGCTAACTTGCAGGAAAGTTAGGTGAGCTTTAATTATTCATGAGATAAGATAAAGTACAAATTGCAGAGGGACTGGAGAGAGTGATCTAGCTAAGAAAAACAAGTCATCAGCCCAAAAACCCCTGAAGTTAGATGGCAGGTAAAGAGATGCAATCAGGGCTCCTGTGGACTAAACTACATGGGTATCAAGTCGCTATGCAAGAACAAGAAGGAGCATCTATCCCCCCATGTGTTTAGGTGGAAGGACCACTGGAGGAAATTTAGATAGATGTCCAAACTGTTCTAGTTTGAAAAAAGAGAAGGAGATCAGTCAAACTGTTGCAGTCTTTCTGGGAGATGGAAAAATGAGACAACTGCCCTGTCTTGCTGCTAAGAGTAAAACCACCTGAGTTATCACATAGGCTTCTCTAAAGATCCCATTAATTTGTTTCTGCTTATTTTATTTTGCATGAGAGTAAGAGATTAGATTCAGTTACTTCTGATCTAATGGCTTGTAATGTATTTTCATTATAGATAAGACCATTCACATCCCAAGCTCAGTGGCATTTTACAACAGATAGAGAGGTTTTAGATGCTATTCAACTGTTCTGTCACTTTCAAAAAAATGTCACAAGAATAGTTTTGCCTGATGCTCCTTTAGAGGGAAAATTATAATTTCAGTTGATGTATAGACTTATACCAGCACCTGAGTGTCACTAAGAGGCCTTGATGATCTTTCCTCTGGGGCCTCCACCTAGCTTTTAGTCCTGTGTCTTCAGTCTCTGCCACAGACCACCTGTCTAGCAGTCACTAGACCTGACCCTGGATTGAGGACTGATTTGCCACCTTGGCCTTGGACCTGCTTCATTGCCATAGACTTACTTGCCTGATGATCTGCACACTTGGCTGATCCTGGCCTCGGTCCCTGGGTCTGCCCTCCTCTCTTGCAGCAGGACTGGGTTTTGCCCAGCTGTCGCATGCTCTCCTGCTCTACTGCTGGTGGCTTCCATCCCTCACTGCTCCCAGACAGCAAATTAATAACTGCAGTTCCTGCAGTTTTTCATGTGCTTTCACTGTCTGCACAGGGAAGGGTGAAACTCTACATGGAGTTGAAAAAGGAAGGATTGAGCTCTAATCATTTGAAGACACAGGACTCAACATGCAGTATAAAAATCACTGCAATTCAAGGAAACCTTGACTGAGTCTTACATTACTTGAAAGCTGTAATGAATCACAGTAAATTGAGTTTGCAGACAGAGGAGGTTGTTGCTCACCTTTCAAGAGAAATGGAGAGACTTTGAACTCAAGTGCAGCACTCTTCCAAACCCTTGAAAGTGCAGTTTTAGAACTTCTTAAGTGACCCTGACAGACAGGAAGTCCCTCCTGCTGTCCCAAAGGAAGACCAAGAATCCCTATGTTGTGTTTGTTTAGTGTTATCCTGAGAAACCCTACACAGCAAAAGTTTAACAATCTACCCTTTCTATTGGACTTTTTTTCACTTCTAATCTTTCTCATGTTTCCAGGTGACCCAATGCTTTTTACAGACTTCTCTGATCTACTTCCTTCTTGAAGATGATACTAGGACTGATCTTCCAACTTCTGTCTAATGAACACTAAGTAGATTTGCAGTCTACTGTATGTGTCTTAAGGGTCAATATTGCATTACATCAGGGCTGTGCAACAAGAGCTCTTTGTTTCCTTTCCACTTTTTACAATAAGTCCAGAAGTTTAAACATCTTGCCCATTACTCAGTTTGTGGTTCATTGTAGTGCTTTCCATATCTTTCTCTGGAGATCTTCTGCCTATGTGGGCATTCTGCACTTTTTTACTTAAATATTATTGCTATTAAAACCTTTATAAACATGCTGGTTTTGGCTGGGGCAGAGTTAGTTTTATTCACTGGGTCTAGCATGGGGCTGTGATTTGGATTTGTGCTGAACACAGGGTTGATAATACAGAGGTTTTATTATTCCTGAGTAGGGCTGGCATAGAGCGAAGGCCTTTTTTGCTTTTCATACTTCATTGCTGGCAAGGGGCTAGGCATGGGAGGCTGGAGGGAGACGCAGCTGGAACAGGCCTCCATGACCAAAGGGATATTCCAGACCATATGACATCATGTTCAGTATATAAATGGGGGAAGAAGGAGGAAGGAGGGGAGGGGAATGTTTGCAGTGATGGCATTTGTCTTCCCAAGTAGCTGCTATGTGTGATGTGGCCCTGCTCTCCTGGAGATGGCTGAACACCTGCCTGGAAGCAATGAACTAGTTCCTTATTTTGCTTTGCTTGTACACATGGCTTTTGCTTTCCCTATGAGCCTGTTTTTATCTCAACCCCTGTGTTTTCTGGCTTTTACCCTTCTGATTCTCTCCCCAAACCTGCTCGTGGAGGAGTGCCCAAGCGGCTGTGTGGTGCAAGGCTGCCGTCTGGGGTTAAACCAATATCAATATCATTCTGAAACTTAATCCTGTCCTCTGCAAAGTACTTGCAGCTTTTCCCAAGTAGGTATAAACTGCAATTTAATAAACATTTTCTCTATCATACTATCTAGAGAAAATCTTATCTCTTTCTGGAGTATACCACTTGACAGAATCTCATCCTTCTTATTTGACAGTATACCACTGATAACTACTCACCGAAATTATTTCCAAGACAGAGAAGGGTAAAGCATACCATGCTTTTTTGGTGACTTTCTGCTTCAGCATTTGTTTTAAAAACAATTATTCAACTGACCGATGTCAATTAACTTCTGTGGCAGGAATATTGGTTAGAGACTAGAGTGCTCTTACAGTATCTTCACCAAGATTAAGTTTTTCTACTTTTCTCTAGGAGTACTTTTAACATTTTATAAGTCATATCACACATCACCTATCACACCTCCTTGAGACCTATTACCTTGTCATAGAGGGAAATCAGATTGCTTTACATGATTTATTCTTGACAAATCCAATTGCACCATTGTTTAGCATCTTTTTATCTCCTGTGTGATTCCAAACAGATTATCTGCTCAAGTGTCTTTCCAGGAATCAAATTTAGCCTGACTGGCCTATAATTCCCTGGGCCTTTGTGTGTTTTCTGGAAAGACAGACACAAAGGTTTCTTCCCTCCCCCCACAATTCATCTACTTTCTATCCTTTAATTCTCAAAGCTCATAAGGGAAGAGTCTAAGATTTCTTAAGTATTCCACAGTGAATTAATTGTGCCAGACAATCTGAAAATACCTGACTCATCTAAGATGACTCTAACCTGTTCTTATCTCTCTTCCCTTGTTTTAATTATGCTAGTCTTCAGAGCGCAGTCAGCCTGTTTTAAAACCAATGCTGAGGAAGAAAAAAACTCCCAACAACCAAACAACCAGGCATGCCTCTGTTAGTTTTACCTCTCTGATAATTAATGGGCCAACTCTTTTCCTTGTCTTGCTCTGATTCATTACATGTAAGATGTTTTCTTTTACTCTATTGTTAAAACCATGCTTAAAGGCACTTAATCCATACTTTATTGCAATTTTTATGACCAAAATGTTGCTCAGGGTGAAACGTGGTCTGTGGGGCGCATGATATGTGATCTTATTAGTTCTGGGGGCTTCAGACATTTTTGGCTCAGTAAGCTCCTCCAATATCTTCAGCCATAGACTTAACGGATTTTGTTCCTCAGTGTTCAGATTGATGCTTATAATAAATCAGAGTACAAAAGGAACATGAAGAAATTGGATTTATTCTCCCTTTTAAGTGAACCAGAGTCAGGATACAAGCCTCCCTCAAAAACATAAGCTTTTGCAAATCAAAGAGTATGAAGGAACCTTTGCACTTGGGTGCAATGACCTTGGGTGTAAAAACCAGGCATGTGAAAGCATGGGTAGCTTTCATTACAGACACTCAAATAAACCCCAGAAGGGAATTAAATTTACTCAGTACAGTAAATGTGACCTATTAAGAGAAAGCCAAATAGGACTGAAACAGTGGGACAGTTTCTTTTTCCTTAATTGCTATTTCCTTAATGCTATAAAGGAACTAGCTCCTTGGAAGTCTGATATTAGTATCTCTCTGTGTGTAGTAGAAATTATGCAAATCTTACCTCAGAGAACCTTTGTACATCCTGGGTTAAAGTTCCTACTCTCTTCCAATGATAATGTTTGAGTAACTTCAAAATTGCTGGATTCACTGCATTATCAGATGGCACTGTCCGGAAGAAATAAGGATATTTTTTCTTATCAGCCAACTCTGGAGTTGTTGCTGCAAATGAGAGCTGTAAAATATCAAAGAACAAAAAAATGAAAGTCACCGTAAGTCATCTAAATGTCAGTAAAAATACTTTGCTTTTCTCAGTGCAACAAGACAGAGAATCTGTGCATTGCTGTCATGTAGAGAAGTTTCATCATCATACAACTTGAAAGTCCTACCAGTACCATTTACTTTTAAAGAGATTTTTGAAATATTTTAGCTCTATAAACCACCTGCTGCAAAATTAAACCAGGGAATCTTAAAAGTCAGTGATGTAAAATCCTCTGTTTAAAATCATGCATGTTACACATAGCACTGAGCAATAAGGCCTAAGGGAGTAAATCTCTTTGATGAATTCCCCATCAGTTTCTCTTCATAAAAGTTGAGAATACCTCCAAGAGAATATTATATTCTCAAAGTCTTATATATCTTAAATTGCTGGGTGAACCTCTAGTAGTACTTCTTCCTATCTTCAGGTAATAAAACAGCTCCAGGTAACAGAAAAAGAGAAAATCATTATGTTAGCCAAGGCTGCAACTCAGAAGTTTACTTGGGTCCCAGCTTCCTGCACTGAAGCAGCCCCCTGTGGTTTCTTTCATAAAAGAGGATTCAATGGCTAAAACACTGGAATTTGTTCACAGTTTGAGAATGCTTATAACAAAAGAAAAAGGAAACCTTTTAAAACACGCAAAAACAAACAGAAAACTTCATTGAATTCTTCTGCCCAAGTTAAAAGTGGCCTACTTTGTGAATGTTTTTCAGACAGTGTTTTGAAGAGAATGCCTGCACATTCAGTTTTTGAAAACACTTCTACTCCAAAGATACTTCTGGTCATTCCCTCCAGTTCTTTTTAGGCTGCTACGAATGTGCTTCTCAAGCATTTTTTCAGCCAGGAATTTTGATTGAGGGGTTCCTTAAAGTACTGTTTTGATGCAAATAGGTTTGACTGGAAAAAAACATAAGCTCCCTAATACAGTTATTTAAAGTCTTTCAAACTCAATAGAGAGTCAAAAAATGTATGTGAATTCAAGACTATATAAGTATAGACCAAAAACAGCTTTAAGTTTGCACTTTTTCAATCAAGCATTCAATATATTTGGGTTAGATAAGCTTTTTTGAAATTCTGAATAGACAAGTTTAATCTTGAAAATCTGAAAAAAACAGTTCAAGTCTTTTCTTCATGTTTATAAAATCTAGGTTTAGCCTATCAGAGACAGGACTTATTCTCTGCCTGATTTTAGATTCACAAAGAATATACTGCATTGCTATAATGGCCTGAATATAGTTTGTTTTCCTAACCAAAAGAAATCTAAACAACTTAAAGTGTACATAACCAGGACAGTTTACAGTATACCTTTCAAAATAGAAGATTCTTTCTTTTCACTGGTCAGGAGATAGTGAATAGTGTAACTGTCATGTAATTCAGAGGTTAAACATTTTTAATATAGCAACTGATCTTTTACTAAATTTCATTTAAAAAGTGCAATATGAAGTGTTAATGATTTATTGTCATCTTGATTTTCCAAAACCATTCCCATAAGGAAAGAAGAATGAACGTCTGCCAAGCAGACCTATTCAGCTTTTCTGTTTAGCCTGGTAGTGTTGAACATCATGCATTCACAATGAAGGTGGAAATAAGGACCTGTACTTCTGAGTGAAAAAGAGAGAACACTTGATGTTAGAAATCCAACATGAAGAGGAATACCTCTTGGCAGCGCAGCTGCTTGCAGCCCGCTGACTGCAAAGGAATTGCTTTTCAAATTATTATGGTTTTGGATCAAACATAATTCGATTGATCCTTAAGAAAAAGAAGAGAAGAGCAACACTGAAGTAACAGTAGTGGCAGGAAACATCAGCAAGGTTCACCTAGCTCAGGTTCATAGATTGACTGGTAAATTTTTCTGATCAGTAGTACAAAGCTCCACAGTAATGAGAATCATCTCTACATGTGTGAGCTGGCTTTAGGATGAGGATCTGTGATATAAGCAAGACAATTCAAAACCATCCTCTGTGATTTTTTAGTGACTTAAAGGGCCTGAGTTAGTATCCTAACTGCTCAAATTTCCTTGGAAACAATGAAGCAAAACCTTACCTCTCTTCATTGCTTCCAGAAAGATGAAGTCTCATAACAGATTTCTCAGCCATGTGAGGTGAGATGAGATGAATACAGGTTTATGTGTAAAACTAATGACACCTGAATTGAAAAAGAACAGTCCTCTTCATTTCCTTTTTAAATTAAGGTTTTTATTAAAATAAAAATCTGGAAAACTTCATGCTCAAACAATTCTCAGATTGTAGGATATATTCAGAGGTCTTTAATTCAAGCATCACATATATCATGGTTGGTCTCATTCTGCATCACTTTGACGTTTAATAAGACACTCATAAGAGATGGAAAAATATCCTGAAAATGTTAAATCATTGAAAATATTTAACTTTTCATAAAATCGTCTCTGTAAAAGTGTGGGACATGGAATGAACTTAACCCAAAAATCACCAGCACTCAATATTCTGCTTTGAGAGGGACAAGGAAGAAAAATGGAAAAAAACCTCATTATGTTTTAAAAAGTGGTAATAAAAAGATCATGTTAAGAAATGAACTGACATAAGGTAGACTTACTGGAAAAGTATGTGAGATAGCACAGCTATACGGAAATATCAGGAAAATACTCATAACAAAATCTTCATTTAATTTGATAAAGCAAATAAGATCACAACACAGTCCACCCACATATGCATTTAGATGGTACAGCTCTTGTCAACTGAACATTAATTCTCTGTATTTTAGGTCTTTTTTACTCATGGCTGATTTGAAACTTGCATACTGAAAGGCAAACTTTTCATAATCTTCACTTCATTCTACAGGATTGAAAGCCATTCTACTTTTTGTAAGAGTTTTTATAACTTTCAGTTATTTAGCCAAAAGTCTGGATGAATGGCAATCATATTGCTCATATCATTCTTTGCAAAACACAAAACTTCGATTTTTCACATCATTGCATTTTCCATGTATACATATTCATGCACTGCTATATTTTTTTACAGGTGTTTATACTTGCCTCTCCACGTTTAGGAAGAGTGAGAGATAAACGGGTATATGCAGGATTATAACTCAGCAATAAATGCCTGTGGGGTGTATGATGTCATTCTTTCACAGAAAATTTTTTATAGAACTGCTAAAAGGTGATGGCCAATAGCCAAACTTCAAGAAAGGATGAATGAAAGGAAAACAAAAATGGTTTTTTCAAGTTGCTATAAAGCAGAAGGCAGTGGACAGCTACCAGGTGATACATCATCACAGTGTGTGTGGTGCTTGTGTGTGCGCATGCATAAACAGGCTCTGTGCGTATGTGTATGCAGACCTAGAGAAAAAAACCACTCATATATATATTATCTATATATATATCTGTTTGAATACTGTCAGAAAAACCTGCAGCTATGACCTAGATTATCTCTGACAAATCTTTCTTTAGAATATCTTTAGAATATCTGCTTCGAATTTGTGAGAAACTGGATCTGAACTTAAAATGAGTGTATGTAGGGAAACATTAGCTATGACTCAGATGGGAATTTCTGAAATGAAACTATATAAAACTTTGAAATAGAAAATAAGATTATATTTACCATTCACGAACTATAAACTATTAACTATAGTACAAAATGAGAACCAAATAGACCAGGGTATTGGATAGACTTTGGTGGACTGCTGAAAAACTGAAACATACAGAAGGATTTCATTAAGGAAGTTTTGGGGTCAGGCGTATGTGTTGATGAATTAAATTTTCCCAAGAAAGATGATATTTTCTGAAAACATTAATTTAGTTGGAAATCCACACATTTTCATGGAAATTTTGTCATCAACACTAGATAGTGAGATGAAAGAAAAAGAAAGTTCAAAGTGTTGAAAGGAACAGTTCTGCAGAAGGGGAGTAAAAGGTATCTTCATAACGCCACATTAAGTTTAAAAGAGGTGTGATAGATTAAACAAGAAACATCAGTCTGAAGTGCTTTCAAGTGCTTCTGTTTAAGGAAGTAATGGTGCATTCCCTTAAAGAAATGCAGTACAGGAGTGATAAGAGGGTAAGCTCTACTATCCATTTAAGAAAATGGGATGCAGCACTAATGAAATCAATGGAAAAGACTGAGAGTTATGTAAGAAAGTATGGATATAATTAGAAAGCTGAAACAAAATTAGGGAAGTAAACAACACCATATACAGAGTGTATCTATCCCATATATGAGTCCAGAAGTTGGAAGCTGGAAGGCTGAATGAAGCTACACTGTTGTCCCATGTACTTCAGAGAGAAAGGAAGCCATCAGTAATGAAAAGTAATTTTCTGCTGTTCAGTTGTTTTATTATCTCTAGGAAGCATTTATGTCTAATATTTTTCACTGTAGTAGGGTACAGAAATCTGGGAAAAATAAAAGTGCAGAACTGCTCCTGGGTAAACAGTCACTCTCATCTAACACAACAGGTCTGGTTAGGAGTCACGTTTATTTAAACAAACCGCATCAGCTAAAGTAACAGAAACCCTTAGCAAAGTTATGTAGGTCCAAATGGGTAGACCCCGGCTGAGTCTGACCCAAGGCGAAAGGACCCTGGCAGAACTGGGGGGAGCAGTCAAAAACGGCAGTGCCAGCGCCAGCAGCTGCTGTGCAGAATCAAGTCCAGCACCTGAAGCAGAAGTGTGGCTCGACGTGGACAATCTAGCTTTCGGGGGTTGTCCATGGTTTTTCTGTTTCTGGCTCCGGGATGGGGAGCACCTGCCATCCTGTCTTTGTCTGGGGGAACCACATAGAGCTGTGTGGGAGTGGCCATCATCTTGTCTTTTCCCGGCAGCCAGCAGAACTACATTGAGGTGCTGAACACCTTTTTGTGTGTAAAGTACCCTCTCTTCTTGTATACTTTTGTTATTGATATTGCTGCTGTTACTGGGCATTACTTAGTCACTTTTGTTTGCTTTCAGCAAATTGTTATCTCAACCTATGGTCTCTGCCTTTGTCCCTCTCCTGCCAAAGAGGGTGGGGGGAAAGGAAGTGGCTATTTGGAGCTTAATTTCTACACACTGTGTTCATGGAGTATGATACAATGGAGGGGAAAAAGAAAATGAAAAGAAGCGCTTTCAGGTAACAGGGTAACCTCCCTTGAATAAAATGTCATCTGCTAAGAGATTTGATTCTTGTTTGCAAATGGGGGAAATCAGCTTATTGAGCACCAGAGAGATTAACTTAGTTTTCCTAGGTTTCTGCACTAGGCTTGTACAAGTATTTTATTAATGACTGCTAGAAATTTAAATGTGCCCCTCTTGCTGCAAAACTAGTCCTGATGGAGAGGGTTTTATATATTTATATTTACTTCCTGCACCTTTTCTAGAAAGCTAAATTACGCTGATAAATCAGCATTGCTAAACAAGATATAAACTGCTGATTCAACTGATTGGTGTTAACATTTATTATCATAACTAAAGATTGTATGTCATGTATGCTTAGATAGGAAGCAATATTTTCTGCAAAAAAAGGAAAATGCAAATAATTCTTTCCAAAAAAGGGGCAGAACATCAGAAAACTGCACAAAAAATACTCTTACAATGGTACAGGATTGCACACGCAGAACCTGGTCATAGGAAAATAACAAGGAAAAAACTCAGGAAGATGATAATTTGCAGCAATGTGTACTTGTGACACCACACACCACTCCTTTGTGTGCCTTGCCAGGAGCTCTAGTGCTTTGACAAGCCTGTGCCAACAATAATGATACTCAAGTGCAAGCAAGTGATGGCTTGATGGTCCCAGGAGCTAAAAGGACCAGAATGGAAACTAATGAATAATGAAGAGTTAAAAGATTTGCCTACTGCAACTCTTGAGACAGCATTAGATGAACAAGTGAAACAATACACTCTTAACCCAGAGACAGAGAACAGAATGAAGCATAACAAACTGCATTTTAAATGGAATGGTAATTATAAAATATAAATATTTAGGTTAAATGTTAATTCACAGTAACCTTACTATACAAGCCACCTTATCCAGGTATGCAGTCAAACTACCACTGAACCTGATCTTGCCACTAGTGAAGTTATGAATAAATTTTAATATCATAACAGTACTTGAAATAAGAAAAAATATATATTTATTCTACAAGAATATTAAAGAGAACCTTAAATACATGATAGTATGTATAATAAGAAAGGGGGTATATTAGACTGCCTTTTCCCACCTCAATGCACAGAATGTGTCATCTAATCAGCTTTGATGGATGACTTAGAGGAAAGGCATGTGAAAGTAACATTGCAAAGACAGCTACAAGCCCCTATATATTTGGGAAATATGTCAACATAGGAAGCTAAGTGCAGCAATTTCATTGACAGTTACTTGCAGAGTTCTTCAAAGCAGGTGAAAGCAACACACAGTAACAAAGGTAATATTTCTTGACAATTTACCTGTACAACTGCTGGTGATGAGTGTCTAGATACAGACAGCAAAAAAGTAGGTTCTGAACTGGACCTAGAAATTGTAGTGGCAATCTTCCCTCCTAGCTATGCCCTAATCCTCATCTCCAAATAGCACAGGTAATAAGTTGACATAAAGAAGACATAACATATGTTGACTAAAGAAGAAAATATTAACAGAAATTATGCTTTTCCAGCAGTGGTAAATCAGTTACATTTTTACCTGTCATACAATACTCTTAAATAATTGAATGAAAGCTCTGGGAACTCCATCATTCAGAAGATTTTATGGGACTGGACAAACATCATTGTTATAACAAATATAACTCATAATTAAAAAATGGTCTGATAACTCTGTAAGGGCTTTCATTATGACAGCTACAAGAACAAAATAAAAGTCTGGGAGAATACCTATGATGCCTCACTAGCTGGTACATGGACAAGATGCCTCATCCAAATGGGAACATGGATACACATTGTATTAAATTCACTGAACAAGAATAGATCTCATGGATGAACATCCCTTTCATCATCCGTAACACATTACCCATGTGATTAAAACTACGGTTCCTCTTGAAATCAGATGTTTTGCCAAACACTGCTGCCCAATATCATCTACCGTTGCCTTCATTAATTCTGTGTCTGAAATTGCTTTCACTGACTGCCTTTTGGCACCTGGGAGTTTACAGAAAAAGCACTTCCAGCTGGTCTCAAGGTTGGAAGGCCCCTGCCTCAATGCTGATGGCATTCCAGTGAATTAATCCAATCACAATAAGATTGATGTTCAGCTGCGTTTTGCTCTCGAGACATTTTAGGAAGCAATTCTGGCTACTGAACGAATAAATATTTTTGAGGACAGAAACCGGTTTAGATAAAATCCATATGAGAAGTACTTCAGCTGAAAGATGTGTGCCTACAGATTAATGGAAGAGGAGCATTCAGTCCTGTTTCCTTCTTGGGCAGCCCAAACTACTCACAACGTAATATGGCAGGACGCATAGATTTCTGAATTCAAGAAGTCAGAGCAGACTATAAAGTTTGGTCTTTTGACGTTAAACTTTTTTAATCCCATAAAGTCTGTGGTTTAGGATGAGGAATAGTGATTGAAGCTCTGAGGCCCCCAGTGTAGGAAGGATGTGGACCTGTTGGAGCGAGTCCAGAGGAGGACCACAAACATGATCAGGGGGCTGGAGCACCTCTCCCAAGAAGACAAGGGTGAGAGGATTGGGGCTGTTTAGCCTGGAGAAAAAAAGACTCTGGAAACACCTCGTAGCACTTTTCAGTACCTAAAAGGGACTACAAGAGAGATGGAGAAGGACTTTGTGCAAGGACGTGGATTGATAGGACAAGGGGGAATGGCTTTAAATTGAAAGAGATTTGGTATTAGGATGAAATTTTTTTACTGTGAGGGTGGTGAAGCACTGGAACAGGTTGCCCAGCTAAGGTCTAGATGCCCCAGCCCTGGAAGTGTTCAAGTCCAGGTTGAATAAGGCTTGGAGCAAGCTGATCTAGTAGAAGGTGTCCCTTCCCATGGCAGGGGGGTTTGAAACTAGATGATCTTTAAGGTCCCTTCCAACTTAAGCCATTCTATGATTCTATGAATTCATTCTCAGCTGATGGGTGTTTTTTTGTCTTCAAGTCATGGAAAGGATAAACAGTAGCTGAAAATTGTAGCAGATCTGCTGAAAAAAAATTAAGGAAGAAAACAACATAGGCATTAGCCTTACTGCTTCACCTGCCTCTCAGCCTAGAATATTAACTTCCATGCATCATCACACTAGCAAGAGCCTACATTTATGAACTTTATAGAAAAAAAATGAGTTAAAAGAATCCTTAACACAACATTTCTGGTGAACAGAAAATAGAGTAGTTATTAGTGTTAGGAGTAAAATATAGTTACATATCAAATTCATGTCCAAGAAATGGGATCCATTTTAAGTTCTAATAAATACTGCCTCACAAACCTATCACATTAACCTTACTTCTGAGACGTGTCAAGGAAGTATATGATGGAGTTATGGAAAATGTCCTCCAATTCAATGGTTAACAGTGCAACCAGTAAAATTAACAGAGACTTAGAAGGTAGTTAGGTGAACGAGAGGCAGAATTGTCTCCAACAGATGACCTCATCCGAAATTAAAAATTTAGCATAAGGCTTAACTTGATTCTTTCACTTTTAATGGGAAATAAACTATTGCCATCCTCTCTTCATTGCACAATTTTTCTGACCATTCATTTGAAAAGGTCTATCAGAGTCTAACAAAATCATTAATTCCTTTTTCCACACTCCAGAAACTATTTTAAGATCTATATTAAACACAAATAATTTGCACCTAACATGTGTTATGCTTATTGCTACAGGTTGAACAGAGCATTAAAATTAAACATCAGATCTACTGAAGTTGCTGCAAATTTTTGTTTCAATTTCCAAACAGAATAAGAGACAAAATCTTTTGAGCATTTTCAAAAATGGAACTGCATTGCAAAAGAGGGCTGTGTATTTTTGTCTGTCACACTCAGTTGCTTAGCATTTGGCTACTGGCCTGGATTTTATCAGAATTCAGCTTCAAATCCCTGTTCTCCTTCAGTCACAGCATTATTGTTTATCCCAAACCAAGGAAAGTTTCCTACACTCATACTCTTGGTACCCAATCTCCTTGCTTCTTGTATGTAACAAATTATCCTCAAAATCTAGTGGAGACCAACAACCTCATAAAATATTTCACCTTTGATAAAACAGACAATATTGCCATAATTCATTTAAAAAAACCTTCATTCCAGACCTATTCACAACAGTGTGTTCCTGGCTGCCAGCCCAAAACTATTATCATTCTATTAGTGTTGTTTGTTTGTCAGATTTCATCCAGCTAACACATGCTAAAAGTACAGCTGTTCCGTTTACATTTGGTCTTTAAATATCTGTTTTATTCTTTTTCTTCGACCTCTAAATGATGAAAAGAAGGGAAAAAAAACTCCCCAGTATAAAGATACCCTAGATGAGCAATATTGTTCTTGGGAGCGTATGAACCCTGCACTATACTGGAAATCAGGAACAGGACCATTGGTGAGTTTAAGATCAAAATTTTCCAGTTCTTCTGTGGAGTGGACACTCCAATACAGTCCCAATTCAGTTCTTTCCATCTTTTATTTATTTTACTGGAATACAACACCTTATTAAGAAATAAGGCACATCGTGTTAGCTCAAGATTTACTGAAATCTTTAAAAAAGTTGTGAATTAATGATTTGTTTATTTCTTCATTCTCTGGTTTCAAACCTAAGCATGAAATCCCAGACTTTTTCATGCTAAAACAGGTGACATACTCACTATGCAATGTCGTAATACACAAAGACACTGTTTATTCTAGATGGAGCAGCACAGCTCAGAGATAACTTATCAGGTCCTGGGAGCAATACCCCATCACTAAATCTGTACTCAGCGTGGGCTAATTTGCCTTTTCTTTCAGCTCTGTAACTTTTCTGATATCTCAGCACTGCATGCTGCAGTTACACCCTACCAGAAATGCTTAGAGACTAGTCTGACATCAGTCACTTGGAACTGTACCTTCTCTAATAGTGGGTAAAGAAGGGCTATGCTACAGAATTCAAAGGCTTGCTGGAGGGGAGATGTTGTAAAAAAAACTGGTAAAAAATCAGGGAACTTTCTTTGCCAGCAGACGTTGCCAGCAAAATAAATACTGCTTGCCCAGCAGCAAGGGCAGCTTGGGTTACACTGCCACTAAAAACCTTCAGCAGCAATGTCAATCACAATTATGATTAGAATATATTTGGCATTAAAATACCAAATGTGTTGTTGATCCTCCTCTAAGAAATAACCAAGATCGTGCATATTTTAGGCGTACTTTCTTAATCTGTGGTCAGTGCAGATTTGAACATGATGCTCTGGATAGGAATCTACATGTACAAAACCTTTCAGCAACATATGCAGCTAGGAAATGCTCATGCAGATATATTCAGACAACCTAAGTCACAAAACTGTCAACTTAAAGCTGCATTCTGTGTTTTTCAATCTGTAAGAGGTTGTAAAAAAATCTAATAAGGCATTATAATCTATTTTTATGAAATAAAAAATGTCAAACAGTCTTGGTTCAAGAACAGTTACAAAACAAAAATCCCCTCACTGTTGTCACCGGGGAAGTGGAAGAAGCCAGGAATGTTTCCTTCCAGTGCTGATGACTCCAGGACATAAGCTAATTGGTGCCCGAGGAAACCTCAATGTGTTTTTCTCAATACCTATGCCTTGCAGGTCACTTCAGCAGCTCCTGTTAACTTAATAAATGTTTCTTTATGCCTGCATTTGATTTTAAGTACAGTACTTGCCCCTGGTCTTTGAATGCATGCTGGGTACAAAGCATTAGCATTATCCACACCATTTAAGATTATGCACACTTCAATTAGATCTCTCAGCCATTTTTCCTTAGTTGCTGCCATCGCCCCAGTTCCTGCAGGCTGAAAGCTGAACATTTTCTCTAGACCTCATTATCTTTTTTGTCACTTAGTCCATAAAACTGTTCACTACGATCCCATCTACTCCTGAAAATAGTCCTTATCCACCTGCTCTTACAATATTTTCCATAACTTACATCCATCCAGGTGAGATAGAAACTGAACTAAATCACTCCATATCCATGTGCAGTACCAAAGGCAATGTAGCCTTAATTTTTCACATGCAAGGAATAGCTTTGTGCTTGATCTTTGTCACAGAGCCAGGAAAGTGCTTGAGAATACAGTTTAATTTTAAATATTTCAATAGTTTTATTGATTTGAGAGAAGGAACTCATATATGAAAAGTCAGACATGCATTAGAGTTTGGTACTGTTTATTAGTTTTGGAACCTGCTTTAAGTATCATCTCTTCTAATTCAATCTCATGTATTTCATTATTTATTATTCCCTTCTATGTGCAGTGATTAAGTTGTAATTTTTGAAGTCACTTGCCTCTTCTCAGCTCTCTTATTTGTGACCCAGTGTTTTCTCAATTGCCATTTATTTTTATACAACATTTCTGACCAAGTTGTTGTAATACTTGTGTGGGGAGGGTTTCTTTGGTTAGTTGGTTGGTTGGTTTTTTTAACCACATGCCTTATGGCTTTGTTTACTTGGTCTCAACCGTTTTCTGACTTGGGCTTCTGTTATTTTGGGTACTACTGAGTTATTTTGGTCTTTTTCAAACACTGGTCTTGGACATATTCCTGATAAATGTGAACTTGTCTGCTATTTTTACTGCCTCTGCATGGGACAAACTCATGATGGTACAAACAGGGAAAATGAAAAGCATCTGTGACAGGTGACTGGTACAATTCCTGATCTGAAAATATAAACTGTTCATATTCAGCTGGAGATTTCAGAAACTAAATTGGTGATCTGTATTGCTTTTCCTAAGGAATTATATTATATTTTATTCTAATATAGTTTCACTATGAGTTTTGAAGTACCTCCTCCAGTTAAAGTAATGTCAGCTTTATCAAGAAGATACATATCAAGAGATGCACTAACAACCAATACATTGTGCAACTGGGTGAAAAACGAAATGAGATTCCTTGTATTCACTGTCTTTTTTTATGAGCAGGCTATTGAAAAATTCTCTGAAGTTGAACAGCTAAGTTTCTTAAATGAACATCAAATTTCTTTTTCCTTTAAATATAACTACTAAACAGAGCTACATCTTTGAGACAACTCCAGGTACATTTTTACACTTATCCAATAAACCACAAGTGACAGACTACCTCTCTGACAGAGCTGTAGTAAAAATGAAGATACTTTTCCTAATATGCATATGGTGCCTTTGCAGCTTGTTCACAGAAACCACTTGAAATGAATAGGGCATTTTTTACATTTTTCTTTTCTTAATTTGTTTAGCATCAGATTAATCCAGTTTGCTATCAATAAGTTACTGGAATTGACAGCTTTTGTTTCTACATACCAATAGTTTATTTATTCTCCAGCTTCCTGGACCCCTGATTTTCCCCTTATAGAGAACTCAGATTACTCTGAGCAGAAAAGCATGGCCCAGAGTACAGATAAGGAGTGAGTAGAAGGCAATTAGCGTGAATACAACCTCTTGACGCATTCCAAAACAAAATTCGTTAGGTAAAAAGAAGGAAGGAAACCCTGTCAGGAAATTAGCAACAGCAAGAACTGCATAAGACACCATGAGATAGTTGGACAAGAGAGGAGGAGAGGTGCTGTTTATAGCACAGAAACACACATTGTAGGGGGAAAAAAAAAAAAAAAAAAAAGAGATGAACAGGCCCAAGCATGGACAGCCAGCATGGACGAATGAAGTGAAGAAAAGGAATCTTGGCCTTATTTTAATAATCTGCTGAAACGTTGGCTTTGTGTCTATTTGGGCTGATACGTGCAAACACAAGCATGTAGCCATGCATGGTTACATGTCCAAATGTTCAACACACTTTAGGGGTCTGCAGCCACAGAAAAACCTGCGTGGATATCACAGACTGAAAGTAGAGGATAGCATATGTTTTTGAAGACTTTTCTTAAGTTTACGTGAGAAATTTTACGTCCCAGTATATTTAAAGAACTATAAAACTTCAAATTTGATGAGATTTATATCGGTACATCATAACTTATATTGACTTGTCTTAAGATGAGATGAATCACTCTCTAGAAGCATCTGCTACTAACTACTGTAGGCACCAGTGGGAGACTACAGTGACTGTATCAGATGCAGCCACCTACATTGCACTTGGTCAAATGAATCCCACAACCATCATCAGACCTATTTAAGCATGTGAGAAAGCAGAGAGCCACCCGGAAGACACTTTGGCCTCCTAACCCCTGAGAATTTTTAGGTATTTAATCTCTTTAAAAGGTTAAACAAAATGGTTAGTAAATCTGACAGTGCCTTAATTCTTCAGAAATCATAGTAAAGGAAAAATACAGATATCACACAATTTTTAAGTGGTTCCATATCTTCATTGTCTGCAAAAATGCTTAACATAGTGCTAAGATTTTAGATAACTGAATTTTCACTGTAATTTCCCTCAACCTTAAACGTACTTGGAGGTTCAGGTCAGGTGTCTCAAAACAGTCTTAACCTTGTTCTTACCACATTCATCATAGCATAACACTTCCACTTATACATAAACTATCCAAAGCAACTTATGGGGTAGCTGTTTGCTTTGTTCAATAAGAGTTGCCATTTGAGCCAGTGATTTTTTGTAGTGTCATTAAGCATGTAATGTCATCACATGCCACGCCAGTATAACAACCCTCTATGACCAACAATGTCATTCACCTTAAACCTCAAGCAATAGCTAAAAAACCAATGTCCACAGACTTTCAACTGCTCATTTCAGGATTCTGCACATACATCCACACAACCAAGGCTGCAGCTGGACCAAGTCCCTGCTATATCCCAGCTGCTGCATGGCACTTGAGCTCTCACAGTCAGCTGTGGAGGTAAAACACTCACTCTCTGCTGGTGGTTTTCTGCATGTCCTGCTTGACCAAAAGATAAATGCAACACAGTTGAAATACAAGAAATGTACTTTAAATAACTAAATCAAAGAGAAGAGACAACAACTTTAACCTAACCTTTTCTACAGTAAACTGCAAGGCTTTGCAGAAGCAATGGGGTAAAATTGAGGGGAAAAGGACACTGGACAGATACTGCAAACAAACCAAGCGATTTTTTTATTCGGGGATTCAGAAACCATTATGCCCCATGACAGCCAGCCAAATATGGAAAAGAGGCAAATGGGTAGAAGGCTTTCTCACTGTTCTTTGCACAAAATGGTGCACCAGACTTATGAAGTTTCCCTGGAAAAAGTAGGAGCCACCAAAAAATAGTAGGAGTCAACCAAAGAAGCAAAACAGAGTAAAGCCTAAAAAACATATGATCAGGAAGTGTTTTGAATTACTGGATCTGGGGAAAAAAATTGAAATATTATACTCTCAATCCCTAAACTGGCTATAAAATATGTTGGTGTCAGGATGTCATTCAAATAATAGTGGTCTCAAGTTTTATTGTGCTAGATGCCTGTTTTCAAGTTACTGATCAAGTATAAATGGAACATCCCATTGCTGATGGAAAGGATTTTTTCTGTATTCACAAAGACTATAATAATTCAGAAATTTTGATGGTGCTACTTATTGATATTATTGAGAACTCATAAGCATAAAGAATGTAAAGATTGATACACATAATCTTCCTGTTTTGAGAGCTTCTGTCTCTCACTGCCAGTAAAACCACGCATTTATTCAAGTTCTGAGCATGCAGGACTCAGCTCAGTGCAGTTGCTGGAAGGGAGTTGGTCAGGAAGTGGCAGGGAAGGACAACATCTCCAAAAGGAATATTACAGATTCTGGGTATTTATGGTTCTGGATGCTTATTTCAGAAAGGTACAGCACTGCTTCACAGCAGCTTTCAAAGAGTGAGAGGCCACTTCAGTTTGTTTGGGGGGTGGCTGGGAACAGACATGTGCACCCTCTTTTCCCCATGTCTTCCCACCTCTCCCTTTTCTCCTGCAATACCCAATATCTGCCTCCTACTTGAGACTTGCAATACAAAGGCACAAAATAGCCATTCCTCTATCTGTGGCATGACCTCAACTCACCTCCTCCTGCACTGCTGAGTAGAGGCAAGAACCAGAAGCTCTTCCCTGGAGAAGATGGGGTACAAAGGTGGAAGTAGAACAAACAGTCCAGCAACTCAAAACGCTGGAAAAAGTGGTGCCTGCCCTGGCTGATCTGTCCCTTGCCTCCCTCTGCAGTGAACCCTCTTTCCCTAGCCACCACCTCACCACTGATCAGAGAAGGAGCAGATACCAGAGGGACGCCTGTCTCTGTGTTTGAGCACAGAGTTAAGGCAGGCACCTCTGCCCTCATGGCTGCCACCCAAACCTTGTGTTAACAGAGGCTCAAGCTGCTGCTGCAGAGCACAACTGGGATTCGTAACGAGAGCCTGAGTGTGTGAGTCATGGCTGCTGGACATTTTCAGGAAGATTCTGAGCCTTTTCTTCAGGCTAAACAATCACAACTCTCTCAGGGTCCCCTCATATGATAGATGCCCAAGTACCTTCATCCTTGCAGAGGTCTTTGCTAGACTTGGTCCAGTATGTCCATGTCTCCCTTCCTTTGGGGAGCCCAGATGTGGACAGGTCACTGCAGATATGCTCTAGTCAGGGTTTTGCAGTCGAGAAGACTCACTCACCTCCCTTGATCTAGTGGTAACACTTTCCCTAGTACAACCTGGCCTCTCCTGGCTGCCTATACTCCAAGGGCACTTTGTTGTCTCTTCTTCCATTAGGTGTTCACCAGGGCCTTTACTGGAAAGCAGCTTTCCAGCCAAACACCACCCAGCCTGTATAGCTGAGTACCTAAGGTTTCTTCCTCCCCAAGGGCAGGACTTGGCACTTCCTTTGCTTGGATTCAAAAGAGTCTTGCTGGCCAAGATCTCCAGCCTTCTGACATGCCAGGGAATGGCAGCACAACCTAGTAGTACATCTGGTGTACCAACAATTCATCCTGTTTTTTTCACACCTGCAGATCTGATGAGTGTCTGCCCTACTCCATCATCTAAGTGAGTACTGAAGATGTTACACAGTTATTGTCCCCATTATCAACCTCTGTGGTCAAAATACAAAATAATATATTTTAAATGCTAACATACATGCTTGTTTGTCATCTTCTCAAAATATTGTTGATTAAAAAAAATTAAAACTGAAAAATGCCACCAGGGAAATAAAACAGTCATAAAGATGTCTTTTAAGAATGACTAAGGTGCAGATGCAAGTTAAAACTCTAAAACAGAATACGTATGGTATATACCTCTATTTTTCTCTCCAACAACAAATTGAGAGTAGAGCAAACACATTATTCCCTCAGAATGATGCCCTCTAGCCCTAGTATTCACGCAGAGTTACAGAGGAAATATCTTCACTAAATCCGAGCCAACACCAACAGTGTACAACCTCGATCGTTTGCGCTCTGTATATGCAGTTACTGTGTAGTATTTCCAGGTTCAGGTAGCCAGCTTACTGTCTCATTATTTAAATGGCTGTCATTGAAAAAACAGTGTTACTTGAGCCACATAATTCTAACACATGATTTCACAAATGCAAATTCACAAATCCCACAGATGCAGTTCTCTCACTGCTTCTGCACTCAGAAGCTGCCATGCATCTAAGAGCTGCGGATAAGAGAGTAGCTTTAGATTTCACTTAAGATAATCAGCCATAAATTTGTTATCGCTTCACTCCTCTTCATGAAGGCTTGAGAGCTGATAGTCTGAGGAGATGAATGGGAAAAATCCACACAACATTCAAATTTGTTCATTCAAATTAATTCAATCAGGTTATTCACAAAGGAAGGCAAACACCTACATGGGGATCCACTGTGCCCAAGATACATGGTCCAATTTGAAAAAGTTCAGCATATCCAGGCGATGGCCACACCAGGTCAAAGCAAAGATACACGCTGTTGTTTCCTTCATCTCTGTGTCTGCTCTCTCCTAGGTCTCTGTGTTCTTAGAAATCTGCTCTCAGCTGCTGCTAGAAACATCCACAAAGGAAACCCCCAACCTCCAGAAATTTGCAGCTCATATATTTATTTGGGTGTTTCTGTTGCTTTTGGATTTAATGTTCCTCACACTTTTTGGTTGTTTTCCCTTCCATGAATTTGTCTGGTTCAGCTACTTTTTAAAGGTGCAATTTTTGGCCCGCATAGTAATCCACAGCAAAGAGATGCACAGATTAAGCATAATTTACTTGAGGAACCAGCTCTTCCACTTTATTCTGAATCTGTTTCTTTCATGTTTCATTTTATGCTGCATAGTTCTTGCTTAGAAAACAGAGTGAATAAACTATTGGCTTAGTAAAAGTTCACAGAAGCTCATAACCAGCACATTTTAGCTACCTGAGCAATAGAGAGTACTTGTTATCTTACTCTGTGTATTTGATAAGAAGGTCAGGATTGCAAGATCTGAGTACAGCTGCTTAGCAGCCCAAGGATTAGTAACACAATTTTGGCAGAGGAAGTGGAAATACTCCTTCTACAAAAAAAAAAAAGTAGATATTCATGGATAAATACTGAGTTTTCAACTGTTAAAATCCTAGATTAATTAGTAATTTTGTATATCCCATTAGCAACGTTAGAGGTGTTTTCATTACTGGACATGGTTTAGTGGTGAACCTGGAAGTGCTGGGATAAGAGTTGGACTTGATGAAGAGGTCTTTTCTAACCTGAACTATTCTATGATATGCATGCCTTAGGACACCTGTGTAGCAGCATGACATATAAAATACTGTAGGACAACTGGCCTATCCACAGACGTTTTATATGCATACAGATTGAAGTCTTTAAAGATTTATGGTTCATTACTAATTCTTCCCATAGTCACTGCAGCCTCCCAAACAGACAACAAGCAGAGGGTGCAACTTGCTGGCACAGTGAGGCAACTCTGGCAATACTTAGTTGAAGCTAAATCTCTAGTCCTTGGGCAGCTTTCAATTATAATGAGATAGGACATAGCATGGAATTGCTCCCAGGATAAGAATTTTATAAGTGGTTCTGTAAAAGTCCGTCCCGACCCTCTGGCAATAAATAGAGAGTATGGCCATGCTCAGAATACAGCCCCCTTCTTTCTTGAAAATGCAAGGATTAAAAAAAATAAATAAATTCTCATAATGAAGCTTACCAGCAAAAATAACTATATGGACATTCTAAAATTCCTGAGGTTTCATCTTAGCAATTAGATTTGACCAGAGCCAAGCAGAAATGGGCAAAAAGAGAAGATGCTGTGAATCCTGCATTTCAGGATGTGTGTCTGTTACCTTTATTGCTGGGAAGCCAGCAGTGCTCGCAGCTGTCAGGAGCCCTGCTGTTCAGCATTCCTGGCTGTTACAAGCTCTGTCAGGCAGCCGGAAATGCTTAGAGCTGACATTAATCACCGACTTTGGGGTTCACAGCTGTTACAAGAAGTTCCAGCAACTTGGCGGTGCTAGTAACAATTTATTTCACTTAGCAACAAACGCTGGCATATGGGTGTTGCTTATAATTTCTAAGGAGCTTTTTTGCCAATGCTATTAGCTTCCACAGTCAGCTGGGGTTACAGTAATGCAAGATTTAAGAACTTTTAGGACCATTGCTAACAGTGGTGCCTAACAACAAAGAGTACCTTCAGCTACAGTCACTGTGCATACAAACATTCTCAACACGTTGGCAGCTTTCCTAATAATAACCAAGTGCCTGATACTACCTACAGCTGTGGAAGCATTAGTCAGTGCTTCAAAACACTGCTGCTTTGTCAACAACATGTATAGAGTTTAACAAGTCGTTCTTACAATACCAGGAGATTTTCTGCCAGAGCTCTGTGCTGCAGCTAAGTCCCCCAGCAGGGTATATTAGCTCAGGCTCAGCATCACGCGAATAAAGTCGCACAGATTTTGAGCAACGTGAAAATATTGAAAGCTACACCACAGTGAACGCAGGATGCTGAGAATGCAGACAGAGGCTCTGCTTCTGAATCCTGGACAATGTGTTTAATGCATCAGGGAGACTGAGTAGAAAATTGTAATTCAGACATCACTGTCGTTATTTGTGAAGATATCTGTAGTGGGTTGTTTATTTTTAAACCTAAATTAAAAATAAAAAGGAAAATGCTCTAAGCCTTATAAAGATGTTGTGGATTTGCTCCATGATGTCTCAATAAAGACATGTCCAAGGAAATATTAGAGCGACATAATTTTCAAAAGTAATATAATATGAAAAATATAGTGTAGCTCAATTTTTGAATCCTGTAATATAGAAGTATATTAATCCTGTAATAGAGAAGTATATTTTAACATTATTCTGCTACAGATCAGGTAAAAACCCTGCCAAATCCTTCCTTAACTTCAAGTCTCACAATATCTGCAAATTCTGCAAGGGAAATTCTGAAAATTTTTTATCTGTTGTATTGGCAGAGGAAAAACTTCTCTCTAAATTAAATAATTTCTGTGAAATTATTTACTTAACCCTTTTTAATATAAAAGTGTATTACATGTGATTTCCTCATTTCATTTTGAAAATGCTTAAACATTTTCTTCTACAAATCTTTGTTTGGTTTGGTTTGGATTTTATATATTATACGCCTAAACATATGTCATTTACACTAGTGCTTTGAGATGCATTGAGATATCATATAAAAAGCACGGCTAAAGGCAATTTTGATTTACAAAAATTCTAACAGATGTTGAAGGACACAATTTTAGTGCATAACTGACTGTTTTCAATTTCTTTTTCTTTTTCACTGCTCACTCCATCATAAACCTAAAGGGCAAATCATGCTAAACCAGTCAGATAATGGTTTTTGATAGAAAACAATCTTTGTATCTGAAGGAAAAACAAGGGGAGTGACACATCTCATTTTTAACAAGGTTTCTGACACCATCTTATGATATTTTGTGAGCAGACTAACAACCTTATGGACTGAATGATGAAATAACATGTAAACTACTACACTTGCAGATAACAGATCAGAGGGGATCCAAGACACATAAATGCTGTTGTAGTATTTTGAACAAAGGTAAATGCGAGAAATATTCTGGAGAAAACAGGATGAAATTCATTAAGATGAAATGAAAAACCTTTATACATTTCAGAAAAATGAAACCCACCAAATTAAATAATAATAATAAAAAAAAAGTTGAAAACCAACTTGTTAGTCTTGCATGGGGAAATAAAAAGGTCTGAGCATATAATAGCTCACAGAGTTGAATGTGCACCAAGAATGGCCTTCTGCAGGATGAAGGTCATGCGGCTGTGTATGAACAGGAGTGTTCTCTGTACTCCAGTGGAAAAGGACTTTGTCCTCCACTGCTGATATATGGCAATAAAGCAGCTGAGTCTAAGAACATATTGTTGTTATGAGTACCAAGAGGATGAGGGGTCAACCATTTCTTTTGTGCTGCTTTTCAGAGCTTATGCACAAGATCAACACAGAAAGTTCAAGCAATCAAACTACTTACAAGGAAAACACTTTCAGTTGGTGGCATGTAGTCAATATAATCTGCCCACTGCAATATAAAATTAGACCTTGTTCATCAAGCCCCATTTCAGCTGTTGCAGGATACCACAAGTAAGAACTTAGAGAACATGTGCTCCAATAAACCAAACCCACAGAATATTCCCTACACACTTCATTAAGCTGAAAACTTGTAGTAAAACTCCCTTTGAGTCAGCAATGATGTGCCACAAAATGAGGGCATAGAAAGATGAGAAACACTGCCAATGCCCTTGACCTACACAGAAACAGGGGATTTATTCTGTGCAACTCCTAATGACCTATATTAGAGTTGTTGAATCCAGTGGCCCAACAGAGGTGAGGCTGCCACTGCTCTGTGCCCCCAGGTCCAGCCAGTAGCAAGGCTGAGCAGGTATTTCATATACAGGGAATACACACCTATACATATATTCATGTACATGCACACGTGTTTTCCCTATATAAACACAGTAAGAGAGTCTGCACAAAGCCAACAAGTATTCCCAATCTTCCTGCCCTCACAACCTCCCTTGATGTAGGTCATCTCAGAGCTTCGCCCTTTGGATGTTTAGAAACTTTTTTAAAACCTTCAAATCTAAATGCTCTATGAACATTGTACATGCATTTGCTCTTTGAACAGAAAGATAACTAGCATCAAAGCTAGTTGGAAAATATTCATGTTCAACAAGTTATAACACTTTTCCCCCAAGAATCCCTCATTCTCTTATTCTTTTGGGTTGTTCCAGTTTGAACAGTGTAAACATTTTGGCCAGATTTCTTGCAGAATGTTCTAATTATTTAATGAGGTATTACCCATATCTTGTGCCATGGTACTAATTGTTTCCTGTTCCAATCAAGACCCCCTTGCCATGACTAAGCTTAATTATGTTTGCATACACATCATCCTGGTGTTTTACAGTCACAGGTGACTCAAGCCCTATGTTTGTAGCAGAAATTTTTGTTACTAGTTTTGAAATGCACAATTCTGCACAATGAATCCTTCCTGCACAATTGCTCCTTCCAAAATTACATGTCTTTCCTCTGCAATTCAGCAAGAAAGCTCTTTTCAGTAATACAATATATGGCAGCTGTGACAACAGGACATGCAACTTCCCTGAAACTGTTGAACAGGGACCACACTCATGGTTTAATGGGTCTTTGTGAGAAGGTGGTAGATATGGGTTTGAATTCCTTCCAAAGAAGGATGGCAGTAAATCTGCAGGTAGCATGCTTATGATTCCCAACAGTTTTAAAGGAGATGTGTGTCTCTGTGTGAGTAGAGGGAGGTGGAATAACAGGAAATGTTGAGCTGTGTTGGACAAATTTATTTATATTCACTGCTGTTATGGAGGAAGGATGACAAGGGATGGTCTAAGTAATAGTTTATTTTGGGGCATATTCTGATATAAATCAGAATAATAGTTTTTGTTATTTTATAGTGGCCTAAATGGACTGGTACGATTGCTGTGCCCTTTTATCTTTTATTTATCTTTTATACACTTAGCTTTGTTAATATGCAATTAATCATGGTTTTAGGTAAGATTTCTTTACTTGATTTTAAAAAAAGGTTTATTTTCTCCCTCAACTTAACTGAAACACTGAGATTTTACAGAAATAGAAAAAATTGTTACTGTTTGAACTATTTTGGGGTGTTTTTTTCCAAACCTTTTTATTTTACTTTTTATAAACCTTTCTAATTTCATAGAATCATAGAAAAACTTTGTTTGGAAGGAACTATAAAGGTCTAGTTCCAACCCACACTCCCATGGCCAGGGATGCCACCCACTAGCACTCAGGTTGCTCATAGCCCCACCCAATCTGGCCTTGAACACTTGCAGGAATGCAGCATCCACAGGTTCTGTGGGAAACTCATTATAGTGCTTCACCATCCTCACAGTAAAGATTTTCTTCCTAACATCTAACCTAAACCTTTTCCCTTTTAGTTTTAAACTGTTTCCCATTGTTCTATCACTATTTGCCAATGTAAAAAGTCACTCTCCCCCTTTTTCTTCATGTCTGGAAGACTGCAATGAAATCTCATTGGACCTCAGATTCTCCAAGCTGTACTCTTTCAGCCTTTATTCACAGGAGAGGTGCTCCAGCCTCCTGATCATCTTTATGGTCCTCTTCTGGACCTGCTCCCACAGGTCCAGAATTTGTCTGCTAAAGATTTCCTTCAGCTGTATAACCACAAGCAGTAGTCACTGAAGGCTAAAAAAGATACAACACAGACAAAGATAAATAATTTTTATACTAATTAATTACAAGTGACCAATTAGAGGATCCATCAATTTAATTTTGTTGTACCAAATCAAATGGCCCATGTGTAAAATGAGAAGAGTGCTTCTTGCGGGGGCAGAAAAAGAACTAGGCCATTAGGGTATAATCTGTCCCTGCACAAGTTCTAGTGAGGATGAAGAGAAATCTGTCTAGCATTCAGTAGCAAAATCTGTCCTAAATTTGCCTAATTGCTTCATAAGTGCTATTGAGACAGGAAATGTAGCTGCTACTGCAGTTGTAAAATGAAAGGCAGAGAAGGAAGATGGTTATTGAGTCTATTTTTAAGTATGAAAAATGCACTCGTGTAGTACAATGATGCAGACATTCAGACACACCAGAATGGAAATGCGAATAGTGCAGGGAAAGAACTGGCTTGTGCTATATTTTAAGATGATGAAAACCACTCCAAACCCATGGATTATAAAAACACAATGGATAAATAGGTTATAAGGCTTAAAGGTTAGTAGAAGCACCCCACAGATAATATTTCTTGTGTAAAATATGCTTTTGAGAATTTTATATTACATCGCAGTTTTAGAACCAGAGGGCTCCTGTTCTGTGTGTTCACATATCTTAAAGGCTACCAGTACTTTCCTGGGGTCCCATCAGTTGGAGAAACAACTGACTGTACTGACAGTGGCTCTTCTGAATAAAAATCATACACTCTGACTTTTATTTTATGTCCTATTATGGTGACAGAATTTTTTTAAAGTACTCCTTCAAAAGCCACGTAGCCTCAGAAGAGCAAACGTATATTTTTTCTTTACTCACAACAGGAGAAAAATCACTCTAATTTACACCAGGATCTGGCAAACCACTGGTATACTGTTAGTTCTGAACTCATAGAAACATCAAGGTTGGAAAAAACTTCTAAGATCATCAATTCCACCTGTTAACCCAGCACCATGTTCACCACTAAACCATGTCCCCAAGTGCCATATCCACACATCTCCTGAACACTTTCAGGGATGATGATCCCACTACTTCCCTGGACAGCCTGTTCCAGTGCCTGATCACACTTTCAGTGAAGAAATTTTTTCCAATATCCAATTTAAACCTTCCCTGGCACAACTTGACACCATTTCCTTGTGCGCTGTGACTTGTTACCTGGAGAAGAGACAGACCCCCACCTGGCTACCACCTCCTGTCAGGTAGTTGCAGAGAGTGATAAGGTCTCCTGTCACTCTCTTTTCCTCCAGGCTAAACAACCCCATCTCCCTCAACCATTCCTCATAAGACTTATTCTCTAGACCCTTCACCAGCTCTGCTGCCCTTCTCTAGACATACTCCAGTGATGCCTTAAGAGGCCTCATAGAAACAGAGACTAGAAAGGAGTAAAGGAATAAAGGTAGGTATTTATTTGAAAGGACTTCAAAGGTACCTCCTGGGGGCCAGAGGCTACTACCAAGATGGACCCCAAGATGGACCCCACGTCACGAGTTCTTTACGATTTTATAGGTTTGGTTCATTTGCATAGCAGGGTTAATTCTCCAATTAAAGCTTCAGTTTAATGATGTAATTCCCCTCAGCTTGCTCCCCCCTCAGAGGCTCTTTGGTTTATACTTTTTGGGCCCAGGACGGTCTGAGTGTCCTTGGAGAGCAGGCCCGGAGAGGCTTTGTTATGTCTACCCAGCATGAGAGAGCAGAAGTTAACAGGCTACAAGAAACTTCAGAGTTACACACTAAGCAGTACAGAATTTGAAAAATATGAAAGTTAAAACCTAAGGCATCACCAGCATCCCAATGTCTTTCTTGTAGTGATGGGCCAAAACTGAACACAGGATTTGAGGTGCAGCCTCACCAGTGCAAAGTACAGAGGGACAATAAATTAATAACGATGCTGAGGGGGAAAAAGATTAAAATAGGGAGTTCCAAAGTGAGCATGTTGCAACTGAACCTGCAGAGGGACTACCAGTTTCCATCAAAGAAATCTGAAGAGTAGCATTTACCCAGCAGTTTCATATTAAAATGTTACATTCACATTAACAGATGACTAAATGAAGATATTTTAATGAAACACACATTTCCATCTCCTTTATTTTTTTTCCAGCAAGTTTAATATTTGTATGATGTTAATAACTGGAAAACAAGTTTTTCATAAAGCAGAGGATTAGATAAAAAGGTCACACGTCCTCCTCCCACACTGATAAAAAGCTTGTATCAATCATTATTAGCTGAAATTGTGACCCAATTAGACTAGTACAAATCATGCCAAGCTACGATGACAGAAGTGACTGATGAACTTTGCCACAGAGTTAATCCCCCCTGAAGTGGATGGATGGGCATGGCACTGATGCAGTGTAATGCCAGTGAAGCATGTCCAACTACAATTCAGAAGGACATTTAAACAAGGAGAAACTATCTACTAAAGACAGACCACAATCTCTCCATGGCTATAGCAAAATGCTTCTCTTGAGTGGTTTACAAGCGATGAATCTTGAGTGGCATTGAAAAAAACAAGTATTTATCATTAACAGAAGTATTACCTAAAAGAAGCCATTTTAGCAGTTAACCCATTGCAAATTGTCTACCACTGTGGATGGGAGGCAAACAGATCAAGTTTATCGATAACAAACCATCAGTAATTGTTATAGTACTACCAATGTCAAGCATCAAAAAGCCCACTTCTTCCTTTCTTCAATTAAAATAAAATTAAAAAGCAAACACAGAGGCATTATCTTTTTTTTTTTTCCTAAGGTTCATAGTTTAAACCTGACCTAGTTATTTAAGAGGAAAAAAATCCCAAGAATTTATTTTTGCAGGAAGGATGCAGATTCTTGTATAACAAGAACAATGCAGGAATTGAGGTGTTAAGTAAAACACCAAGTATCACAAAAGTTGCAAGTAAATCCTGAGGACTGACAGCTCAGTCCATGTCTCCAAGGCCAGTGGCAGCTGACAATGAGGGGTTGAAAATGAGGGAGTTTATGTACGAATGAGGATCTGACAGCATGTACCCACCGACCAGCTTGTGGGTGATGACTCAACTAAGTTTGTTAATCACTTACTAAGAATAAGTCCTTAATTAACAAGCTAGTGGGAATATGGATTTTGGCTTTCCAGCAGTCACCAGATTACAAACCTAATGTCTATGTTTGAATAATAATTAAAAAAAAAATTTAAAGTGGGGTTTTTTTTCCCTTTTAGCTAAATAATAAAATTTAATTGCAAGTTAACCCTTATCTTTCTAAATCATTTACCTAGATTTCAGAGAGGTATCGTACTGAAATTAAAAGAATGGCCCTCCATGGATGGTTATCCTATTTGTGAGCTCACTGAACTAGCAGGTTGAATCCTGCAGGGTTGGCAGATGAGAGTTTGCTTTCCTCACGCCTCCTCCAAACCCTGCATCAGTGGCTCTTTCAGATTCAACCACAAATTATTGTAATTTCAAAGCAATTCTAAGTCCTCAAGAGTATGTTGAGGTAGCTAGAAAGCACAGCAAAATGGAAGACCCCCAGTCAGGAACAATTCAGTTTCTCCTCCTTTGCAGTGCCCTCAGAAATGTTGCCATACTTTGGGAGACTCAGGAATAACAGACACGGATACATTCCGGCTAGCAGTTCCTAATCCTGTTGTGCCAGTACATGGCACAGAACACATATATGGCCTTTGGCTTTCAGCAGGCACCACATGGGAAGAGTCAGGCACCTCAGGGCACCCATTTGTGTAAGTCAGTAATCAGAGGGAAACGGCAAGCAGGAAAAGCAGGAATCATAACTTTGCCTTTCTGCCCAGAGTATAGCTATCCTCTGTAAGGATAGCCTAGAAGTCAGGATTCCCAGGATGTATGCCCCTCTTGAATTCCAAGTATTCCCATTTTCCCCTCACACCATCCAGGATATCACTGTAATGACAAGACCACAACTACATCAAGGAAGGGTGCACTGCTTGCACTACACAGCCAAAGGTCATCACAAGCCATGCAAGGCTTCATACCTCCCTTTCTTGGCCCACTCTGCTCCTCTTCCTACATCTTGCAAGAAATTGTGGAAGCCACTGCTTCCACAAGCTTGACCACACTGATGCAGCAGACACTTTCACAGCATGACTTCTAGTCATAGCTGTCAGGAGATTTACACAAAAAGTCAGGCTTAAGCAGGAGCCACATGTGACACCTCTCAGGTCACAGCCGTTCAGGCCTGTGTAAAAGCAGAAACTTTGGTGCCAGCAATAAGTAGGGACGCACCAACCAACTGTAAATAGAGGCGCCTTGAAAATTCAGCTTCTACAGCTTTTGCTTTAGGTGCTCAAAGCCTTCCTACATCCCACATAAGACGCACACGCTATGCAATATTCGAATTATCCCATCAACTTGTTGTAACAAGTGCTTTCATATCATCAATGGGTTTCTGCTGCCTTGAGAGAGTCTATCAGTTAACTGATTATGTCAAGAGCAAAGAGAAGGTGTCCAAAGGAGGGTGACAAGGCTGGTGAAGAGCTTGGAACACAAGCCCTGTGAGGAACGACTGAGGGAGCTGGGATTGTTTAGCCTGGAGGAAAGAAGACTCAGAGGTGACCTTATCACTCTCTACAACTTCCTGAAAGACAGTTGTAGCTAGGTGGGGGTTGGTCTCTTTTTCCAGGCAACAACTGACAGAACAAGAGGACACAAGCTGCACCAAGGGAAATTTAGGTTGGATATTAGGAAAAAAGTTTTTCACGAAAGAGTGATAAAATTCTGAAATCGTCTGCCTGGGGAGGTGGTGGAGTCACCATCCCTGGATGTGCTTAAAAAAAGACTGGCTGTGACACTCAGTGCCATGGTTTAGTTGAGGTGGTGTTAGGGCATGGATTGGACTCAGTGATCTTGAAGGTCTCTTCCAACCCATTGATTCTGTGATTGTGTGTGATTCTGTGAGAGAGGTTTGGCCGCGAGCTCTCCACTTGGTTTGCAGCAAGCACTTCCACAGCAGCTGGCTCTGATCTTGAAACTAGAACCATGAATTCATGTGGTGATTAAGCAGATTGAGGAAAATTACACTCAGCAGAACATACATTAATACTTCTTCCACTGGAGGATTTCAGTCATGACTGCAATGCTCCTCTTTGGCTGAGAGAAGTTTGGGAGGAACACAGAATGCCACATTTTCTTGGAAAAAAAGTTACCTTACATTTCTAATATCACTAGAATGAAGTTTAAGCTTGTTTTTGTCCACTTTATCACTCAGGTACTACTAGAAAAACCCCTAGAGATTCTAACTTAATAGACTTAGAACAGATCCATACGGAGATGCATGCGTACTGTCAGTATAAAAGCTACAAACAACACTACCTGAAAAATATGTCCAGAGGAAAGCTGAAATTTTCCACCTGTTAGAGGAATAAGACAATAAATGAGACACAGTAGGAAGAAATTAAATGATAACCCAAGAACCAAGGATAGTAGAAGAAGAATACTAGCTTGTTTAACAAATGCTATACAAGAGTAAAGATGGGGTAAAGAACCTCTTGTTTCTATTGCCTTGCTCTGAATGGAAGTTGGTACAGCACACAAAGTAGAAATTGCTTGGGAGATAATCAGAAAAATTAATTCCTGAAGAATATAAATCAATGATTGCAGGCTTCCTGTTAAATGAGGCTAGAGGTTTAAAAAAGTATTTTTCCATGATGGAAAATAATAAAATCATTATGAATATGCATCTACAAAAGGAAAAGAAGCTGCAAAAGAGCCTTTAAACATGCAGGAATAAGAGAGGGAATGAAATCAGGTATTGGAGTACAGTGTAACAGGAACAAGTCAGAGAATCCTACATTGGGCTGGAAGGGACATCAGCTCTCCTGGCAGACAGGCTGCTCTATCTCCTTAGATAGTCTGACAAACTATAAAGTTGGCAAGTTGTTCCTTTCTCACCACAGTGGTGGAAAGATCCTGCCTCTGCTCTCTTCCTCCTGACAGTCAGTTCTTTCATGCTGAAAGCCTGCCTGCCTTCTTCCTTCTGACTCCTCCTTGAACAACTTCAGGTCTTCTGACCTTTCTTTGCAGGCCAGCCTTTCTGGACCAAAAATTATTCTCATCACTCACCTCTGAACACAAAACTTTCAAGTGTCATGTTCAGATGTGGACTCAGGCTGTCCAGGATGGAGTGCTTATCCTATTACCACATTTCCCCTTGTACTTCTGCCATCAGTCAGAGAGCTGAGCTAATTCTTTCAGATTTATGAAGTTGTTTCCTTTACAGAGGTAATGACAGGGTCAAAATTCAAACAGTCCTTCGTGATTCAATCTGTACTAATTAACTGAACACACAAGAAGAGAGCTGAAAATGGTCATGAACTTGTTACGTTTCTGGACCCTTCAAGGATATTCTTCCATATTTCTTCAAAAGCCAGCATGTTTCTTGTTGTTGGAATTTTTGTTTCCAGTTTTAAATGCTTCAAATTCCAGAACTGCCTTTCATGGCAGAGAAATTGGCAAACCAGAGAAAACTTCTCAGTAGCCTCTCCTCAGCAAGAAAAGCTAATTCAGAGGGACAGGGAGTGTGGAGTTCTGTCTTTGTCTGAGTATAGGATTATCGCTTTAACTATTCAATAGCCTTTGAACACAGATCATACATATTAAATCAGCAGATAGCACTAGGTAAAGATGGATAGTAAGCAAATTAAAGCTCAAAATTAGAACTAATAAAACAAAATCTCAACAAATTAAAGCAATAGCTTGCAAATAAATCAGGAATTCAGTAGAAATAAGGGCAAGCTATCAAATTTTCAGGCCAAAATAATCACCTGCACAAACATAAAACAGGAAATTAGTGTTTTTGCTGAAAAAAAACATTGGTTCATCTTAGGGAACCAAAGACAGTATGTCCAGAGATGAGCATGAGAAAGGACCAGAGGTCCAACTCAACTTTAAAGAAACATTGGGTTTTAACTGTTGAAAAGAGTCAGGGGATCTGATAGAAGTGTTTAATACTAAAACGTTCTTTCATAAAGGAAGCAAGAATAATCTTTACTCTTTTTCAAAAAGAAAGAAATAACTAGTTAAGTTTGCAACAAGAAAGATTCTGGTTAGACATGATGAAAAAACGCTGGTAGTCAAGAACTGGAGGAGGCAGGTTGCACAGTCACCATTTCAGAAAGCTTTAAAATCAGACTAGTAGAAGAACTATTCCAGTACTAATACAGATAGAATTTCTTTAACTTGAAGTCTTTTCCAATTAGGATTGCTATGGTGACAAGATAATGATTGCTGATTTTTTTCTCTATTCTGATTATAAGGTTACAGAAATAAAATTTTTTTAAAGAGCTAATATTCCACTGGATATATAGTCCCAGCAGATTGAAAAATTAATCAAAAACTGAAGTGCCCGGACACCATAAAAATCTTGGGGCTTTATGATGAAGTGAATTTTGTGATCACTTCTATCTTTGAGGCCTATGCCTCTAAGTTCAGATTGATCACTAACCCAGTCTGAAAATATTTTTTCATACCTATGCTCTAATTAATGTCCCATACAGACAACCATAAGCCCTTTCTTAGAGCTGAGAAGCAAACATTGTACAGTCTTTAAATTGAGGAAGTGTCAAATTAATAGAAACAAACATACTAAATATGAATAAAAAGTTGAATAAAATAATTTCAGCTGATTGCAGTCTATGCCTGATGTAAACTATAAAGAAGACAAAAAAAAACCCCCTCAATTGCCTACTTTTCCACTTCAATATATTGTCAGAAAGCTGTGAAATACTATGTCTTAAAATTTAAATGGCAGATGTATGAAGATTTATATTTTCATCACTTCCATTTCTAAGCATAAGCATTTTGACATCATTGGAAAAAATATGTAAGTCTAAAGGTTTATAAGATTAGTTAGTTTCTATAAAAAAGTATATTTTGTTTTCCCCAGCAGTGGAAGCCCACACTGAATACAGAGTTTACAGTCTATCTTTGGGCAGTGCTTTGACAGCATTCAACTAATTATCTGTTATCTATGTTTTATTTCTGTATCACTGGGTAAACCAAACTACTTCTAAAAGAACTGAATCTTTACCCACACACAGCAAATATACAAAATTTTTAAAAAGTCTCTTTATAATGTATAACAACAGAAAAGTCTTAAAAATTATTTTAATGTGCAAGTCCCAAAATCATGGTATGGCAGATGACAGCTACCCAATTTTAAAGAAGGACCTTCTGCATCTTAGCAAAGCAAAGGCACATTCCCTTGGGTCAGAAGCAGAACAGCAGATTTTGATTTGTGGTTTGCTTGGGATTTTGTTTAGTTGGTTGGTTTGATTTTTTTTTAAATTTATTTTTTACATTTCTTTTGGTTTTATGATATTTAAAAAATCAGTTTACAATCCTAACTGAAACATGCCACAAGGATGACACTAAGGGCTGACACACTGCCATTAGTTTAAAGTACCTTGTGAGCAATAACTGGTTAGGTTTTAATTGAATATATAAAATAGGTTACAAAAAGAAAGATTGTACCAAGTATTTTCTTTAGCTTTCATTTTTTTTAAATCTGAATTTCATTTTAAGCAAGAGGAATTATAAAGAAGATTGCTACCAATATGGCTTTGATGTGACTGGTAGTCACCTCAGATACACTCAACAAAATGTCCTAATTGCTGCATATTTGTTCAAATACATTACTCCACGTAATTGGTCTTGCAGAACATGTTTATCTAAATGTAGAAAAAGACAGGTTTTCTTTAATGTGTTTTCATCTGGTGTTGTAAGGGAAGTTATTTATTTAAGTGGTTTGGAAATAACACACATGTTTTACTTTCCCATCTGCCTGCAGGCGTAAGTTGGCATTTGCTCTGCTGGGGAGTCTGTGGTAGCCTACTGAGTTGCCATCAGGACTGCATAGGATGTTTTGTCATGTCAGGCCAATAGTAAATGCAAATAGATTTTTAATTAAAAATAGCAAACACAAAGATGATACTTGTATAAATGTATGCAAAATTAATAAACACATATACAAAGAAATAATCCATTGAGGTACAGTCAGGACTTTTTTGGTGTTTCTAAATAGGGAAGCATAGGGTTTTTTACTTTCCTTATACACCTATTTGCCCCTGATTGTTTTTTCACTAAAACTAGTAAAGAAAATTAATGTTGTTTGTCAATTAAGGCTGAGGAAGTACAGTGTCCATAAACCCCAAGACTCATTTAGCCCCCTTAAGGGGGAGCATTTTGTAATTCTATTTCATGAATGTCTGCAAAGTACTTGTTATTTTCAACAAGCGGTAACAAAATACATGTTACTTCACAACATGCTGCATTTCCCAAGACCTCCTATTCCTTGGCATAAAACTGTCTTACAGGATTGGTATATTTAACTTTCAGGCATCTTATGATTTGGGAGTTTTTTTCTGCCAAAAATGACTGCCAAAGTAACTCTAAAGGCTTTGCTTTAGCCTGCAAGCTTCATGCATATGGCACGCATATTGCTTTTGATACTTATCTAAGACAGATCCTTCTGTATGTTGTCATTAGCTACTGGTGAAGCAAAATAAATGTCTGCAGAAACTATGTATAGATGTGTACGCATAACACACACACAGAGTCCAACACTGCAATCGGTAAACGCCAATCCCTGATCATTAAAGAGCAACGCTGAGCACTGAAGGTCGCCATATGCCAGCACTTTGTGCTACATCGTAACTACTACGCCACACACACTCAGTGTGCTGATGGAGTCTGTGCCACCTGTGGTACCTGTCCCTGAGAAGACTGAAGAAAAAAATGATTGGGTACTATTTTTCCTGTAAATCTCTACTGATATTGTGCATCCTTCATGATTTAAAGAAGGGCGTTACTGGTGGTAACAAAGTGGAAAAATGTGATCTTGTAAACTTGATTTCATAGTAAAATAATGAAATATTCGCTTATCTCTACAGGATTAAAGTACTAATGGATTTCTATTGAAATTACATTTACAATCAATCAATCATGACAGACAAATAACTTCACACAAGACTGCAAAATTTAAATAAGTAATACACAGACTTTGGCAGAGTATCTGTCTCCAGGAGTATTGCCTTTTCGCTGCAGCAGATTTCAAGACAATTTCACAAAGACTGAAAGACCTTGACTGAAGATTAATGATAAGTGGCACTAACAGAGCAGCTGCTTCTGCTGCCTTCTGCTTCCATGGTGAGAAAAAAAGAGATTAGAAAACCATTACTACATGATTGCCCTGAGAAGTGCACCTCTGTACCTGTATACACTGTTACCCTTGACAAAAATGGAGCAATTAATTCATTGGAGTCATCCAGAATGCTCCTGTCTCTCCCCAGACAAGCAAGCTGTTGTTGAACGTTGTATCTGGATAAGAGCTCTTCCCCCAGCTAGAACAAGAAGAAGGCAGACCCCCTCCCACAGAGATAGGAGTACAGGGCATACAGTACTGGACAGATCGGCATCATCTTCTCTTGAAATGCTTTTAATAAGAACTAGAAAGAAGGAGCAACAAAAACTACACATGACCCTCATGAGAAGTTGGGAAGGTGTACAAAAAAGGTGAGCTGTTACTGTAACACCTCAGACTGAATCAATATTCTGTTCAACGTTTAATTACTGTCTTATTAACTGGGTGTAGAGCAGTAATTTTAGAGGCATATAATCACAGAATGGTTTAGATTAGAAGGCACTTTAAAGATCATCTAGTCCCAACCCCCCTGCCATGCACAGATCTCATGGTTTAGGAAAGGTTTTCCCCAGTTTAGTACTCCCACTAAAAAGACCACAAGCCGTTTTCTCCCCTTCAATTGAAAGCACAAAAGATAGACAGATAAGAACAATTTACTGGAAAAAATGAGATAAGAAAATGAAGAATAACAGCAACAATGTTAATAACAACAGCTACAAGACAAAAAACAAACATAAACCAATACTGGACCATATTATCGCCCACCGGGTTTTCTCCCTCTGAAAGGAACACACTTCTCCCTGGAAGTCAGAGAACATCCCTTTCATCTGCCTCTGGCAATGACATGAGGGGGTATCCAGTAACATCTGGGTCCGCCCATGCCTCCTTAGCCATGTCCTTTCCCAGCTACTGGAAAACATTAACCCTGTCCTTGGCTGAAACCAGGACACCAGGGACACCTTCCATTAGATCATTGCTCAGAGCCCCATCCAACCTGGCCTTAAACACTTCCAGGGATGGGACATCTGCAATTCCCTGGGCAATCTGTCCCAATGCCTCACCACCCTCACAGAAAAGAATTTCTTCCTAATATCTAATCTAAACAAACCTACTTTCAGCTTTTGGATGTTTATTTATTCCTTTCCTAAATACTTTTTTTCTCAAGATTATCCTAACTCTGTTCATTTTTTTCTTTCCTATAAGCCTTTTGAATACTGGTTAAATAGGCAACAATAATTTTAAGCTTTTTTTTAATCATAAACATTTTATTTGTCATTTAATGATGATCTGTTTTTTCACTTGTGTAAAGAGCTGGTTTGAAGGACTTCATTTTCCCGTTTCCTTCCCCCACCCAAGCTGTTTCTTTACAATACCCCATCCTTGTTTTCCAAGGCCATTCATGATTAGGTCTTGCTCACTGCAACAGATTTTAATATGTCAACAGAGAAACAATGAGGGCATTGCTGTGCCCTGTTACCATTCAAGTGTTATTTTTGTAGTGCCTGAATCAATCTGTCATGATAAGGACTTTAAAACACTATTCCTAAGCTCATCTTAGTGGTCAACTCAGAATCTTTATTTCAATGTAGCCAAGCCCGTAGAGATAGAAAATAAAATAAAGATTAAATATATTCACTTATCTGAATTTTCTTCTGTGTAGATACTATATTTCAGCAGATGCTGTCAAGTGGCTACATGTTCAAAAAATATTTTACTACTGCACCACTGTAAATACGTCCTACAAACTTAACTACTCATGGTGCAACTTGCAGCCTTTACATCTTGGGGGCATCTGTACTTCAGTCTCAGCAGATTATATCTAGATCTTTATGAATAAATAATTCAGGATTTCCAACCAGCTATACAGTATTTCTCTATTCATTGAAGACAATTATACCCTTGCAGCAAAGACAGCTGAATGTATCCTGGACTGCATAGATTTTTTCTCAGGCATTTGTATCTAATTTTTAATTTGCTAAATTTACTTTCTAGACAATGTGTACTTTTATTTCTCATTATACTTTAAAGGGCCTTACTTAACATCTTTCTTTGCATACACTTGTAAGGCCACAGATTAATTGTCTCTTACTAATATTTAACAAATATTTTATTGTACTTTACACTACTTTACTTCTACAGAAGATCACAGGAAAAATACACAGGATTTTTAAACTGATTTAAAGAAGACATGACAGTCGTAATATCATTGAGTAGAGGACAAGATGAACTCTCCAGCTTCAGAAATCCAATAATTTTCAGTCTCAGTTGAATTGTTTTCTGAAGAAGCATAAAGAATTTAAATCCTTAAAAATACTTCATTCAGCATGAAAGCAAATTTCTTACTTCACATTCTGCTTTTCTGAAGTACTGCACATCACTGAGAAGTGCATACTTAAGAATAAAATCTCCTGATAAGTTTAGATAAAAATACTAGGAATAGACATGTAAACAGATATCTGTCTTCCTGCTTCTAAGTTATTTTAGGGATTTTTAGGTGGAAAAAATATACATATGCTGCAAAAAGAACAGTTCTGCTGAACTCTGGAAATTCTCTAGGATGTGACAAAACTCGGTATTTTCAAATCACAAAGACTAAGAAATATCTGGTTTTATTGGGAACCATGGCTGCCCAAAAACCACTGAGGAAGTTTCCTGGAAACCGCCTCAGGAAACTGTCAACTTTGAAGAACATAATACTGCTAAAGCCCAATTCATACTTCCTTCAAATCAAATGGCTTGTGATAAGCAGAATATTTGAGTTTCAAAGCAAGACTAGCCAAAAAAAAAAAAAAATTCCTACTTGCTTTTCCTTCACTGCAATGAAAATGCTTTTTATAAGAAGCAATTGTTATGAGAAGTTAGATAGCTTCATTATTGGAAGATTCTTGGATATGAAGTGAGGAAGGGTGCAATTTTGGCCCCTTTAGATATTTTCTATCAAAATAAGAGGAAAGGCAAAACATTGAATTAGTTAACTTTATGTAACTGAAAGGTCTTATATTTTCCTAGCATTTGGTGATATACATATATATCTACACACACATACATATACATGCAACATGGTAGCATTATCAGATGTAAAGGTACAAACACTAATAAATGGCCAAAGTTTCTTATTCCCTGTTGCACTGCAGATACTCAAAAGTGTCCCAAAACTGATAAATTGCAAAGGTTGCCAAACTTTTTTTCTGCCTAAGCAGACTATTTTAAAGCTTCTATTGGAAAACCTAGTCTCCATGAAATTCCTTCCTTGCTCTTAGGGCAATTAAGAGATGCTAGTACATTGACTGTAAATAAATATACAGCTTTTTTATCGTTTTTGCATTGCAGTATTACATCAGTGACTTTGAAACAGAAGTATATTTCAGTTTTAAGAAAGATATCATGGAATTGCTGTGATACTAAAATGAAAATTAAGTGTGAAAAGAGATAGGAGAATATAATGTGATTGGATTGAAAAAAATAAACCTGAGCAAGGACTCAGATTTATACTGCCTGCCACACAACTGTTGGTAAGGCAGATTTAAATCTGATTCATGTACATGTTTGTGTGGAATAGCCCCTCTCAGATGCACAAAACCAGGAGCTGTACCCTAATTGATACAACTCATTATTACCCTCGGTATGGGCAGCATGCACAAGAGTACAGAACTAAGAACTGTTGACTCAGGCAGCAGTTCCAGCTCAGGGCCCCAGCACACCGAAACCCTCCTGGTGCAACACTGAGCTCATTTAGGCTGCCTCTCAATAGGAAATAATTTGTGGGGAAAACTGCATGCTGATGCTCAGCAAATGAGCAGCTCTGCCACTCCCTGCTCTAGAATGAGCTTTGTCACGGTATTCCTAGGACTTTTACACCTCCAAGAAGGCAAGGTCAAAGAGAATCTTAAAAAGAAGGTGGAGGAATTAAGATGCAGAAGGAAATCACAAAGTTTTACAACCTCTTTTTGTCCTTCTAAAAAGGAAGAACAGGACGGTCAAGCTTACAAGACATTAAAAAAACCCCAACAAACCCAACAAAACAAAACAAGCAGACACTGTGGCTCAGTGGAATCCATGGTTGGGAAAATCTTATTGACAGAAAGATGAGCTGCCAGGACACAGCTGGTGTGGAGAGAAAACAGCATTGGAAGAAAAAGTGGCAGGCAGGTCTCCAGGGGAATGTCCACAGGGAACTTTATGCAACATGGAGTTATACTCTTCTGGATGAATTGCTTCTAATATCTCAGGGGACAAAAATAGCAGTCATAAAATATCCCTCCACTCTACTGGTGAATTTACTATTATGCCATTTTTTTATTCATTGATTTTACTTCTCTCTTTAATACTACATTTAGGCAAACCCAGATACTTTGTTTTTCTTCAGCCATCTCTGCTAAAGCGTAGTTAATAATGAAAGCACCACTCTTTTCTATCCCTCTGGTTGTAGTCATACTGCAATTACCTTTGTCTTTCTTTCTCTGAGCTAAAGCATTTCCGTAAAATACAGTCATCAAAAGTGTTCTTGATGTAAAATGAAGTTGTTTAGTTATTAAGGATACTTTAAAAAAATTCAGCATCTATGATCATTATTACATTTTTAGCCCTTTTGCTTTCAGTAATGGATTACAGATCCAGAGAGGTTTTAGATACAAAGCTTCAAGTAGTTTAACACCTTTTCACCAGCCAGCTATTTTAGACATGTCATGTAGGCTGCAGGGATGCGCAGAAAAGTTATGGAATTTTCTGAGAAGATAATTTTCCTGCAAATACACTTTCCATTCAGGGAGATTTCCAAGTCCAAACCTGAGTGGTTTCCACTGCTCTGAAAGGACCATGCTGAGTAGGTTAGGCTGGATGACTGCAAGTTGTGCAGCAGTTACAAGAGTAGTAATTACTTGTATAAACAGAAGAAGATACTGTGCACCTATTTCTTAAACTAAGACAGCATCTGAAACCTGTTTTTATTTCATTTTACATCACTACTTATGGTATGATCCTCCTGACAGCTGATCAGAGCAAATCACTCTCTAGGACACCATCAGCAAGGTTGTAAATAAAAAGCAAACACCAGACATATTAATAAGTGTCACCCTAACTCTATTAACTGAAAGAAGGAAGTTTCAGAAAGTGACAATAACAAAGTAATGTTTAAAGAGATCATCTTTCAAATTTTTTCACACTGATAAGAGGAAACCCACTGCGAATTGTACTTCAACATTCCATCTGCTTCACATGGAGTATTCAGTCTTCAAGGTTAAAATTAAGGTTTTATTTCATTTCTAAAGTAGGGCATGGCATGGGATATATAATGATGCATTTTAAAGTGTTATAACTACTCTGTGTTCAAAAACCACCCTCCAATTAACAACATTTCTTTTTAATGTGTCAGATTTTATTCAATATTTAACCTGAGAAGAAAACCAAATTTCGTAGATATGATTTTCCTTCAGCACTCACTTTATTTTCATCAAATAGAGCAGTATGTAAAATGAATATTTTTACAAAGATAAAGTAGATTTAAAAATTCAAGAAATTAAATCTAAAGCCTGAAAAAAAAATTAAAAATTCCTTCCAGTTTGTGACATATTATAGCCTGAAATTTAGGGTTTTGCAACATCTTTATTTAAGGTTTACCTTTATTCCTGTCTGAAGCAGGTAAAATTATACTTATGTTTCAAATAAACAATATTTTTAAAAATTCTTTTAAGTGATTGCTTTTATTTATATTTTGAATCAATACATTTTCCCAAACAGTAAATACAAATAAGAATCTTAAAACTGCAGGAATATGCATTGCACCTAGGCAGCAATACCCAACTATGTGATAAGCAGGAATCAGGATGGGGGTTGGAGGGTGGTTGTTGTACTGCTGGTGGGGTTATATGGGTGCTGTTTTCTAGGTCACAGTTTAAAAGAGTGTGAGGGATTCCAAAAAAATTCTTTAGTTAGGCGGCTGGTATTTTGTGATAAAATCAAGCACTGTTGCCTCATCTTGTACAGGACAGTTTTCTTTCAGTTGACATTAATTGGGTGGAGTTGTACAATTTCTTTGTTTACAGCAAATGAAAGACACCTTAAATTTCAAGCCTGGATTGCTGTGGCTTGGTTGATATGAGGCACCAATTTTAAGAGCAGTAGTTTTCCATTTTACTCGATGTGTGTTTGCAGAATTGTAGAAGGGAGACTTCAACTTTATGCATCAGTTGAGATCAAAGGAATTCTAGTATAGACTCTAGAATTGTGTTTACAATAAGGAAATGGTAATCTGAAAGAGGACTCATTAGAATATGCCACTTAAATGTCAAATAAGAGAGCAAAAATAAATTAATGTTTCTGAAGAAACTGGGCTGCAAGAAAGACATGGACTTTGGAGAATAAGTGCAACAAAGGACAACAAACAAAACTAGGGGAGCATCTCTCCTATGATGAAAGGCTGAGAGAGCTGGAACTGCTCAACCTGGAAAAGGGAAAGCTTGGGGAAGAACTTATGAATGTGTGGAAATACCTGATGAAAGGGTATGAAGAATGAAGAAGAAGAAGGCAGACTGTTCCCAGTGATGCCCAGCGTCAGGACAAGGGACAATCTACACAAATGGAAACACAGGAGGTGCCATCTCAACATTAGGAAACACTTCTTTTTTACTATGAGGGTGGATGTCCAAAAGCTGTCAGGACATGGTCTTGGTCGACTAGCTCTGTGTGACACTGCTTGAGCAGATAGGTTGAACTAGACAATGTACAGAGGTGCCTTTTGGCCTCAACTACTCTGCGAATCCCACAAAAGTGACTGGAGTTGTCAGATGATAACTCTACAGCAACAAGTCAGAAACTTACTGGCCTATACCAAAGGGAAGGGTAATTAGTGAGCTGGTCTCAATTTTTAAATCACTGGGTACCTTCTTAAAACAGAAGCTATAGATGTGTTACAAGCATCACTGGATTAAGCAGCTTGTGTTACACAGGACACAAGTCTAAGTGATGATTAACTATCATCATTCTACTGAAATGCATGAATTTCTTCACCTATAAAAATCTTCTAGGCAGTGTTTTAAGTTAATTTACTCCAACTGAACCTTTATTTTATAAGAAATCAATTTAGTCAATGACAGATAATACAGAAAATGTCATCTGACACGTGGCTAAAATTCCGTAATTCTAAGCAGCTTTTAAATTCTCACTTCTGAGTTCTTAAGCCTCATAAGCTCCTGTGACTCCAGAGGTTGCTTGATCACAGAAACAACAATCATAGCACTAGTGTGTCCTTTATGTTTACAAGGTAAAAATCTTAACATTGGTACAAAACAAATTCTTACCAATGAAGGGAGATCAACCATCACCGTAACTGATTTCTTTTCTAGAACAGATGTCAAAAGAATAAAACTGCCTTATGATTTATATCTTAAAACAAAAGGTGCTGCAGCCCCACGGGAACCATTTTCCATGAAAAAATGTATTGATATGAGTATGTAGATGCTGCTTGGAGTTGTTAGAGACTGGGTAAGAAAGTGAAGAGTATGGCAAGCACCAAGGTGCATGCAAGGGACAAATGTTGGTAACATAGTGAGAAGGTAGTTTTATTCTGCTCTATTTGCCAGGACAATACAGTTCCTGAGACTATCACTTTTCAAAAGGCATTAAGAAATCATACACCAGCCTGACAGGCCAAACGCTCCCTTAAGATATCATCCAAATTGCTAGCTTTGGTAACCTAAATTCAGAAAAAAAATCATGCTTTGCTAGTCTTGAAACATGTCTTGTTGGCTGGGATGTTGAATGACTTTACAATTGCTACTGCAGTTGCAGTGATTTAAATCCTCATTTAACTGACTCGGTTCTCCAGTGCTACTTTTGTCTTCTTCTAATTGAACATGGCAGGATATTCAGTCTACGCCTTGCAGCTGCACAGGTGATAGTATAATAACATGCAATAATTACATTTTTCTGTCTTAGTTGTTATTAGCAACTTGTATTCAAAGTTACACATATTTTTTGAGCTGTTAGCTTGCAACAGGTGAGAACATCTGTGCTAGTAGCTGCCTATTAACTGCAGAGATCTATATCCTCTTTGGGGGTTTTTTGCTACCTTATTTGCTAACAAATTTAAAGTGCAGTATTTCATATAACATCATAAACTACATTTCAAATGCTTTCATGTCAGTGTTTTCAGGTCTCTCAAGAATTGATGAAATTGATAAATAATCCCTGTAGACTTCTCTGTACATAAATGGTGCCATAAATATTTTCATGTTAACGTGGACTCTAAGTTCAGTGTATCAGTACATCAATAATATTTGTGCATGGGAAACCACATCCATGTAGTAAAACCAAACAAACCCGGCAGCTCTAATTAGGTGTACAGAATGTTTCACTCTAAAACATTAATCATTACATGGCTGTGACAGGTAAACTTCTGCAGACATCACTTTAGTGTTTAGTAGCCAAACATTTCAACAGAATATTAAGAATTTCTAGAAAGATCATAGCATATAACAGAGGACATCCTTATGACAGTGTATTTATGTCCATGATGTCACCTCAGCTGGAATACTGACTGCCTCAAATTCTCTTTTGCATACTCCACAAATGAAGTAGTAGAAACAAAGTAGGTACAGCAAAAGTGTGTGAAAAATGATCAAAATCATGGTATGATTCCCACAATGGGACACTAAAGACACCAATGAGAGATACAAATGAGTTTGCAAAGAGGCTATGAAAACAAAAGTAATAGTGGAGAAGGTGGTAATGAAGAAAGTGGAGGGCAGGAAAAAAACAGGAGGTAAAGAGAGAAAAGCGCAATAGTTGCCTAGATTCTCAAGATGAACCCTTTTGGTATATAGAGACCTGATCACAGAATGGGTACTGTTGGAAAGGGAGGGACTACAGTGGATCATTTGGTCCAAGCTTCCTGTTCAGGTAGGATCATCCTACAGCACACTGCACAGAATTGCAATCAGATGGTTCTTGAGTATCTTCAGTGAGGGAGACTCCACACCCTCTCTGCCCAGTCTGTTCCAGTGCTTGGTCACCCACAGAGCAGTTTTTCCTCATATTCAGGTAGAACTTCCTGTGCATCAGTTTCTGCCTGTTGCTCTGCACCACTGAGAAAAGAGGTCTCCTCTCTGTTGTCTCTTCTCAAGGCTGAACAGGCCCAGCCCCCTCAGTCTTTCCTTATAGGAGAGATGTTCCAGGCCCTTAATCATCTTTGTAGCTCTCTGCTGGACCCACTCCAGGAGCTCCATGTCTCTCCTGTCCTGAGGAGCCCAGAACTGGACACAGCACTCCAGATGCAGCCTCACCAGGGCTGAGTAGAGGAGCAGGATCACCTCCCTTGACCGGCTAGTGTTCCAAATGCACCACAGGATATCACTGGCCCTCTTGATCACAAAGACACACTGCTGGCTCATGGACAGCTTGTTGTCCACTAGGACTTCCAGGTCCCTCTCTGCAGAGCTGCTTTCCAGAAGGACAGCCCTCAGACTGTACTGGTGCCCAGGGTTATTCCTCCCCACGTGCAGGACCCTGCATTTGCCTTTGTTGAATTTCAGACTGTTCTCTGCCCATCTCTCCACAGAGGTCCCTCTGAAGGGCTGCACAGCCCTCTAGGGTATCAGCCACTCCTCCCAGCTTTGTGTCATCAGTGAACTTACTGAGGAGGCACCTGTCCTTTCAGCCAAGTCATTGATGAACCAGTTAAACAATACTGGGCCCGGTATTGAACCTTGGGGGACACTGCAAGTGACAGGCACTAGAGTGTGCCATTGATTACAAACTCTCTGGGATCTGCCTTTTAACCAGTTCTCACTGTCAACTCTGACAGTCCACTGGTCTTTCAAGGGTGCAATTCAAAAAATCAAGTAAAAAAGACCATTGCTTATATAACCCTTGTCCCATGCTTTACATTTCCACAGGGGAAAAAAATAAACAATAAAAACTTATACAATCCAGCATCAAGCAGTTGAAGTAAAATCTCAGCAGATGTGGCATTCCACTTCACTTTGTTTTTTTTTCCAGTACATCCTCTTACAGTATAGGATACCACTGTACCTGTGAGCTACAGCACCTCAACATAGAGCAAAGAAAACTGGAGAGAGAAGTTTCTGGAAGACCACAGTGCTCCTATCTTTCAGCCATATCCTTGTGGTTATTCAAATTTATTCCAGAAACACTCTATAACATGTGCCTCCCACTCCCCAGTTCCTGTACAAAGCCTTTATCCAAAGCCAAGAGATGCCCTTCCATTGCCCTAAGTAGATCAGCTCCTTTGAACCTAGAAATAACTGACTACCATAATTTATTACAGCCTTTTCTCTAGGAGCCAAGTGCTGTGTTAATGTTCTGCAGAGTTTCTAATGAAGGGCAAGTTCTCATCAAAGAAATGTTGAGTAAAATAAACACAGTTCATATAACAATTTGCTTCCTGTGCTGTGAAAGACATTCTCATACCATTCAAATTAAGGTTTTTCCATTAGAGTTTGCTCATCTCTTCTCTTTCAATTCTATAAAAAGAGAAATCACTAAGGAGCAGCTGCCTGTTCTTCAACAGCAAAAACCTGCAACATAACCTAAATTCTGTCTTGCTTGCTATGTAAGCATTTTCATTTCTTGACTTGCATTTTAAACTCATTTAGCAATAAACATACATTAAAAAAGAAATAAAACGTGTTCCCTTTTCCATACAAACAATCATGGTAACTGGTTTAACACTGGAAAAGGACAAAATGTTTTGTTATCTAAAAGCCGACTGACTTCAAACTAAACCTTTTGTATTGTGACACTGATGAGATTTGTTAGATATCTATCTGTTCCTTTCTTTGCTCATTTTTATCAACTAAATTTAAGGCAATCCCTGCTAAGACATCCTACAGTAAATTTTTATGAGTAGTGCAATTCTCATGCAGATTCATTGCAAAGCCCAAGTAGTGCAGATTGCTTTATTTCTAAAGCTCCTGCAATGCAGAAAAGTGCAAACCTCTCTAAAAATCCAAGGCAGAGGATATGTTATACTTGTCATGGAGCTTTCAGCACTGGAAAGGGTTTCTTGAATATCAGAAATGTTTGGTATAAGTAAAAGGTTTTTCTTCAACTTCTCAGCCCGATTCAAGTTTAAAAGGGTCAGAGATTCACTGTTGCTACTGTTGCCTTTCCCTGGTCTTAAAATTAAGAACCAAACAGGGTTTAATGGAAAAGGGGTTTTTACCTCAGTATTAATATAAGGATCCTTAAGGTGCACCACTTCATCCAGGTGGAATGAGCCAAAATGCACACCCATGATAGATGGCATATACAATTTACAGACCTTGCAAATTAGCATATCTATCAAAGATTCCCCAATGAGAGGCTTGAATGGACCCCCCCATTCCGAGGAATCCCCCCCTGGATGGGTCTATCTTAGTTTACAGGAGGTTCTAGGAAAGACCTTGGTTTCTCAGGATAGAGTAGGGCTTTCTGACTTCCAACTGCGAGGCCTCCAGGATGTTTGGTCTCAGGGCTTAACGGAATATTGGGTCTAAGCTGTTATCAGACTTAAGGAATTACAAGTATGCATGCTAAAAGTACTGAGGATACATAAAATCTGTATAAAAGGGTATATAAAAGATATATATAAAAAAAGGCAAAAAATCATCATGGCATCACTACTACAAACTCTTTTCTTTATAATCACCTTTTAAAATTATGACTATTTTTAAATAAAGATACATGCACTACGATGCTCCTTGTCTTTTTCTGCCTTTGGTAGTTCCACAGTAAGATTAGTGTACCACAACTGGCTTACTGGCAGCAACAAATTTTCTCCTGGTTGACATTTTCCCCTACTTTAAACTCTGTAGCTCTCAAACACAATACATTTTGAAGCATAAAGTTATTACTAGTTAAAAACACAAATATATTTTTTTCGTAATTAAAGGTCACATAAGGAGTTGGGAGACAGTTCTTTTTTTCATTTGTTTTGTACAGTGTTTAACTGTATCACATATTACCTTTTCTTCTCAGAAATATTTAATAACCCTGATTCTTTTAATTGTTTATGTTTGTGGCTTATAATCTTTCCTCTTTTTTCTTGGAGAACTCATTGAATTACTCCTGTTTTACATGTATGTATCTACTGTTGTAGAGTTATTTATTCCATTTAGTACCAAAAAAGGTAATTAAATTATTCCAAATAGTTTAAGAAAACACTACCAACAGATTAAAAGCCTGAAGACTGTAAAGATAGAAACCATGAGTTATGCATTTAAAAACCTAATGATCTGCATCAACTATGAATGCCTGACTGAAATCAAAAAGCTCCATTTCTATTTTTACCACAAAGTCACTGACAGAATAAAGAGTCTAAAAGTAGTGCAATATTCATGAATGATTTAGTATAAGGAAAAGATGCCGATTGCATCAAGATTCAGACATCAGTATTTGTCAGCCAAATGGGACAGAAAGCTCCTTATAAATGAATCCTTAAAAACAATTGAAATAGAAAATGGAACCGCTATCAACGTTTTTTATTCATTATCTATAGAAAACTCAAAAGTCTGCTATGTTGTTCTTGTATCTCAATATATTTTTTTCTGTTTGATATATCTCATACTGTAAGACACAGAAGGATCTCTCTAATGTGAAAGGAATAATCTTCATCTGAAAAAATGTATCATTTAAACATCCTCTACCTCCACATTCTTATTCAGTACAGAATCACAGATAAATATAAGCACAAATATCATATTGAACTCCTCTTCTGTAGAAATCTGACCATGCCTCCGCACTGTTTTTCAATAGAAGGGCCTGGACTATACAGAAGGTTATAATTTAGTAGCACATTTCACAACTTTATAATTTTTGACATCTGGTTCAAGATATTTTAACTTGTCCCAGATAACCTGAAGTAGTTCTTTTAGGGCTTTTTTTTGGGTGAAATTTTGTTCTGTTTGCTTTCCATTTGAAAATAGGAATTGGAACTACATATTATATTCTAAAAAAAATTTTAAATTAATCACTTGGCAGATAGAAAATATCAAAATTAAACTGCTGATGCAAGTAGTATGCATGAGACAGTATGTACTGATGCAAATTATCACACAGGGCTTAATTATGCTCCACTGAGGTGCACCATCAAAAAAAATGAACAGATATGAACGTAACAAACAAACTTAGAAATAAAAATACACAAAAACCAAAGAAAATCCATTGCAGAAAAATCTGTGAATGGAAAAAGTTCAGCATAGCCATACAAGCAAAAGCAGTTCAAAGTGCAGTATCAATGATACTAGGATAAAGTGAATTCCATGCCCAGAGCAGGGGAAAGACAGACATCTGAAATTTCTTGGGGAAGCGAGGGGAATTTCAACAAATTCCTGAGAAAGAAAACCAATACGATATACCTGAGCTGATGCCATGAAGATTTTTGCCTTTTCTTTTATACCCTTTTTACACCTTTTTACAACTTCTGTATTCCTAGTGCTTTTGCCTACATTCTTGGACTTGTTTGTCACGCTAAGAGACTAAACATTTTAGAAGCTTTGTAGTCAGGGATCAGTGTGCCCCAGACCCCAAGGTCCTCTCCAGAACACATTCTGTAAACCAAGATAGAACCATCCAGGGGAAGGCTCCTTGGGGAGGGGGGCTCACTTGAGCCTCTCATTGGGGAATCTTTGATAGATATGCTAATTAGTAAAACCTATAATATTATACCCAATGTTGGGGACAGACACAGAGATAGACTCAGCGGGGTGTATCTCGATGCATATGACCTGGACGTGTGCACCTAAGGATCCTTAAAATAAATACCAAGGTAAAATCCCTTTTCCCCTTCTAACCGTGTATGACTCTTGATTTTAAGACCAGGAAAAGGCATCAGAGCCATTAATTAATAAGAAAATAAAGCCAAAAAATGTATAAAAAATAAAAAATAAAGCATTTCTACATTTTATTTTGGGACAAAGGAGAAAAGGATTGCATTATACCACTATTATGAAACTCTGGAATAGAAGCAATTTTTCCTAATACCATGGTCCACATCAAGACTTATGAGATTAAAATGGAAAGGCTTGAAGAGGGCTTGTAAGGAGACCCATAAGAATAGCTGAAAATTCTCAGTAGAGTAACAATAAACTAGAGAAACATGCAGCCACTTTTTGATACATCTAAATGAAATATCAAACCTTGTCTCAACTCCTGCAATAAAACAGTGGGCAATAATCTTCAGATTCAGTGGGTTTTATGAATTACTTAAATCTAACAAGACCTTTCTCTAAGTTCATGGTTTGCATCAGAGGGACTAATAGTTCTGTCTCATCATGACAGTTATCTCCTAAAATGAAAGAAATCTCTAAAGAGACTACCTATAACTTGATATCCTTTACTCAACCAACAGTTTGAAGATAAAATTATTTCACTTCATAAGCTACAGTCGAGGTTTTAAAATAGAATCCCTTCTGCTCCCTGCAGTCATTAAGGTCAGTGAATAACTTTCCAGCAGCTGACCAAAAGGGGTGCTACTTGTCAGTCTGACTGCACTGTGATTAGCATCAAGACAGAGTCCATTCTTTAACCATAATCATTTGTGTTGCATGATAATTACATGGTGACAGAAATAGAGCACTTCAAAATAGAGTACTTCCATTTGCATCTTTCAACCCAAAGACACTATTTTCTCACCTTCCAGTTCTTTTCCAGGATAGCTCATAAGAAATGTCACAAGTCTCCATTTAATACCAGTGTACAATAAATTGACAGAAAACAACTACCCATGGAGTAGCAGCATTTGTATGGTGGACTATGAAACCTTGAGCTTATTCTGGATAACTCCAAAGTAACAAAATGTGCAATTGTGTATAAATTGTTATTTTGAGCTAGCTGAAAAGTGCTATTAAATTTCCACTTTTTATATTTATTTTCTATACAGCAAAAGAATGAAAACAAAAATAGTTTCAAAATGACAGTGAACTTTCTTATTTATAATACTTTTAGGTTGCTAAAACACCTGCAATGTTTCTCCACTTTCATTTAATGTCAGCACAACTGCTTGTTCCAACAACATAAGTTTCCCTGGACTTCTCTCCAAAAACTGATGGCTTGTTTGAAACTTCTGAGTGACTCACTCAGTGATATTTGGAAGTTCATACTCAGGAAGCAATCCACTTTTATTTATGTGATCTCAGCTGCACCATAAAGCCCCTGAGTTATAGTAAACAACTAAGTAATGCAGCTAAATCACATCAATGTGGATTAACTGAAAATGAAATTTATTTATGACAAAATTGAATCTGAATATAGTGAGGTTACTTTCAGAAATAAACTTGACATGGCAGGAAAAGTGTGGGCTTAAAAGGTACATAAAAATAAAGCTGTAGGAGAAGAATCGAAACATCCATAAGTAAAATTTTGTCATGTCAGAGAATTAAAAAAACCATAAAACAATCATAAGTTAAAAGCCCTACTGATTGCAGATAGAAAAAACAAATGGCAGTTCTGCAAAATCACACTTTCAACCAGAAATCCCAGCTTTTTTCAACTACAAGGTAGTAACAAATATTAAAGAGAGAGGACAAAGATGACAAAAAATACTCTGATACTGAAAGATATGTGTCTTTGGATTCTTCAATTAAAAAAAAAATTGTTAAGAGTAGTTTCTGATATGGGAAATAAACAGACCAGAAATTCAAAATATATCTAGAAGCACACTTGCCTTGGTAAGGGAAAGCTTTTAACTAAACTTTATGGTACAAAGAATAAAACTCTGTACCTGGTATTTAAATAAAATAATTTTAAGTGAATCATGAGAACAAAAAATCCATGATTATAGCAAAATCTCATAAGATAAACACCAGCATAGATATATTTCTAAAGAACAATTAAAAGCAAATATGTCAACTCAGGTCATGTTGTATTACAGATACATCATACCTAGCTTATTGTAGAAAATCCAGGTATTATGTGCAAGCAATGGCTGATCTTTAATCAAATACTGAGCATGGATCTACATGGGAGGTGTTCTACATGTGTGCCAAACAGATTTCCTTTTCAGTGGCACTTTCAAGGGTTGTTTTAAATAAAATACTACCAACTGGGTGCGCAAACTAGAAAGAGTTCCAAGCTCCTTGCAAGTTCCTCTTAAAATGAACATGCAGTGAGAGGCTACGTAGTGTTTTACTGCCTCCCTGCAAATGATCTCTATATTTTTCTCAAAAATAAATTCAGAAACAATTTTCAGTGAAATTCCCATATTAATTGAGACACTTGTGGAGCAGATATTTTGACTAGAAGCTAAAAAGCTTAAAAAAAAAAAAGATGAAAAGGTTGTACAGATGGAAGGTGAATTTATATCACAGAAGAATCTCCAACATGTTGATATAATTAAGCCTCTCTAATGAGTTAGAAATCCAGACTAGTCACACAAGCTATTTTAGTTTCTCTAGCCTTCTTCTGCAGTCAATGGGGAAAGACTCTTCTTGAAGTCAATGCCTAGCTCGGGGGCTGATCTTGTTCTCTAGAGCGCAGTCTCTTGCTCTCTCTTTCTGACTGACTACAAAAAGAAATTAGACAGATCAACTATTAACAACATCTCTTTGTTAATGAACTCATTTCAACTAAACTGTTGTGTGGAAAGACTGGCAAGAGCAATTATTTTGAGGAATTAAATATCGTCCAAGGTATAAATCTTTAGTGAAATATTTCAAGTTTAACAAAGAAGCCAGAATATCTGTTAATGCAGCATCAGCAGCAGGCTGGAAGGCTTCATCCATGGTGGTTGAACAGTGACATGTTTTGTTCAAGAACAACTAAAGCAAAGTGAAACTGTTCTTACAGAGAAACTAATACTAAAAACTGGTCTTTATGCTTGACAAATATTAATCATTTGAAATTTATTGAAGGCAAACCAAATTAATCATTAGAAATGGCTTTATAGGAATTCTAGTGCAACAGTTTGTAAAGGTCTGATTAGGCTTTATAAAGTGATGCAAACTTGCAGAAATACTCATAAGAACAAAACACTATGCCAGTAAGAAAATATTATTGCAGACAAATTTCAATGGCACTCTTTAAATTAAGAAGGTGTGGTATGGGAAATTGTAAGTGACTCATATACCGTCCTGTCCTATAAAAAAAAAAAAGAGTAAATATATAAATTATGAAAAATTCCAATGAGAAACACTTTTTCAGGACCACTGATCCTGAAACGTATGCAGATTATAGTAAGAGAGAACAGTTTAATTCAAAATCTAACTAGTTTCTTGACTCAAGGCCAGAGCTAAACCAGAAGGAGATTACTCACAAACTGGTCTGAGCCAACAAGAGACAATGTTAGGTATCAAATAGTGTTTGACTTGCTGAAATAGCAGCCTGTGCTAAGGTTGTATATCCTCCCTTGCTGCACAAATAAAGGACAACTAAATAAACCCTAGGCAATAAACTGACTTTGCATTTTTGAGGGAATGCTGTAGGCAGAAATAACTTGTGCCATCTCCTTCAGTGAGGGAGGGACTAAACAAAAGTGGTGAAAGGCAAAAATAAGACATAGAGAATAGCAAACCATCAAATGTAAGAACTCGTCTCAGAAGTTCATCAGGGAAACTTATGTCTCTCTAATCTGCCAATAAGAAGCAATGGAAAGAGAAAACTACATTCAGTGCAAACCTCAGGAAGGCTAGTCTATGCCTGTGCACTGGCCAGCACTGAAAATTAGCATCAGTAGGCAGGGGAAGGAGGGAAACTGAAAACAAATTATGCTAGCCAGTAAGGTAATGATCTGTGAAACACACACTTTTTTAATCCTAGTACTGACAGTACTTTTTCTGAGGAAGAGGAATATGTGTGTGGTTTATTTACATGAACATATATAAAAGTAAATATATATATAATAACAATATTTTACCAACACTTTAATAATAACTGTGTCTTAAAGCTTTAAAAAATAATTTTGTGGTACTACAGCTGCAAAACCCTACAGGTACAGGGGCAGCTTGATTAGGAAGACTAGGGGAAAAAAACAATAAAAGAGCTACTCCACATCTCTTGACCAGGGGGAAAGTCAACTTCCTTTGTATTAACCACATTGGCTAAATAACAGAAAAGACATTTTATTGATGTTTTAAGAGCAAGCCTGGACTCTGCTCTCTCTCCAATGTCCTGTGTTACTCAGGAGCAAAAATACAAATTTGTGATCCATAGGAAGCTAACCATACGTATAGATCAATTACTCAACATCCACAAAGCAGAGCAGAAGGGCTGGTTAAGGTCTTTTGTTCTGATGAAGGTTTAAATAGTTATCTTTATTTGTTCAGACCCGAAATCTGACAGGTAGAATCTGCCAAACCCCCTCATTTCTCCCATTTAATTCTTCCCCAGCAAATGGCAAATGTCCTTATCCCCTGAAGGCAGAAAACAGCAACATCATCACCAGCGTGGGCACTATAGTCCCAATTATACATTGTACTGCTATGCCTGGCAGAACTTGGGAGCTGTTTGATGTTCTTTTGTCTTCCTGAGTTGGCAGAAAATAAAAGTCTGAAACATGAATTTCCCTACCCTCAGTTAATCTAATTGGGTTGTTCACTCATTCTAAGTGCCAGCATTAACTGTTCAATGATCCTGTTTTGGAAAGCAGTTGTGAGAGGAAGTGGAACTGAAGCACAGGAGGATCAGCTGGGAGTTTTCAAAAGCAATAAAACACAGAAGGGAAAAGTAAATGAGAAACAGAGGATGAACTGGAAAGAAAATGCTAAGAATGCCAGGAAAGAGACAATAAACAACAGCTCTAAAATTGGCTTTCCAGTTCTTGGTGATATTCAGTCTCACTGAGACATTTATTCTGGATACTGGTAGTACATTTAGATATTATTGTTTACTTTAGCTTCTTAAGAACTTTCTATTGGCTTTACTGGGAAACCTGTTATGGGTCAGAACTGGATAGTTCCCAGGCTGGTTACAGAGGTAGAGGTGCCCTTCTTGTGAGGATGTGTTCAGTACCAACTTCTAATACAGAAGGCCATTTTAATTTTTGTTAAGTGCAAGCAAAATTGTGAATGTTTACAGTGCTCTGGGCATCAAGTAAAGTAACACATGCTCTTCTGAAAAAAACCCCAAATTTCTTGTTTGGAACCTACAAGAGCAGAGAAGGCATAATAAGCTCTTGGCTTTTCGGGGCAAGTTAAGATAACTGTGAGAAAGAATACTCTTATCTGCAATGAGAAAACATGCAGGAGAGAAAGTAAAAACTTTACTACTTGTAATGAAAAGTACAAAAGGGCAGGTGTGGATTTGCTGAACCTGTTGCACAATCCTGCTTACTGGGACATGTTATTGGTACAATAGGAAGACTCTATAATGTTCGCTATCAAATTTATTTTTGACTGACAGCACCAGGCAGAGATTCATCAACACTGCCTACTAACAAAGATAACTGTTCAGTAAGCAAGGAGGAGAAACTGAGCAAAGTATTTAACATGAATGAGCAGCCAGTCTCTTTCAGATGCATTATGTTACCACGAGGAAAGCTGTGGCATTACAGGCACATTTTGTTTCTCGTGTACCAAAGGACTGAAGGACAGACACTGAAAAAGAAATTATTTTATGACTGCAAAATCAAAGTAATTCCAGCAAATAAAACTTAACTAAGTACTGCAGAGGAACAAGGAGAAATGTCCTCATTTGACATTCAGCTAAAATTTTCTTGACTTCAAAGTTCTGCTGATTATTAAAAGGAATGCTGCAAAAGCAGGGCTCATCTTGTTTGTAAAGAAAGTGTTGATTGTCAAGGGGGTATCTTTTGGTATCTTTGATATCAGAAATGGAGACTTTCTACTTTAAGTATTAAACTACAGCACTGAAAACAAATAAAATGTTTGAATCAAGGTGGCGTACATTACCTGTCACCTGAAAGCATGGCTGAGTAAAAAAGACAAATGTACTTCCTCAGGGTAAAAATTTATGTGTGTTACAAAAGAGAATAAACATGTTCAATTATTTTATACGTGAAAAATGTATAAGTGTATGAGATTCTCAGCCTATAGACTTTTTAAACTTAATTTAGTATTTACATGGCACTTTTTTGAAAACAGGTATGATTAAAATCTTTCTAAATTCTTTGAGTAATACAAAGACTGTCAGAATTAGCTGATTATAAAACGTATGTTACTATTTACATTGACTCTTGTCTAATAGTTTAAACCCAAATAATTTTAACAGCATTAAAAAAAGCAAGTGTATGTTAAACTTTCTGGGACTACAGAGAGATCTGTAGGACTTTTTAAACAGTCTTAACCTACCAACCACAGTAGGTGTATTGTTTTTCGCCTCTTTGAACCAGAAGAAAGAGAACTAAATACTCAAAAGCTCTCAAACGTACACATCAGTAAAGATTTCCTCCTCTACTAGGATTTTACCATAACTTGGCTCTTTGATTTCAAACATCACTTCAGCTAAATCCCTGGTTACAAATGGTGAGGGTATTTCTGGTAAAATAAATGAAATTAAATAAAATTCCCATAAACTAATACTGAAAACAGGAAGAAGGAAGAAAAAAAAAGAAAAAGAATTAATAGGCAGTCTTTCCAATCACTTTCTCAGAGGAGATTCAAATGTAACAACAGGTAAAATATTTCGCTGTTCAGAACAGACACATATTGGTAACCCACATGATGTCTTTAGCCTGCTCTGCAAAAATATCAACAAAGCAAAAAAACCTTAAATACATGCTGTCTTGTTTTCAACAAAAATTTATAAATCTAAGCAATCAAAACTAACATGAAAAAATAAAACCAACACAAAAAGGATAAAGATGCTTGCTTTAAATAAATAAGAAACTGGCAAAGCCTATTTATCAGAATTTTATACTATAAAATATATTCACAGTGCCAAAAAAATTTGGTAGGAAATTTGTGTGTGTTTTTAAGCATGCATTACTTATTTACATGTGCAGCAGATTTTTTACTAAGAAAAACATGTCATCTAAATTAATTTAAGTGAAAATTAGTTAGAAACTTAGTGGAAAGAAATTACATCATTTTCTGTAGACTTTCTGTAAGTCTAAAAACGATTGAACTGGTTATTCTAAATATACTACCCCTAAAGAAAAGATAAAAACGATGGCTATCTCGGGTACCCAAGCAGTCAATAGGAAGTTAATACTACTTTTCCAACTTGATTTTATTTGTAGTAAAGGCGTATGTCATAAAACAACTTACTGAGAAGCACTTCAAACTCTGAAAGTAAATCCATTATCATTTCTGGTGTTTTCCTAGCAAGTTGCCTTTCCTTTTTTAGTTTTTTTGCTTGCTAACAAAGCCCTTTTTGTGTTCTGTTTTCACTGCAAAAAGAGCAGCAATACCTGCCTAACCTTCCTGTAATAGCTACCAAACAGCTTTTTTAATGGCAGATGCTGAAACTAACAGAGGAAGCGAGACACTTTTAAATCTCTCCCTTACAGAGAACATAATTCACTCTTTGCGAAGCCCTTGTCTGTAAGACAGCTAACAGGTCTAGCCAGCTTTCTTCTTCATCTCTAGCCATTAGAAAGTGATACAGAGAAAGATCACTGTAACTTGGGTTTATAAAGCCCCTAACATTGTCAACAGGGACCACAAGGAGCAATGCACCTTCTTTACTGCTTTTCCCAACAACAATAGTGGAAAAAAAGGCTGTTACAGTGTGGATACTGTAACAAATATATCAAACAAGGAGGCCCGTAGAAAAGAAATATATATGGACAGATTCTTGATAGAAGTTTCAGAGATGTTTATTTCTCCAGCCGCATGGCCGGGGCTCTGCCGAGGAACTGCTCAATCACGGGACCCGAGGGTCCTTGCCTGGGCAGGGGAACACAAAACAACCAATGGGAACGAGGCTGAGCAGGGGCAGGGAAACTCCGTATCTCCCCCCCAGGGCCCCTCTCCCAGGGCTACGTGGCAGGGGGAAGGGACCCCAACATTTCACCCGTTTATTTTTAACAAAAAGAGATTTAAAACTTAACATTGAAAACAACAAGAACAAAGCAAAAGAAAACAAGCCACCCTCCTGAGTCTTTAAATGACCAAACAGATTCTCTGGAACATCTTAAGGCTGACAGAAGGGAGACAGGACTCTCCGGGCATGCTTTGTGGGGAAACTGATGCAGGAGAAGGTTTCATTTCTTTCCTCCCCCTTTTCATCCCCCCCTTGGCATCGGAGTTGTAGGGAAAGGGAATTGTATAGGGAAGCCATGGGGTGAAAAATGGATTAGGAATAAACTGGGGATAGGGTAAACTTAGGAAAGGGTTCATATTGGGTATAGGGTAAAAGGGGAAAGTAGGCGGTGGGTAGGGAAGTTGCTGGGATGGATATTGTTTATAATTTTGTGCATAATGGCTGCCTTTGACTGGAATACCTCCAGGCCCAGTAACATTCGCTGCTTGTAAACCCTTCTTTCCTTGCACTATATCAAATTGTACAACTTCCCCATCTCCTACACTTTGCAGGTAATTTTTAGGGTTATTTCTTTTAATGGCAGTTCTATGGATGAATAAATCTTCCCCCGTATCACCTCGTGTTATAAATCCATAGTTGTTTTTTACATTTTACCATTTCACAGTTCCTGTGACTTTCATGGCTATAACTCCTCCTATCACGTGCTTGCGTGTTCGTCGTGGCTGCTGGTCCTGTGTGGCCGCCGCCTCGCCGACTCCGACGTCTCGGCTGGGCCCCCGCGTTGCGGCTGCTCCGCGCCCTCCGAGCGGTGCTGCTCCGGCGCGTGTCTGGGCTCTGCGGGGCCCCGCGTTGCCATCGCCGCTGGCCCCGTGCCCTGTGAGCGGTTCCGCTCCACAAACTCCACGCTGCTTTGAGTGCGGCCCCATTGCGGCTCAGCGCTGCGCAGTTTCTCGTGTCGCTGTGGAAACCGCTGCTTCTCGCTCTACAGGGCTCTCCGAGCCGTGTGCTCAGAGCGGGCTTCCACGCCGACCCCCGGTTCCTGGCTGCTCGTGGGGGCCACCTCTCTGCTGCACATGGCCCACGGCACCCACAGCACCTGCAGCATCGCTCCCTCACTCACGGTCGAGCAGCCAGGGACCCCGAGACAGGGATGGGGTCCACAATAAGGCGTGCAGCCCCAAGGGAGCCAGGCACATCCAGCACAGGCACCTCCGCCTGCACGGCTGCAGTCACGCGCTCCTGGGATGGTGGCCACGCGGTCTCAGCCACGGGATTACGGCCATCCTCTGCTCTAGGGGTAATGGGACCATACAAATGCTCCTGAAGAGCTTCACTGATTACAATGGATCCACGGAGAGGTTCTGTCACTAGTCCATGTTTTGTCTGATCCCTTATCTCATCCCAGATCTCCAAAACACTCAAGACTAGTTCCAGGAGGATTAATATCAAAAACTAAGTCTGGAGAAATATAGAAGAAATTTTTGAAAAGCCAGTTAAAAAAATGTTCTAGATCTCCCAGAACAAATACTTTCTTGTTTTGTTGTTCAAGGATTCCTTTAACTTCTAGATACATTTCTTTCTGTGGTTCAGGGAGCCACATTTCCCATGATTCTTCCATAGTCCAGAGAGAAGATCCAAACCAAGGTGAGAAGAGAGAGATCTAGAGTGGTTTTTACTCACGAATTTTCCGTCCTTAGGGATCGGTGTCTTGCCTGCAATTTTCCACCATTTGTTACAGTGGGGATTCTGTAACATGATGTATCAAACAAGGAGTCCCGTGGAAAAGAAATATATACGGATGGATTCTCGATAGATGTTTCAGAGATGTTTATTTCTCCAGCCGCATGGCCGGGGCTCTGCCGAGGAACTCTCACAGTCACAGGATCCAAGGGTCCTTGCCCGCGCAGGGAACACAAAACAACCAATGGGGAACGAGGCTGAGCAGGGGCAGGGAAACCCCGTGTCTCCCCCCCCCAGGGCCCCTCTCCCGGGACCCCACAGCAGGGGGAAGGGACCCCAACAAAAGGCATTGGGAAGACACAAGCAAACAGGAAGATCTCTTTATAACATCTAGCTTTCACTTCTCTCCATCAGTGGCATGGCAGCAAACAGTCCCTACAGGGTTAACATGGAGGATATGTAGGGTGTGAGGCCTGGAAGAGCATCAAAGGTCCCCATACCTGGCTCCCCATGTGAGACGGACAAGGGAAGGTCGTTCAATACTACCCACACCAACCTCCAACCTCCTGTGATTTGCTTGGAACGTACTGTTCAGAAGATTCCCAGTCACAGCAAATCTCACACAACTCTTATGAAACTGCAGCTGGCCCTTGCACAGAAAGAAGATATCTCCCCATACATACATTTGAATTTTTGTAGCTGACAAGGGATCACATTAAGTTTTGTCTGCTAATTCAGAGAAGGTCAGTAACATTATAAATCAATGCCTTGCATACAAACCAAGTTCTCTAAACCTTTATTCGATCTCTGAGAAACTAGATTGAAGAAAGAACATGGAAAAAATTGCCAAAATGTTCCCAGACAGATACAGCACCATTTTCATAAATTTTAATTCTAAGGTCTTCTAATACATATGAGTCCTCAAACTATTCTTCCTACAGTTCTGCAATGTAGGTACTACAGATAATCCAGTAGTTCTGCTTGTGCTGGAGTCAAAAGTAAACCCACCTTCTTTATTTTGTATTTTCCTCCATTTACTTCATTAAAATCATGCAATCATGTGTTCAGTTCACCTACCTAGACTGCTCAAATGACTGCAAAATCACTGATGTTGAATCTTTTACAAGTCTTTACACTTGATATGCAAAATGTATATAAAGTTTAGGTCTATTTTATCACTTTTATTCCAAAGTAATCTTTCTACACCATTGTGTTACACCATTAAAACTCCCTTTCTCTTCCATTAAAGAATTTTAGACCGCAGAATTCCAAACATATGTGGATGATATTCAAGGCAAATTAGACTTGAAAAAACCTACCATAATAGAGAATGAGAAAGGCATTGACATCAAGAGTTGTAGAAAAACTTGAAAAGATTTGAAAAAGGCAAAAGTGAACATTTTGAGGAACACCAAAAGCATGAAATGCTAGAGAATATACTTTTAGCATGGCCTTCAGTATGAAAAGGAGTATTCTTGTTTTAAATATCACAAGCATTTCATCTCACAATTCATCTTCTCTCACAGAATGATGCACCAGAATTTCCTCTGACGTCAAAAATTAAGTCCCATAATGTTGGACTATAGCTCAGCAGTTACCTAATTCCTCTCCATCTTGTAATCACACACTAAAATCAACAGGCAACAAGGAAGTTGAACAGCAGTGAAGAGACTAAATTAGTAGCAAAAATTGGTATGTGTGCTCTGCATATATTTGCCAAAATGACATCTCTGAATGTGCCTTTTCTTGCCTTTTCCCTTGCCTTTTGTATTATGTTGACTTGTTAACTTCTGATTTTACTATTTGGCCAGCGTGTAGGCTGGATGGGGCCTCTCAAGTCAGAATCTAGTCCCTTGCTATTACAAGGGTCTTAATAAAAGGTAAGTCCAGAGCATCTGCAGATAGCAAACCTTCCAATTTTCAACATACATATATGAAAAACATCATGTAAGCTTAAACGTTTTTTTTCCTTTCTAATACACGTACGTGCAATTGGCCATTTCTATTTGCAGCTGATTCTTGGAAGACTTGCCCATTGAGCACTCTAACTAGATTACAATGCATCATTCAAAAAGATGGAAAACAAACACTCAGGTTAGGCTTGCAGATGGAACAGAAAGAGCTGGAAGTGTTGGCCAGTAGTGCCAGCCACACAACTTAAGCTGTTTGTTCCAGAGATCCTCACACCACATGTTGCACCACAGACTTGGGTTACTGAATGAACACAGCAGCAGTACAGACTTGTCCAGATGATGAAGAAAAGCTGGTCTAACAGCCTTCAAGCTTAGCCTCCCCTCTGGCACGTGGAGAAAAGCAGGTTCAGACAGGGATTGCGTGTGATGTGGCCATACAACTTGGAGAGCACATGAAAGCATTTGTTGAAAATATTCATCCAATATAAAATTTGTTGAGTATTTTCAGCTATGAGTCATATTTTGTATCTTTGCAAGGGACGTAAGTGAGGAAAAAGAAGTGTATTACTTAGCAATAAAATAAATTGATATTGCTATGGAATTCACTGGCTGTTCCTGCAAAATACATCTGCTATCAGAGAATTTGATGCCATTGTGCAGCAGAATACAAATTACTTTAGCTACATTGTCAACCATCTGTATTTAAAACTTCAGTTCACAAATTGCTTGAAAGATCTTCAAATCACACATATACATTACCATGCTCTGACCAACTTATTCATGAGCAGACATCATCATTCAAATCAAAGCAACTCCTAGTCAAAAAGCTGGAGGATCATTCTGTGTAAAAACAAAACTCCCTCCCTCTCCATGTACACAGAATTGTGTATAACCAACATAAAAAGACTCTCCAGCTTCTCTTTTTATGATGCCCCAATCAGATTCAGACAAATCAAACAACAGCAAACAAAACCTCCACAACAATAATAAAACAAACATCCCCCTCCCCCAAAAAAACCCCCAAAAACCTGCACACACCTCCAGCATATAGAAACCACATCAGAAATGTATAGGCATTGTGGCTTTTGTTATCTTTTTCAACTGGGACTAATACAAGAAAATATAAAAGTCACTTTCAGAAAAAAAATCACCACTGCTTTGTTTCCACATACAAATAAGCAAATATTACACAAAATAAGGATGTTAATCATGGTAATAAAAATGTAAAGGGAAGAAAGATTTAAATACTGGCTTAGTTTTACTCATAGTGATCTTGAGAAGATTATGGGAGAAACAGAGGAAGAAAAAACAGGGGTTCAGTGATAACTAACTGAAACACAGAATCATAGTTGTCCATGGAGTTGAACTCTGTTGGGATTTTTAATAAATAGATTTGATCAAATACCATGATTGTATGACATCCCCCCCCCGCCACTGTTAACAGGGAGTCTAAAGTTCTTGAAAATGGGTTTACTGTAAGTCCATAACTGCTGAAATGTTTGATCTTGCTAAAACAAGCAGTCAAACCAAGGAGCCAATCCACCAGGTATACTGTTAATGATCGGTAGTGCTGAAATGCATTTATGTTCCTAATGATGACAATGAGTCTTGTCATTCAATAATTTTGAACTGACATATGTGTACTTACTGAATGCTACAAGATTCAGTAGTGCCTAAAAAGTTAAGCATGTAGTTGTTCTCTTCACTGAATCACCACCTTACATAACAAGTTTATTTTTATCAGGTGCATATCAAAGAGTACAGTCTTCAAGACAACTTTGAATTTGAATGCTGACAACCTGGCTTCCCTGACTTAAAAATTTCCAGACTACATGGTTTATTTATAGAAAAAATACAAAGATAGGTATATCCTCTGTTTGATTAAATTGAATGAATTAAGTAACAGAATGATACTTGTTTAAATTTTGTGTCACAATTCACTGTACTAGAATGAGAGATTCATTTTTCTCTTAGCTAGTAATTTGCATTGCTTGTACATTGACTTGTCTGATATGGGCAATATTTTGTGATGGCTAGAAAACTGGGAGACAAACTTCAAGTGAATAAAAATGAGTTCTCTTTCATTATTTTTGGTGTCTTTATGTGTAATTATCAATAAATGCAAATTCTATGCCTCAAGTTACTTATTACCAGAAAAAGTTTTAATTACTTTTAGGCATCACTGTCTACCCAAATATCACTGATTGTCAAAAGATAAAATTGAGAAATTGAGATTTAGTAATCAGCAATATGGAACATGGATAGTTTACTATTGCATGCCAACAAAGTTGTCAGTTTAGATTACCAGTTTAATAAAGCACTGTTTCCCATGCTGCCTGTGCATAGCTGATGTGGCTAAACAGGGACCTGCTGTCTCTTTTAGGCCTTCTTGCCTGAGGAAATGAAGTTTATTTTGTCCAGCCATATGTTTATGGGCTTGTTCTCAAAGACCCCAGTTTTCAACAAGCTTCAGACAAGTTCTTGACCAGGTGCAGGAGGAAGCTGTTGTCAATCTCCATCCATGACAGAAAGGCTGAAACACGTAGACCCACTTGTGGTATTACTGCAGAATTCAGGACAGAAGGGACCCCTGAGGATCAAAGAAGTCAACTCCTGCTTTCAGGAGGGTCTTCTAGATGAGGTAGCCCAGGGGTGTGTATAGCTAAATTTTGAGCATTATCTTGGACAAAGATTCAAAAACCTCTATGGGAACCTGTTTGAGTCTCTGATCATGGTGAAAAATAAAATACATTTCTTGATATCTAACCATGTTGCCACTGATATCCATTTCCTCCTGTCCTATCACTGTACACCTTAGGCTGGAAAACTTGGCTCTACCATTTCTGTGCTTTCCATTAGGTTTTTCTCATGCTACCATTTGGGGGAAAACCACATTTTTTAGTAGTAACTATAATAGGAACAGCTTTCTGAGACATAACTGATTTAAAAAAAAATATTTAAAATAATCATGTTGTATCTCTCTGAAAATTATGACATCGGAGGTAACAAAAAGGAATGCTATATTGAGTTTGATTCATTTCATCTCATGGCAATGGTTTGGTAAAAAAGTTCTCTCCTTCTCTTGAAAGTTCAGTATAACTATACTATATAGAAAGAAATTCTTATTCCCTTGAAATTGGAAAGAATTGAAAACAAAGTAATGTTTGAAATTTTGAGTTCTTTTCTTTTAAAGGATTTTGAAAATGTGTGTCACTTTTACAGAACTGTTTTCCCAAGGGCAACAAAGTGTCAGTTTGTAAGTACCTATGTATTAAAAGATTTTTCAGTGGCAAGCAGCTTCTTGACAGACAAAGGCATAAAGATAAATGACTGGAGACTGAAGCTAAGCAAAGTCTGACTGGAAATATTTTCAGAGTGAGTGCAATTAATCAATGGAACACCTCACTTAAGGGTATGCTGGATTCTCTGTAGAACATTTTAAATCAAAAATGGATGTCTTTTATAAAGATTCAGCCTAGCTTAGCCATAAATTACTAGGCTGTACAAAGATAGCTGAAAAGTAGCTGAAAAATTTTGGCCAGAGTTTTAATTGCATATCAAACTAAATGTTGTAGTTGCCCCTTCTGACCCGGAGATTTTGTACTCTACAAATAAATTAGCTTCAACTTCTAGAAAACAGAAGTTTCAATAAAAGTATTTTTAAGGCCCAGAGTAAGAATGTGGAAAGTTTTGGAAACACAATGGAATAAGCTCTGTGTGATAACTCCACCCATTGGGTCTCATGTCTTAGCTCTATGAATATTTGGAATCCTGGTTGTGAGAGGAATTTTTGGGCTTCTAAAGATACAGGAGCAAAAACCAGAGAAACCCAACAGCTACTGAGGAACAACATTTACCAGGCACAGAGGATGGCAGAAGGCATCATCCTTTCAGCACTCCAACACCTCCTTTGGTAAGAGCCGAAGCATGGTAAGTGGGGACAATAGTAGGATGTACTTCAAAACCACACTCCAGAACTGAACTAAAATGCTACTGTAGGCATTGCCTTAGATTCCTAGCCAGCTGGGCCCAGATGCAGACAGAAAGCACAAGGGCAGTTTTCCTGAAATGGCACCTCCATGTCTTCACAGCTGCAGAAGAGTCTGTTACAAGTCTGATGCCTTAGGGCATAGAGGCAAGCTTTTCTTCACAATAAAAAAGCTAAAAAATGACTAATGATGGAAATAGAGTCTATCTTTTTATGTGATCTTTAAAGAACTGGTGTTCAAACATTTAATAAGATTATTTCTGTTTTAATTTAAGAACAAAGTATAAAATACGTTTATATAATTCCTTCCTCTCCCTGCAAGGTATTGTACTGGGAATACTATTTACTTCCTATCTTTGCCCAGAAAAGATCTTTACATGAACACAGTTTCCAGTTGCAAATGAAAAGTATTCTTTGTTGAAAAAGCTAAATATTTTTGCTTTACTGTAAGACATTTACCTGCCTCTAGACTACACTCAAAAATGAGGACAGTAATTAGATTTCTTCATTGTGGATTTCTGACAAAACAAATTCTATCAAATTATTAAAATATCTGAGCAAAGAACATATTAATCACGGTCTTTCTTCTTTTTCTTTTGCAATCACTTTATCTAGTGTACAATGAACTGTTAATAGCCACTACTATGATGCTTCATGCAATTTCCAGAAGAATAATTTCCTTCTAATACTTTCTCCTCAATTTAAGTCAATAAGTAACTTTCTCCATTATCCAAGGAAGGTTTTCTAATTTTTTTGTAAAATGTAATTTTCCATGTTTTCATACTATAAACAATAACACTTCAGTTTTCCTGTAAGAATATCTCAGTTCATATAACTTGTAGATGAGACTGAATGGAATAATTTTGAGGATCTGGAGTGACCTCATATGTGTGACATGCCAAAGTACTGCCCTGAGTTGCATTTTCTTTAATCTACAGTTTAGTTTTAGAAAAAACATTTGCTCTTGACCTGCTAGCAGGGTAGAATTGAATGAAAGCTTCTGTAAATTGTTGCATTAAATATATCAGCTGTTAAAAATGTATATCTTATTTCTAGCCTTATTTCCACTTATTTCAAAGCTTCCACTTATAATTATTCCTGATATGGAAGTGGTCAAAAGTTTTTGTATCGTTCAGATGATAAAATTTCATCATCATATATCTGAGGGTTTGAACAGAATTCTTGGAATATCTCATTATTAGGAGACCTTTTTACTCCATTTTAGCTATTTGCATAGCTGTTCTGTGAAAATTTTGGACATGGGCACCAGGACTAGACACAGAATTCCTTCTAAAAATTCCCCTATTTTTCTGTCTTCCCATCCAAGTATCCTGTTTTGTTGAGTGTGGCAGATGTGTGATGACAGAGCAGTTATCTACCAAGACTGTATTTTTTTTTTTTTTTAGGAACACTGCTTTCTAGAAGAAAAATGTTCCAGAAGAGAGGAATACAAAATCTATGCAGACATGTTTTTCTCTCACTAATCAAGATCACTCTGTGCTAGTGACTTGGTTTAGTTACTTATAATTCCCTAACCTCTGCAAGGCAAATGCCTCTATTATTTAGAAACTAACTCAATTTATAAACTTGTGGGTTTTTTCCTCAACAGAAACTATAAATTCCAAGCAAGAGCAGTTTGGCAGGAGGTAATTTTTCATAAATCCATGTGTCATTTTTCTCTTACCTTTATCTGCTCAGTATAAATCAAATATCTATATCATGTGTTCCATTTTATAGAACTGACTTTAGCCTGTATCAATTCAAACTAGTCTTTTAACATATAGTGCAGCATTAGCTTCCTTCTAGTTCCTTTGAAGTTCTTTGGTGGTCCAAGATGGCAACATTCAGGACAAACACAAGGTTCTTTGATCAGTTTGTCAGAAAATTTAAATAGAGATTTATTTAGAACAGCTTGTTCTAAAATACCTAACCATCATCCTCACCGGTTACTGCAGAAAAACTTATAGCATTTGTGTTGTCATCTGTTTCCCCAAAACAGACTTAGAAAGTACAAGAATATTAAAGCAACACAAGAATATTAAAGCCCTTCTTCTGTTTACACATTGTTACTGACAATACTATTTCTTCCTAACACTTTAATGATCTCATTGTCAGTTTTCTTTAGTTCCTGAGTTACTTAAACATGTCTTACTACTCTTCTTCTTTGTCTTCCTAGAATATCAGAATACTTTAGGTGGGGAGGGACTTCCAGAGGTTGTCTAGAAGAAACCTCTGTCCAGAGCAGGTCTAATCATATCAGACTGCTCAAGACATTGTTATGTTCCAAATATTCCCTCTTTCTGTTTTCCATCTATTGTTATCACTGTCTCCTTTTTAGCTTTGTTTTCATTAAATGTCATCCAGTATGCCACTTAGTTTTCCATGTGTTTGGGTTTTATAATCATCAAAATCTGTAGATGTCTGGATATGGAGCAATATTATTAAACAACTCAAATTATAAACTGTGCCAATATAAACATAAACCTCTGCTTTCAAGTCCTTTTTCTCTGTTGCTGTTGCTGGAGAAGTTGCTATTTCTACCATATTTCATCCAGACTGAAGTCCTCTGTCATGTATCTTCATTTTCTCCTGTATATATCATAACTACATCCTGAGTTCTGCATTTTGTTTTCTACTGTGATCTAATAGTCTTCTGAAAACATCAGGTAATAACTTCATACTGATTACATGCTTCATACTTCTCCAATCTGACAGTAATCCCTCAAATATTCATTTTCTTTCAAGAAGTCACTGACACCACAATAAGAAATGCTATTTTTGACTGCTCCGTCTTGAGTTTTGCCCACCTAATCTTTCTTAAAGAGGCTATGACTGTAGAATTTAACACTCTAATCATGTCAATCTTTCCAGCAGGATTCACTAATATATAAAATGTAACTTATGTTTATAGATGAGGAATTATAGTTATTTTCATTTGAAACTCAAGTGCAACCAATTAAAGAATGTTTTGACCCTATGTAAAATACAATTTTGCATTAAAATAGGTACAATTTCTCTCTTCCCTATATTCCTTTTCTGTTTTCAGTGCAGTGATCTTCTGACCATCTTTGATGTAACTCCCCTTGAGTTTCCATCCTTGTTTTAGTGGGGAGGAATCCATACAATTTATTCAGTCTCTGCTCAGGACAGAAAGCAGACACTGTTCCAATACACTATTCCTGTACATTTCTGTCTGTTCTCTTTTTTGGCTTTTAGGCTTGACAAGATTTTTTGAAAGGCCTTTTAAATTTTACTGACTGTCATATTTTTTGATTTTTGGAGCTGCTTGGTAAATTAGAATGAGACTCAAGAACTTTGCTTTTGGAACAGTAGCTTTAACACTTTTCTAACCATTAAGCATGATTATGGCAGGACAGAGAACCTTGCAAAGAACTGTTCTATTGTCTAGAAATACATGAAGCTAAAATGAAAAGTTGTGGATACAATATGCAGCTAACAAGAATTTTTCTTGCTTCTGTCCAGTCCCGTGAGATACTTTTCTCTCTCATGGAAGATATTAGTAGAGTTCTATAAACTATGAACACCTGCGACCTTGCAAAACTTTGTTTATAGGCCAATAGGAAACATTTTGACCATGGCTGTTTTAGGATTTTAGCCAATCACGCCCAAGGGGTGGCTGATCCTTTGACCAATTAGACTATGAAGAAAAGTCTATAAAAGAGTGGTAAAATAATTAAATAAATGAATCTTGCTGCACAATTCCTGCCTGCTGGATGTCTCTTTTCCTCCCTACCACTGCAGGATACTGCAATAAAAAGTTTCAATACTTTGGCAATTTCCAAGAATGTCAGCACTTTCAGAATTATAACACGTGCGAATAAACCATCTTTAGTCTTTTAAACCTAATAGGAACCACCATGGTTCAGAACTTTCAGAATCACAGAAAAACAAATAGTCGAACTTCCTGCTCAAAGGAGGGTCAACGAATGTCGTTTGCGGTATTAAGAATTTGGTTTTTTAGAAATGCATATTTATGCATCAAGTCATATTCAATTCAATATTCAGAGGGTTTCACTGTTATTGCTTTAAAAGCCTGAAGGAGGATTTGGGAAAAAAAAAACAAACTAGTAACAATAAGTGCATACTGAATTAAACAGGATTAAAATAAAATCTGCTCATCATTTTTAGTTGATAAGGGAACCTATAGAGATTTCAATCTGTCAGTGGAATTTCACTGCTATTACGTCAGGTTTTTTTAGTCTACAGTAAAAAAAAAACAACAACAAAAAAACCAAGACTGTGGGGTACATTCACAAAATTACAGAACAGCTGAGATAGGAAGGCAACACAGGACTTTGCCTAGTCTGACCTCCCTGCTCAAACCAAGGTCTACTTGTGCATGTCGCTCAAGGCCCTGTCCAGTCACATTTGTGACTGTCTCCAGGAATGGACTTTCTACAATTTCTTTAGGTTTGATTACCCCTACGATGACATGGAATTACCTGCATTTCAGTTTTGGCCCATTTTCCTCCGGTCCTTTCACTGGACACCACTGAGAAAAGTCCAGCTCTGCCTTCTTCACTTCCTCCGTCAGGTATTTATACACATTGACATGATTCTCCCAAACCTTCTCCAGGCTAAACAGTCCCAGCTTCCTCAGCCTCTCTTCATGTGACAGACACCCCAATCCACTAACCATCTCTGTGGGCCTCCATTAGATTCTTACCAACACGCCCACATCTCTCTTGTACCAAGGAGCCCAGATCTGGACACCATTCCAGATGTATCTAGAAGAGAGGAAGGATCACCTCCCTTGGACTCAACCTGCTGGTTACAGTCTGTCCAAAGCAGTGAGGCCAAGGGTACCAAGTATCTCCAAGGATGGGGACACCACACCATCCCTGGGGAACCTGTATCAATGTTTGACCACTCTCACATTAAACAAAACTTTTCTGCCTTTCTACTCAGAAGATCCTGTGCTCTAATGTTAAAGCATTCCAACAAGGAAACATGTTTATGCTGAAACCAGAGAAGATACCTAAATGGGGACATTTGTGCACAGCAAATAGAGGTTCCATTTTTATGGCTCTGGATAATTCAAGTATATTTCTAAAGAAAAATTATACTTATGGTCAAATCAAGATAAGACATCAATGCATAAGGTTTGTAACCTCCAACAGTACTAAGACATGTCTCCCTGAGAGCAGGAAATTTCAAAACTGGTTTATGCAGAAACTTAAGAATTTACATCTTCACCCAAGAGGAAGTTTTATATACTAATAAAAACACAGAATTATAAATACTGTCAGATATGAGATCTTAATTTTGAGAGATTTGATCAAATTATGCCTATTCAAATTAAAACTTCAGTATTTTTAGCTCTGATCTGCATGTTCTGTCATACTTTCATAGTGTGGAATTTTATACTTTTTATGATCTAAATAGAGATACTACCATAGAAAAAAAATCTGGAGGTTCGTAATTATTTAGGCATAATTAAAGTAGGATCTAGGAATCACCACACACAGACAAGTATCTTCAAAATGAAAATACTTAGCCTTTCAATTTGCTTGAAGAAAGCTTAGAAAATATTAAAATTAAATTAATTTTTACTAATGTCAGTGTTCTGAAAAAAATGTAGAGCATGTATTTCTAGTTTGGATACAGAATCAAAAGAGATAAAAGATCTCTTTAGAAAAAATTTGGTACCTCTATAGTACTTTCATATATTATGTTGTGACACCTGATTCCTTTAGGCTCAGCTTTTGGTAAAATAAGGAAAGATGTGATCTGTATGTTGAAGTGGTGAAGAACCACTATAGTGATTCTTGGGATCTGTTCTGGAAAAACTTGCTATGAAATTCTGAAAATTGAGTGCAATCAATATATAAATTGTATAATATTCTTCCCCTTTAAGGACTTTGCAAAAGTTATCCAACAGTTCAAAGAAAAATTGAGTATTTCTCATACTACCAGAAAAACCCATTCCAGTAATTTGTTCCTATAAGACAGATAATTTCAATGCCCTATCCTTAACTGACTCCAAAGAACTGACAGTATTCTACAGGGACGTAAGTTCAGACATAGCAAATGTCACATTCTAAATTTCATAAAAATTAAAGCTGACAAGATCAGTCATACACTCTTTAAGCAGGAACAGAGATGGATGGTTCCACTATCCATATCTAGAATGTTTGAAAATGACCCCTAAGCTGCAATCAATAAACCAGCTATTTTCTGTTCCTGTCCTCGCTACGTTTACGTTGTACAAGGTAACTTCAGGCTGTGTAGTGAATACAGACTCAGTTATAGGTGAAATCCCAGTATCTAGAAGATAAATACTGCAGAACTCAACTTGTGGGAGCTGGGTCACAGAAGAGCACCTTGGACTCTGTGCACATTTAGCTTCCTTATAACATGAACTATGAAACTATGGTGGAGAAGAAAACAAGTAATATCCTAAACAGGGCATATTTAGCACATTATAATGCTTGGGGTAACGGGCAGTGCCAAACCCCTTGCCCTGCAAAGACCAGCCACATCGTTCAAGGTAGGAGATCCCTGCACCCATCCATGCAGATCACAGGCTGAAGAAGAGCATTGATACTTGCCTGGCCAAAACAGCTGGCTGTAGTTCACTATTTTTATCTAGACACACTAGCTATCAGAATGTAGGAGCACTCATATTTTAAAGTCACCGTAAGTCTTGTCCAGAAGGAAGGAAACATAGATCACAGGACCATAGAATAAGCTGTGCTGGAGGGGACCCACAAGGATCATCGAGTCTAACTCTTGGCCCTGCACAGCATCATCCCCAAGACTCACATCATGTGTCTGAGAATCTTGTCCAAGTTATCCTCAGGATGATGCACTGGGACTGTTTTTTATCATAACCTTACGTTCAGGGTGCCAACTACACCTTCTCTTACCTCATGTCGGTGGTGCCTGACTGCACAGCAAAATATTGAAAAGGTTTGTGTGACCAGAAAAACAGAGCATGTGAGGGACAGTGACTCCATAGCCTACTGATTATGGCATTCTGAGGTGATTTTGACTGTCCTAGGAGAAAACTGTAAACCTTCAAATTTCTGGGCAAATGTTCTGGCTGTTTTATTTTAACAGTAAAACACCAGCAACATCTTTACTATCTTATCTGCTGGAAATATCTTAAAAGAAAACCAGCACATTGTGTTAAGGCCTATTTCTGCAACTATGTGGCAAGAACCTGCATAGACTGGAGTAAGGCTAAATAAAATGCACAAAACCAAATTCATGCATATCCAGCACCTGGAGCCATCTGAGAAAAAAAGGGAACAGCCTTATACATTTAGGCACTCCTAAAATCAGGCAAAATCTCCATTAAGGTGATTTTTTTTCTTTTCAATTTGTGTGTTGGTCTTCAGTGTCTAGTACTGGATTAAAACCTCAGTAGAGGCATACAACTTCCTCTCGACAGAGCCCATAAAGTTGTTATTACAACTCTGAAGAGATTTCTCCAGATGACAATTAGGCTGCAGAGCAGGAAAAGGGATTTGGTTAATAACTTTTCATTTTGTTCATTACAGCCACTTCCACAGATGTTGGTTGTGATGTTAAAATTAGAACTGCAGTTTTATATATGGTGATTCAACATAGTGAGCAGTTGTAGTATGATGAAAGGCAGACATGGCTTCAGAAATACCTGGCAAACACATACTCTGAGAACATCAGTGTTTTTTCAGAGTAATGGGATACAAAGCTAGGCTCTTAAGCTCACTGTACAGCACACAGGGAGAGTTAAGTGCCTCAGGATGTGATTTGAACACATCAGGCATGCTAGGCATGGGGGTGCTTAGAGCTAGAGCAATGAGCCATTTCAAGTCTAGGAGTGCATCTGAAATCCCACCCTCTGCAGGTTTCATAACTCCTTGCTCTTGGGACCAAATCATGCTCTGAAAATGTGTACACTTCATTCTTCTTCACTCTTCCATTTTCAGATAAATTAGAAAGAGTATGCATATTATTCCATATAAATATCATTTAGAGCACCCGAAGATAAGTGGAAATCCATCCATTCTCTTCTGTGACCCAGGTACTCACACAGAGCTTGTCTTTGTATCACCAAAGAAGAATCTGAGACAGTACCACTTCCAATCCCCAGAAATTAATTTCATGAGTGTAAGCACTGAGCCATGACCATCTGAGACAGTTCACTGCACCTCTGATGTTTTGTAGCAAGACAGAATTGCCTCCCTCAAAGGCCAAAAGCAAAGGAAGTACAAAACCAGAAATTTTACATTGGCCACAATAATCTTGATGACAATTCAGAAAAGTGACATTTGTTTTGATCCCTCGTATGATTTTTTTTTTTTTTTCCATAATAACTGTAGAAATTGCAGTCAAAACTCCTGGCAAACTCATGAGCAATATCAGCTGGGATGGGACCCCTCCTGACAGAACCCACTATGGCATGGAGGTGGTTGACTACCAAGAAGAGATGCAGAACGAGAGACATTTATACTCTTAAGCAGTGTAGGATTGAGGGCAAAGTCTGATGGCAAGTTTATGAGATACTGGGCCTCGAGGTGTCCTCATATAGTGGGGTTACCAAAACTCATTTCATACATGGACAAGTCTGAAGTTCTATAGAATTCAAGTGATGCACATTTCATTATTCATTTAAGGAGCTGAGGCAATAATATTACCCTTTCTTTCTGGAAGCATACCTCTTATAAATTGAGCTTTTGGGGAAAACATTCAGGTAGGATTTATGTAGTCTCTGGACAGGAAGCTAAGACTTCCAAAGTAGCACTCTCAATCACTTATTCTCAGTAAACATTAATTCTAAGATTTACTGCCCAGTGATCCCTTTACAACTATGCTAAGAATGTCGTATTCTGTGTGAATTCATTTCTGACTAGAGGCATAAGCTGTCATTCCAAGGTGATTATAATACTATAATAATCTGCCTGTAAACAGTAGAATATTGGGCAACAACATTTAAAGTTTCATTTTCCTTGTTCACATGACTACTTAGACCATTGAGCTAACTATGAGACTACCCTCTCTGTTGGTTCATCTACATTAATAAACGTGGATTTCTGGATATAAAAATAAATGCCTGCTGTTCAAACGAGCAGTGTGCAAGCCATGACTAATTGGCAAAGTGCTGCCTTAAAGCCCTCCTAGAGCTGCTTGTGGCAACGGGAAATAAGAAAGTTAAGAATGAGGCTAACAGAAAGAGCAAAGCAAAGAATTATTTGTACAAAGATTATTACTCAGTTTTGTTGTCTTTTGTTTCAATGCTTTAAACAAAAATAAACAGCAAGTTACCTACTTACCTTTTCTTAAAGCAACAGTAAGTTGCAGAATTCTAGGTCTCTTACTGTGATCTAACAATTGGACAGTGAATAGGACAAGCCAAGCCAGTGCAAGCACATTTGTTATGAGGGAAGATTTGTGTTATAATTGAGGACATGCCTCTTGCCACCTTGGGTACAATCTATATATAAGGTGACTCTATGATTAGTTGCAAAAACTGTAGCTTCAGGTCTCAATCAATAAACATGAGTAATCTGGCAGTGAAACTCAGGGCCCTGTAGCTGCATCGTTATGCCCTTTGCTCTAACAAAAGAAAAAGAAAAGAAACCATCATCTGCATTTTCTCGCTTCCTCCCAAGCTAAAACCAGCATAAAGACAGGATTTTATCCCATTGTCATACAGACTTCCAAAAGCAAGGACAAAATCACACTGATCACAAGGATTTTCACAATGACAACTCAAAGAATTCATAATCAACATTAATGTTAATGTCATTAAGCATTAGCAGATTTGGCAACTGCAACATTACTGAATTTTAATAGCTAAGATATGAAAATTTGAAGAGACAGAATGAAATTTGCTAGGTAAAAATTACTTCTTAAATTTCTGTCTCTATAGCCTAATCCATGCCGGTCTGTTTACAGTCCCTAATCTGTAATTCTGGATTCCTTCATCAAGACCACAAATAACATACAGGATTGTTCTATGAAAATAAACTCTTTGTTCTGGCCCTTCCTTCACTTTCAGATTTGCGAATCAGATTTCTTTTTAACTTCTCACAAGCAAGCAGAATAAAACAAAAACGGTAAAGGGTATAATAACTGGAGAGCAGAAAGTCACAGGAAGAAATTATCAAACCAGGCTGCTCATGTAGCACCCATGTACACACGTCAGCCATAATTCTGAGTGAGAATGAATCCTGATGCAATGTAAGAGAATGCAAATACATTTATCTGAAACATGCCAGTGCCCCACCAGCCATAGACTGAGCCATAAAAGAGACTGAGGACAGTTTTAGATAATTCTAAAGAGATATATGTGTGTGCATGCATACATATATAGGTAGGTACACAACTTCATTATTTAATTTTCCTATTGTTAATAAGAGTTAAACATCATATTGATCATCTCTATTGCTTGCTCAGTCACTCTGCTTTTCTCAGTAGCATTCTGAGCCTTGAAAAAAGAAGCAGCTAAAATTTGCTTACCAAATGAATTTTTGGACTGTATAAATTAAATGAGACATGAGGAAAATAATCTCTTTAGCATAAGTATGTCTTTACAGCAAAATACACCAGTATTAGCAAGGATGGATGTGTATGCCACTTTCCCAGAAGTGATCTTTTCCTTGCAGCTCCAGATTCTCCCAAATAGATTAGTGGGACCAATTTGTGAGTTTGTTTGGAATCACAGAATGGTTTTGTTTGGAATGCACCTTAAGGATCACCTAGTTCCAAGCCCCCTTTCACAGGGAGGGACACCTTCCTCTATACCAGGTTGCTCAGGGCCCCCCTCCAACCTGACCTTGAACACGAAATTCCAGGTATGGGACATCCACAGCTTCTCTGGGCAACTTGTTCCAGTGTCTCACCACCTTCACAGTAAAGAATTTATTCCTAATAATCAATATAAACCTACCCTCTTTCAGTCTAAAGCTGCTACCCTTTGTCCTATCTCTCCATGCTCCCAAAAAAAGTCCCTCTCCAGCTTTCTTGTAACCTCTCTTTAGGTACTGGAAGGCTGTTATAAAGCCCTGGAGCCATCCCTTCTCCAGGCTGAACAACCTCAGCTGCCTCAGCTCGTCATCAACAGGAGAGATGCTCCAGACCCCTGACTGTCTTCCTGCCCTCCTCTGGAAAAATGCAGAGAAGCATCCAGCTTTTGACAGGCAGTCATAGACTATTTCAGATCGAGACTGTCATCAGCCTTCTACAAGCTTTTCAGAAGGGCTATGATGAAGAACGTTCTTGCTCTTTTTTAATAGAACAAATTAACTCTTGATTTATTTCAGGAGGACAGTGCTTAAAATGAATACAAAATTGTAGCCCCCAAGCACTTCATGCAATATTGTAGACTGCTGGAGACCTGTCACTCCCCAATCACATGCAGGCTTATTCCCTTATCTGAATACTGAAGGACTTAAACAAACCTTCCAGAAGCTGTGCCACTAATCTTTTTACTTTCAGAAGGCAAACTGACATAATGAATCCACATTCTGATACACACTGTGCCCTCACAGTAGCTTAATTATGAATAATTATAGAATTTTCCTAGCTTAGTGTTGCATCCTAACACAAACAAAGCTCATAGTGGTTATATTGCCAGTCCTGCTGTAGTTTATTAGTCAGACTGTGACGGGCTGTCTACTGGATAACAAAGTCTAAAGGACTCCTGCAAGGTAATGGAAGATGAAGGCAACACTTTACTGGGGAAACGCCTTCCTTTACTTTGAGAATTAGGAGCTGAAGGTGTTATAGCTTAACACAGAGTTCAGAACTTTCAAGTTACTCATCTCCTAAAAATGAATGAAATCAAGGTAAAACAAGAAATCAAAGTAAATCTGGATTTGCAACTACAGCTTGGAATTAAAACACAGAGAGCTAAGAAGAGATTCTGAAAGACTGGAAAGGTGCAACTGTGGAACTATTTTCCAGTATAAAAGAAGTTTCGATGCAGTTACTTAAGCTGTCTATAGCTGTAAGTTTTAAATGTGATGAGAAGGAAAGGGAAATGATATCACAAGTCAATGTTTAAGGGCTATGCAATATGTTCCTCTTCTCAGTGTAATCCTAGGGCCAAACAATGCTTCTTATTCCAACTGCAAATTGTTTCAGTCACAATTTTGTATGCAATTAATAGTGCTTTTCCAACAGAGTCTGGACCTTCTTAAGCTAAGCTGATCCTTTCTCTTTTCTCTGACACTGAGATTCTGCTTTTTCTATGTGTGATAACTAAGGTTAAAGGAAATAAATGTTTCCAAACAATTTCATGTTTAATTGAAATAAACTATCACTTGTTCAATTGGCCTTATTTTTCTCCAGTTGTTTTGAAACTTAACTGATGCCTGGAAAAGGCACTTAGCAAGGTCTACAATTCCCCAGAAACTGTTCTAGGTGCATCGAGTACTGAGAATATCAAAAATTAAAACAGATGTCATCCATATAGGTTTCAATCCTAGATGAATCATATACCAAGAACTCCACAGTGAATTTGAGAATCATGCCCTTAGAACAGCTTCTATTATGTGAGGATTTGTACCTTAGCATTTACTTTTCTACAAACATATCACCATTGAATTACTTCTATAATGGAGCATAATTAACCTTTTTCTGTTTTTAAAGGTCAATAAATATTTTATTTAAATTTCAAAATTTCGTGAAGATGATTTTTCTTTTTCCAGATTCTTGGTGTATTAGTTTGTTCTTCAATTATGCCCAGGAGCTGTTGATGCTGAATTTGTATGAATTAGGCTATTCCTCAAAATAAGTAATTAAGTAACTGTGGCCAAACAACATTCAGGGGAAAGCAGGTTAATTTACCACATGAAAATGCTTTCCTTGTACCGTAATAGAACAGTGACATGAAGAAATACATTCAAATGAGAGAGAATGAAATGAAGAAGTGAGTTTAAGGTTGTGGGAGCCATAGTACAAGCAACAAAATTTATCCCATCAATTTTGCCTTGACTTGGTTGTCAAGTTGTATTGTTGTTAGTTGTTAGTTATTATTAGTTGTTGTTGTATTTTCCTTCTTACTCTGGACAGGTCTGTGTGTTCCAAGGACAACAGCAGCTATGGCAGAGGATGCCACTCCACATAAGGCCACTCAAGCCAGGCTGGTCAAAGGGACTGGAGAGAAAACAACCCCAGGGCTTTCCAAGCAGGCGGTTGAGAAACAGGCCAGCAAGCTGGTTCTGTAGAGTACAGTCAGTGCTACTTGTTTAAGAAACAAATTACTGTAGTCACTGACAAACAGCATACCAAAATAACCAATTCCAGCTTAGGTATAGTGAAAATAATCAGAAAAACCACGTTTGGGGAATTGATGGTAAAAGAAGCTTGAAACCACTTTTCTACAATATTTGGAATGCTGCAATAGTCAGAGAAATACAATATTATAGTCTGAGTATTTTGGAATAAACTAATAATAATTGTCAAAAATCAACCAAATAACAATAACATGATTTTCAGTGAAATAAGATAGCTTTAAATCAATATAATCTTAAAAGCAGAAAAAACATATACAGATAGGCAGCTAATTAGCATCTGATCTCCCTGAGATAGCTTTCAATGAGAGAGAAACAAGATTCGTAGAGAGTCAGGCATAGGGGAAAATGCAAGAGGCAGCTCAAAATTCAGTGCTGCAATTGCTGAGAAACTATAAAAATGCTCCCACTAAGCAATGGGAAATTCTAGACAAGTTTGTGGGTCACAGAGTAATGAAACTAATGAGATTAATGAATCAAAATGTGATTCTTTGGGCTGGCATAACTGTGAATAAATCAAATATTATCATTAATGGGACATTAGTGTTACACAGCTATATCCCCACAAATTGCATGACATTTCTGAGAGAAAGTCAGTGAAAACACAATGCTAGAACAAAATTTAGCAGCACTTTAGTCCAGTGGGTTAGACCATCAAAAAACCAGACAGCTGACAAGGTACTAGAAAATGTGCCATAAAAATAATCTCAAATGTGAAAAAGAAATTGGTGTATATCACAGTCATCGTCATTCAGCATAACGAAGATTCCGAACTACAAGTGATTTTACAAAGAAGCAAACCATAAGTCTGCCTATCATATCAGGACAGGGAAGAGGACAAGGAAGAGATGGGAACCAAAGTTGCCTTTCTACCTCCCCTCCTAAAACCCCTCCAGAAAAGGCAGCCCCAAACAGCACACTGAGGGGATACCTGTGTAGCAGGGAAGGAAGCTCTGCAAGAGCTGCAAGGTGCAATACTGAAACATTTTTGGTAAGTAAGATTCTACCTGGCAAGTCTATCCTAGCTGAGGGGCTGTAAAAGCCACATGAGAAAAGGCTTCAAGCCTGTTTTATAAAAATGAACAAAATGGGAAAGATAACAAGAACAACTGAAAAAAATCCAGCAACACAAGCAGTGAGACAGTAAAAAATTATGTGGGGGAAAAAAAAAATCCCCAAATACCAAAGTACGCAGCCATTATTTATTTTAATAATAAATTAACCTGGACATTTTAAACACCTTACCAATAACATGAGTTAGCTTTAAAGCACAAGGCTTTATATTTGAAAAAAACCCCAAAACCCATCAATGCTTATGTACTACACTCTGTGTTTGGGATATTTTTAATGTATTTTATTTTTGTTCAAGAGACCATTCAGATTCAGAAAGAGAGAATATCTGATGTGTTCAGAATTAAATTTTCCCAAGCACATATTATACTGCAAGGCAAAGTGACACCCTCGCCTTTTCAGTGTGTATCTGTCCCCTAGACCATCACCCATTCACTTCATATTATTGATCCAACTCTAAACAAAAGTGATTGAATGAATATGTGCAAACAACTAAGAAGAACAAAAACAATTTTAAAAAATGTGTTGTTGTTTTGGTTTTTTTTTTCTACCAGAGCATGCAGATCATGTTAGAATAAATATACAGGTTCAGTCTTGAGCTGCTTTGACCTAACTCTAGAGCTGTATTAAAATACCTTTATTCACGCTTTATGTAGTAGAACTGAACCTTAGACATTAGATCAAAGGCAAAAACTAGACTATATATTGTACTTTTGATGTTTTCTCCAGGACAAACAAGATGAAAAAGAACAGCTAATCATATTTAAATAAAAGTGAACACTGGATGGAAGCCAGTTTCAAATTGATGGAAAGAGAGGTTAAGCCATAGAAATCAATGTCATACATTTAGGCAGAAGGGGGAAAGAAGATAAAAGAAGATCCTACTAAGTCTTGCAGTGCATTTGAAAATCAGGATGTGCACTTCTTGCCATACCTCAGCCTGGAAATTTTCTGAAATTTTCAATGTAAACTTTGTGGACCAAGTTTCTGCTCTTAAAGCAAAGCAATGCAAATGTCACCCCTGGAGTACAACTGTAATAATGCACTGGGAATCAAGGGGTCCTGTGAAAGAACTTTTGTCACCCAAGTAATTCTTCTGCCCTAGACCAGTCTTGCCTGCTGTACTGCCACATCCATTTCTCTAAGCTGAAAGGTGAACATACAGCTACTTCCAGGTCTGCTCTACCTTGTGCATGTATGCATCCATCAACATGCTGAGACCCCCAGACTAATTAGCAGGTATGGCACTGATGATCTGTTTCTACTCCCCATGCATCTTCTGCTCCAGCAGCAGCCGCAAATCTTCAGGAGGGTTCATCAATAACGGCAGGGCTCCTGCTGGCAGCTTCTCTCAGGGGGAGGATTGCAGAATCAAAAGGTCTGTCTCCCTCCAAATGCACCAGAGCTTCTTTTAAATGAGGAGAAACTTCACATGAAATTCTGCCTGAAGGTCAGACCTACTGTGTTTTCTTCCTGTTCAGGAGCTCCTGGGCATTCCTACAGTGAAGTGAGCAAAATTTCCTTATGTGCTCATCTAACTCCTAAAAACAGGACAAGAATGTCTTCAGGTTTGCGCCTTATATAATAAGACCTCAAGAGGTGTCTTTTCCTCCCTTTGTCTATTAAAAGCGCAACACAAATACAGAAAAATCTATAAAATCCCTCCAATTCCAGGAGAAAAAAAATAGAAATGCAAAGGAAAAAGAAGAAGAAGAAAAGGAAGATTACAATAGTGAATTATGGGCCTAAAAGGCAAAGATTCTATTTTTTTGGTGCATTGGGTCATATTCCAGTGGGAAAAAGGCCTCTTCATAAGAGGGACTACCTGCATCACATAGATAGAAGTAGCTAATCTTCTTAGCCAAAGACTAGTTTAAATGCCCTTTTCATTACTCAAGCTAATAATGCATGGAAATTGTGCAGTGGAAGCAAAAGTAGCACAAACTCACTGTACTGGAATAAACAGAACGAAGAAGGCTAAAAAAGAAAAGAAAACACCACATTACTTTATGTGTCCATGCTGGAGCTCCAGGTAACAAGTACAAAGATTTAGAAAATTCAGATATTAACAAGAAGGAATTTGATTCAGTGGCCAGTATAGAAATGTCTGGTGATTTGCAATAGTTCTGTGTTAAACCCCATTATTTTAACCTGAACATATCTGTGAAATTCTGTATTAACAAGAATTTTGATGAGTAACAGACACTTAATAAAGCCTGGTTTCTTACAGATGCACTGTCCTAGGCTTCTACAAACACACACACAAACACGTACCTCAGCTTCTATTTCATATCCTTCTGGGTTTCACCCTTTCTCTGTGTTTTCTTAATATTTTTTCTGCTGTTTTTCTAACAATCTTCTCAATGCAGCCAGTCCCCTTTCCATAACAGCAGCTGAACATGGAAAACCACACAGCACGACTGTCCCTAAGTTCTCTGTGCTCATGTTGGAGCCTCTCCTTCATTCTTATGGATCCCTGTCCACAGAAGCTCAATTTCACATAAATGTATAGAAGCTAATAATGTTTAGGAAATCCTTTGTTAAAACTGGGTTGTGATTTCCCAGTGGTCAGAAATTACTAGGGGGAACAGACAGCGTAATCACATCAGCCTTGTTTCAGAAAGAAATCAAAAGCTAGAAACATCACTGAATTTCCTGAACACCAGCAGCCTCTTCAGTAACTCAGAGATGGGAACTTGAATACCTATGGATCTCTGGGACAATAAAACAAATCTCAGGGTAGGCTCTTTAATATCCAATCACATGATCACAGAACCAGGAGTTTTCCCTTTCCAACATCCCTTTCTAACACAGGAACTCATCCTATATTAATATGCCCAAGAGTGAGAAGTAATACATCCTGATTAGGGCACCTATAATGTTGTTAGAAAACTTTCCAACACAAGATGCTGAATCCAAAATAAGGTTCCTCAGTTTTGAATGTCATTACGATCTAATCACTGTATTGCCTGGAGTTACTTGCCTAGAAGCCAGCAGTTATGACTAGATTACATAAAATATGTGGAAACAGAGGATATTGCGAGGAAGCACAAACATTTATACTCTGTTTCTGGCAGAGGCTTATTTCCAGAGTTAAATGAAATTGTAAATGAAGCAGGCTGTAAGAGAAAGTCTGGCACAATGAAAGAAAAAGACAAATCTCCAAA